>NC_086317.1:303393020-304009895 GCF_036172605.1 Pelobates fuscus | reverse complement strand
CAAAGTCACAATATGTCCCCAGACGGTTCTTAAAGGGCCATACACACCCAATAAATGTTAATAAGTTTTCAGGGGCACAATCTTCCAGGGGCCATAGTCATGAGGCAGGAGGCTGGCAAACATGCTTCTCCACAATCCAGGGAAGCAGGGCAATTTCTCATTTAAAGGGCCAGTTACAAATAGCGATTTGTAACACATCTCCCCTTTGGGGGGAAGACTAACCAGGCACCTGACCTTCTGTCGGTCAGTGCCTCCGTTAGTCGATCCACCAACCCACAATAAACAGATGTCCGAGTAGCCCCCCCACAACATCAAAGTACAGGAACAGCCCACCCACAACACACAGTCACTGCACCTGGGTATTTGGCTGTGGTAATGAGGCCACATGCCGAGGATACTTGAAGGGCAGAGGCCAACTGCACTCTGCCCAGATGCCAGCTCTTCTGCTGGGGTAGCCTGCAGGACATCAGGCTCTGGACCAGGGACAAAGGTAGGGCAGAGGCCGACTGCACTCTGCCCAGCTGCCAGCTCTTCTGCTGGGGTAGCCTGCAGGACATCAGGCTCTGGACCAGGGAAAAAGGTAGGGCAGAGGCCGACTGCACTCTGCCCAGCTGCCAGCTCTTCTGCTGGGGTAGCCTGCAGGACATCAGGCTCTGGACCAGGGACAAAGGTAGGGCAGAGGCCGACTGCACTCTGCCCAGCTGCCAGCTCTTCGGCTGGGGTAGCCTGCGGGACATCCGGCTCTGGACCAGGGACAAAGGTAGGGCAGAGGCCGACTGCACTCTGCCCAGCTGCCAGCTCGTCTGCTGGGATGCTTGGGACATAGTCCGGCTCAGTAGCCAAGGGAACATGGACGTCAGTAGGGGTTAACATTGCCTCTGTTAACTCTGGTGCCACGCTAGGAGTTACCTGGGGAGGGGAATTTGTACTTACCCCCTCCTCTGGGTGTCCCGGTGAGGGTAGTTGGGGATCTGGAAAGGCTGTCCAGCATCCCTGTAGGTCAGGCACAGAGACCACGGTCCCATCTGCGCCGTCTGGGGGATTGGTGTCTCCCCTTGTTAGGGTAAGCTGCCGCTGGGGAGAGGGGGTGCTGTGCTCCTTTCCCGGAAACACAGGCTGCCGCTGGAGAGGGAGACCGCCTGTCTCCACTCCCGTAACATTGTCCTGTTGCTGTAGAGAGGGACCAACTGTCTCTGCTCTCTGTAGGACACACTGCTGCTGGGGGGGAAGGTCGGCACCTTTGGCCCCCTGGGGTACACACTGCCGCTGGAGAGGGAGACCACCTGTCTCCACTCCCTTACCATTGTCCTGTTGCTGTAGAGAGGGACCAACTGTCTCTGCTCTCTGTAGGACACACTGCTGCTGGGGGGGAAGGACGGCACCTTCGGCTCCCTGACACTCACTCTGGGGTTGGGGATCTTCCCAGTAAACCTCTACGATATCCTTCCAGCTGAAGGGCTCTAGACCTGGTTCTGCTTGTCGGGTAGGTTGGGGCTGCACGGAGCTGAGCAGGTGTAGGTAGTCTTGCTCCAGCTCCCACTCCCTTGTTACCAGGTGGGTCATGTCTTCTCTCACCTCGCGTTCGTCAGCCCAGACATACATGCCCATCCGGTAGTCGTAGATGTCCCAAAACCTAGACTCCTCCGTGCTGCCGAAATCAAGATCCTCCTCCATGGCATCCTGAAGTAGACCAGGACCATCATAATCATCCCCCTCCGGTAGGTCGTGCTTGGCCGTCCAGGGAGTAAGTCGAATGGTATGCCACCAGAGGGCCTGGTATGCGTTGTCTAGCCCGATCTCTCGCCATACCAGGGTCTCCAGTCTTGCCACCCACTCATCTAGGGGCTGCTCCCCCAATAGACATATTCGCATTGCCACACGCTTCTGTAGCCGCTGCTCATCACTGGGGAGGCCCTCACCTCGCCGCCACTGGGCATCTTCCAGGGCATCATACCAGAGTTCCCTTCTGGCTGCATCCCTGTAATCTGCGGCCTCCTTCTCCTCCTCATCATGGAACGCTGTCCGCAAACCAGCTGATTCCATCCTGTTGTAGCCAGGGGCGCTGCCCAATGGCTAGCGTTGCCCTCAATTGTAACTCCAAACGTTACCAGTGTCTCTGAGCTGCTTCTCCTCGCACTAGGACGCCATCCCACCGCTTGCCACCAATGTAACGGAGCTCCGTGTACCCCGACCGAGTACCCTCCGTTGATGGATGCTCCTAGCGCTCTCAGAGGACTCCAAGCACTGCAGACGACACCACAACCACCGCAGACTCCACAACCGCCGTAGCTTAACTGGAGCCGCGCCGTCTTCCTTCCACCCTGGATCGGCTTCTGTCCTCCAGGACCGTGTGGGGAAGACCTCTCCTCCAGGAGAGCGTATCTGGAACAAGCTCTTAAAAGAGCTAAGTGATTAAGAGCTCAGGGGAATATGCAGAGCATAGCAATCCCCAGTGTGATATAGCAGTTCCCTCCAATAACGAGACACGGCTACGTATTGAGGGTCAGAAGAGGTCTGAGGACTGGAACACCCAGCCTGCTTTTTATTAGGATAAGGTACACACAGGACACTCCCAGGGGGAGGATGAAATTAACCAATAACAGCATAGTACAGCCCACAGGTTCCCTCCCCTCAGATAAACAGTTAAACCAATTATTACATACAATAAAAATACAGTTTTTACACACACACTGTAACTTTAAAACCATACATCCAATTTCAATAAAAGTTGCATATTCAGACTCAGCATACATCAAACATAAACACTTCCAAAAATCAGCCAAATCCCTCCAGTGGATCAAAAGTTAGCTGGAAGTCCTTTATGACCGACCGCAAGCACAATTTCCTGCCCAAAACAGTTCCATAGATTTGGGCTGTGCGGCCGGTCAATTTCATGCCGAAAAACGACTAAGTCCCATTTCGAACGGGACTTAGTCTCTGGAGCTGCAAGTTCCGTATGGGAGAAGGTAAGGGTCAGCGGTGTTCGGCAGAATGTGTAGCCGATTTTAGTTCCACAGAATCTTTAGCATACACCGCTGACCGCATCCGAGGAAACCAAGATGGCCGCCGCCACGTGCAATTGACCGGCAGTAACCTCACAGCCTGGGAGGTAAATTGCCTGCACACTTTAGCTTCTGGGTGGTCCGCCTGTGTGGTACTTGGTTCAGTAAGCCCTATTTACTGAACCAAGTGGGGGAAAGCCAGGAACAAGTTATTTTACCGGTCTGGGGACATAGTCTTAAAGGGGCATTGTTCAGCAAAGTCACAATATGTCCCCAGACGGTTCTTAAAGGGCCATACACACCCAATAAATGTTAATAAGTTTTCAGGGGCACAATCTTCCAGGGGCCATAGTCATGAGGCAGGAGGCTGGCAAACATGCTTCTCCACAATCCAGGGAAGCAGGGCAATTTCTCATTTAAAGGGCCAGTTACAAATAGCGATTTGTAACACCCTCTCTGTGTTTTCTTCCTAATAAAAAATATTGTATTGTATTACTATTGGAATATCCTAAAAAAAGTATTTCAATTCCATGTGTAGAGAAAAAATGCTAGCTTAAAGAACGAAATGATGGATCCACAAGGAACAGCCCATGGACAATCCATTTGGAAAGCACAGGTAACAGTCTAATAATATGGAAAGTGTAAACATTTACCTTTTGATTTATAAAGCAGCATTAACAGCCATGCCGAGTTTTACGTTTCGTTACTACATGCAGTTCTTGTAGTAAGGCTTCTTCATCATCTGTATTAACTTTATGTATTTAATACTCCATGTTTTTATTTTCAAATGAAGAAGTTAGAGAGAAAAGGATCTAAATGAAACAAATCTCGATGATGCTTGAAGTGTTCGTTTAATGGATTTACCTTTATTTATTAATTGGAATTAGATAATACTGTAATATTAGTGTAGACCTTAAAAGGTAATTGAGTCCTACATTCTTTTATATTAGCTTCCCTGACTTCTTTGGAAAGTGAATGTTGGGTTTGGAGGTTAGAAGTTTAAACTTTCTAAAATCTCTTCTCTTATATATATAAATGTGAAGCACCCTCAAGGGTTATTTATTATAGTGAGAATTCAAAATGAATTTCAAGAGTAAGATCAAACCAAGGGACTTGGAAACAATTCTCTAAGTCAGCTATGCATCTACTTTGACTACTTTGGACTTAATCTTGAAATTCACTTTGATTTCTCATTTCAGCTAAAAACTCTGTCTGTGTTTTCTTCTTAATACACATATTGTTTGTATTACTATTGACATATCCTGAAAATGTATTTCAATTCCATGTGTAGGAAGAAAATTTTAAAAAACAAGACAAAATTGTGAAACAAAGGCTACATGAAGAATTAATTCAGGCAGTTCAGGTAACAGTCTAATACTATGGAAAGTATAAACATTTACCCTTTGATATACAAAGCTGCATTAACAGACATGCCGAGTTTTACATTTTCTTACTACACACAGTTCTTGTAGTAAGCTATCTTGATCATCTTTATTACATTGATATATTTAATACTGAATGTTTTATTTTCGAATGAAGAATTTAGAGAATGAAAGGATTCAAATGAAACAAATCTCAACAGAGATACAGATAGAACACATAATCTGTGTAGGCCATATAATTGTAATATAAATAACATTGTATACTCGTGCCCTTCAAGTCGTTATTAATAAATTATTTATAAAAATGAATTATTGCTCTTGACAAAGTTAACTGGAAGAGCACCTGTAGGCACAGAAATCTCAAGCAACCTCCAACCTTCCCTTATTCCAAACTAAAAAAACAAAAGACTTGACTTGTTAAATATAACAAAAACATTTATATGTATACACACACATACACACATTCTGGTTTTCTACATCTGTCATGCATTTATGAAATGGCCACTCTGGCTCCAGTCCTCTCTTCTCTCTGTCCCGGAAATCACTGTGTTTTGTTAGTGGGTGGGGGGGGGGGGGGGTGGGGACAATGCACAGATCGCTGTGTTCAGTTTAGGAGGGCAGAATTAAAAGGATAATCTAGACAACGTCAATATCAGAGCTTAAAACCAGAGATTAATTGAATTCTGGTTTAAATAATGTAGTTAATTAGAATAAATGGTGCGTAATAGGGTGCTTTTATGATAGATGGCAGAGTCCTTGATATAATAAGGTTTCCAAAATATTCAGTACCGTTACAAAAACGTTCCTGGCCATGTCTAACGCACATTTAGACAGATTCACAGCAACTTGAGGATAGAAGTTTCAACTTTTTGAAGTCTTCTTTCTCATATAGAGAAATGTAAAACACGCTCAGAGTTACATAGTTACATAGTAACATAGTTACATAGTTACATAGCTGAAAAGAGACTTGCGTCCATCAAGTTCAGCCTTCCTCACATATGCTTTTGCTGTTGATCCAAAAGAAGGCAAAAAACCCAGTCTGAAGCGCTTCCAATTTTGCAACAAACTAGGAAAAAATTCCTTCTTGACCCCAAAATAGCAGTCAGATGTCTCCTTGGATCAAGCAGCTATTACCCCACTAATTAGAAATTGTATCCCTGTATGTTATGTTTTTGCAAGTATTTATCCAATTGCAATTTAAACATCTATATAGACTCTGACAAAACCACCTCTTCTGACAATGAATTCCATATCCTTATTGCTCTTACTGTAAAAAAAAACCTTTTCTTTGCCTTAGATGAAATCTCCTTTCTTCAAGCCTAAATGTGTGACCTCGTGTCCTATGTATAGCCCTGTTTATGAATAGATTTCCAGATAATGGTTTGTACTGGCCCCGAATATATTTGTATAATGTTATCATATCCCCTCTAAGGCGCCGCTTTTCCAAACTGAAGAGATTTACATTTTTTAACCTTTCTTCATAACTAAAATGCTCCATTCCTTTTATCAATTTTGTAGCTCGTCTCTGCACTTTTTCTAGTGCCATGATATCCTTCTTTAGAACAGGTGCCCCAAATTGCACCTTACTTACTTTAGTTACTTACTAAAGTGAGAATTCAAAGTGAATATCAAGTGTACGGCCAAACTAACTGACATGGAAACAATTCACTAAGTCAGCTAGGCTTCTACTTCGGCTACTTTGGAATTAAACTTAAAATCCACTTTGAATTCTCATTTCAGTGAAAAACCCTCTCTGTGTTTTCTTCCTAATAAAAAATATTGTATTGTATTACTATTGGAATATCCTAAAAAAAGTATTTCAATTCCATGTGTAGAGTAAAAATGCTAGATTAAAGAACGAAATGATGGATCCACAAGGAACAGCCCATGGACAATCCATTTGGAAAGCACAGGTAACAGTCTAATAATATGGAAAGTATAAACATTTACCTTTTGATTTATAAAGCAGCATTAACAGCCATGCCGAGTTTTACGTTTCGTTACTACATGCAGTTCTTGTAGTAAGGCTTCTTCATCATCTGTATTAACTTTATGTATTTAATACTCCATGTTTTTATTTTCAAATGAAGAAGTTAGAGAGAAAAGGATCTAAATGAAACAAATCTCGATGATGCTTGAAGTGTTCGTTTAATGGATTTACCTTTATTTATTAATTGGAATTAGATAATACTGTAATATTAGTGTAGACGTTAGAAGGTAATTGAGTCCTACATTCTTTTATATTAGCTTCCCTGACTTCTTTGGAAAGTGAATGTTGGGTTTGGAGGTTAGAAGTTTAAACTTTCTAAAATCTCTTCTCTTATATATATAAATGTGAAGCACCCTCAAGGGTTATTTATTATAGTGAGAATTCAAAATGAATTTCAAGAGTAAGATCAAACCAAGGGACTTGGAAACAATTCTCTAAGTCAGCTATGCATCTACTTTGACTACTTTGGACTTAATCTTGAAATTCACTTTGATTTCTCATTTCAGCTAAAAACTCTGTCTGTGTTTTCTTCTTAATACACATATTGTTTGTATTACTATTGACATATCCTGAAAATGTATTTCAATTCCATGTGTAGGAAGAAAATTTTAAAAAACAAGACAAAATTGTGAAACAAAGGCTACATGAAGAATTAATTCAGGCAGTTCAGGTAACAGTCTAATACTATGGAAAGTATAAACATTTACCCTTTGATATACAAAGCTGCATTAACAGACATGCCGAGTTTTACATTTTCTTACTACACACAGTTCTTGTAGTAAGCTATCTTGATCATCTTTATTACATTGATATATTTAATACTGAATGTTTTATTTTCGAATGAAGAATTTAGAGAATGAAAGGATTCAAATGAAACAAATCTCAACAGAGATACAGATAGAACACATAATCTGTGTAGGCCATATAATTGTAATATAAATAACATTGTATACTCGTGCCCTTCAAGTCGTTATTAATAAATTATTTATAAAAATGAATTATTGCTCTTGACAAAGTTAACTGGAAGAGCACCTGTAGGCACAGAAATCTCAAGCAACCTCCAACCTTCCCTTATTCCAAACTAAAAAAACAAAAGACTTGACTTGTTAAATATAACAAAAACATTTATATGTATACACACACATACACACATTCTGGTTTTCTACATCTGTCATGCATTTATGAAATGGCCACTCTGGCTCCAGTCCTCTCTTCTCTCTGTCCTGGAAATCACTGTGTTTTGTTAGTGGGTGGGGGGGGGGAGGGGAGGGGGGGGGGCACAATGCACAGATCGCTGTGTTCAGTTTAGGAGGGCAGAATTAAAAGGATAATCTAGACAACGTCAATATCAGAGCTTAAAGCCAGAGATTAATTGAATTCTGGTTTAAATAATGTAGTTAATTAGAATAAATGGTGCGTAATAGGGTGCTTTTATGATAGATGGCAGAGTCCTTGATATAATAAGGTTTCCAAAATATTCAGTACCGTTACAAAAACGTTCCTGGCCATGTCTAACGCACATTTAGACAGATTCACAGCAACTTGAGGATAGAAGTTTCAACTTTTTGAAGTCTTCTTTCTCATATAGAGAAATGTAAAACACGCTCAGAGTTACATAGTTACATAGTAACATAGTTACATAGTTACATAGCTGAAAAGAGACTTGCGTCCATCAAGTTCAGCCTTCCTCACATATGCTTTTGCTGTTGATCCAAAAGAAGGCAAAAAACCCAGTCTGAAGCGCTTCCAATTTTGCAACAAACTAGGAAAAAATTCCTTCTTGACCCCAAAATAGCAGTCAGATGTCTCCTTGGATCAAGCAGCTATTACCCCACTAATTAGAAATTGTATCCCTGTATGTTATGTTTTTGCAAGTATTTATCCAATTGCAATTTAAACATCTGTATAGACTCTGACAAAACCACCTCTTCTGGCAATGAATTCCATATCCTTATTGCTCTTACTGTAAAAAAAACCTTTTCTTTGCCTTAGATGAAATCTCCTTTCTTCAAGCCTAAATGTGTGACCTTGTGTCCTATGTATAGCCCTGTTTATGAATAGATTTCCAGATAATGGTTTGTACTGGCCCCGAATATATTTGTATAATGTTATCATATCCCCTCTAAGGCGCCGTTTTTCCAAACTGAAGAGATTTACATTTTTTAACCTTTCTTCATAACTAAAATGCTCCATTCCTTTTATCAATGTTGTAGCTCGTCTCTGCACTTTTACTAGTGCCATGATATCCTTCTTTAGAACAGGTGCCCAAAATTGCACCTTACTTACTTTAGTTACTTACTAAAGTGAGAATTCAAAGTGAATATCAAGTGTACGGCCAAACTAACTGATATGGAAACAATTCACTAAGTCAGCTAGGCTTCTACTTCGGCTACTTTGGAATTAAACTTAAAATCCACTTTGAATTCTCATTTCAGTGAAAAACCCTCTCTGTGTTTTCTTCCTAATAAAAAATATTGTATTGTATTACTATTGGAATATCCTAAAAAAAGTATTTCAATTCCATGTGTAGAGAAAAAATGCTAGATTAAAGAACGAAATGATGGATCCACAAGGAACAGCCCATGGACAATCCATTTGGAAAGCACAGGTAACAGTCTAATAATATGGAAAGTATAAACATTTACCTTTTGATTTATAAAGCGGCATTAACAGCCATGCCAAGTTTTACGTTTCGTTACTACATGCAGTTCTTGTAGTAAGGCTTCTTCATCATCTGTATTAACTTTATGTATTTAATACTCCATGTTTTTATTTTCAAATGAAGAAGTTAGAGAGAAAAGGATCTAAATGAAACAAATCTCGATGATGCTTGAAGTGTTCGTTTAATGGATTTACCTTTATTTATTAATTGGAATTAGATAATACTGTAATATTAGTGTAGACCTTAAAAGGTAATTGAGTCCTACATTATTTTATATTAGCTTCCCTGACTTCTTTGGAAAGTGAATGTTGGGTTTGGAGGTTAGAAGTTTAAACTTTCTAAAATCTCTTCTCTTATATATATAAATGTGAAGCACCCTCAAGGGTTATTTATTATAGTGAGAATTCAAAATGAATTTCAAGAGTAAGATCAAACCAAGGGACTTGGAAACAATTCTCTAAGTCAGCTATGCATCTACTTTGACTACTTTGGACTTAATCTTGAAATTCACTTTGATTTCTCATTTCAGCTAAAAACTCTGTCTGTGTTTTCTTCTTAATACACATATTGTCTGTATTACTATTGACATATCCTGAAAATGTATTTCAATTCCATGTGTAGGAAGAAAATTTTAAAAAACAAGACAAAATTGTGAATCCAAAACAAAGGCTACATGAAGAATTAATTCAGGCAGTTCAGGTAACAGTCTAATACTATGGAAAGTATAAACATTTACTCTTTGATATACAAAGCTGCATTAACAGACATGCCGAGTTTTACATTTTCTTACTACACACAGTTCTTGAGTTCTTGTAGTAAGCTATCTTGATCATCTTTATTACATTGATATATTTAATACTGAATGTTTTATTTTCGAATGAAGAATTTAGAGAATGAAAGGATTCAAATGAAACAAATCTCAACAGAGATACAGATAGAACACATAATCTGTGTAGGCCATATAATTGTAATATAAATAACATTGTATACTCGTGCCCTTCAAGTCGTTATTAATAAATTATTTATAAAAATGAATTATTGCTCTTGACAAAGTTAACTGGAAGAGCACCTGTAGGCACAGAAATCTCAAGCAACCTCCAACCTTCCCTTATTCCAAACTAAAAAAACAAAAGACTTGACTTGTTAAATATAACAAAAACATTTATATGTATACACACACATACACACATTCTGGTTTTCTACATCTGTCATGGATTTATGAAATGGCCACTCTGGCTCCAGTCCTCTCTTCTCTCTGTCCTGGAAATCACTGTGTTTTGTTAGTGGGTGGGGGGGGGGGGAGGGGGGGGGCACAATGCACAGATCGCTGTGTTCAGTTTAGGAGGGCAGAATTAAAAGGATAATCTAGACAACGTCAATATCAGAGCTTAAAACCAGAGATTAATTGAATTCTGGTTTAAATAATGTAGTTAATTAGAATAAATGGTGCGTAATAGGGTGCTTTTATGATAGATGGCAGAGTCCTTGATATAATAAGGTTTCCAAAATATTCAGTACCGTTACAAAAACGTTCCTGGCCATGTCTAACGCACATTTAGACAGATTCACAGCAACTTGAGGATAGAAGTTTCAACTTTTTGAAGTCTTCTTTCTCATATAGAGAAATGTAAAACACGCTCAGAGTTACATAGTTACATAGTAACATAGTTACATAGTTACATAGCTGAAAAGAGACTTGCGTCCATCAAGTTCAGCCTTCCTCACATATGCTTTTGCTGTTGATCCAAAAGAAGGCAAAAAACCCAGTCTGAAGCGCTTCCAATTTTGCAACAAACTAGGAAAAAATTCCTTCTTGACCCCAAAATAGCAGTCAGATGTCTCCTTGGATCAAGCAGCTATTACCCCACTAATTAGAAATTGTATCCCTGTATGTTATGTTTTTGCAAGTATTTATCCAATTGCAATTTAAACATCTGTATAGACTCTGACAAAACCACCTCTTCTGGCAATGAATTCCATATCCTTATTGCTCTTACTGTAAAAAAAACCTTTTCTTTGCCTTAGATGAAATCTCCTTTCTTCAAGCCTAAATGTGTGACCTCGTGTCCTATGTATAGCCCTGTTTATGAATAGATTTCCAGATAATGGTTTGTACTGGCCCCGAATATATTTGTATAATGTTATCATATCCCCTCTAAGGCGCCGTTTTTCCAAACTGAAGAGATTTACATTTTTTAACCTTTCTTCATAACTAAAATGCTCCATTCCTTTTATCAATTTTGTAGCTCGTCTCTGCACTTTTACTAGTGCCATGATATCCTTCTTTAGAACAGGTGCCCAAAATTGCACCTTACTTACTTTAGTTACTTACTAAAGTGAGAATTCAAAGTGAATATCAAGTGTACGGCCAAACTAACTGACATGGAAACAATTCACTAAGTCAGCTAGGCTTCTACTTCGGCTACTTTGGAATTAAACTTAAAATCCACTTTGAATTCTCATTTCAGTGAAAAACCCTCTCTGTGTTTTCTTCCTAATAAAAAATATTGTATTGTATTACTATTGGAATATCCTAAAAAAAGTATTTCAATTCCATGTGTAGAGAAAAAATGCTAGATTAAAGAACGAAATGATGGATCCACAAGGAACAGCCCATGGACAATCCATTTGGAAAGCACAGGTAACAGTCTAATAATATGGAAAGTATAAACATTTACCTTTTGATTTATAAAGCGGCATTAACAGCCATGCCAAGTTTTACGTTTCGTTACTACATGCAGTTCTTGTAGTAAGGCTTCTTCATCATCTGTATTAACTTTATGTATTTAATACTCCATGTTTTTATTTTCAAATGAAGAAGTTAGAGAGAAAAGGATCTAAATGAAACAAATCTCGATGATGCTTGAAGTGTTCGTTTAATGGATTTACCTTTATTTATTAATTGGAATTAGATAATACTGTAATATTAGTGTAGACCTTAAAAGGTAATTGAGTCCTACATTATTTTATATTAGCTTCCCTGACTTCTTTGGAAAGTGAATGTTGGGTTTGGAGGTTAGAAGTTTAAACTTTCTAAAATCTCTTCTCTTATATATATAAATGTGAAGCACCCTCAAGGGTTATTTATTATAGTGAGAATTCAAAATGAATTTCAAGAGTAAGATCAAACCAAGGGACTTGGAAACAATTCTCTAAGTCAGCTATGCATCTACTTTGACTACTTTGGACTTAATCTTGAAATTCACTTTGATTTCTCATTTCAGCTAAAAACTCTGTCTGTGTTTTCTTCTTAATACACATATTGTCTGTATTACTATTGACATATCCTGAAAATGTATTTCAATTCCATGTGTAGGAAGAAAATTTAAAAAAACAAGACAAAATTGTGAATCCAAAACAAAGGCTACATGAAGAATTAATTCAGGCAGTTCAGGTAACAGTCTAATACTATGGAAAGTATAAACATTTACTCTTTGATATACAAAGCTGCATTAACAGACATGCCGAGTTTTACATTTTCTTACTACACACAGTTCTTGTAGTAAGCTATCTTGATCATCTTTATTACATTGATATATTTAATACTGAATGTTTTATTTTCGAATGAAGAATTTAGAGAATGAAAGGATTCAAATGAAACAAATCTCAACAGAGATACAGATAGAACACATAATCTGTGTAGGCCATATAATTGTAATATAAATAACATTGTATACTCGTGCCCTTCAAGTCGTTATTAATAAATTATTTATAAAAATGAATTATTGCTCTTGACAAAGTTAACTGGAAGAGCACCTGTAGGCACAGAAATCTCAAGCAACCTCCAACCTTCCCTTATTCAGAACTAAAAAAACAAAATACTTGACTTGTTAAATATAACAAAAACATTTATATGTATACACACACATACACACATTCTGGTTTTCTACATCTGTCATGCATTTATGAAATGGCCACTCTGGCTCCAGTCCTCTCTTCTCTCTGTCCCGGAAATCACTGTGTTTTGTTAGTGGGTGGGGGGGGGAGGGGAGGGGGGGGGCACAATGCACAGATCGCTGTGTTCAGTTTAGGAGGGCAGAATTAAAAGGATAATCTAGACAACGTCAATATCAGAGCTTAAAACCAGAGATTAATTGAATTCTGGTTTAAATAATGTAGTTAATTAGAATAAATGGTGCGTAATAGGGTGCTTTTATGATAGATGGCAGAGTCCTTGATATAATAAGGTTTCCAAAATATTCAGTACCGTTACAAAAACGTTCCTGGCCATGTCTAACGCACATTTAGACAGATTCACAGCAACTTGAGGATAGAAGTTTCAACTTTTTGAAGTCTTCTTTCTCATATAGAGAAATGTAAAACACGCTCAGAGTTACATAGTTACATAGTAACATAGTTACATAGTTACATAGCTGAAAAGAGACTTGCGTCCATCAAGTTCAGCCTTCCTCACATATGCTTTTGCTGTTGATCCAAAAGAAGGCAAAAAACCCAGTCTGAAGCGCTTCCAATTTTGCAACAAACTAGGAAAAAATTCCTTCTTGACCCCAAAATAGCAGTCAGATGTCTCCTTGGATCAAGCAGCTATTACCCCACTAATTAGAAATTGTATCCCTGTATGTTATGTTTTTGCAAGTATTTATCCAATTGCAATTTAAACATCTGTATAGACTCTGACAAAACCACCTCTTCTGGCAATGAATTCCATATCCTTATTGCTCTTACTGTAAAAAAAACCTTTTCTTTGCCTTAGATGAAATCTCCTTTCTTCAAGCCTAAATGTGTGACCTCGTGTCCTATGTATAGCCCTGTTTATGAATAGATTTCCAGATAATGGTTTGTACTGGCCCCGAATATATTTGTATAATGTTATCATATCCCCTCTAAGGCGCCGTTTTTCCAAACTGAAGAGATTTACATTTTTTAACCTTTCTTCATAACTAAAATGCTCCATTCCTTTTATCAATTTTGTAGCTCGTCTCTGCACTTTTACTAGTGCCATGATATCCTTCTTTAGAACAGGTGCCCAAAATTGCACCTTACTTACTTTAGTTACTTACTAAAGTGAGAATTCAAAGTGAATATCAAGTGTACGGCCAAACTAACTGACATGGAAACAATTCACTAAGTCAGCTAGGCTTCTACTTCGGCTACTTTGGAATTAAACTTAAAATCCACTTTGAATTCTCATTTCAGTGAAAAACCCTCTCTGTGTTTTCTTCCTAATAAAAAATATTGTATTGTATTACTATTGGAATATCCTAAAAAAAGTATTTCAATTCCATGTGTAGAGAAAAAATGCTAGATTAAAGAACGAAATGATGGATCCACAAGGAACAGCCCATGGACAATCCATTTGGAAAGCACAGGTAACAGTCTAATAATATGGAAAGTATAAACATTTACCTTTTGATTTATAAAGCGGCATTAACAGCCATGCCAAGTTTTACGTTTCGTTACTACATGCAGTTCTTGTAGTAAGGCTTCTTCATCATCTGTATTAACTTTATGTATTTAATACTCCATGTTTTTATTTTCAAATGAAGAAGTTAGAGAGAAAAGGATCTAAATGAAACAAATCTCGATGATGCTTGAAGTGTTCGTTTAATGGATTTACCTTTATTTATTAATTGGAATTAGATAATACTGTAATATTAGTGTAGACCTTAAAAGGTAATTGAGTCCTACATTATTTTATATTAGCTTCCCTGACTTCTTTGGAAAGTGAATGTTGGGTTTGGAGGTTAGAAGTTTAAACTTTCTAAAATCTCTTCTCTTATATATATAAATGTGAAGCACCCTCAAGGGTTATTTATTATAGTGAGAATTCAAAATGAATTTCAAGAGTAAGATCAAACCAAGGGACTTGGAAACAATTCTCTAAGTCAGCTATGCATCTACTTTGACTACTTTGGACTTAATCTTGAAATTCACTTTGATTTCTCATTTCAGCTAAAAACTCTGTCTGTGTTTTCTTCTTAATACACATATTGTCTGTATTACTATTGACATATCCTGAAAATGTATTTCAATTCCATGTGTAGGAAGAAAATTTAAAAAAACAAGACAAAATTGTGAATCCAAAACAAAGGCTACATGAAGAATTAATTCAGGCAGTTCAGGTAACAGTCTAATACTATGGAAAGTATAAACATTTACTCTTTGATATACAAAGCTGCATTAACAGACATGCCGAGTTTTACATTTTCTTACTACACACAGTTCTTGTAGTAAGCTATCTTGATCATCTTTATTACATTGATATATTTAATACTGAATGTTTTATTTTCGAATGAAGAATTTAGAGAATGAAAGGATTCAAATGAAACAAATCTCAACAGAGATACAGATAGAACACATAATCTGTGTAGGCCATATAATTGTAATATAAATAACATTGTATACTCGTGCCCTTCAAGTCGTTATTAATAAATTATTTATAAAAATGAATTATTGCTCTTGACAAAGTTAACTGGAAGAGCACCTGTAGGCACAGAAATCTCAAGCAACCTCCAACCTTCCCTTATTCAGAACTAAAAAAACAAAATACTTGACTTGTTAAATATAACAAAAACATTTATATGTATACACACACATACACACATTCTGGTTTTCTACATCTGTCATGCATTTATGAAATGGCCACTCTGGCTCCAGTCCTCTCTTCTCTCTGTCCCGGAAATCACTGTGTTTTGTTAGTGGGTGGGGGGGGGAGGGGAGGGGGGGGGCACAATGCACAGATCGCTGTGTTCAGTTTAGGAGGGCAGAATTAAAAGGATAATCTAGACAACGTCAATATCAGAGCTTAAAACCAGAGATTAATTGAATTCTGGTTTAAATAATGTAGTTAATTAAAATAAATGGTGCGTAATAGGGTGCTTTTATGATAGATGGCAGAGTCCTTGATATAATAAGGTTTCCAAAATATTCAGTACCGTTACAAAAACGTTCCTGGCCATGTCTAACGCACATTTAGACAGATTCACAGCAACTTGAGGATAGAAGTTTCAACTTTTTGAAGTCTTCTTTCTCATATAGAGAAATGTAAAACACGCTCAGAGTTACATAGTTACATAGTAACATAGTTACATAGTTACATAGCTGAAAAGAGACTTGCGTCCATCAAGTTCAGCCTTCCTCACATATGCTTTTGCTGTTGATCCAAAAGAAGGCAAAAAACCCAGTCTGAAGCGCTTCCAATTTTGCAACAAACTAGGAAAAAATTCCTTCTTGACCCCAAAATAGCAGTCAGATGTCTCCTTGGATCAAGCAGCTATTACCCCACTAATTAGAAATTGTATCCCTGTATGTTATGTTTTTGCAAGTATTTATCCAATTGCAATTTAAACATCTGTATAGACTCTGACAAAACCACCTCTTCTGGCAATGAATTCCATATCCTTATTGCTCTTACTGTAAAAAAAACCTTTTCTTTGCCTTAGATGAAATCTCCTTTCTTCAAGCCTAAATGTGTGACCTCGTGTCCTATGTATAGCCCTGTTTATGAATAGATTTCCAGATAATGGTTTGTACTGGCCCCGAATATATTTGTATAATGTTATCATATCCCCTCTAAGGCGCCGTTTTTCCAAACTGAAGAGATTTACATTTTTTAACCTTTCTACATAACTAAAATGCTCCATTCCTTTTATCAATTTTGTAGCTCGTCTCTGCACTTTTTCTAGTGCCATGATATCCTTCTTTAGAACAGGTGCCCAAAATTGCACCTTACTTACTTTAGTTACTTACTAAAGTGAGAATTCAAAGTGAATATCAAGTGTACGGCCAAACTAACTGACATGGAAACAATTCACTAAGTCAGCTAGGCTTCTACTTCGGCTACTTTGGAATTAAACTTAAAATCCACTTTGAATTCTCATTTCAGTGAAAAACCCTCTCTGTGTTTTCTTCCTAATAAAAAATATTGTATTGTATTACTATTGGAATATCCTAAAAAAAGTATTTCAATTCCATGTGTAGAGAAAAAATGCTAGCTTAAAGAACGAAATGATGGATCCACAAGGAACAGCCCATGGACAATCCATTTGGAAAGCACAGGTAACAGTCTAATAATATGGAAAGTATAAACATTCACCTTTTGATTTATAAAGCGGCATTAACAGCCATGCCGAGTTTTACGTTTCGTTACTACATGCAGTTCTTGTAGTAAGGCTTCTTCATCATCTGTATTAACTTTATGTATTTAATACTCCATGTTTTTATTTTCAAATGAAGAAGTTAGAGAGAAAAGGATCTAAATGAAACAAATCTCGATGATGCTTGAAGTGTTCGTTTAATGGATTTACCTTTATTTATTAATTGGAATTAGATAATACTGTAATATTAGTGTAGACGTTAGAAGGTAATTGAGTCCTACATTCTTTTATATTAGCTTCCCTGACTTCTTTGGAAAGTGAATGTTGGGTTTGGAGGTTAGAAGTTTAAACTTTCTAAAATCTCTTCTCTTATATATATAAATGTGAAGCACCCTCAAGGGTTATTTATTATAGTGAGAATTCAAAATGAATTTCAAGAGTAAGATCAAACCAAGGGACTTGGAAACAATTCTCTAAGTCAGCTATGCATCTACTTTGACTACTTTGGACTTAATCTTGAAATTCACTTTGATTTCTCATTTCAGCTAAAAACTCTGTCTGTGTTTTCTTCTTAATACACATATTGTTTGTATTACTATTGACATATCCTGAAAATGTATTTCAATTCCATGTGTAGGAAGAAAATTTTAAAAAACAAGACAAAATTGTGAAACAAAGGCTACATGAAGAATTAATTCAGGCAGTTCAGGTAACAGTCTAATACTATGGAAAGTATAAACATTTACCCTTTGATATACAAAGCTGCATTAACAGACATGCCGAGTTTTACATTTTCTTACTACACACAGTTCTTGTAGTAAGCTATCTTGATCATCTTTATTACATTGATATATTTAATACTGAATGTTTTATTTTCGAATGAAGAATTTAGAGAATGAAAGGATTCAAATGAAACAAATCTCAACAGAGATACAGATAGAACACATAATCTGTGTAGGCCATATAATTGTAATATAAATAACATTGTATACTCGTGCCCTTCAAGTCGTTATTAATAAATTATTTATAAAAATGAATTATTGCTCTTGACAAAGTTAACTGGAAGAGCACCTGTAGGCACAGAAATCTCAAGCAACCTCCAACCTTCCCTTATTCCAAACTAAAAAAACAAAAGACTTGACTTGTTAAATATAACAAAAACATTTATATGTATACACACACATACACACATTCTGGTTTTCTACATCTGTCATGCATTTATGAAATGGCCACTCTGGCTCCAGTCCTCTCTTCTCTCTGTCCTGGAAATCACTGTGTTTTGTTAGTGGGTGGGGGGGGGGAGGGGAGGGGGGGGGCACAATGCACAGATCGCTGTGTTCAGTTTAGGAGGGCAGAATTAAAAGGATAATCTAGACAACGTCAATATCAGAGCTTAAAGCCAGAGATTAATTGAATTCTGGTTTAAATAATGTAGTTAATTAGAATAAATGGTGCGTAATAGGGTGCTTTTATGATAGATGGCAGAGTCCTTGATATAATAAGGTTTCCAAAATATTCAGTACCGTTACAAAAACGTTCCTGGCCATGTCTAACGCACATTTAGACAGATTCACAGCAACTTGAGGATAGAAGTTTCAACTTTTTGAAGTCTTCTTTCTCATATAGAGAAATGTAAAACACGCTCAGAGTTACATAGTTACATAGTAACATAGTTACATAGTTACATAGCTGAAAAGAGACTTGCGTCCATCAAGTTCAGCCTTCCTCACATATGCTTTTGCTGTTGATCCAAAAGAAGGCAAAAAACCCAGTCTGAAGCGCTTCCAATTTTGCAACAAACTAGGAAAAAATTCCTTCTTGACCCCAAAATAGCAGTCAGATGTCTCCTTGGATCAAGCAGCTATTACCCCACTAATTAGAAATTGTATCCCTGTATGTTATGTTTTTGCAAGTATTTATCCAATTGCAATTTAAACATCTGTATAGACTCTGACAAAACCACCTCTTCTGGCAATGAATTCCATATCCTTATTGCTCTTACTGTAAAAAAAACCTTTTCTTTGCCTTAGATGAAATCTCCTTTCTTCAAGCCTAAATGTGTGACCTTGTGTCCTATGTATAGCCCTGTTTATGAATAGATTTCCAGATAATGGTTTGTACTGGCCCCGAATATATTTGTATAATGTTATCATATCCCCTCTAAGGCGCCGTTTTTCCAAACTGAAGAGATTTACATTTTTTAACCTTTCTTCATAACTAAAATGCTCCATTCCTTTTATCAATGTTGTAGCTCGTCTCTGCACTTTTACTAGTGCCATGATATCCTTCTTTAGAACAGGTGCCCAAAATTGCACCTTACTTACTTTAGATACTTACTAAAGTGAGAATTCAAAGTGAATATCAAGTGTACGGCCAAACTAACTGATATGGAAACAATTCACTAAGTCAGCTAGGCTTCTACTTCGGCTACTTTGGAATTAAACTTAAAATCCACTTTGAATTCTCATTTCAGTGAAAAACCCTCTCTGTGTTTTCTTCCTAATAAAAAATATTGTATTGTATTACTATTGGAATATCCTAAAAAAAGTATTTCAATTCCATGTGTAGAGAAAAAATGCTAGATTAAAGAACGAAATGATGGATCCACAAGGAACAGCCCATGGACAATCCATTTGGAAAGCACAGGTAACAGTCTAATAATATGGAAAGTATAAACATTTACCTTTTGATTTATAAAGCGGCATTAACAGCCATGCCAAGTTTTACGTTTCGTTACTACATGCAGTTCTTGTAGTAAGGCTTCTTCATCATCTGTATTAACTTTATGTATTTAATACTCCATGTTTTTATTTTCAAATGAAGAAGTTAGAGAGAAAAGGATCTAAATGAAACAAATCTCGATGATGCTTGAAGTGTTCGTTTAATGGATTTACCTTTATTTATTAATTGGAATTAGATAATACTGTAATATTAGTGTAGACCTTAAAAGGTAATTGAGTCCTACATTATTTTATATTAGCTTCCCTGACTTCTTTGGAAAGTGAATGTTGGGTTTGGAGGTTAGAAGTTTAAACTTTCTAAAATCTCTTCTCTTATATATATAAATGTGAAGCACCCTCAAGGGTTATTTATTATAGTGAGAATTCAAAATGAATTTCAAGAGTAAGATCAAACCAAGGGACTTGGAAACAATTCTCTAAGTCAGCTATGCATCTACTTTGACTACTTTGGACTTAATCTTGAAATTCACTTTGATTTCTCATTTCAGCTAAAAACTCTGTCTGTGTTTTCTTCTTAATACACATATTGTCTGTATTACTATTGACATATCCTGAAAATGTATTTCAATTCCATGTGTAGGAAGAAAATTTAAAAAAACAAGACAAAATTGTGAATCCAAAACAAAGGCTACATGAAGAATTAATTCAGGCAGTTCAGGTAACAGTCTAATACTATGGAAAGTATAAACATTTACTCTTTGATATACAAAGCTGCATTAACAGACATGCCAAGTTTTACATTTTCTTACTACACACAGTTCTTGAGTTCTTGTAGTAAGCTATCTTGATCATCTTTATTACATTGATATATTTAATACTGAATGTTTTATTTTCGAATGAAGAATTTAGAGAATGAAAGGATTCAAATGAAACAAATCTCAACAGAGATACAGATAGAACACATAATCTGTGTAGGCCATATAATTGTAATATAAATAACATTGTATACTCGTGCCCTTCAAGTCGTTATTAATAAATTATTTATAAAAATGAATTATTGCTCTTGACAAAGTTAACTGGAAGAGCACCTGTAGGCACAGAAATCTCAAGCAACCTCCAACCTTCCCTTATTCAGAACTAAAAAAACAAAATACTTGACTTGTTAAATATAACAAAAACATTTATATGTATACACACACATACACACATTCTGGTTTTCTACATCTGTCATGCATTTATGAAATGGCCACTCTGGCTCCAGTCCTCTCTTCTCTCTGTCCCGGAAATCACTGTGTTTTGTTAGTGGGTGGGGGGGGGAGGGGAGGGGGGGGGCACAATGCACAGATCGCTGTGTTCAGTTTAGGAGGGCAGAATTAAAAGGATAATCTAGACAACGTCAATATCAGAGCTTAAAACCAGAGATTAATTGAATTCTGGTTTAAATAATGTAGTTAATTAAAATAAATGGTGCGTAATAGGGTGCTTTTATGATAGATGGCAGAGTCCTTGATATAATAAGGTTTCCAAAATATTCAGTACCGTTACAAAAACGTTCCTGGCCATGTCTAACGCACATTTAGACAGATTCACAGCAACTTGAGGATAGAAGTTTCAACTTTTTGAAGTCTTCTTTCTCATATAGAGAAATGTAAAACACGCTCAGAGTTACATAGTTACATAGTAACATAGTTACATAGTTACATAGCTGAAAAGAGACTTGCGTCCATCAAGTTCAGCCTTCCTCACATATGCTTTTGCTGTTGATCCAAAAGAAGGCAAAAAACCCAGTCTGAAGCGCTTCCAATTTTGCAACAAACTAGGAAAAAATTCCTTCTTGACCCCAAAATAGCAGTCAGATGTCTCCTTGGATCAAGCAGCTATTACCCCACTAATTAGAAATTGTATCCCTGTATGTTATGTTTTTGCAAGTATTTATCCAATTGCAATTTAAACATCTGTATAGACTCTGACAAAACCACCTCTTCTGGCAATGAATTCCATATCCTTATTGCTCTTACTGTAAAAAAAACCTTTTCTTTGCCTTAGATGAAATCTCCTTTCTTCAAGCCTAAATGTGTGACCTCGTGTCCTATGTATAGCCCTGTTTATGAATAGATTTCCAGATAATGGTTTGTACTGGCCCCGAATATATTTGTATAATGTTATCATATCCCCTCTAAGGCGCCGTTTTTCCAAACTGAAGAGATTTACATTTTTTAACCTTTCTACATAACTAAAATGCTCCATTCCTTTTATCAATTTTGTAGCTCGTCTCTGCACTTTTTCTAGTGCCATGATATCCTTCTTTAGAACAGGTGCCCAAAATTGCACCTTACTTACTTTAGTTACTTACTAAAGTGAGAATTCAAAGTGAATATCAAGTGTACGGCCAAACTAACTGACATGGAAACAATTCACTAAGTCAGCTAGGCTTCTACTTCGGCTACTTTGGAATTAAACTTAAAATCCACTTTGAATTCTCATTTCAGTGAAAAACCCTCTCTGTGTTTTCTTCCTAATAAAAAATATTGTATTGTATTACTATTGGAATATCCTAAAAAAAGTATTTCAATTCCATGTGTAGAGAAAAAATGCTAGCTTAAAGAACGAAATGATGGATCCACAAGGAACAGCCCATGGACAATCCATTTGGAAAGCACAGGTAACAGTCTAATAATATGGAAAGTATAAACATTCACCTTTTGATTTATAAAGCGGCATTAACAGCCATGCCGAGTTTTACGTTTCGTTACTACATGCAGTTCTTGTAGTAAGGCTTCTTCATCATCTGTATTAACTTTATGTATTTAATACTCCATGTTTTTATTTTCAAATGAAGAAGTTAGAGAGAAAAGGATCTAAATGAAACAAATCTCGATGATGCTTGAAGTGTTCGTTTAATGGATTTACCTTTATTTATTAATTGGAATTAGATAATACTGTAATATTAGTGTAGACCTTAAAAGGTAATTGAGTCCTACATTCTTTTATATTAGCTTCCCTGACTTCTTTGGAAAGTGAATGTTGGGTTTGGAGGTTAGAAGTTTAAACTTTCTAAAATCTCTTCTCTTATATATATAAATGTGAAGCACCCTCAAGGGTTATTTATTATAGTGAGAATTCAAAATGAATTTCAAGAGTAAGATCAAACCAAGGGACTTGGAAACAATTCTCTAAGTCAGCTATGCATCTACTTTGACTACTTTGGACTTAATCTTGAAATTCACTTTGATTTCTCATTTCAGCTAAAAACTCTGTCTGTGTTTTCTTCTTAATACACATATTGTCTGTATTACTATTGACATATCCTGAAAATGTATTTCAATTCCATGTGTAGGAAGAAAATTTTAAAAAACAAGACAAAATTGTGAAACAAAGGCTACATGAAGAATTAATTCAGGCAGTTCAGGTAACAGTCTAATACTATGGAAAGTATAAACATTTACCCTTTGATATACAAAGCTGCATTAACAGACATGCCGAGTTTTACATTTTCTTACTACACACAGTTCTTGTAGTAAGCTATCTTCATCATCTTTATTACATTGATATATTTAATACTGAATGTTTTATTTTCGAATGAAGAATTTAGAGAATGAAAGGATTCAAATGAAACAAATCTCAACAGAGATACAGATAGAACACATAATCTGTGTAGGCCATATAATTGTAATATAAATAACATTGTATACTCGTGCCCTTCAAGTCGTTATTAATAAATTATTTATAAAAATTAATTATTGCTCTTGACAAAGTTAACTGGAAGAGCACCTGTAGGCACAGAAATCTCAAGCAACCTCCAACCTTCCCTTATTCCAAACTAAAAAAACAAAAGACTTGACTTGTTAAATATAACAAAAACATTTATATGTATACACACACATACACACATTCTGGTTTTCTACATCTGTCATGCATTTATGAAATGGCCACTCTGGCTCCAGTCCTCTCTTCTCTCTGTCCTGGAAATCACTGTGTTTTGTTAGTGGGTGGGGGGGGGGGGGGGGGGGGGGGGCACAATGCACAGATCGCTGTGTTCAGTTTAGGAGGGCAGAATTAAAAGGATAATCTAGACAACGTCAATATCAGAGCTTAAAGCCAGAGATTAATTGAATTCTGGTTTAAATAATGTAGTTAATTAGAATAAATGGTGCGTAATAGGGTGCTTTTATGATAGATGGCAGAGTCCTTGATATAATAAGGTTTCCAAAATATTCAGTACCGTTACAAAAACGTTCCTGGCCATGTCTAACGCACATTTAGACAGATTCACAGCAACTTGAGGATAGAAGTTTCAACTTTTTGAAGTCTTCTTTCTCATATAGAGAAATGTAAAACACGCTCAGAGTTACATAGTTACATAGTAACATAGTTACATAGTTACATAGCTGAAAAGAGACTTGCGTCCATCAAGTTCAGCCTTCCTCACATATGCTTTTGCTGTTGATCCAAAAGAAGGCAAAAAACCCAGTCTGAAGCGCTTCCAATTTTGCAACAAACTAGGAAAAAATTCCTTCTTGACCCCAAAATAGCAGTCAGATGTCTCCTTGGATCAAGCAGCTATTACCCCACTAATTAGAAATTGTATCCCTGTATGTTATGTTTTTGCAAGTATTTATCCAATTGCAATTTAAACATCTGTATAGACTCTGACAAAACCACCTCTTCTGGCAATGAATTCCATATCCTTATTGCTCTTACTGTAAAAAAACCTTTTCTTTGCCTTAGATGAAATCTCCTTTCTTCAAGCCTAAATGTGTGACCTTGTGTCCTATGTATAGCCCTGTTTATGAATAGATTTCCAGATAATGGTTTGTACTGGCCCCGAATATATTTGTATAATGTTATCATATCCCCTCTAAGGCGCCGTTTTTCCAAACTGAAGAGATTTACATTTTTTAACCTTTCTTCATAACTAAAATGCTCCATTCCTTTTATCAATTTTGTAGCTCGTCTCTGCACTTTTACTAGTGCCATGATATCCTTCTTTAGAACAGGTGCCCAAAATTGCACCTTACTTACTTTAGTTACTTACTAAAGTGAGAATTCAAAGTGAATATCAAGTGTACGGCCAAACTAACTGACATGGAAACAATTCACTAAGTCAGCTAGGCTTCTACTTCGGCTACTTTGGAATTAAACTTAAAATCCACTTTGAATTCTCATTTCAGTGAAAAACCCTCTCTGTGTTTTCTTCCTAATAAAAAATATTGTATTGTATTACTATTGGAATATCCTAAAAAAAGTATTTCAATTCCATGTGTAGAGAAAAAATGCTAGATTAAAGAACGAAATGATGGATCCACAAGGAACAGCCCATGGACAATCCATTTGGAAAGCACAGGTAACAGTCTAATAATATGGAAAGTATAAACATTTACCTTTTGATTTATAAAGCGGCATTAACAGCCATGCCAAGTTTTACGTTTCGTTACTACATGCAGTTCTTGTAGTAAGGCTTCTTCATCATCTGTATTAACTTTATGTATTTAATACTCCATGTTTTTATTTTCAAATGAAGAAGTTAGAGAGAAAAGGATCTAAATGAAACAAATCTCGATGATGCTTGAAGTGTTCGTTTAATGGATTTACCTTTATTTATTAATTGGAATTAGATAATACTGTAATATTAGTGTAGACCTTAAAAGGTAATTGAGTCCTACATTATTTTATATTAGCTTCCCTGACTTCTTTGGAAAGTGAATGTTGGGTTTGGAGGTTAGAAGTTTAAACTTTCTAAAATCTCTTCTCTTATATATATAAATGTGAAGCACCCTCAAGGGTTATTTATTATAGTGAGAATTCAAAATGAATTTCAAGAGTAAGATCAAACCAAGGGACTTGGAAACAATTCTCTAAGTCAGCTATGCATCTACTTTGACTACTTTGGACTTAATCTTGAAATTCACTTTGATTTCTCATTTCAGCTAAAAACTCTGTCTGTGTTTTCTTCTTAATACACATATTGTCTGTATTACTATTGACATATCCTGAAAATGTATTTCAATTCCATGTGTAGGAAGAAAATTTTAAAAAACAAGACAAAATTGTGAAACAAAGGCTACATGAAGAATTAATTCAGGCAGTTCAGGTAACAGTCTAATACTATGGAAAGTATAAACATTTACCCTTTGATATACAAAGCTGCATTAACAGACATGCCGAGTTTTACATTTTCTTACTACACACAGTTCTTGTAGTAAGCTATCTTGATCATCTTTATTACATTGATATATTTAATACTGAATGTTTTATTTTCGAATGAAGAATTTAGAGAATGAAAGGATTCAAATGAAACAAATCTCAACAGAGATACAGATAGAACACATAATCTGTGTAGGCCATATAATTGTAATATAAATAACATTGTATACTCGTGCCCTTCAAGTCGTTATTAATAAATTATTTATAAAAATGAATTATTGCTCTTGACAAAGTTAACTGGAAGAGCACCTGTAGGCACAGAAATCTCAAGCAACCTCCAACCTTCCCTTATTCCAAACTAAAAAAACTAAATACTTGACTTGTTAAATATAACAAAAACATTTATATGTATACACACACATAGACACATTCTGGTTTTCTACACCTGTCATGCATTTATGAAATGGCCACTCTGACTCCAGTCCTCTCTTCTCTCTGTCCCGGAAATCACTGTGTTTTGTTAGTGGGTGGGGGGGGAGGGAGGGGAGGGGGGGGGGGCAAAATGCACAGATCGCTGTGTTCAGTTTAGGAGGGCAGAATTAAAAGGATAATCTAGACAACGTCAATATCAGAGCTTAAAACCAGAGATTAATTGAATTCTGGTTTAAATAATGTAGTTAATTAGAATAAATGGTGCGTAATAGGGTGCTTTTATGATAAATGGCAGAGTCCTTGATATAATAAGGTTTCCAAAATATTCAGTACCGTTACAAAAACGTTCCTGGCCATGTCTAACGCACATTTAGACAGATTCACAGCAACTTGAGGATAGAAGTTTCAACTTTTTGAAGTCTTCTTTCTCATATAGAGAAATGTAAAACACGCTCAGAGTTACATAGTTACATAGTTACATAGCTGAAAAGAGACTTGCGTCCATCAAGTTCATCCTTCCTCACATATGCTTTTGCTGTTGATCCAAAAGAAGGCAAAAAACCCAGTCTGAAGCGCTTCCAATTTTGCTACAAACAGTGGCGTACATACCAGGGTCGCAGGGGTCGCGGCTGCGACCGGGCCCGGCCCACCAGGGGGCCCGGCCGCCCTGCGACCCAGGTATGTAGCCACTGGGCCAGCCTCTTCTCCTGGGGGGCCCAAGAGCCGGCCACCTCAGGGCCCCCCGAGGCTGGCCCTGCTGTCACCAGGTTGGCGGGCGCGCGAGGGAGCACTCTCCCCTGTGTGCTCCCTCTTCAGCTCCCTCGCGCGCCGTACTGGTCATCTTCCGGCTCCGGTATCAGTACGCGGCGCGCAAGGGAGCTGAAGAGGGAGCACTCTGTGCTCCCTCGCGCGCCCGCAGGACCAGCCATCCGGGTGACACCACTGGACCCCAGGGAATCCCCTCAGCTCTCTCGCAGGTAAGGAGGCTGGCGGGATTAAATAAAAAAAAAACAAAAAACGTGAGTGTATGTTAGTGAGTGTATGTTAGTGTGAGTATATCTTAGTGTGAGTGTATCTTAGTGTGAGTGTGTGTGAGTGTGTGTTAGTGAGTGTGTGTTAGTGAGTGTATGTTAGTGAGAGTGTATGTTAGTGAGAGTGTATGTTAGTGTGAGTGTATGTTAGTGAGAGTGTATGTTAGTGAGAGTGTATGTTAGTGTGTGTGTGTGTGTTAGTGTCAGAGTGTGAGCGTGTGTTAGTGTTAGAGTGTGTGTGTTAGTGTCAGTGTGAGCGTGTGTTAGAGTGTGAGCGTGTGTTAGAGTGTGAGCGTGTGTTAGAGTGTGAGCGTGTGTTAGTGTATGTGTGTGTGTGTTAGTGTATGTGTGTGTGTTAGTGTGTGTGTGTGTGTGTGTTAGTGTGTGTGTTAGTGTTAGAGTGTGTGTGTGTTAGTGTCAGAGTGTGTGTGTGTTGGTGTGTGTGTTTGAGTGTGCATGTTAGTGTTAGAGTGTGTCTGTGTGCGTCTGTTAGTGAGTATGTATGTTTGTCACTAAGTGTGTATGTATGTCTGTCACTGAGTGTGTGTCTGTCAGTTAATGTGTGCGTGTGTGTCTTAAGCACTTACCTTTCTCCAGCGACGGACTCCCTTGGCGCTGGGGATCTCTCCGCCCCAATCCGCCTCTCAGCTCCGAATGCGCATGCGTGGCAAGAGCCACGCGCGCATTCAAACCGCCCATAGGAAAGCATTAGTCAATGCTTTCCTACGGACGTTCAGCATCTTCTCACTGTGATTTTCACAGTGAGAATCGCAGAAAATGCTCTAGCGGCTGTCAATGAGACAGCCACTAGAGGCTGGATTAACCCTCAGTGAAACATAGCAGTTTCTCTGAAACTGCTATGTTTTCAGCTGCAGGGTTAAAGCTAGAGAGACCTGGCACCCAGACCACTTCATTGAGCTGATGTGATCTGGGTGTCTGTAGTGGTCCTTTAAGTGTATGTGTTTATGCATGCACTGGTGTACATACCGTGGTCGCAGGGGTCGCAGCCCTGCGACCAGGTGCCCGCCACCATGTGTTGCGGCCCCAGCCCGCGCAGAGTAAGCGCGCGCGCGCGGGGGCCTACGGATCAGTTTTCGCACCGGGGCCCCATGGGTTGTGTGTACGCCACTGGCTACAAACTAGGAAAAAATTCCTTCTTGACCCCAAAATAGCAGTCAGATGTCTCCTTGGATCAAGCAGCTATTACCCCACTAATTAGAAATTGTATCCCTGTATGTTATGTTTTTGCAAGTATTTATCCAATTGCAATTTAAACATCTGTATAGACTCTGACAAAACCACCTCTTCCGGCAATGAATTCCATATCCTTATTGCTCTTACTGTAAAAAAAAACCTTTTCTTTGCCTTAGATGAACTCTCCTTTCTTCAAGCCTAAATGTGTGACCTCGTGTCCTATGTATAGCCCTGTTTATGAATAGATTTCCAGATAATGGTTTGTACTGGCCCCGAATATATTTGTATAATGTTATCATATCCCCTCTAAGGCGCCGTTTTTCCAAACTGAAGAGATTTAAATTTTTTAACCTTTCTTCATAACTAAAATGCTCCATTCCTTTTATCAATTTTGTAGCTCGTCTCTGCACTTTTTCTAGTGCCATGATATCCTTCTTTAGAACAGGTGCCCAAAATTGCACCTTACTTACTTTAGTTACTTACTAAAGTGAGAATTCAAAGTGAATATCAAGTGTACGGCCAAACTAACTGACATGGAAACAATTCACTAAGTCAGCTAGGCTTCTACTTCGGCTACTTTGGAATTAAACTTAAAATCCACTTTGAATTCTCATTTCAGTGAAAAACCCTCTCTGTGTTTTCTTCCTAATAAAAAATATTGTATTGTATTACTATTGGAATATCCTAAAAAAAGTATTTCAATTCCATGTGTAGAGAAAAAATGCTAGATTAAAGAACGAAATGATGGATCCACAAGGAACAGCCCATGGACAATCCATTTGGAAAGCACAGGTAACAGTCTAATAATATGGAAAGTATAAACATTTACCTTTTGATTTATAAAGCGGCATTAACAGCCATGCCGAGTTTTACGTTTCGTTACTACATGCAGTTCTTGTAGTAAGGCTTCTTCATCATCTGTATTAACTTTATGTATTTAATACTCCATGTTTTTATTTTCAAATGAAGAAGTTAGAGAGAAAAGGATCTAAATGAAACAAATCTCGATGATGCTTGAAGTGTTCGTTTAATGGATTTACCTTTATTTATTAATTGGAATTAGATAATACTGTAATATTAGTGTAGACCTTAAAAGGTAATTGAGTCCTACATTCTTTTATATTAGCTTCCCTGACTTCTTTGGAAAGTGAATGTTGGGTTTGGAGGTTAGAAGTTTAAACTTTCTAAAATCTCTTCTCTTATATATATATAAATGTGAAGCACCCTCAAGGGTTATTAATTATAGTGAGAATTCAAAATTAATTTCAAGAGTAAGATCAAACCAAGGGACTTGGAAACAATTCTCTAAGTCAGCTATGCATCTACTTTGACTACTTTGGACTTAATCTTGAAATTCACTTTGATTTCTCATTTCAGCTAAAAACTCTGTCTGTGTTTTCTTCTTAATACACATATTGTCTGTATTACTATTGACATATCCTGAAAATGTATTTCAATTCCATGTGTAGGAAGAAAATTTTAAAAAACAAGACAAAATTGTGAAACAAAGGCTACATGAAGAATTAATTCAGGCAGTTCAGGTAACAGTCTAATACTATGGAAAGTATAAACATTTACCCTTTGATATACAAAGCTGCATTAACAGACATGCCGAGTTTTACATTTTCTTACTACACACAGTTCTTGTAGTAAGCTATCTTGATCATCTTTATTACATTGATATATTTAATACTGAATGTTTTATTTTCGAATGAAGAATTTAGAGAATGAAAGGATTCAAATGAAACAAATCTCAACAGAGATACAGATAGAACACATAATCTGTGTAGGCCATATAATTGTAATATAAATAACATTGTATACTCGTGCCCTTCAAGTCGTTATTAATAAATTATTTATAAAAATTAATTATTGCTCTTGACAAAGTTAACTGGAAGAGCACCTGTAGGCACAGAAATCTCAAGCAACCTTCAACCTTCCCTTATTCCAAACTAAAAAAACAAAAGACTTGACTTGTTAAATATAACAAAAACATTTATATGTATACACACACATACACACATTCTGGTTTTCTACATCTGTCATGCATTTATGAAATGGCCACTCTGGCTCCAGTCCTCTCTTCTCTCTGTCCCGGAAATTACTGTGTTTTGTTAGTGGGGGGGGGGGGGGGGGGGGGAGGGGAGGGACAATGCACAGATCGCTGTTTTCAGTTTAGGAGGGCAGAATTAAAAGGATAATCTAGACAACGTCAATATCAGAGCTTAAAACCAGAGATTAATTGAATTCTGGTTTAAATAATGTAGTTAATTAGAATAAATGGTGCGTAATAGGGTGCTTTTATGATAGATGGCAGAGTCCTTGATATAATAAGGTTTCCAAAATATTCAGTACCGTTACAAAAACGTTCCTGGCCATGTCTAACGCACATTTAGACAGATTCACAGCAACTTGAGGATAGAAGTTTCAACTTTTTGAAGTCTTCTTTCTCATATAGAGAAATGTAAAACACGCTCAGAGTTACATAGTTACATAGTAACATAGTTACATAGTTACATAGCTGAAAAGAGACTTGCGTCCATCAAGTTCAGCCTTCCTCACATATGCTTTTGCTGTTGATCAAAAAGAAGGCAAAAAACCCAGTCTGAAGCGCTTCCAATTTTGCAACAAACTAGGAAAAAATTCCTTCTTGACCCCAAAATAGCAGTCAGATGTCTCTTTGGATCAAGCAGCTATTACCCCACTAATTAGAAATTGTATCCCTGTATGTTATGTTTTTGCAAGTATTTATCCAATTGCAATTTAAACATCTGTATAGACTCTGACAAAACCACCTCTTCCGGCAATGAATTCCATATCCTTATTGCTCTTACTGTAAAAAAAACATTTTCTTTGCCTTAGATGAAATCTCCTTTCTTCAAGCCTAAATGTGTGACCTTGTGTCCTATGTATAGCCCTGTTTATGAATAGATTTCCAGATAATGGTTTGTACTGGCCCCGAATATATTTGTATAATGTTATTATATCCCCTCTAAGGCGCCGTTTTTCCAAACAGAAGAGATTTACATTTTTTAACCTTTCTTCATAACTAAAATGCTCCATTCCTTTTATCAATTTTGTAGCTCGTCTCTGCACTTTTTCTAGTGCCATGATATCCTTCTTTAGAACAGGTGCCCAAAATTGCACCTTACTTACTTTAGTTACTTACTAAAGTGAGAATTCAAAGTGAATATCAAGTGTACGGCCAAACTAACTGACATGGAAACAATTCACTAAGTCAGCTAGGCTTCTACTTCGGCTACTTTGGAATTAAACTTAAAATCCACTTTGAATTCTCATTTCAGTGAAAAACCCTCTCTGTGTTTTCTTCCTAATAAAAAAAATTGTATTGTATTACTATTGGAATATCCTAAAAAAAGTATTTCAATTCCATGTGTAGAGAAAAAATGCTAGATTAAAGAACGAAATGATGGATCCACAAGGAACAGCCCATGGACAATCCATTTGGAAAGCACAGGTAACAGTCTAATAATATGGAAAGTATAAACATTTACCTTTTGATTTATAAAGCGGCATTAACAGCCATGCCGAGTTTTACGTTTCGTTACTACATGCAGTTCTTGTAGTAAGGCTTCTTCATCATCTTTATTAACTTTATGTATTTAATACTGCATGTTTTTATTTTCAAATGAAGAAGTTAGAGAGAAAAGGATTTAAATGAAACAAATCTCGATGATGCTTGAAGTGTTCGTTTAATGGATTTACCTTTATTTATTAATTGGAATTAGATAATACTGTAATATTAGTGTAGACGTTAGAAGGTAATTGAGTCCTACATTCTTTTATATTAGCTTCCCTGACTTCTTTGGAAAGTGAATGTTGGGTTTGAGGTTAGAAGTTTAAACTTTCTAAAATCTCTTCTCTTATATATATATATAAATGTGAAGCACCCTCAAGGGTTATTTATTATAGTGAGAATTCAAAATGAATTTCAAGAGTAAGATCAAACCAAGGGACTTGGAAACAATTCTCTAAGTCAGCTATGCATCTACTTTGACTACTTTGGACTTAATCTTGAAATTCACTTTGATTTCTAATTTCAGCTAAAAACTCTGTCTGTATTTTCTTCTTAATACACATATTGTCTGTATTACTATTGACATATCCTGAAAATGTATTTCAATTCCATGTGTAGGAAGAAAATTTTAAAAAAGAAGACAAAATGATGAATCCAAAACAAAGACTACATGAAGAATCAATTCAGGCAGTACAGGTAACAGTCTAATACTATGGAAAGTATAAACATTCACCCTTTGATATAAAAAGCTGCATTAACAGCCATGCCGAGTTTTACATTTCCTTACTACATGCAGTTCTTGTAGTAAGCTTTCTTGATCATCTTTATTACATTGATATATTTAATACTAAATGTTTTTATTTTCAAATTAAGAAGTTAAAGAAGGAAAGGATTTAAATGAAACAAATCTCAATGATGCTTGAAGTGTTCGTTTGATGGAGTTACCTTTATTTATTAATTGGAAATAGATTACACTTCTCTCATATATATAAATGTGAAGCATTTTCAGGCTTATTTATTATAGTGAGAATTCAAAATGAATTTCAAGTATAAGATCAAACTAAGTGACATGGAAACAATTCTCTAAGTTAGCTATGCTTCTGCTTTGGCTACATTGGACTTAAACTTGAAATTTACTTTGAATTCTGTCTGTGTTTTCTTCTTAATAAAAAATATTGTCTTGAAATACTATTGACAGTGTATTTCAATTCCAATGTGTAGGAAGAAATTGTTGCTAAGGAGGACAAAGTGAAGGATAAAATGCCAACACAAACAAAAGAAATCCTTTTGAAAGAACAGGTAACAGTTTAATAATAGGAAAAGTATAAACAGTTCCATTACTACATGCAGTTCTTGGTTTATTTAATATTATGAGCTTATTGATCATCTTTATTACATTGATATATTTAATACTAAATGTTTTATTTTCAAATGAAGAAGTTAAAGAAGGAAAGGATTTAAATGAAACAAATCTCAATGATGCTTGAAGTGTTCGTTTGATGGAGTTACCTTTATTTATTAGTTGGAAATAGATTACACTTCTCTCATATATATAAATGTGAAGCATTTTCCGGCTTATTTATTATAGTGAGAATTCAAAATGAATTTCAAGTATAAGATCAAACTAAGTGACATGGAAACAATTCTCTAAGTTAGCTATGCTTCTGCTTTGGCTACATTGGACTTAAACTTGAAATTTACTTTGAATTCTGTCTGTGTTTTCTTCTTAATAAAAAATATTGTCTTGAAATACTATTGACAGTGTATTTCAATTCCAATGTGTAGGAAGAAATTGTTGCTAAGGAGGACAAAGTGAAGGATAAAATGCCAACACAAACAAAAGAAATCCTTTTGAAAGAACAGGTAACAGTTTAATAATAGGAAAAGTATAAACAGTTCCATTACTACATGCAGTTCTTGGTTTATTTAATATTATGAGCTTATTGATCATCTTTATTACATTGATATATTTAATACTAAATGTTTTATTTTCAAATGAAGAAGTTAAAGAAGGAAAGGATTTAAATGAAACAAATCTCAATGATGCTTGAAGTGTTCGTTTGATGGAGTTACCTTTATTTATTAGTTGGAAATAGATTACACTTCTCTCATATATATATAAATGTGAAGCATTTTCAGGCTTATTTATTATAGTGAGAATTCAAAATGAATTTCAAGTATAAGATCAAACTAAGTGACATGGAAACAATTCTCTAAGTTAGCTATGCTTCTGCTTTGGCTACATTGGACTTAAACTTGAAATTTACTTTGAATTCTGTCTGTGTTTTCTTCTTAATAAAAAATATTGTCTTGAAATACTATTGACAGTGTATTTCAATTCCAATGTGTAGGAAGAAATTGTTGCTAAGGAGGACAAAGTGAAGGATAAAATGCCAACACAAACAAAAGAAATCCTTTTGAAAGAACAGGTAACAGTTTAATAATAGGAAAAGTATAAACAGTTCCATTACTACATGCAGTTCTTGGTTTATTTAATATTATGAGCTTATTGATCATCTTTATTACATTGATATATTTAATACTAAATGTTTTATTTTCAAATGAAGAAGTTAAAGAAGGAAAGGATTTAAATGAAACAAATCTCAATGATGCTTGAAGTGTTCGTTTCATGGAGTTACCTTTATATATTAATTGTAATTAGATAACACTTCTCTCATATATATATATAAATGTGAAGCACCCTTGAAGGGACACTCCAGGCACCCAGACCACTTCTGCCCATTGGAGTGGTCTGGGTGCCAACTCCCACTACTCTTAACCCTGCAAGTGTAATTATTGCAGTTTTTTTATAAACTGCAATAATTACCTTGCAGGGTTAACTCCACCTCTAGTGGCTGTCTACTAGATAGCCACTAGAGGGAACTTCCTGACTCATAGCACAGATTATCTGTGCTGTAGCGTCGCTGGACGTCCTCACGCTGTGTGAGGACCTCCAGCGTCGCTCATTACCCCATAGGAAAGCATTGAAAATCTTTTTCAATGCTTTCCTTGGGGAGACCTAATGCGCATACGCGGCATTGCCGCGCATGCGCATTAGGTCTCCTCGGCCGGTGGGCGGAATCAGTCTCTCCCACCGGCAGACGTAGTCAGAAGGAGGAGCGTCGCAGAGGAGGAGGCAGCGACAAGGGACATCGTCGCTGCCTCAGGTAAGTGACTGAAGGGGTTTTCACCCCTTCAGCAACTGGGGATTGGGGGGTGGGAGGGAGAGGGAACCTGCAGTGCCAGGAAAACGGATTGTTTTCCTGGCACTGGAGTTTTCCTTTAAGGGTTATTTATTATAGTGAGAATTCAAAATGAATTTCAAGAATAATAAAGCTAATATAATAAAAATTGGTGAGAGCACACAAACTATAAATATAATGTATACGATATTACCCTTACAGTTCAGTAAAATCCTGTAATTATAAAATCAGAAAAAATACATAGGGTAATAACGTCTAAGTAAAGATTTAAAAGGTGTATAATTAGACACACTCACATATTTCACTTAGAAGCTGACTCAGACTAGAAGCTTTGAATGGATAAGAAATGGTGATGGCTGGTATCCAAAACGCTAGCTGTCGGTTTTCTTTTCCCTTAAATTAACCAGGATGCAGGTTTCTTTCAAAAAGGTTTAATTCATGATGACGAATAAGGAAGTGAAGGGGGTAACTATGGACGCTAGGATGCCCAGATACCGGTCGCGTCAGAGAAGGGGAGGAGCTGGAAACCACGAGGAGGGAAAGAGAGAAAAAAAGACAGCGAAAAACGTATTTAAAGCCAGCTAATTTTGAATGGACTCACACTTTGAGAAAGGCTTCGGCTGAAACGCGTTAGTGTGTGGAGAGTGGGACTGCTGTATCTTATTTATTGCTGCTGTTTTGTTTTGGAATTAAACCTTTTTGAAAGAAACCTGCATCCTGGTTAATTTAAGGGAAAAGAAAACCGACAGCTAGCGTTTTGGATACCAGCCATCACCATTTCTTATCCATTCAAAGCTTCTAGTCTGAGTCAGCTTCTAAGTGACTCAGAAATATGTGAGTGTGTCTAATTATACACCTTTTAAATCTTTACTTAGACGTTATTACCCTATGTATTTTTTCTGATTTTATAATTACAGGATTTTAATGAACTGTAAGGGTAATATCTTATACTTTATATTTATAGTTTGTGTGCTCTCACCATTTGTTTTATATTACTTTCACTGATTTTATATGTGGTTGAGTGACCTCATAGGTTATTGAAGCACCCTCATTTATTGGATTTTAACCTGATATACGCACTTTATCTTCTAATAACCCCTTAAGGACACAGCTTCAGAAGCTGGACATACCCTTAAGGACACAAGCAATTTTTGAATTTTTTTGCTGTTTGTGTTCAACTGCAATTTGCATCTCTCTCATTTATTGTACCAACACATATTATATACCGTTTTTTAGTTAGACAACAAAAAGGGCTTTAATTTGATGTGACCTATACATGTATAAATTCTCATTTATTACCAAAAAAAATGCAAAATAATGTGGAAAAAACAAAAAAAAAAACGCTTTTTTCCCCATGTTTTGGCAATAATAATGTGTGCATAATATGTACAGCTTAGGAAAAGTACCGTATATACTCGAGTAAAGGCCGAGTTTTTCAGCACATTTTTTGTGCTGAAAAACCCCAACTCGGCTTATACTCGAGTCAGTGTCTGTATTATGGCAATTTACATTGCCATAATACAGACATGGGGGCTGTGGGGGCTGCAGAGAGTTTACTTACCTCTCCTGCAGCTCCTGTCAGCTCTCTCCTCCTCCGCGCCGTCCGGTCAGCTCTTCTGTCAGCTCACACTGTAAGTCTCGCGAGAGCACTTACACTGGGAGCTGACCGAGGTGCTGAACGGACGGCGCGGAGACATTGTTTGTCTTGGAAGTTTAACCCCTTAAGACCGCAGGACGTACTATGCCGTCCTTATTTTGGTGGCTCTAAAAGCCGCAGGACGGCATAGTACGCCCTGCGATCTTATGTACTTACCCGGTCGCCGGTGATCCCACGCCGGCGATCGCGGTATGGGGGACTTACCTTGTAGCCCAGGGAGTCCCCCTGCGTCCTCTTCAGCCGCCCAGGGCCATGTGATCGCGAGGTCCTTGCGAGGACCCCGCGATCACATGGACGGCATAGCCGTCCAAGGCATTGCCAGCAGGGGGAGTGCCTGTAATGACAGGTACTCCCCCTGCTGTCTGAAAAAAAAATAAAAAATGTTAAAACAGTGTAAAAATAAATTATATATACTTAGATCATATATATATTTATTATATATATGATCTAAGTATATATATACACACATATACACACATACACATAAATATGCATACACTGTCTACGTGTATTTTAATATTAATATATACATAATTATATATATATATTAATATCAAAATACACGTACAATGATATTGATTAAATATATATATAATTTTCATTATATATATATTTATATATAATAAAAATAAATAAATATATAAATACGTTAAAAAAATAAATAAAAAAATAATTAAAAAATAATAAAAAATAAAATAGATAAAAATATATAAACATGCGTAATTTCGTTCTAACTGTATTTTAAAATTAATATATATATATTGATATCAAAATACATGTAGAACTAAATAATATATATATCTATATACATAAGTATATACGTATATATCACTATGTATATACCTATATATAAATAAAAATAATTAAAAAAAATTATATACATATATATGCACACATATATATATACACACATATATATATATAATAATTCTACGCATATATTTATGTAATAATTTTACATAATTAGGTCATTTTATTAATTACAATTTGCAGGACCTGCCTGCCAACCCAGGCCAAAAGTTCAGGGAATTACATTGTCTAGCACTATATTTAACTCTGTAACTTTCCAAGACACCATGAAACCTGTACATGGGGGGTACTGTTTTACTCGGAAGACTTCGCTGAACACAAATATTAGTGTTTCAAAACAGTAAAATATATTACAACGACGATATCGTCAGTGACAGTGACATTTTTTGCATTTTTCACACACAAATGGCACTTACACTGACGATATAATTGTTGTGATACGTTTTACTGTTTTGAAACACTAATATTTGTGTTCAGCGAAGTCTCCTGAGTATAACAGTACCCCTCATGTACAGGTTTTATGGTGTTTTCAAAAGTTACAGAGTCAAATATAAGGTTTGCGTTTCAGTTTTTTCACATTAAAATTCGCCAGGTTGCCTTTGAGACCGTATGGTAGCCCAGGAATGAAAATTATCCCCATGATGGCATACCATTTGCAATAGTAGACAACCCAGGGTATTGCAAATAGGGTATGTTCAGTTTTTTTAGTAGCCACTTAGTCACAAACACTGGCCAAAATTTGCGTTCAAATTAGTTTTTTGCATTTTCAAATATTAACACTAACTTTGGCCAGTGTTTGTGACCAAGTGGCTACTAAAAAAGACTGGACATACTCAATTTGCAATACCTTAGGTTGTCTACTTTTGCAAATGGTATGCCATCATGGGGGTAATTCTTATTTCTGGGCTACCATATGGTCTCAAAGGCAACGTAACCAATCTGGCGAATTTCAATGTAAAAAAACTGAAATATGTATCACGCTATATTTGACCCTGTAACTTCCCAAAACTCCATAAAACCTGTACATAGGGGGTACTGTTTTACACGCGAGACATCGCTGAATACAAATATGTGTATTGTATTGCAGTAAAAGCAAACAGTATTATGACATCACAGTTAGAATGTCACGTAGAATTAAAAAATTCTTATTTTCTCCCATTTTTTAAATATTTTTTTCATATTAAATTATGTTCCATACCTAAATATTTGATGTTAAACGAAAGCCCCGTTTCCCCTGAATAAAATGATATATAATAATGGGGGGTGCATTTAATATGAAAGAGGTGAATTATGGTTGGACAGACATATAGCGCAAATGCCAGGTTTTGTTTACGTTTTTTTGGATCACAACTTGTACATTTGGCTGCGGTCTTAAGGGGTTAATACCCATTACAGGAAACAAAATTGGCACACAAAAGTATATATTTATATAAAGTAGACATCACAGGCTATTTACCTAAGGTTAGTTTGACACTTTTTGCGCAGCCATTTCACCGCCAATCTCTGCTAAATATTGGAGTAAAATTGTGTTTTTTCTCTATTTTGGCATATTCACATATAACAAGGTTTTTGTAATGTGTATTTCGTAAATCTAGTGTGTGCTATCCCTGTACAGAACCCCATATTGTGTTCAGCTACATCTGCTGAGTACAACGATACCCCCATTGTATACCTTTGCCCCTATTTTGTGAAGCTACAGTGCCATATAGGAGACCATGCTATTTCAGTTTCTATAGTTGGAATTTTCATAGATGGTCATATGTCTGAATTTGTTGCATTATAGCCATTTGACTGTTCAAATAACCCCATAAAGGCCTTCCATTTGAGAAAGCAGACACCCAAGGGTATGTTATTAGGCATATATTATACCTTAACTTGCCACCATGTTTTCACCAATTTATTTCAAATTTTGTGGTGAGAAAAAAATAAAATAATTTTTTACATACATGTTGCATTTTCGCTGGGTATTTCTCACATTTGATAAGTGCCACTGTCATAAATTCCCCCTAAGTATGCTCAGTTACCTCTTCTGAGTAAAACAATATGCCCAATGTATGACCCAGACACGATTTTGTGAAGTTACAGTGCTGTGAAAGAGATGTGATAAGTTCAGGTTTTTTTTTTAATTCTTTATTTTTGTTGTGCAGGAAAGTACAAAGCGCAGTTATACGCCACAACAGCGTGCATATATATATATATATATATATATATGTAAACATAGATTATACAGTGGCTTGTAATATTGTGCACAATTTTAGTTTTTTGTTATACGTATTATGCTATGCTGACATGTCTAGACGATATCTCTTTGTGTGTGATCGAGCTGGCTTACGGCATCCTGACATCACTGACATGCAGAGTTTGAGCATAAGAATAAAAAGATAGAACAACATTTGAATAACTAGCCTGAGGTGTCACGGGTTATCTACCGGCTTTTAACCTTTGGTAAAAGGCAGTGGAATTGGAATAGGTTTCGCTTGCCGTTTTTAACACCATCGTATATCGTTGGGAAGTAACCAAACTATTTGCGTCACTACGTAAGTATGGTTGGTGTAACCAGAGTGTATAGTCGTGTAGGTGCAGCTCCCTGCATGCGTCTTGAAACATCTATGCTTGATCTAAGTGGTGTATGTTTGATTGTAGGTAGAGTTAACAGGTTTAACAGAGGCCCACAGGCCAATGCACAAGTGTGAATATTCTCTGTTCACGTTTTCCTTTTTATATAGGGACATAAGAGTAAATTCGTGTAGCCTAATGAGCGAATTGGGAAACATTCCATAGGTCGGCATCGCGTCTGCTTATCCTAAGTTTCCACAGTGTTCCGACAATGGCGTGGTAGGTCGCATACGTGTTATATTATATACTCTTAGTTATCTATGTGTGTCGTCTTGGGACAAGCGCAGTTGGCATGCAAGCCGTCTAGCAATAGGTAATTAGTCACGTATAGTATTTGACTAAGCAGTAGACAGGTATGATGACTAGTACACTGATACCAAGTTACATTAACCCTGTACATTCCTGTAGCTAGTCTAGCTTAAAGGAGACTATATAGGTTGTGTTATCTAACGAAAAATCATATACTATATACAGTTTAGAAAACATATAACTTAATAAAGAGGAGTTACATTTGAACCCCAAACCGTGGGTATAAAAAAGAAAAATAGTGGTGGGTGATGTCCCTTTGGAGCCTGGATAGCCCTGCTTCGCCTCAAGTCGTGGCCCGGGCATTGGCATCCGAGCGGGTCCTCTGAGGAACGAACGGAATAACCCTAGAGGGGTCCCAATTGTGCGTGTTAGCGGTATGGCTCGGGCCTGTTTGGGCAAGCGCGTCTTGTGGGAGGCCGATGGCTTCCAGCATGGCCGCCGCCTCCTTAATGTCCCTGACCGCGTGCACAGAGTCCTCTTTCAGGATGTGGAGTAGCCGCTGTGGTCTCCAGCGATAAGGGATGGCGTGGGTGCGCAGCAGTGAGGTAAGTGGTTGGAGCGTCTTCCTCCATTTCAGGGTGTCCCCAGAAAGGTCGGAATAAAACGTGAGCGCCATGCTTTCGAAGGAGAGTGGGGATTTCCCCTTGGTTGCTGCTAGTACCGCTGCTTTCTCCCTGCCGTTGCTGAATCTGACCACCAGATCCCTGGATGCGGTCTCGGGGGCTTTTTGAGGCTTTGGTATGCAAAAGATCACGTCAGTCATTATGCTTTTTGCTTGCTTTGGTGTAAGTAGTGCCCCTAGCAGCCTTCTTACCAGGTGTGGGAGTTCTGCGTCTGGGATCGCCTCTGGGACACCCCTTATCTTGAGGTTATTTCGGCGCCTGCCATCCTCCATCACAGCCAGTCGTTGTTCCAAGGTGGCTTGCTGTTTCTGTAAGGTCCGGACTGCACCAGAGAGAGATCATCTGGGCATGTTCAGCTGTTGTCGTCTCCACCGTCCCCAGGCGGCCTACCAGGCCTGTTAGATCTGCCCTGAGTGAGGCCATGTCGGCTTGCAAGGTGAGTTGGAGGCCGTGTAGTAGCTCTTTCAGAGTGGCATTTGTCACCGGAGCCGAGTCAGTGTTCTTTGGAGCCGTTTGGGGCCGTGGTGGGAGGGGGACCCCAGCGGATCCCATCCCCATTATCGAGTCCTCTGAGGAGTCTGAGTACTCATCCATGTCGGCGGCCATCTTGGGCCTGCTTGTGCCGTGGGCCTGCCGGAGTAGATCTCCTATGTTCATACCCGGTTTGGGCTTGTCGGGCTTTTGCTTCTTCAGCTTGCGGCCCATGACTGCTATCAGTGCCCGTGATCCGATTTGCCAGCGGTGGTAAGGGGTTATAAATTGCCGAAATGTGGCGGTGATGGTCGGAGCTCATCCGACATGCGTCCGTCTCCAGTTCAGGTTTTTAAGTGTGAATTTACATGGAGAGTTTTAATGGGTCCGTATTCTATTTTTAAATATGTTGGCAGGCTGCTTTTTCCAATTACCCCAAAAAGGCATACTATTTCTTAAAGAAGATGCCCAAGGGTATTTCAAATGGCAAATTTTGAACCTTAGCGTGGGATAATTTTTCCGTTAGCTTGTATCAAGTGCAGTGGTAAAAAGCATTTTTTTTCTGCCTTTTTGACACACAGTGAGTTTGTACTGTATATTTTGCAAACCTTATGTGTGCTATGGCTTTATAATACTTTATATGTTGCTCAGCTATGTTGTCTGAGTACAGAAATACCCCCGTATGTACCTTTGCCAGTTATATGGGGACGTTGAAGGGGCACATTTCAGACACAGCCATTGCAGGTTTTGTCAAACTTTGAATTTTTACACTGTGTTGTTACCCCACTTTGAAGTTTTTTTAGCAGGCTATATATTCCAACTATCCCATAAAAGCATACTATTTCTTAAAGAAGACATCCCAGGGTATTTCAAAAGGCATATTTTGAACCTTAGTGGGGGATCATTTTTCTGCTAGCTTGTACCAAGTGTAGTGGTAATAAGCATTTTTTCTGCTTTTTTGAGTTTGTACTGTGTATTTTGCAAACCTTATGTGTGCTACAGCTATATAATACTTCCTATCTTGCTCAGCTGTGTCCTCTGAGCACAGCGGTACCCCCATATGTACCTTTGCCAGGTATATGCGACATTGAAGGGGCACATTTGAGACACAGCCATTTAAGTTTTTTCAAACTTTACATTTTTACGCTGTGTCCATACCCCACTTTGGAGGTTTGTTTGTAGGTTAATTATTCCAGCTACACCATAAAGGCATACCATTTCTTAAAGAAGACACCCTAGGGTATTTCAAAAGATGTATTTTGAACCTTAGCGTGAAATCATTTTTCCGCTAGCTTGTACCAAGTGTAGTGGTAATAAGCATTTCCCCCCTTTTTTAAACATTTTTTTAACCTTTTAAAAGTTTTTTTAACTTTTAAAAAGTTTTATTTAGCTTTTAACAACTTATTTTACTATTTTAAAACTTTGTTTAAACTTTTCAAAAGTTTTTTTTACTTTTTATAGTTTTTTTTTTTTTTAACTTTTAACACCTAACTAGCCTAACCGTAAATCCCCAAATTTCCCCACTAACTTCTACCCACCTTAGCTAAATAAATAAATATTTTAAAATATTTAAAATAATTAATTAAATACATTTAACCCCTGAGGACTAAAAAAAATAAAAGTTAACCCTCAGGGATTAAAAGAAAAAAATCAGATCACAGTAAAATACTGTGATCTGTATTTTGATCACTGCAGGCAGTGATCAAAGGGCAGGGAAGGGGTTAAATTTAATTTGAAAGAGGTGAGGGGGGGTGGGATTTTGTTACTAACACTTTTTTTTTACAGCCAGAGACAGATCAGCACCGATCTGTCTCTCTGCTGTTCACAGCTCTCACGGAGCTGCAGGGAAACAGATCTGGTTTCACTGCAGCACGTGTGATTACTCTGACTCCCGGTCAGAGCGATCACATGGGCTGAATCAGTGAAACTGCCCATGGTAGTGTGCCTCCGATAGGGAGACACACTACAGGAAGATTAACCCCACGATTGCCGCAATTGTGGCAATCAGGGGTTAATTTTCATTTATGACGGAAATTTTCCGTCATGCGTCCTTAAGGGGATAAGATCAAACTAAGTGACATGAAAACTATTCTATAAGTCAGCTATGCTTCTACTTTGGCTACATTGGACTTAAACTTGAAATTTACTTTGAATTCTGTCTGTGTTTTCTTCTTAATAAAAAATATTGTCTTGAAATACTATTGACAGTGTATTTCAATTCCAATGTGTAGGAAGAAATTGTTGCTAAGGAGGACAAAGTGAAGGATAAAATGCCAACACAAACAAAAGAAATCCTTTTGAAAGAACAGGTAACAGTTTAATAATATGAAAAGTATAAACAGTTCCATTACTACATGCAGTTCTTGGTTTATTTAATATTATGAGCTTATTGATCATCTTTATGAAATTGATATATTTAATACTAAATGTTATTATTTTCAAATGAAAGAGAAGAAAGGTATTCCAATGAAAAACAATTCAACAAAGGTACAGATAGAAAAAATAATCTGTGTAGACCATACAATTTTAGTTTTAATAATATTGTATACTCACGTCCTTCAAGTCTTTCTTAATAAATTATCCTTGAAAATGGATTATTGCTCTTGACAGGATTTACATTAAGAGCAGTTGTAGACACAGTATTCTCAAGCAACACCCAAATCCTTACCCCCAGTACAAACTTAAAAAAAAACAAAAAACTTGACTGGTGAAATATAACAAATATACATATACAGTGAGGGGGAAAGTATTTGATCCCCTGCTGATTTTGAATGTTTGTCCACTGACAAAGAAATTCTCAGTTTATAATTTTAATGGTAGGTGTATTGTAACTGTGAGAGACAGAATAACAAAACAAAAAAAATCCAGAAAAACGCATGCCAAAAAAGTTATAAATTGATTTGCATGTCAATGAGTGAAATAAGTATTTGATCCCCTATCAATCCGCAAGATTTCTGGCCCCCAGGTGTATTTTATACAGGTAACGAGCTGAGATTAGGAGCACTCTTTTAAGGAGCACTCTTTTAAAGTGAGTGCTCCTAATCTCAGCTCATTATCTGTATAACAGACATGTGTCCACAGAAGCAATCAATCAATCCGAATCCAAACTCTCCACCATGGCCAACAGCTGTCCAAGGATGTCAGGGACATGACTGTAGACCTACACAAGGCTGGAATGGGTTACAAGACCATCACCAAGCAGCTTGGTGAGAAGGTGACAACAGTTGGTGCGATTATTCGCAAATGGAAGAAACACAAAATAACTGTCAATCTCCCTCGGTCTGGTGCTCCATGCAAGATCTCACCTCGTGGAGTTTCAATGATCATGAGGAGGAATCAGCCCAGAACTACACCGTAGGATCTTGTTAATGATCTCAAGGCAGCTGGGACCATAGTCACCAAGAAAACAATTGGTAACACACTACGCTGTGAAGGACTGAAATCCTGCAGTGCCCGCAAGGTCCCCCTGCTCAAAAAAGAACATATGCAGGCCCATCTGAAGTTTGCCAATGAACATCTGAAGAACACCATCCCCACCGTCAAACATGAGGTGAAAACATTATGCTTTGGGAGTGTTTTTCTGCTAAGGAGACAGGACAACTGCACCGCATCAAAGGGACAATGGACGGGGTAATGTACAGTCAAATGGATGGGGATAGGTATTCCAGCATGACAATGACCCAAAACACACAGCCATGGCAACAAAGGAGTGGCTCCAGAAGAAGTACATTAAGGTCCTGGAGTGTCCTAGCCAGTCTCTAGACCTTAATCCTATAGAAAATATGTGGAGGGAGCTGAAAGTTTGAGTTGCCAAACTTTAGCCTCGAAACCTAATGACTTGATGAGGATCTGCATAAAGGAGTGGGACAAAACCCCTCCTGAGATGTGTGCAAACCTGGTGGCCAACAACAAGAAATGTCTGACTTCTGTGATTTCCAACAACGGATTTGCCACCAAGTATTATGTCTAAGGGGTCTATTTAGGCATTTACTCATTGCCCTATCATGGTTTCTGTTTGGTTACAGATTTAGTGCTTCAAGTGACTCTCTTGTGAATTTCTGTTATTGACCTTTGAGAACTTCTGGTAACTTGGCCTGGATTGTATATTGACCTGTGTATTTCGATATTCCTGTCCCGGCTTGTTTTGCTTTTCATTTATCTGTATTTCTGTATTCCTGACCTTGGCTAGTCCTGACTTTGGTTCTATTTTTTAATTTGTTAAGTCTGGCTACTCTTAGGACCGATAATATGTTTTTTTGGACACTCATTTTGTGGGAATCCTCTTTCCTGTGTTTTAGGGTAACAACATCCGTGATTTTATGATAGGGCCACGGACCTTACTGGAATGGGAGCTCAACAGAATACTGAGGCAAAGTTTGAGGAATGGGTCATAGGATGGATCAATTTGCTCACATTTTCCAGACCTTGTTAACCAGAATTGACCACCTCTCTACTGACAACTCTGCACCTATGCATCCCCGGACCGTGCCTGTAGTAATAGAGGTGTCTGGTCAGCACTGTCCACCAACCTGACACCACCTCCTAGATATGGTGGTGATTCTAAGACTTGTCGAGGGTTTAATAACCAAGTTGGGTTTCTTTTTGAAATGTCTCCCAGTTTGTTTCCTACTGAAAGGTCCAAAGTTGGATTTAGTATGCACCAACTAACCACCCAACTAGCCGATAAGGCTTTGGAATGGGCTAATGGGAGGCAAACAAGGCCTTGGGTTATGATTACCAGACTTTCGTAAAAGCTTTCCATAAGGTGTTTGATCAACCTGCCATAGAGAGGAGTGCAGCTATAATTATTATGAGAATTAAACAAGGAAACAGATACATAGCAGATTATGCTATCAGTTTCCTCACTCTTGCGTGAGAGGTGGATTGGAACAATAGTGGCTTGGTATTTGGAGGGGGTTGGGAGCCGTGATCACGTGATCGGCTCTTCCTTTAAATAGCCAAGCACTGCACTTAGTCAGTGCTTGGTTGTTTTGGTCTGCTAAGGAGACAGGACAACTGCACCGCATCAAAGGGACAATGGACGGGGCAATGTACAGTCAAATGGATGGGGATAGGTATTCCAGCATGACAATGACCCAAAACACACAGCCATGGCAACAAAGGAGTGGCTCAAGAAGAAGCACATTAAGGTCCTGGAGTGTCCTAGCCAGTCTCTAGACCTTAATCCTATAGAAAATATGTGGAGGGAGCTGAAAGTTTGAGTTGCCAAACTTTAGCCTCAAAACCTAATGACTTGGTGAGGATCTGCATAAAGGAGTGGGACAAAACCTCTCCTGAGATGTGTGCAAATCTGGTGGCCAACAACAAGAAATGTCTGACCTCTGTGATTTCCAACAAGGGATTTGCCACCAAGTATTACGTCTAAGGGGTCTATTTAGGCATTTACTCATTGCCCTATCATGGTTTCTGTTTGGTTACAGATTTAGTGCTTCAAGTGACTCTCTTGTGAATTTCTGTTATTGACCTTTGAGAACTTCTGGTAACTTGGCCTGGCTTGTATATTGACCTGTGTATTTCAATTATCTGTCCTGGATTGTATATTGACCTGTGTATTTCAATATTCCTGTCCCGGCTTGTTTTGCTTTTCATTTATCTGTATTTCTGTATTCCTGACCTTGGCTAGTCCTGACTTTGGTTCTATTTTTTAATTTGTTAAGTCTGGCTACTCTTAGGACCGATAATATGTTTTTTTGTACACTCATTTTGTGGGAATCCTCTTTCCTGTGTTTTAGGGTAACAACATCCGTGATTTTATGATAGGGCCACGGACCTTACTGGAATGGGAGCTCGACAGAATACTGAGGCAAAGTTTGAGGAATGGGTCATAGGATGGATCAATTTGCTCACATTTTCCAGAGCTTGTTAACCAGAATTGACCACCTCTCTACTGACAACTCTGACCCTATGCATCCCCGGACCGTGCCTGTAGTAATAGAGGTGTCTGGTCAGCACTGTCCACCAACCTGACACCACCTCCTAGATATGGTGGTGATTCTAAGACTTGTCGAGGGTTTAATAACCAAGTTGGGTTTCTTTTTGAAATGTCTCCCAGTTTGTTTCCTACTGAAAGGTCCAAAGTTGGATTTAGTATGCACCAACTAACCACCCAACTAGCCGATAAGGCTTTGGAATGGGCTAATGGGAGGCAAACAAGGCCTTGGGTTATGATTACCAGACTTTCGTAAAAGCTTTCCATAAGGTGTTTGATCAACCTGCCATAGAGAGGAGTGCAGCTATAATTATTATGAGAATTAAACAAGGAAACAGATACATAGCAGATTATGCTATCAGTTTCCTCACTCTTGCGTGAGAGGTGGATTGGAACAATAGTGGCTTGGTATTTGGAGGGGGTTGGGAGCCGTGATCACGTGATCGGCTCTTCCTTTAAATAGCCAAGCACTGCACTTAGTCAGTGCTTGGTTGTTTTGGTCTGCTAAGGAGACAGGACAACTGCACCACATCAAAGGGACAATGGACGGGGCAATGTACAGTCAAATGGATGGGGATAGGTATTCCAGCATGACAATGACCCAAAACACACAGCCATGGCAACAAAGGAGTGGCTCAAGAAGAAGCACATTAAGGTCCTGGAGTGTCCTAGCCAGTCTCTAGACCTTAATCCTATAGAAAATATGTGGAGGGAGCTGAAAGTTTGAGTTGCCAAACTTTAGCCTCAAAACCTAATGACTTGGTGAGGATCTGCATAAAGGAGTGGGACAAAACCTCTCCTGAGATGTGTGCAAATCTGGTGGCCAACAACAAGAAATGTCTGACCTCTGTGATTTCCAACAAGGGATTTGCCACCAAGTATTACGTCTAAGGGGTCTATTTAGGCATTTACTCATTGCCCTATCATGGTTTCTGTTTGGTTACAGATTTAGTGCTTCAAGTGACTCTCTTGTGAATTTCTGTTATTGACCTTTGAGAACTTCTGGTAACTTGGCCTGGCTTGTATATTGACCTGTGTATTTCTATTATCTGTCCTGGATTGTATATTGACCTGTGTATTTCGATATTCCTGTCCCGGCTTGTTTTGCTTTTCATTTATCTGTATTTCTGTATTCCTGACCTTGGCTAGTCCTGACTTTGGTTCTATTTTTTAATTTGTTAAGTCTGGCTACTCTTAGGACCGATAATATGTTTTTTTGTACACTCATTTTGTGGGAATCCTCTTTCCTGTGTTTTAGGGTAACAACATCCGTGATTTTATGATAGGGCCACGGACCTTACTGGAATGGGAGCTCGACAGAATACTGAGGCAAAGTTTGAGGAATGGGTCATAGGATGGATCAATTTGCTCACATTTTCCAGAGCTTGTTAACCAGAATTGACCACCTCTCTACTGACAACTCTGACCCTATGCATCCCCGGACCGTGCCTGTAGTAATAGAGGTGTCTGGTCAGCACTGTCCACCAACCTGACACCACCTCCTAGATATGGTGGTGATTCTAAGACTTGTCGAGGGTTTAATAACCAAGTTGGGTTTCTTTTTGAAATGTCTCCCAGTTTGTTTCCTACTGAAAGGTCCAAAGTTGGATTTAGTATGCACCAACTAACCACCCAACTAGCCGATAAGGCTTTGGAATGGGCTAATGGGAGGCAAACAAGGCCTTGGGTTATGATTACCAGACTTTCGTAAAAGCTTTCCATAAGGTGTTTGATCAACCTGCCATAGAGAGGAGTGCAGCAATAATTATTATGAAAATTAAACAAGGAAACAGATACATAGCAGATTATGCTATCAGTTTCCTCACTCTTGCGTGAGAGGTAGATTGGAACAATAGTGGCTTGGTATTTGGAGGGGGTTGGGAGCCGTGATCACGTGATCGGCTCTTTCTTTAACTAGCCAAGCACTGCACTTAGTCAGTGCTTGGTTGTTTTGGTCCTTGCTATAATCTCCTGGTGTCCTGATTGCTTGTTACTAAACTCGGTTCCTGATCCCATTTCCAGATTCCAGTTCCTGATCCTGGTTTCTGGTTCACGGTCCCTGATTTCTGGTTCCTGATTCCCGGTTATACTTCTCGGCTTCTAACAAAGTTAAGTCCCTGAAGGGGACTTGGTGGTGTGCTAAGGGAACTCTAGAAGGGAAAACCCCAAAAAATAGCAACTAAATAAACAATGTCAAATGGACACTAGTGCCCAAAAGACACATAAGGTTCCCTTGTAATATATTTGAGAAAAGAAAAAATCAATAGGAAAACACACACTTTTATTATTTAGAATAGGAAACAAGACTATATTAAAAAACAAGAATAGGAAGAAAAACCCATTTAAAAAGTCTAACTAGCTCTACAGGTATCGAGGGAAAGGGAGGTAGATGTGGACACTGAACCGAACAAATTTGGCTGGAGGAGACTCAAGGGATAATATCACTCAACGAGTTGTAAATTATTTAGACAAACCTAAGGAGGAGACGCAGGGCTGGACTGGGGATACAAAGCAGCCCTGGAAAGAAAATCTATGTCAGCCCCAAAAGTAATTGAACCATATATTGTCGCATTTAATATTTAAGGCTATGTCTTGCCACCCCAGATGATTAAGTATATATATATATATATATATATATATATATATATCAAATATATATTGCTTTTTCTAATGTAAAATATATGTCCTTTCAGAGTAAAACGTTTAATTATACAGTAAGCATACTCACATGCAGACACAGACAATCTCACTGACACACACAAGCTCATTGATACACAGTCTCATTGACAAATACTCACTGGGAGACCAGCATGGCGTGGAGAAAAGGTGACTGAAAACACTATTTTTAAACACACACAGACACACCATGACAGACACAGAAACACACATATACCATTACAGACACACACACACCATGACACACACACATACCATGACAGACACACACATACCTTGACAGACACACACACACACCATGACACAGACAGACCATGCCACAGACACACGCACCATGATACAGACAGACACACACACACACACACACCATGACACAGACAGACACACACACAATGACACAGACAGACACACACCATGACAGACACACACATACCATGACAGATACACACACACCTTGGCAGACACACACATACCTTGACAGACACACACCATGACAGACACACACACCTTGACAGACACACACACACCTTGACAGACAAACACATAACATGACAGACACACACACCTTGACAGACAGAGCATGTCACAGACACACGTACCATGATACAGACAGACACACACACACACACACCATGACACAGACAGACACACACACCATGACACAGACACACACCATGACACAGACAGACACATACCATGACAGACACACACCTTGACAGACAAAAACCTTGACAGACACACACACACCTTGACAAACACACACACACCTTTAAAGACACACACACACACCATGACACAGACAGACACACACCATGACAGACACACACACCATGACACAGACAGACAGACACACCATGACAGACACACACACTATGACACAGACAGACACATACCATGACAGACAGACAGAAACACACACACACCTTGACAGACACACACACACCATGACACAGACACACACACCATGACAGACAGATAGAAACACACACACACCATGACAGACTCACAAACCATGACACAGACAGAAACACACACACCATGACAGACACACACACCATGACACAGACAGACACACACACATACACTCACACTGACAGACTGACCCACATTATTTTTACCTGTCGTGCAGGGCAGATAGCTGGATGTGAAGGCGGCCACAGGGGGAGCTCTGATGGAGGGCATTGGCAGCCGCTGGGGGAGCTATGATGGAGGGCATTGGCGGGAGTTGTGCTGTCACTGCTCTGCGTGCAGCTTAATGAGACTGACGTCATATTCTGGCCCCGGGCTCATTAAGTAGCTTGCGAGGGTGGGGGAGCAAACCAGTGACAGTACAGCTCCCCCAGCGGCCGCCAATGCCCTCCATCAGAGCTCCCCAGCGGCCACCAATGCCCTCCATCAGAGCTCCCCCGGCGGCCACCATCACAGCTCCCCCTGCAGCCGCTATCACACCCAGCTGTCTGCCCGGCCCCAGGTGACAACGGCCCACCGGGAAATTTCCCGGTATCCCGGTGGGCCAGTCTGGCCCTGAGGGGACCTAATTCCTAATCTAATCCTATGTTATCTGTGTGACTGAACAAACAGTTTTGATACAAGTTCCTTCTGAAATGAATACAAACTAGGTAACCACTAGATAGCTGTGACAGATCACCTAAATAACTATCCTGCTGCAAGATTAATATATTCCAGCTAAACCTCCGAAGTCCCTCCCCATATATAATCTAGCATCCTTCCTATAATCTAGCCATAATACAATCCTTACATGTCTAAATCACCCACCCTAATACCTATACACACACAGAAATCAATTGTGCATATCAAGTGCGTGTGAAAAAAAAAAATATATATATATTTTATAAGGCAGAGAGCAATGTGAGTGCTTACAAAACTATTTTTGTCGATCTTCTCGGCTTCCAACTTTTGACTCTGACCCTGACCCTGCCTCTTGCCTCCAACCTTTGGCCTCTGGCATCCTGTTCCCTATTTGTGGATTTGCTGACTTCTGACCTTCAACTTGACTCTTGATCTCATTCCTTTGCTGCCAGCCCTTATCAACAGACTGCCTGTCTGCTCCTCTGGCTTTATCGCTCTTTAAATAAAGTTGCTCATGCCCTCATATCAAGCTCAGGCACATAAGATGGTTATATCTGCAAGGATTTTCTTTACAAGCAAACACTCCGGTAGGATGTCAAATAGCAACCAAGCCCCACACTATAGAAGGCACCGGAACTACAGCAGTTACTCAACAGGTGGCAGCATTGAATCAATCAGTTGAGGAACTGCAATGCAATCAAGCTACCCTTCTTCTTCGTAATCAACAGTGGGCTGAATCCACATCGTTACCTGCTTCTACGCCAGTCTCAGCTCCTCCTTTTATGCCACCTAGCATAACAGAACCTGCTATCTCAATGCCAGACACATTTTCAGGCAAAAGGTTTGTTCTAAGAACTTTCATCACTGACTGTGAACTGATGTGTACCTTGAAACCACAAAGAATTATGTTAAGATACGCACTGCAATCACCTTACTATCCAGTCAACCTCAAATGTGAACTACCAACAGTCCTCAAGTGACTTCATATAAATCCTTTATTTCTGCTATGCAAGTCCTATATGATGATCCTTTAAGCAGTACTATGTAGTACTATGCAGGCTTTATGGCAAGGGAGAAGACCTGTAGAGGATTATGTGCAGAAATCAGGGAGATAGTTGCGTTGAGGTTGGTCTCATGAACAAATACCGTCTGGAACTCTCTAAATCATTGAAAGGCATGTTGGCCAGACGAGGAATACCGCCCTCTCTGGAAGAAATTATCCTGCTTGTTACCAATTTAGACAGACGCTTCTGTGTGCGGAGGTCTGAAAGAATAGAAGGGCCTGCTTCGGCTCAAGTCCATGAACAAACCACTACTCCTTCCCAGGGACGGACTGACAGTGGCCTGGGCCCCCGGGCAAAATTAGCAACTGGGCCCCAAGCAGACCGATATATATGCTGGTGTAGGTGTACCGTGTATTTGATTATATGTACGTGTAAAGTGAATGTATGTTTCTGTGTGTATATTAACTGTAAGCGCTAGTGTGAGTGAATATATGTATGTCTTTGTGTGTAGTGTCAGGATATGTGAATTCATTTTTTTGGTTTTATAAATAGGGTAGTATTTTTTTATGTGTTTGTGTAGCATGGCAGTTTGTATAAAGGGGTATTTCTGAATTTTTGCAATGAGTTTGTATGAGGTTCAAATTTTGCGTCTTAAATTACAATGCATCAAGTGTTAAATGTTGCAACCTACCTTAAAGGATCACTATAATGTCAGGAAAATAAATTTGTTTTCCTAACACTATATAACCCTTAGGTCCACCCCACTCCCCACCCTCAGGGTCCCCTTCCCGCTGGGCTGAAGGGGTTAAAACTCCTTCAGCCACTTACCTCTATCCAGCGCTGGGCTCCCTCGGTGCTGGGGACCTCCCCTCCCCCGCCGACGTCAGCTTCCAAGTGGAGCGGAATGCGCATGCGCGGCAAGAAACGTGCGTGCATTCAAACAGTCCATAGAAATTAATTTCTCAAAGCTTTCGTATGGACGTTCTGCATGATGAATGCGATTTTCACATGCAGCGCCGCAGAAACGCCTCTAGTGGCTTTCTCTGAAACTGCTATGTTTACATCTGAAGGGTTAAAACCTGGGGGACCTGGCACCCAGACCACTTCATTGAGCTGAAGTGGTCTGGGTAACTATAGTGTCCCTTTAACGGAACACTATAGTGTCAGGAATACAAAAGTGTATTCCTGACGCTATAGGTTTCTGGCCCCCCTTAAAAACGGGATTTACTCACTGTGACAAAATGGCTTTTGTCACTGGGTCTGCATGTGACAAACTGCCCTACCCCCCTATCGCTTGGAGGAGCCGGATTGCTAGCCTCTTACCCTGGGATGCTGGCCCGTTAAGTCATGGGGTCTTATGGCACTTGGGACAGAGCCCTCTGTCTCTGGATCACATCATTCGCCTTACTTGCTTGGATTGTACATTTCCCCTGTTACACTCGTATGTGGGTTTGTGCAGTTTAACTTCCATTACAGCTGGTGAACTTAAACTTTACTCGACGTTATTGAGAACTGTGTTCGTGGGATCTGAGCGCTATTCACCTATAATATGCGCTAAGATCCAAGCTATCTGGGGGTGTGTGGAACATGGGGACTTCGTTCAGCGAAACATGAGTTATTGATTTTAATACAGTTTTGTTAAAAGGTAAAAAGCACATGTTTCTCTCTGCCCGGAGATAATTAGGTTCTCTGCAACCACTTAAGCTAATTATCTCCAGGATAGAGAGGAGGGGTAAGTTAATTATCTGCAGGATACAGAGGAGGGGTTACACTCTTCCTGTGGGTGTGTATAAAAATTGTACTGATTGGTTCTGCATATTTTGTTACAGTCTTCCACAAGGTCCCATGTGGGAGTTCCCTTGCTGGAAGACCATCATAAAAGGGTTGATTTTGGCCATCAATAAACACATTCGTTTTACCCCTTCATGAAATCTCGACTCATGTTTGGGGAATTGGGAGCTATAATCACTACTTCACTCTTTTCAGCTTGGATTTCGGGAGACGCTACAAGGATCAGCGCTGCACGGATAGCAGGATCCTTTACACTGGTGGCAAGCGGCGGGATTTTCTCCCGAATGGATATACAGAACCGAATCAAGTAGTGAATAGCATCCCAGCGACACATGGATTTATAATTAGGGCAACACTAGTATTCGTACAGTGCCCCTGGCTACAGCAGCATGGAATCAGCGTTCCATGAGGAGGAGCACCCGGATTACAGGGATGCAGCCCGGAAAGGCGTATGGCACGAGGCCATGGAGGACATGCAGCGACAACGGAGCAAGAGTCTCCCCAGCGAGGAGCAGTAGTTGCGAATGCGATTGGCGCTGCGAAAGCCTCTGCTGGGGGAGCAGCCCCTGAAGGAGTGGGTGTCGGAGCTCGAGACCCTGGTATGGCAGGAGACCTGGTTAGAGGACGCATACCAGGCACTATGGTGGGACACAATGCGGCAGGCTACCTGGACGGAGGAATACCACAGACCCGAGGGTGAGGATTACAATGGCCCTGGTCTATTATGGGAGTCCTTTGACAAAATGGATTTTGGGAGCACGGGAGAGTCCAGATTCTGGGACCTTATGGACTACAGGAGAGACCTACACAATTGGCCTCCCAAAAGGGGGGTGAGAGCAGATCTAACATTCCTGGTCAGAAGGGAGTGGGAGCTGGAGCAGGACTACCAACATCTGTTCAGCTTGATCCACTCACAGCCTAACCTGCAGCACTACCACTGGCAAGACCCAGCTGAGGTACACCCTGCTCCGCTACCAGCTGCAGAGGTAGGGGACCTCATAGACTGGTCCGGGAGGACCCACAGTTGGCAGGTGGAGATGGGACCGAGGTCTCTTCACCGGTACTGCAGGGAATTGGGAGCCTAGTCTCCATTCCCCAGCGGCAGTGTGTGCAGCAGGGAATAGAGAGCTCGGTCTCCTTTCCCCAGCAGCAGGACACTGTATTAGGAGTAGAGACCGTCGGTCTCCAGCAGCAGAGCTGTGCAGCCAAAGGGGAGACAGTCGGTCTCCAGCAACAGAGCTGTACAGCTAAAGGGAAGACAGTCGGTCTCCAGCAGCAGAGCTGTGCAGCTAAAGGGGAGACAGTCGGTCTCCAGCAGCAGAGCGGTGCAGCCAAAGGGGAGACAGTCGGTCTCCAGCAGCAGAGCTGTACAGCCAAAGGGGAGACAGTCGGTCTCCAGCAGCAGAGCTGTACAGCCAAAGGGGAGACAGTCGGTCTCCAGCAGCAGAGCTGTGCAGCTAAAGGGGAGACAGTCGGTCTCCAGCAGCAGAGCTGTACAGAAAAAGGGGAGACAGTTGGTCTCCAGCAGCAGAGCTGTGCAGCTAAAGGTGAGACAGTCGGTCTCCAGCAACCAGGTTTCAACCAGACTACTCCCATAGTAGTGCTGGTACCAGGGCAGAGTACCGCTGGTCTCTGCCCACTCAGCCACCCACCAAGGCAGCCTACCAGTCCCCCACACAGCCGTGGTGAGGCACCTGGACATGGACAAGTTTTTCCCTCACTCAGGTGTAGTAACCAGTTATTGTTGGAGGGGTGTACTGCTGTTTCTGTTTTGTGGGTGGGCTGCTGGACTAACAAGGGCACTGACCGGCAGGAGGTCAGATACCCTGTTAGTCCGTTTGGAAAAGGGGAGATGTGTGACAAAATGGCTTTTGTCACTGGGTCTGCATGTGACAAACTGCCCTACCCCCCTATCGCTTGGAGAAGCCGGATTGCTAGCCTCTTACCCTGGGATGCTGGCCCGTTAAGTCATGGGGTCTTAAGGCACTTGGGACAGAGCCCTCTGTCTCTGGATCACATAATTCGCCTTACTTGCTTGGATTGTACATTTCCCCTGTTACACTCGTATGTGGGTTTGTGCAGTTTAACTTCCATTACAGCTGGTGAACTTAAACTTTACTCGACGTTATTGAGAACTGTGTTCGTGGGATCTGAGCGCTATTCACCTATAATATGCGCTCAGATCCAAGCTATCTGGGGGTGTGTGTGGAACATGGGGACTTCGTTCAGCGAAACATGAGTTATTGATTTTAATACAGTTTTGTTAAAAGGTAAAAAGCACATGTTTTTCTCTGCCCGGAGATAATTAGGTTCTCTGCAACCACTTAAGCTAATTATCTCCAGGATAGAGAGGAGGGGTAAGTTAATTATCTCCAGGATACAGAGGAGGGGTTACACTCTTCCTGTGGGTGTGTATAAAAATTGTACTGTATACTGATTGGTTCTGCATATTTTGTTACAGTCTTCCACAAGGTCCCATGTGGGAGTTCCCTTGCTGGGAGACCATCATAAAAGGGCTGATTTTGGCCATCAATAAACACATTCGTTGTACCCCTTCATGAAGTCTCGACTCATGTTTGGGGAATTGGGAGCTATAATCACTACTTCACTCTTTTCAGCTTGGATTTCGGGAGACGCTACAAGGATCAGCGCTGCACGGATAGCAGGATCCTTTACACTCACCTTTTTTCCATCACCGACCAAACTCCTTGGCACAGTTCAACAATTTTAGATGATCTCAGCCAGCCCAATGCTCTACCCTAGGAAAGCACTGTAAGGCTATTGTGCATGTGCGGCAAAACACTACGCTGTGCCAATCAACATCTCCTCATAGAGATGCATTGAATCAGTGCTTCTCTATGACAAGTGTTCAGAGTCTCCATACGGAGCATGGAGATGCGGAATGTCAGTGCTGCACATTTTGCAACACCGACACAGGAAGCACCTAGATGTTCCTAGGCAGCAAGATAACATTGCTTTTTCTCTGAAAAGGCAGCCTTTACAGCAAAAACCCTGCAGGGGCAGACTATACCCTGCAGAGGGTGCTGGTAGGAAGGGGCTGTAGAGGATGCGGGGGGAAGAGGCTGCAGAGGGTACAGGGGGAAGGGACTGCAGAGGGCACAGGGGGGAAGAGAGGCTGTAGTGGGTGCAGAGGGTAATAGGTGCTGTTGTGATTGTAAAGGGAAATATAAGCTGTAGTAAGTGCAGGGAGTGTAGGGGCTGCAGTTGGTGCATAGGGTATAGAGGCTGTAGTGGGTGCCTGGGGGTAGGGGCTAAAGTGAATGCAGGGGGTGAGGGGCAGCAGAGGGTGAAGGGGGTGAGGGGCAGCAGAGGGTGCAGGGGTAGCAGAGGGCAGGATCTCTGCAGGGGGGTAGGTGCTCCAGAGGGAGCAGGGGGTAGGTGCTCCAGAGGGAGCAGGGGGTAGGGGCTCCAGAGGGAGCAGTGGGGTAGGGGCTCCAGAGGGAGCAGTGGGGTAGGGGCTCCAGAGGGAGCAGTGGGGTAGGGGCTCCAGAGGGAGCAGTGGGGTAGGGGCTCCAGAGGGAGCAGGGGGGTAGGGGCTCCAGAGGGAGCAGGGGGGTAGGGGCTCCAGAGGGAGCAGGGGGGTAGGAGCTGCAGAGAGGGGAGGGGCAGGAGCTGCAGAGGGAGCAGGGGGGTAGGATAATAGGTGCTGTTGTGATTGCAAAGGGAAATATAAACTGTAGTAAGTGCAGGGAGTGTAGGGGCTGCAGTTGGTGCATAGGGTATAGAGGCTGTAGTGGGTGCATAGGATATAGGAGTTGTAGTGGGTGCCGGGGGTAGGGGCTAAAGTGGGTGCAGAGGGCGAGGGGCAGCAGAGGGTGCAGAGGGTGAGAGGCAGCATAGGGTGCAGGGGTAGCAGTGGGGTAGGATCTCTGCAGTGGGTAGGAGCTACAGAGGGAGTGGGGGCTACAGAGGGAGTGGGGTGTAGGAGCTGCAGAGGGAGCATGGGTTAGGGGCTGCAGAAGGTGTAGTGGGGTAGGGGCTGCAGAGGGAGTAGGGATGATAGGAGTTGTAAGTGTAAAGTGCCTTGGCATGATAGGAGTTGTAAGTGTAAAGGAAGGAGTTACAGAGGAAGCAGGGGCTGCAGAGGGAGCAGGGGGGTAGGGGCTGCAAAGGTAGGGGGTAAGGGCTGCAAAGGGAGCATGGGTTAGGGGCAGCAGAAGGTGCAGTGGGGTAGGGCTGCAGAGAGGACAGGGGAGTAGTGTGTGCATATGGAGCTGGGGGTATGGATGATAGGAGTTGTAAGTTTAAAGGAAGGAGTTACAGTGGGGGTAGGGGCTGCAGAGGGAGCAGTGGGAATAGGGGCTGCAGAGGGAGCAGGGGGGGTAGGGGCTTCAGAGGGAGCAGGGGGGGTAGGGGCTTCAGAGGGAGCAGGGGGGTTGTGGTGGCAGAGGGTACAGAGGGGAAGGGGCAGTAGTGGGGGAAATATCATTAAAATATTTGTAATTAAAAAAAATGTAATGATTTAAAAAAAAAAAATTAAAGCCCCCCCCCCCTTACAAGTCTTACCTCTCTGGTAGTCTAGACATCCTCTCCTGGAAAGTCCCTCACCACTCCAGGCACAGGATCTTGACATGCTGTCTGTAACTCTAATCAGGGCAGCTCCGCACAGCTCACTCTGCACTGTGACAGAACAAGCTGCACGGAGCTGCCCTGAGCAGTGTTACAGGCAGCTCAGTGAGGCTGTGTTCTGAGACAGGCACACTGAGGGGCAGCCTAGTGGGGTCTTTGGGAAAGCCCTATAGCTGTCCCTCAGTGTGCCCTGCACGGAGGACATGATTAGTAGCAGCAGGGGCCTGCGGACGGCTGTGCGGGCCCCTTGCTGAGTGCAGGCTGGCTGGGGAGATTAACTCCCCAGCTCAGCCATTACTGCACTGCAGCAGGGGCGGGCCCCCCAGAGCCTCGGGCCCTCGGTCCATGACCGATTTGCCCGAGTGCTCAGTCCGCCCCTGCTCCTTCCCCTGCACAAGCCCTGGAGAAACCTATGCAAATAGGGGTGGTCTGTCACCCTCTGTCAGATGAACGTAAGAAACATCATTCACAAGGATTGTGTCTCTTACTTTACTGCGAAACTGCTTTGTCTGTCCAACTCCATCTTCGGGTAAGCTGAAAAGTGCCATAACCTCCTGGGACTGTACCAGAGATGGAGATCTAATCTACATTTTAGCCTCTCTTACATTTGAGGGGGGCCCAAAAAACTTTCTTGCACCAGTGCTTTCTCTAAATTAGTTCCTTCACTGTGTAGAAGTTTGTGTGTTTGTTTAAGTATGAGTAGTACTATGTCCATGTTTGTGTGTGTACAGAGTAGGCAGAAATACTTCCTACCAGTTTCATTGTAGTTTTATGTACCTATCATGCATTTATGAGTTTTCCATTTTGGTCATAGTCTTTTCCCCTTTCCCTCCTGGAGATAGCTTTGTTCAGACTGGTGGGGTGAGGCTATGCCCAGAATGCTGTGTTCAGTCTGAGGGGGTGGGGCCATGCATAGATTGTGTGTTCAGTCTGAGGAGGTGGGGTCATGAACAGATTACTGTGTTCAGTCTGAGAGGGTGGGGCTATGGCAGATCACTATTTTCAATCTGAATCCTCAGACGAAATATAGTGACTCCAGAGTGCTGCAGCCTGTGCTCCAATCAGACAAACACCTGGCAGGAGATAGGGATGGGGCATTTAACAGAGTAGGTGCCCCATCAGGCAAGTGCCTAAGCTGCTTAACAAGAAATCTGTCCCTCACTCTCGATATTTTCTGATGATATTTGAATTATTTGAATTGAATCATTTCCTTTTTTTCCACAGGCAACTTTTTCCAGGAGCGTAGAAACAAGAAAGGGAAAATCATCTGCCCCAATGAAGTCAGAAATAAATAGTTCCACTCCAGGAAAGGTAACAGAATAAAAAATATTTCATATATATAAATAGGATATATTTCATATATAGGATACCAGTAGAGAGCACTCAGGAGTCTTTCAAGGTAAATTTCATCTGTTGCTTTATTGAGCAATTACAAATTCACACAACGTTCCAGTCGACATTAAAAGACCGGGAGCATTGAGTGATGAGACCTGGGATGTGTATATATATATATATATATATATATATATATATATATATATATATATATATATATATATATGTTCATTTACTGCAGAGTGCCCCCACGGAATCTGTATATGCAGCTGGGTTTTTTTATAAAAAACTCTGCTGCATGTACAGAGTTTATTCCCTTTGCTGTAACTCTTCTTCCAACAAAGTCATTGATCTTTCATTATTTAGTCCAGGACACTATTTATATGCAATCAATGTCATTCATTAGCCAAGAGTGTCCAGCTGATGGACTCAGCCAAAGAATGACTGATGGGACCAGCCATTTGAGGACCCTTGGCATCGTGCAGAGACCCATGTTAGAGGCCAAACCATTGCAAAAAAGGCTGTAGTTGTTATGATGCTTGGAGTAACTCTAAACCATAAGGCTTTCAATCTTTATAATGCCACCTGCAAAATAAATTGGGAACATTGGAAAATTCAATTGAGTTTGCTCCATTTTGTTAACAATTAACAGGCCATGGGAGAGCAAACCTGTGGTGTTACATGGTCCTTGAAAATTCAGTCCATTATGCGACTTGTAGGAGAAGCAAAATTAATCAATTCACATATTTGAAATGGTGACTTGGTAGCTTATGGCAGTTCATTTACTTTTTCTAAGACCTTTTCAGATTTCTAAAGGAGTAAGTTAAATAACATACAGTACCATAGAGAATCTCACCTTCTTCAAGGTGCAATGCTTGTCCTCTGTTTTTCTCTATATTGTTATAAGCCAACTGCAATTGCTCCTTAAAACAATGAAATGTATTTCTTATATAGCACAGGAACATATTTAAGATGACTATATATATTTATATATATATATATATATATATATATATATATATATATATATATATATATATAAATCTCAGTAAACTGAATATATAAATCCCAGTAAACAGAACGCACTCAAGTGTATTTGTAGTAAAGTAAAATTTTACTTTTAACCCTTTAAGACCGAGCGTTCTATGTCGTCCTTATTTAGATGGCTCTAAAAGCCGCAGGACGGCATAGAACGCCCTGCGATCTTATGTACTTACCCGGTCGCCGGCAATCACACGCCGACGATCACGGTATGGAGACTCACCTGGGAGCCCAGGGAGTCCCCCTCCGCCCTCTTCAGCCCCCCTGGGCCATGTGATCGCGAGGTCCTTGCAAGGACCTCGCGATCATATGGACGGCAAAGCCATCCAAGGCATTGCCAGCAGGGGGAGTGCCTGTAATGACAGGGACTCCCCCTGCTGCCTGAAAATAAAATAAAACAGTTTAAATCAGTGTAAAAATAAATAATATATACTTAGATCATATATATTTATTATATATATGATCTAAGTATATATACACACATATACACAGATACACTTTCTAAGTGTATTTTAAAATTCATATATACATAATTATATATATAAATATCAAAATACACGTACAATGATATTGATTAAATATATATATAATTTTTATTATATAAATATTTATATATAATAAAAAATAAATAAATATGTAAATATGTTAAAAAATAAATTAAAAAAATAATAAAAAATAAATAAATAAAAAATATATATACATGTGTAATTTCGTTCTAATTGTATTTTAAAATTAATATATATATATATATATATATATATTGATATCAGAATACATGTAGAACAAAATAATATATATATCTATATACATAAGTATATACGTATATATCACTATATATATATACCTATATATAAATAAAAATTATTTTAAATAATTATATACATATATATACACGTGTATATATATATAATAATTCTATGTATATATTTATGCAATTTATGCAATTTATGCAATTTTATTAATTACAATTTGCAGGACCTGTCTGACAACCCAGGCTGAAAGTTCAGGGAATTTAATTTGCTAGCACTATATTTAACCCTGTAACTTTCCAAGACACCATAAAACCTGTACATGGGGGGGTACTGTTTTACTCGGAAGACTTCGCTGAACACAAATATTAGTGTTTTGAAACAGTAAAATGTATTACAACGACGATATCGTCAGTGACAGTGACATTTTTTGCATTTTTCACACACAAATGGCACTTACACTGATGATATAATTGTTGTGATATGTTTTACTGTTTTGAAACACTGATATTTGTGTTCAGCGAAGTCAAGTTCAGTTTTTTCACATTAAAATTCACCAGGCTGGTTATGTTGCCTTTGAGACCTTACGGTAGCCAAGGAATGAAAATTACCACCATGATGGCATACCATTTGCAATAGTAGACAACCCAGGGTATTGCAAATGGGGTATGTTCAGTCTTTTTTAGTAGCCACTTTGTCACAAACACTGGCCAAAATTGGCGTTCAAATTAGTTTTTTGCATTTTCAAATATTAACACTAACTTTGGCCAGTGTTTGTGACCAAGTGGCTACTAAAAAAGACTGGACATACCCCATTTGCAATACCTTGGGTTGTCTACTTTTGCAAATGGTATGTCATCATGGGGGTAATTTTTATTCCTGGGCTACCATATGGTCTCAAAGGCAACGTAACCAATCTGGCGAATTTCAATGTGAAAAAAATGAAAAATGGAACACGTTATATTTGACCCTGTAACTTCCCAAAACACCATAAAACCTGTACATAGGGGGTACTGTTTTACACGTGAGATATTGCTAAATACAAATATGTGTATTTTATTGCAGTAAAAGCAAACAGTATTTTGACATTCACAGTTAAAATGTCACGTAGAACTAAGAAAATTTAAACAAATCTTATTTTCTCCAAATTTTTTATATTTTATTCATATTAAATTATGTGTCATATCTAAATATTTGATGTTAAATGAAATAAGTGTGGGTGCACATAATCTCTCAGCCAACCCAATGCTTTCCTATAGGAACGCATTGGGAGGCTATTGCGCATGTGAGACAAAACACCTCATACTAATGCATTGAATCAGTGCATCTCTACGGGGAAAGTTCAGCGCCTCTATGCAAAGCGTGGAGATGCAGAACATGAATGCTGTACATTGTGCACCGCTGATCCAGGAAGGCAGTGTTTACATGAAAATGCCTGTAGGGACAGGTAGTAGACACCAGAACAATTATATTAAGCTGTATTTGTTCTGGTGACTATAGTTTCAGTTTAACTCTTAGAACATAGAGATGGTGATGGGAAATAAAAATGTAAATACTACTCATATTTTGTCTTTACCTTGTTAGGATGTATCAAGGGAGGAATCCAGGGATGGACTTGGAAGCTTTTTGTACAAAGTCTTCTGCTGCTGCTTTGGCACATACGACACCACTGAGGAATAAGATAGCTCCATCCACTTTACAACGGAAACCATGCAAGCCGGGCCAGTCTGGGAAAACAATTCAGCAGGGTCATTTAAAGGCAGAGCAGCCCAATAGGAGGTGGCAGGGACAGAGAGGGGTTCCAGATATATGCATATGCATAAGATGTTTAGACTTTAAGATACCATTTTGTCAAGTTAATGTGACACCAAATCAGGGCCTTGTATACATCATGTTTTAGTTCAAACAAAATTAGGATGCCTAGGTCATGAAAATAGATTATTAAGATGTTCCCGTGTAAAATGAACAAGTCAACCTCTTGTCATAAGAACTGCAGCTTTTGCAAGCTGTACCCCAAATTAATACATGCATACAAATATATATGCATTTATTCATTGGGGGTATATCTACTGACACACACTCACAGACACACACATCCTAAGTGATTTGACCGACTGTGACTGGCACACACACATTCACTCACTCACACACATACACACACTGACAGCTACAAGCACTCACACACCGACCTACACAAACACACATTCACTGACAGAAACACACTGACAGACACTGACTGCTGCTGGGCTGTCTGGGATTGCTGGCACTGCTGCCTGGGCTTACTCTCCTGGCTGTGCAGGAGCTTTATGAGGTGGCAAGGGAACGGAGTGTCAGGGTACCTTTTGTAGAGACTCAGGAGTCTGGTCACAGTGGAGTTCATCTGAAGGACTCTGGGGACATGACCTGGCAATCTTCCAGCAATTTCTGGTTTTGAACTTTGGCTTGTCTTGACTATTCTTCTCTCTGGTATCCGTTTGACCCGGCTTGTTATTCTCGTTTTGTCCTACCTCTGGCTTCCCTGACCTCGGCTCGTCCTGTTTATTCTCTTTCTTTCAGTAACATCAGTCCGGCCATTCTAAGGTCCGGTACGTTACTACTTTACTTACACTCTGTGTTAGGATTCCCCTATTCCTGACCTTACAACAGGGCCATATGGATCCGACAGGTGTAAGTAACCAAGCAGATCCTTGCTATAACCGTTTTGAGCAAATGGACCATCGCATTGATCAAATGGCTATTGCATTGCAGACCTAGATTAACAGACCTACTACCAGTATTGAGGAGATTCGTAATGTTCCTGCAACTCCTCTTAATACCGGCCTGGAAGTAGCTATGGTAGGAGCTTCCTCTTATGTTAAACCACCACTACGTTACGGTGGAGCACCAGAGGCGTGTAGAGGGTTCTTGAACCAAATCAGCATACATTTTGAGCTCCACCCTTGATCATATCCTACCGATAGAGCAAAGGTAGGGTTCATGATAACCCTTCTAGTAGACAGAGCTTTGACCTGGGCTAATCCTCTATGGGAAAACAATAATCCTATAGTCTACAACTATACAGCATTTGTGGAGGCTTTCAGGTGAACCTTTGATCCACCTGGTAGAAGGGCAAATACCGCCAGAACTCTTCTTCGTCTTAGGCAAGGGAATAGGTCTTTAGTGGATTATGCACTAGAATTCAGATCATTATCCTCTGAAGTAGCATGGAATAACCAGGCTTATGTCGATGTGTTTTTGAATGGGGTATCAGAAGCCATGCTAGATGAAATTGCCACTAGAGATCTTCCAGAGAATTTAGAGGAGGTAATAACTTTTATGTCTCGTATAGACAAAAAGATGAGGTACAGAGAGAACACCAGAGACAGTTATATCACACCCTTACCTAATACCTCTGATTCTATGGCACTTGCCTTGCCTGAACCCATGCAAGTAGGAGCTACTAGGTTAACCGAGGCAGAACGCCAATACAGAAGAAGAGAGGGACTATGTCTTTATTGTGGTCAAAGAGGGCATCTCCGGTTATCTTGTCACAGCAGGCCGGGAAACTCCCGCACCTAAGTCCCCATGGAGGACAGGCCTTGGGTGTTTCTTCATTGTCCTCCAAAGAACACCAGAATCAAAGACTTACTTGAGAGGAGGGATTGGTCAGAACCGCAGCATTAATCGACTCTGGTGCAGCGGAAAATTTTATCGACCAGAAATTTGTTCTAGGAAACTCTATCCCATCTCAGTTAAGAGATGGGCCCTTGGCCATTGAGGCCATAGATGGTAGACCCCTCAGGGTACCCAAAATAACACATGAAATCAAACCAATATCCATGTTGGTTGGCGTGTTACATAGGGAATATTGTGTGTTCCAGGTAATTTTTTCACCTACCTTCCCAATAGTATTAGGATTCTCTTGGCTGAAGAAGCATAATCCTACTATAGATTGGGAGAAGGGTGACATAGTAACTTGGAGCAACAAACGCCATCAGGGTTGTATTACGAACATAAAACCTATCCTTCTCACCAGTGTACCTACCACGTCCACTAATGCCATTGTCATTCCAAAGCAATATGTGAAAGTTCAAGAGGTGTTTGATAAAGTCAAGGCCAATGTGTTACCTAGCCACAGAATATATGACTGCGCTATTGATTTATTACCAGGCACTATGCCCCCTAAAGGTACAGTTTACCCCCTATCGGTAAAAGAGAATGCAGTACTTGAGGAGTACATTAAAGAGAATCTTTAGAAAGGGTTCATTAGGAAATCCTCACGACCCACTGGGGCGGGATTTTTTTGTATCCAAAAAGGAAGGAGATCTTAGGCCATGCGTTGATAATACAGGGGTAAATAGGATTACTATACGTAACGCCTACCCTATTCCTCTCATAACAGAGTTATTTGACAGGTTGAAAGAGGCCAGAATTTTTACTAAACTGGATTTGAGAAGCGCTTATAATCTTGTTAGAAGACAGCCTTTAACACCAGATACGGGCATTCAGAGTATAAGGTGATGCCTTTCGGGCTATGTAACGCCCCGGCTGTCTTCCAGAATTTCATTAACTATGTCGTGAGGGAATTCCAACAAGAATTCGTGATCGTGTACCTAGACGATATCTTGATTTATTCCAAGGATCTTGCCACTCGCCACCGACAAGTTTTGCAAGTTTTGGTCAAGCTTTTGCAAAATAACCTGTATTGTAAGCTAGAGAAATGCCTGTTCGACCAGTTTAAAATTATTTTTTTGGGATATGTAATCTCTGGAGAGGGTTTTGAGATGGATCCCGGGAAAGTGGATTCTATCCTCAAATGGCCCATTCCTAATGGGTTGAAAGCTATTCAACGCTTCGTGGGGTTCTCCAATTACTATAGACGCTTCATTAAAAAAATGTTGTCTATTAACGCTCCCATAACCCATTTAACTAAAAAGGGCATTAATCCTAAGAAATGGCCCGAGGAAGCAAATAAAGCTTTTGATACATTGAAAAAAGCTTTTATTTCAGCTCCTGTACTGGTCCACCCAGATACCAACTTACCATTCTTATTGGAGGTTGATGCGTCAGAAACCGGGGTGGGCGCAGTTTTGTCCCAAAGGCTGGATCATGATAGCCCCCTTCATCCTTGTGGGTTCTTCGAAAAAATTATCTGACACTGAAAGGAGATATAATATTGGTGATAGGGAGCTCCTTGCCATTATCTTAGCCTTCAAGCAGTGGCGTCATCTCCTAGAGGGTACTGTACATCCAGTGACCGTCCTGACCGACCACAAGAATCTTTCATATTTGGGCGAAGCTAAACGGTTGTCAGCTACACAGGCTCGTTGGTCCTTATTTTTGACAAGGTTTAATTTCATTCTTACCTACAGGCCTGGATCCAAGAACTCCAAGGCTGACGCTCTGTCCCGCCAATATGAACCATTGGTAGATCAAACTACAGAAGTTTCATTGGTTATCCCTCCACAATGCATTTTCGCCTATACCAGAACCACCATTCATTCTCCACTTATGTCGGAGTTCAGGGCTAAGCAAACTCATGCTCCTAGTCTTGTTCCCGATGGGAAATTATATGTACCTCCCGAACATCAAAAGGACATACTTCTTTTCCATCATGACTGCAAGGTGGCAGGTCACCCAGGCATACGCAAAACTTATAAGCTCATTTCTAGAGAGTTTTGGTGGCCTTCCCTACGACAGGATGTAAAAAAATATGTGGTAGCCTGTTGTGTGTGCGCTACTACCAAACTTTCACACACCCTTCAGTGTGGTTTATTGCAACCCTTAGATATTCCCGACAAACCTTGGTTCAGCATTAGCATTGATTTTATTGTTGATCTGCCCATGTCTGAAAATAAAACAGTTATCTTGACTGTAGTTGATAGGTTTACCAAGATGGCACACTTTATTTCTTTACCTAAACTGCCTTCTTCTCCTGAAATGCCTACTATATTCGCTAGGGAAGTTTTTCGTATTCACGGTGTTCCAAAGACATAATCTCTGATAGAGGCTCGCAGTTTATTTCACGTTTTTGGAGAGCCTTCTGTTCGCAAATGGGTATCACCCTTAAATTTTCCTCGGCCTATCATCCACAATCTAATGGGGCAGCTGAAAGGACCAATCAAAGGATTGAGCAGTACTTGAGGTGTTTAGGTTCTAAGCATCAGGATGACTGGGTTGGTCTACTCCAGTGGGCTGAGTTTGCCTTGAACAATGTGGTTTCTGATGCCACTAAAAAGAGTCCTTTCTTCTTAAATTATGGTTTCCATCCCGTAGTTCTCCCGTCGGAAGTTCTGTCACAAGGACTCCCAATGGTTGATAAGCACACTGAAAACCTAAGGAAGATATGGGAGGAGACTCAACATCTCCTGTCTCACAAATCATCTCTTGATAAAAAGTTTGCCGATGCTCATAGGCTGCCTGCTCCTGTGTATCATCCGGGTGATAAAGACTGGCTCAGTACCAGGCATATTTGTCTTAAAGTTCCGTCCTTAAAATTTGCACCTAGATTCATATGTCCTTACCCCATACTCAGGCGTATTAATCCAGTGGCATATCGTCTTGCGCTACCACCTGCCCTACGAATTCCTGACGTTTTCCATGTATCATTATTGAAACCTTTAACATGCAATAAGCTTTCTAGGCGTATAAGTCCTCCTTCCCCGGTCCAGGTGGAGGGTCAGGAAGAATTTATTGTACAGTCTATACTTGACTCCAGGTTTTCAAGGGGAAAACTTCAATATCTTGTGGATTGGAAGGGTTATGGTCCTGAGGACAGGTCCTGGGTCAATGCTTTTGACGCTTGATTCGCGCTTTTCACTCCAAGTTTCCCTCACGTCCGGGTTGTTTCCGCCCAGGGGGCGGTCCTTGGAGGGGGGTAATGTCAGGGTACCTTTTGTAGAGACTCAGGAGTCTGGTCACAGTGGAGTTCCTCTGCAGGACTCTGGGGACATGACCTGGCAATCTTCCAGCAACTTTAGTCATTTTCGCGCCGGCCGCGATAGCCCCGCCTCTTTTTAATGACGTGGAAAAAGGGGCAGAGCCAAAATGTCATTAATCACCCAAACATCTGAAAAATGACGTTTTGGGGGCGTGGTTATCATCCCAGACAGATCCAGTCACAATATAAAAAGGCTCCCATGAGTTAGGATCTTTGCCCTGTTGTGGTTCCTCTTGGTCCCGATAGCGCGTTATATTCTTGGTATATTTCTGGTTTTGAACTTCGACTTGTCTTGACTATTCTTCTCTCTGGTATCCATTTGACCCGGCTTGTTATTCTCGTTTTGTCCTACCTCTGGCTTCCCTGACCTCGGCTCGTCCTGTTTATTCTCTTTCTTTCAGTAACATCAGTCCGGCCATTCTAAGGTCCGGTACATTATTACTTTACTTACACTCTGTGTTAGGATTCCCCCTATTCCTGACACTGAGCTATGCTTGCTCAGCTCCCTCGCGCACTGCTTAGTGATGCCAGGGGCCGGAGTGACGTCATACTCCGGCTCCCAGCATCGTCATACTCCGGGCTCCCTCTCGGATCTGTGAGGGTATACTGGTGTGAAGGTAGTAGGAGGGGATCCCGGTAAGATAGGGCTAGGAGGTCTGGAAACCATGGTTGACCTGTCCATAGGGGAGTGATGAGTAGAAGGGACACTTGTTGTCTTCTCAGGCAGTGTATGGTCCTTGCTATCATGGCGAATGGGGGAAAGGTGTATGCCCCTGTAGTCGGCCATGGTTGAAGAAACGCATCCGTTGCTTCGCTCTCCGGGTCTGGGAGACAACTGAAGTACGTCTGGGTTTGCCTGTTGTTGCGCGATGCAAATAGGTCTAGGTGAAAGGGACCTCGATGCTGTGACAGACATTGGAAGATTTGGGGATCCAGTTTCCAATCGCTGGAGTCCCTCCAGTGGCGTGAGAACCAGTACGCCGTGAGGTTCGTTTCCCCTGGGAGGTATTCCGCTTTGAGGGAGATGTTGCGGGGTAAGCAGAAATAGAAAATTTCCTTTGTGATTTCCAACAGTATTCGGGATCGTGCCAGGCATACAGACACACATACACAGACAGACATACATACACACATACAGACAGACATACATACACACAGACAGACATACATTCATACACACAGACAGACATACAGACATACATAGAAACAAACAGACATACAGACAGACATACAGACATACATAGACACAAACAGACATACATACATACATACACACAAACAGACAGACATACACACAGACAGACATACATACACACAGACATACATACACACAGACAGACATACATACACATATATACAGACATACAGACATATATACACACAGAGACAGACAGACATACACACATACACAGAGCTCATTTTCCAGTCAACCTTCCTGTTTCTTACCTTGTCTTTGCAGGAGGGTGGCTGGCTGGGGCTAATAGGACTGGCAGTCGGCTGGCTCTCCCTCTTCATTGTCGGGCGGGCGCTCCTCCCGCGCGGAGTGAACTGGGAGGAAGTGACTGCGCGCTGCGGCGGCATTTTTTTTTTTTTTTTAAAGGGGCCGGTCGGCGCTATACCACGGCCACAGCGCTGACCGGGCCCCTGAAGATATGGGGCCCATTGGGTGGCCCTAAGTGCATGGGCCACCCGATGGGCCCCATCAGCGTGCAGGCGCCGGTGCAACTGCACCGGCGGCAGTTCCGCTGCTACACGTGGGGCCGCCGGGCCCGTGACAACCGTTATGGTTGTCACCCCCTGATGGCGGCCCTGCCGTATATACTTGAGTATAAGTCGAACCGAATATAAGTCGAGACCCCTAATTTTACCCCATAAAACTGGGAAAACGTATTGACTCGAGTATAAGACTAGGGTGGGAAATGCAGCAGCTACTGGTAAATTTCTAAATAAAATTATATCCCAAAACAATTATATTAATTGAATATTTATTTACAGTGTGTCTATATAATGAATGCAGTGTGTGTGTGTGTGTGTGTGTGTGTTTGTGTGTATGAATGCAGTGTGTGTGTGTGAATGCAGTGTGTGTGTGTGTGTGTGTGTGTGTGAATGCAGTGTGTGTGTATGAGTGCAGTGTGTGTATGAATGCAGTGTGTGTGTGTTTTGGTGTGTGTATGAATGCAGTGTGTGTGTGTGTGTGTGTGTGTATGAATGCAGTGTGTTTATGAATGCAGTGTGTTAATGAATGCAGTGTGTGTGTGTGATGCATAGTGTGTTTGTGTATGTGATGCAGAGCCTTGTGGGGGGGTGGGCATTTTTATTATATTAATATTTTTTTTTGTTATATTATTAATATATATATTTTTAATTTTTTTTTTTTTTTTAATATTATTATTTTATTATTATTTAAATTTGTATTCGTCCCCCCTCCCTGCTTGTTAGCTGGCCAGGGAGGGGGACTCTCATTCCCTGGTGGTCCAGTGGATGGGCTGTGTAGGAGGGGGGCTGGCAGGAAGCTGCTACTTACCTTTACAGCAGCTCCTGTCAGCTCCCTTCTCTCACCTCCGGTCCGTGCAGCTCCCTTCTCCTCCAGTGTAAATCTCGCGGCCGCACGGAGCGTTGCCACGGCTCTGACCCCGCGGCTCTCGCTAGACTTACAGTGGAGGAGAAGGGAGCTGCACGGACCGGAGGTGAGGGAAGGGAGGGAAGGAGCTTCTGTAAAGGTAAGTTACAGCTCTCTGCCAGCCCCCAACAGGACCGCTGGGCTTGTAATGAGCCCAGCGGTCCTGGTCTGTATTATGGCAATGTAAGCTGCCATAATACAGACATTAACTCGAATATAAGTCGAGTTGGGGTTTTTCAACACAAAAAATGTGCTGAAAAACTCGACTTATACTTGAGTATATACGGTATATGTAGAAAACTACATGGGTGTGTGCACTAAAGAATTCATTTTTGTGTTTTGTGAATCCAAGGTTGTGTTTGTGTGAGTAGTGCCACTGTTTATATTTACATGTAGCGGAAGTGTGCGGGAAACAAAAACTCTATATCTTTATGGACCAGATGTGTATTTGTGTGCATTGTAGGAATACAGTAGTATTTTGTATTTTGTATAGAGCGTCAATGTATTTAGGGATGTGTGAATTCAAAATAATATTTGTGTGTAATAATAATGTGTGCAGATGCAGTGTTATTGAATATTTGTATGGACTGTGTTAGTGAGTGCAAGAATGTTTCTGTGAGACATGCATGTGTCTGTGTTTGTATGTTTGTACGATTGTACTTCACTGGATGTTACTGTGTGCATGTATTGTTGTATTTGAGAAGTATGTCTATACAGGGGTGTATTTAACCAAATGTCATAGTGTAACTTGTCTCCCCATTCACTGTCATTCTCTTACAAAGCACTTTTGTTTATCTGATCCCCAGGGGCTTTGCTAGGTGGATCCAGCCCCCCCAAATAAATTTTACATTAAACTCGCCCAATGAATAACCCCAACGCCACCGTAAAAAAAATAATATATATATATATATATGAACAAATAAAGAAACAAATACATATATACAAAAGGATAGCAGTCTAATGACTTTTTACAAAATTAAAATGTTATTTTTATTACTAGTGTGGTGGAATCACGGTAAATATTAATTTTGTAGGCCGAGATTGCCACGTGGTATGTGCACGTGCATATGCTGATGTATCGGTCGGTTGGTTGCACGTGGCAACGATACAATCAGTAGTGTACAGAGCATGTGCAGGAATACAGGATATACGAGTATTCCCCTCCTCCATTGTGCTGGGCAAGCCATGTAGTCAAACAGGAATTTAGTTTCTATTCTGTTGATTGGGTAAGAGTACGTGTAGGTGGAACTGATTATAGGAGGAGCTATATGTCTATATAAGGTGCCTACACTGTACGATCAGGGCTCAGATTTTAGCTGTTTTTGGGGACATTAGTCCCTCTGAGTCCCGGTCGGTGAATCGAATAAAGATCTCTTCCTTCCTGAAGAAACCTGTGTCCATCTCTCTGTGCTTGGCTTCCGTCAGTTTCTCTGGTATAATTTGGTGCATTGACCGGGAATCTCATCGTTCAACGGTAGCTGAGAGCAGAGGCGTGAGACGGTCTATCTTTGCCCACGCTCCCTACGGCTGCACCCCTGAACTTTTGCGTGGACCTCCCTTCGTCTCGGCGACACTGGTCTGTTGTCCAGGAGATCATCGGCCTCTACGTAGTAAGTGCTGGGGTGCCCCCGTCGATGAGTGTGAACTCAGGTTAAGGAACGAGGAGGTAAGACGACTACTGTTTTAGATGGTGGACCCACTAGGGGTATTGGATACCGATTGTGCGGTAGGCCCATAAGGGGTTTGTATTGTGTACGGCTGCACCCCTGAACTTTTCGTGGACCTCCCTTCGTCTCGGCGCCACTGGTCTGTTGTCCAGGAGATCACCGGCCTCTGCGTAGTAAGTGCTGGGGTGCCCTCGTCGATGAGTGTGAACTCAGGTTCAGGAACGAGGAGGTAAGATGACTACTGTTTTAGACGGTGGACCCACTAGGGGTATTGGATACCGATTGTGCTGTAGGCCCATAAGGGGTTTGTATTGTGTATGGAATTGGCCCCCTCAGTAGAGGGAAGGAGCGAAGGCGCACCGCTCGTAATTAAACGCCCTGTAGTCAGGCCATTTAATCTTGGTTTGGAGTCAGGCTGATCCTGTGTAAACACCGGTGTCTTTTCTAGACTAGCGTATCTAGGGTGTATATTTCGTTCGCTAGGTCGGAGGGACCGGGAGACTAAGCGGAGCCTGTTGTATATTCTGTCCGCTAGATCTCAACCTATCTTGGCTAAGTGGGAAGGCGTGTAAATTTGGAACCCACTAGACTATTGATAGAGTAGATAGACTAAGAGGGTTCTGTGTAAATTCCGCCCTCTAGTTCGCTATATGTGGTGCTTGGGCAGCGACGGCTAACCAAAACGGATGTAAATTGTTTTAGGTAGTCCCTCGAGGTACTGGCCAATAGATTAGTTGGGAAACTATAAATGTGTTAAAATTATTGTAGTAGAGTGAATATCTTGCTAGATAGCGTGAGCTCTGCCGTCTAGCGAGAGTGTGAATAGTGTGTAACTGTATCATAGCGCACGGTACCATAACCATGTATTATAATTACTGATACTGTAAATAACCACTAATAACTGTTGTTTATGTTGTATGTTTAACATCATAACCACTACTAACTGAACTATGACTTTAAAATTGTACTTTAACCAATGCTAACCGTACTATAACTACTGTTTGTAAAGACGATGTTACTAGGGTGTGTTATAGACGGGTAATTTAAATATTGAGAATTATAATGTGGGCGATTGTATAGTTTCGCCAAAAGGTACAGTAATAGTTATTTAGTGACTGGTGTAACAGCTGTGTGCGTACGGGAATTCTCTGTATGTTTTGTTGTGTGCGTTTGGCCTAGTAACTGTACCACGTGGTGCTGTTGCCAAGGGGAACGAGTGTGACTGTTGGAAGTGTGTTTGTTTTGCTTCTGTTGGAGACGACGCTCTGTTGCTAAGTATGGGTGCGTCGGATTCAAAGATCATTGATCCCTTAGAATGTATGTTAAAGAACTTTAAAAAGGGATACTATGTACATGATTTTGGAGTAAAGATGTCCCCAACACGCCTGACTACTTTATGTAGTAGGGAATGGCCTGCCTTGGTGGCTGCATGGCCTCCACGTGGTAGTCTTGATCCTAATCTGGTGCAGCGCGTACACGTGGCTGTATCGGGTAGGCCTGAAATTTACGGCCAGTTTCCGTATATTGATTGTTGGAAGCAGGCCGTAGATGACTTGCCAAAATGGATCAGGGTATGCAACGAGGAGCAATGTCGCCTCCTGTTGGCCAGAACTCGTTTGTCCACCAAGGCCGTGATTAGGCCCATTCTGGACACGCAGGGCCGGTGCTATCATAAGGCGGTCCAGGCGGCCGCCTTAGGGCGCACCGGCCCTGGGGGCGCAAAATCAGGCTGACCGGAAGGAGGGAAGCGCACTGCGCTCCCCTCCAGCCGACGACCTATTGTAGTGTGGCCGAGCGGTACCAGGGTCGCAGGGGGCCCGGCCGCCCCTGCGACCCGGTATGTACCCACTGGGCCAACCTCTTCCCCTGGGGGGCCCAGGAGCCGGCCACCTCAGGGCCCCCCGAGGCTGGCCCTGGTATCACCAGACGTCCGGTTCTGCGGGCGCGCGAGGGAGCACTCTCCCATGTGTGCTTCCTCTTCAGCTCCCTCGCGCGCCGCATACTGATACCGGAGTCGGAAGATGACATCATCTTCCGGCGCCGGCTTCCCTACGCGGTGCGCGAGGGAGCTGAAGAGAAAGCACACATGGGAGAGTGCTCCCTTGCGCGCCAGCCAGCCAGCCTGCCTACCTACCTGCCCAGGAGCACCACTGGACCCCAGGGAATCCCTTCAGCACTCCAAAAGGTAAGGAGGCTGGGGGATTAAATAAAAAAAAACATGTGTTAGTGTGAGTGTCAGTGTGTGTGTCTGCTAGTGAGTGTCAGTGAGTGTGTCTGCTAGTGAGTGTCAGTGTGTGTGTCTGCTAGTGAGTGTCAGTGTGTGTGTCTGCTAGTGAGTGTCAGTGAGTGTGTCTGCTAGTGAGTGTCAGTGTGTGTGTCTGCTAGTGAGTGTCAGTGTGTGTGTCTGCTAGTGTCAGTGAGTGTGTCTGCTAGTGTCAGTGAGTGTGTCTGCTAGTGAGTGTCAGTGAGTGTGTCTGCTAGTGTCAGTGTGTGTGTCTGCTAGTGTCAGTGTGTGTGTCTGCTAGTGAGTGTCAGTGAGTGTGTCTGCTAGTGAGTGTCAGTGAGTGTGTCTGCTAGTTAGTGTCAGTGAGTGTGACTGCTAGTGAGTATCAGTGAGTGTGTTACTGTGTGTCTCTGACTGAGTGTGTTTGTGTGTATATTAGTGAGTCTGTTTGATGTCTGTTAGTGAGTGTGTGTTTGTCAGTGAGAGTGTATGTTTTGGAAGTGAGTGTGTATGTATGTCTGTCGCTGAGTGTGTCTGTCAGTAAATGTGTGTGTTAGCTGGTGTGTATGCATCTGTTCGTGAGAGTGTGTGTGTGTCTTCTGCACTTACCTTTCTCCAGCGCCGGACTCCCTTGGCGCTGGGGATCCCTCCGCCTCTCAGCTCCGAATGCTCTTGCCGCGCACGCATTCAAACCGCCCATAGGAAAGCATTACTCAAGGCTTTCCTATGGACGTTCAGTGTCTTAGAATAGCGGAAGCTCCTCTAGCGGCTGTCAGTGAGACAGCCACTAAAGGCTGGATTAACCCTCGGTGAAACATAGCAGTTTCTCTGAAACTACTATGTTTTCAGCTGCAGGGTTAAAACTAGAGGGACCTGACACCCAGACCACTTCATTGAACTGATGTGATCTGGGTGTCTGTAGGTGTCCTTTAAGTGTGTGTGCATCTACATGCACTGGCGTACATACCGCGGTCGCAGGGGTGACAGCCCTGCAACCCATGCGACCAGGTGCCTGCCGCCATGTGTTGCGGCCCCGGCCCGAGCAGAGTAAGCGGATCAATTTTCGCACCGGGGCCCCATGGGTCATGTGTACGCCACTGCACCTACCCTGGTGTCTGCCGCAGGCTGTGTGGAGGGGGCGGGGATATGAATGACATCATATCCCTGCTCCCTGTGTACCACACAGCGCAGCTGGCGCCCTGTGATGGGGCTGGGCTGCAGGACAGGACTCCAAGGAGCCGGACAGCATGCACCCAGGGGACAAGATTGAACTGATGTAAGTATGTAATTGTGTATGTCTCTGTATGTACAAATGTATGTGTCTGTATGCTTGTATGTCTTTGTATGTAGGCCTCAGAGTTCTGGGAAAGTGGAAAGGATGAACAGAACTATTAAGAGCCAATTGGCAAAAATGTGTCAAGAAACCCAACTCAAGTGGAATGTTATTTTGCCAATAGCTCTGTTGCGCATTCGAAGTACACCTACCAGAAGGATGGGTCTCTCACCTTTTGAAATTATGTATGGGCGTCCACCTCCCGTACTTAGTAACTTAAGGGGGGATTTGAGTCAGTTGGTAGAAGGAATTACCCGGCAGCAGATTGTAGAGTTGGGTAAAACTATGGAGGAGGTACAGAAATGGGTACAAGATAGGTTACCTGTGAATATTTATCCACCTGTCCATTCTTATCATCCAGGAGACCAAGTTTGGATAAAGGAGTGGAACAGTGTACCGTTGGGGCCAAAGTGGAGGGGTCCTTATGTTGTTCTTTTGTCTACCCCAACAGCTATAAAGGTGGCCGAAGTGACTCCGTGGATTCATCACTCCAGGGTTAAACCAGCAGCAGCAGATTCAAGTTACACCAGATCCTGAGAATCCCTGCAAGATCCGGTTGAAGAGAGTGACCCAGTTGGATTGAAAGTGATTTTTGCAAAGAGTTTTGTTACAAGGGAACATCAACAAGAATCTATAAGTAGGTGTTTTGACGGCCACATTAAAGCCTGACCACCTGCCTACGTTACATAGTCAGAGTGTCTTGAAGGGATCTCTGTGAAGGAAAGTGAGGATCAGAAGGACTCCATTCCCTGCAGCCCTCACATTCCTGGAAGCTGAGGTGCCATCGCACGGTCGAAGAGTTAGGAAGAAGATGTCAGGAGTGATGTGTTTAATAATGTGTATATGTGTGTTTTTAATTATTCAGGAAGGTAGAGGTACCGACACACCAGGCTGCGAGGTTTGCATTAAGACTACGAAAACAGGCAATCACATTTCCCAGACCCTTATTTGGCATTCACAGTATGAGTGTAAAGGACATGTATCTAAGTGTAGATACTTAGGCATAGATTATAGGGTATGCCATTTAGGAGCAGGAGAACCTAAGTGTTTTAGCCCTGAGTATCAACCTCGTACAATTTGGTTGACTATTCGGAATGGAGACTCACAGGGGACCCTGATAAATAAGACCATACTAGAAACCGTACATTCTCCAGGTGTTTTGCTATTTGATGCATGTAAGGCGATATCAGGTGGTAGAAAACCGTGGAATGTATGTGGTGATCTTAAATGGGAAAGAACGTATGGGTCAAATGATAAGTATATTTGCCCCAGTAGTAAGTATAAATATATACATCCAAAATGCCCAAATAAAGAATACAATTATTGTCCGTATTGGTCCTGTGTGGGCAACCTGGGGACAGACAGTAGATAAGGATATGATCGTCACTAAATTGCCTACCAAGCCATATTGTAAGTCTAGGGAGTGTAACCCAGTCCATAGACTTATCAATGAGCCAGAACGATTCATAGATAGGTTTGGGAACTTATTTGGGTTCCAGATATATGGAACAGGTTTGGATCCTGGAACAATATTATTTATAGGAATAGAGACCGACACTGTGGCAACCCAGACTCATCAGGTCTTTCATTCCTTCTATAAGGAGATGAGTGTGGAAAATAAGATCCCCCATAATGCAAAAAACGTGTTTATAGATCTAGCCGAGAGCATTGCTGGTAGTCTTAATGTAACCAACTGCTATGTGTGTGGAGGTACTAATATGGGAGACCAATGGCCATGGGAAGCAAAGGAGGTAATGTATTCCGGTTCTGAGACAGTTGAACAGTTAATATCTTCTCAAACTGATTATCAAGTGAGTGTTAGAGGTAAATCTGAGTGCCGATTAAAGACCTCCATTATAGGTTATGTTTGCATAGCAAGGAAAGGAATATTGTTTAATACATCTGTAGGAGAATTGACTTGTCTAGGGCAAAAAGCTTATAATGATAGTACAAAAGATACAACTTGGTGGTCAGCTTCAAATGTCTCAGAACCACCTAATCCGTTTGCAATTTATACCAATTTAAAGGATGTGTGGTTTGACCTATCTGCTACATCTAGTTGGAAAGCCCCAGCAAATTTGTACTGGATCTGTGGTAAGAAAGCCTATTCAGAGTTACCACAGGACTGGGAAGGGGCATGTGTATTAGGTATGCTCAAACCATCCTTCTTCTTGTTGCCAATTGAAACAGGAGAGACTTTGGGAGTTAAAGTGTATGATGTAAATCATAGAAAGAAAAGGGGACCCCTAGAGATAGGTACCTGGGAAGATAATGAGTGGCCTCCCCAGTGTATTATAGATTATTATGGGCCAGCTACATGGGCAGAGGATGGTACTTATGGATACAGAACCCCAATATACATGCTCAACCGTATCATAAGATTACAGGCAGTGGTTGAGATAATTACCAATGAAACATCACAAGCGCTTAATCTCCTAGCAAAGCATAACACTAGGATGAGGACAGCCGTCTACCAGAAAAGATTAGCCTTGGATTACCTATTGGCAGTAGAGGGAGGTGTATGTGGGAAGTTTAATCTAAGCAATTGTTGTCTTCAAATAGATGATGAAGGGCAAGCAATAGCGGAGCTTACTAGCCATATGGTTAAACTAGCACATGTGCCTACTCAAGTATGGAAAGGGTATAATCCGAGTAGTTGGTTTGGTAATTGGTACGAGCAGCTTGGAGGACTCAAGGCACTGGTAGGTGGAGTCATGCTAATCTTGATGCTGTGCCTCCTCCTGCCGTGTTTGATTCCTTTGGTAGTTAGGTCTGTGCAGAGCATTATAGAGAATATAGCAGAGAGAAAGGCTGATGCACAGATAATGGCTGTTTGCAGGTACGAGGCTTTAAATCAAGGAGAACACATACAGGAAGAGGGGTTTGTATCCCTAGAGAGTCGCAAAGTCTAGTCTGGTTTATGGCAACTTGAGGTGTAAGCAAACCCCGATTAAGTGATGCATCTGGAATTATGAAATATCAGAGGCATCAAAGGGGGGAATGTGGTGGAATCTCGTTAAAAATAAATTTAGTAGGCCGAGATTGCCACGTGGTATGTGCACGTGCATATGCTGATGTATCGGTCGGTTGGTTGCACGTGGCAACGATACAATCAGTAGTGTACGGAGCATGTGCAGGAATACAGGATATACGAGTATTCCCCTCCTCCACTGTGCTGGGCAAGCCATGTGGTCAAACAGGAATTTAGTTTCTATTCTGTTGATTGGGTAAGAGTACGTGTAGGTGGAACTGATTATAGGAGGAGCTATATGTCTATATAAGGTGCCTACACTGTACGATCAGGGCTCAGATTTTAGCTGTTTTTGGTGACATTAGTCCCTCTGAGTCCCGGTCGGTGAATCGAATAAAGATCTCTTCCTTCCTGAAGAAACCTGTGGCCATCTCTCTGTGCTTGGCTTCCGTCAGTTTCTCCGGTATCACTAGCTATCAATAAAATGTTAGCATTTCATTTTTTAAAAGCTAGTTTTCCATGAGGAATTAATACAAATTAATAGACACATACTACTACACATATGCAGTCATATACTCACAATTAATACACAATTACACATATACATGCAAACTGTTACACATACTCAGAGATGCACACACCACATATACCCAGACCTATACACACATACAATATGTTGCCTAAATACACACTCTTACACATACAGACATACACACATTCAATAAACAAAACAAAAAACAAGGCCCAAACCACTAGCCTATCAGATATTGGGGATAATTTGGATGCAGAGATGCTGCTGCATTTTACAAGAATGAGAAGTTAAGCAAGAGTGTATGTTATTCTATTTTACTGATATTGCATGCATATACTTTTATCTTATAAACTCTGCTGTATATTATTGTAATAGATTATTATTTTTTTATATGTCTATATTTATTTATATTCAATAAACTTTTTTAAAAGACAAAACATTATTGGTTCCAAGACAATCCTTATTTTTTTTATTGTATTCTCAATTATTTATATTTTTTAATTCTTTTATTAACTATATAAAGATATTTATACGGTCAGCCCTGCTAAATTCTATGCTTTAAGACTTTATAGTGATAAATAGTAGACTTGGGCATTTCAGAAATTTTCGTTTCGTACGAATGTATTCGTACGAAAAATAAAGTAGTTTAGTCAGAACCGAAATTCGTCAATTCTTTCATTCGTTTTCGTACGATATTCGTTAGTATTTTCGTTTCGGATAAACTCGTTCGTTCATTCGGCTTGTTCATTTAATTGAACCAAATGAATTCATTCATAACACTATGTTCCCTAATCCCTAAATACCGAATAGCTTCAACCGAACTCAGTAAAACCATTCGTTTCAAATGTTGAACATTTCTCTAACAACATGGCATTGAATGCTGTATTTCGTAATTTCGTTTAATTTACGCCTAAAACTCCCGAATGTTCAAATGTACGAACGCTGCCATTCGCATGAAAATGAATTGGCTCTATTAGTAAACTACCGAACACCACTTACTATAGTCATTCGCATGGCGAATGACATTGCAAATGCAATGCATTGCTTTGCTTTTGCTTAGTTTTTCTTTTCAACTTGTATTTTATTGAGATTTTCAGTAGGGGGGTACAGAAGGGAAGAAGGAGGAAAAAAGGGGAACATACATTTCTCTAACAACATGGCATTGAATGCTGTATTTCGTAATTTCGTTTAATTTACGCCTAAAACTCCCGAATGTTCAAATGTACGAACGCTGCCATTCGCATGAAAATGAATTGGCTCTATTAGTAAACTACCGAACACCACTTACTATAGTCATTCGCATGGCAAATGACATTGCAAATGCAATGCATTGCTTTGCTTTTGCTTAGTTTTTTTTTTCAACTTCCAGAGGGTAAATACCCAGTCCAATCTCAACAGTAGTGTAGTTGCCAAAAAAATAAAAAAGCCTTTATTGAAATCTATTAAAAACCTGGGTTATCAGTGATGGACAGAATAATATAGGGAGAAATATGTATGGTAGGAACAGGGCTAGTCAGGAGCCTAATAGCCAAAAGGAACCCTCACAAAAAACGGAGAGGGGATAGAAGGCAATATGTACCCCCATACATAACTCAGGTAACAAAGCAGTAGGAGAGAACAGGGAAAGGGAGAAACACACTCCCAACCAAACAGTAGTGCTATGCTAATACCCTATCTCCTATAAAACACCTTCGTGGGTGTTCTAATCTAAATGCTGTCATAACATCTGAATCCCCAGGTTACACACACATGCTAGAAAAACATAAATGAAAAAGGTGCTCAGAGCAAAGTGCTCAAAGAGTATTAAAAACACAGAAGAACCCGACGTACGTTTCGGCGTGACCACACGCCGTCCTCAGGGGTATCAGCAGTGAGCAGAAACTGTCCGGGTGGTAAATTTATACCTTAAGCTCATAAGCTTTATTGTAATCACCTGTGATTGTGTCTAAGCTGCTCTGGTCCTCCTGCGAATGGGGCTGTGGGGGTGTGGTGTAACACACCATACTGTCAGCCCACATTTCTATGTCAGAGGTGGCCAGAACAGAAAGCTGAACATAATCAGGTGGAAGGGAATTAACCCTTTGAGTGCCCCGCCCGGAACAGATATAAATGGATACTTACTATGTCTAAAGGGCAGTATCCATAGCTTAACAATTAACCCTTGGAATGTCCAAATTGAGTCATATAGGTCAAGTATGTGGATTGATTCTTATGGCTGTATTGTGTAGCTTTAGTACAATTAAAGAAACAACTTATAACCGTTGTAAACCAGTAAGGGATAAGTACAATGGCTATATGGGCAATCATACCCAGAAGCCGACAATTATTTTTGTTTTTGCCACTGTAAATAGTAACCCATTAGTTTTGCAAACACAAAACAGACCCCTAAACTCTTAGACCTATAATACAAGTAAAGTGAATGGACATATGAACACCAAATATTAATAGAAATAAATAAAGAATATATACATATATACAGGCATAACTTAAGATACCATTTATTATCAGAATTATTGCAGTACTTTAAATAAACGGGGAATATGAAAACCCTTCATTTAACCCCAGGGGAGATAGCGTTTTGAGCTGGTAAATCCAAAACGCCTCTCTTTGTCTTAGTTTTAGGTCCCAGTTTCCTTTCCTAGGAGGCTGTGGTACATGTTCAAGACCCATGAACCGGATGCCTGCCGAGGAGTGATTGTGATGTAGATGTAAATGCCTTGAGACGGGTGTTTCCAAACGTCTCTTGACAGAATTTACATGTTCACGTATCCTTAGCCTAAAGTGGCGAAAAGTCTTGCCTACATATTTTAGGCCACAGGAGCAAGACAGTAGGTAAACTACTCCTGTTGTGTTACAATTAAAGAAGGAACGTGGTTTGAAATTCATTAAGCCCTTGCTGTCAGAGGCCCTCTTGGTAAAAAACGGGCATACACTGCAGTGACCACATTGGAAAGAACCCATTGGTAGGTATTTTTGAAAATAACCTGACGGGGACTACTATTATCAGTTTTTATAACCGTTTTCCAAACCACAATGGCAGGCTTTCTGTCTAATAAGCCCAGCGCAAGTACGTGGTGTGCGGACGCTGATTCTGTGTTCAGTACTGAAAGTACACTAGATACACTGTCTCCCCCTAATATTCACACCAGCTTTAATAAGCTTACTAAACTCTTTAAACAACAAATTAAGATAAGCTGGGAAGTCTCCACTCTCGAGAAATACATCTCTAAAAATATCATCCCTAGAGGGTTAAGAGTTCAGACCTCTCCATCAAGACAAGTCGAGATGGAAGATTTCTATAAAGAATGGGATGAGGCAGCTACTAAATGCTCAAATACATTCATGAGTATTATTTGTAAATATGAGTCTATTAAACTATCCAATGTCCAACTAGAACTGGATAAAGAGATTGAGGTGGTCCAGGGTTTTAAAGTAGAACCACAATTTGAATCACTAGAGATAAAACTCAAATCCAATCTGGACAAATTCTCTCACATTATAAAAGTGAGGAAACACCAGAAGTATATGAGAGATACAAAGGACTTTGAACAAGGTAGAATTTACCGTTCTTTTAAAAAGAGGTCCAAAGTAGACTCTGACCAATTCAGTACATCTGAATACGAATCAACTGATACTGAAACTGAAAAACCACAAACCCCTACTCCTAAGAATCCAACTAAAAGTATTCTTAAAAAGGGGGTGGATTTTTTAGGATTAAGACAAGCGGATCTAACTCAGGGTCCGCACACCAGATACAGGGGCAGAAGTCAGAGACGACGCAGGGAATGAGAGCATCCTCTCTGCGTATCATTAATCTCTCTGATACCATCCTTGGTCAGACCGAACTTAGCGTATTGGAGAAGGGTCTTTCATTCGTACCCATTCCAACATTCAGCAAGTTCAACTGGACTAAGGATGTAAACCTTTTTGTGAGAAAGCTTGCCTTGTATAAATACCATGCAGTACGTAAAGAAACTAAGGCCCAAAGTTTGGGTCTATCACCAAACGACTTGGAGTGCTTAGACACTCTGGTGGAATTACTTAACTCTGGGGATGGTACTATACAATCTGATATACCACATACTAATTTGAAACCCAAGAGTAAGTTTACCCCTCATTTTCAGGATTATAAAAATTTGGAGGTATTTTTGGAAATGGTTACCAGGGAAATAGATAAGATAAAAATGGATGACTTTGATCTATCCCCTAATGGCAACCTTAATACTCAGGAACTAATAGCCCTGAAAAAACTACAGAGCTATAAAAATTTGATTTTCAAACCCTCTGATAAAGGGGGCAATGTGGTGATACTTGACAGAGACCACTACATTCGTATAGCTGAAAGACTTCTATCTGATAAAAATACTTACCGTATACTAGCAAAAGATCCTACAAAAGCGTTCCAAGCTGAGTTAAAAACTATGCTCACTAAGGCTGTGAATCATCAACTCATTAATCAGGATGAGTTTGAATTTATGTGCACCAAACAACCATGTCTATCTACTTTTTATTGTTTGCCTAAAGTGCACAAATCCCTAACCGATCCGACCGGTAGGCCGATAGTTTCTGGTTGTGCTAACCTAACTCAGAATGTAAGCATTTATGTGGATAAAATTCTGTCCCCAGTAGTACAGAAGCTACCATCTTTCCTTAGAGATACTAAACAAATGTTGCATTTATTGACCAACCTTATTTTACCCCCAAACGCTATCCTGTGCAGCCTTGACGTGGAGGCCCTTTACAGCTCAATTCCTCATAACCTAGGTATTAAACATACCCGTGAACTATTAAATCTTGAAACTGACCTACCTGAACGTTATGTGAATTTTGTGATGGAATTACTTGAATTCATTTTGACTCGTAATATCTTTCTGTTCAATGGCAAAATCTTCCACCAGACCACTGGTACAGCTATGGGGACGTCTTGTGCGCCCTCATATGCCAATCTCCATCTAGGCTGGTGGGAGAGGTGTATTAGGGCAGATCCCAAGCTGAAATCATACACTAATCAGATCTTCTATTGGAAAAGATACATCGATGATGTGTTTTTGATTTGGCTTGATACATCAGAGAGATTCAAAGAATTTGTATGTCTGCTGAACAGCAACGATTTTAACTTACGATTCACTAGTGAAGTAGGGGGTCAAAACCTTTGCTTTCTAGATCTAGCACTACAGGTATCTAAAGAAGGCAAAATTGAAACAACCTTGTACAGAAAGAAGACAGCCTCAAATAACCTGCTATGCTGGTCTAGTCATCACCCCATATCACTCAAATCCGGTATCCCAATAGGCCAATATTTGAGACTTCGACGAAACTGCTCCACGATGGAGGAGTTCAAATTAAAAGCAAATGAGCTGCGTCACATGTTTAAGGCCAAAGGTTACCCAAATAGGGTTCTGAAAAGAGCCTATCTGAGGGCAATCCACACTGAACGGGAAACCCTAATTACAGATGGGGGTCGTAAGACTGAGGAAAATAAAATACGCTGCATCGGTACATATGATGCAGGATGGGACACTATGCTGAATGTCTTTCAAAAATTTTGGCCTATCCTCCAATCAGATAAGCATCTGAAGGAAATTCTGCCATCACTCCCTTCAATTACAGCACGGAGGGGCAAAAACTTGAGAGATATCCTAGCACCTAGTCACCTCTCAACTACGTCCCCGTCAGGTTATTTTCAAAAATACCTACCAATGGGTTCTTTCCAATGTGGTCACTGCAGTGCATGCCCGTTTATTACCAAGAGGGCCTCTGACAGCAAGGGCTTAATGAATTTCAAACCACGTCCCTTCTTTAATTGTAACACAACAGGAGTAGTTTACCTACTGTCTTGCTCCTGTGGCCTAAAATATGTAGGCAAGACTTTTCGCCACTTTAGGCTAAGGATACGTGAACATGTAAATTCTGTCAAGAGACGTTTGGAAACACCCGTCTCAAGGCATTTACATCTACATCACAATCACTCCTCGGCAGGCATCCGGTTCATGGGTCTTGAACATGTACCACAGCCTCCTAGGAAAGGAAACTGGGACCTAAAACTAAGACAAAGAGAGGCGTTTTGGATTTACCAGCTCAAAACGCTACCTCCCCTGGGGTTAAATGAAGGGTTTTCATATTCCCCGTTTATTTAAAGTACTGCAATAATTCTGATAATAAATGGTATCTTAAGTTATGCCTGTATATATGTATATATTCTTTATTTATTTCTATTAATATTTGGTGTTCATATGTCCATTCACTTTACTTGTATTATAGGTCTAAGAGTTTAGGGGTCTGTTTTGTGTTTGCAAAACTAATGGGTTACTATTTACAGTGGCAAAAACAAAAATAATTGTCGGCTTCTGGGTATGATTGCCCATATAGCCATTGTACTTATCCCTTACTGGTTTACAACGGTTATAAGTTGTTTCTTTAATTGTACTAAAGCTACACAATACAGCCATAAGAATCAATCCACATACTTGACCTATATGACTCAATTTGGACATTCCAAGGGTTAATTGTTAAGCTATGGATACTGCCCTTTAGACATAGTAAGTATCCATTTATATCTGTTCCGGGCGGGGCACTCAAAGGGTTAATTCCCTTCCACCTGATTATGTTCAGCTTTCTGTTCTGGCCACCTCTGACATAGAAATGTGGGCTGACAGTATGGTGTGTTACACCACACCCCCACAGCCCCATTCGCAGGAGGACCAGAGCAGCTTAGACACAATCACAGGTGATTACAATAAAGCTTATGAGCTTAAGGTATAAATTTACCACCCGGACAGTTTCTGCTCACTGCTGATACCCCTGAGGACGGCGTGTGGTCACGCCGAAACGTACGTCGGGTTCTTCTGTGTTTTTAATACTCTTTGAGCACTTTGCTCTGAGCACCTTTTTCATTTATGTTTTTCTAGCATGTGTGTGTAACCTGGGGATTCAGATGTTATGACAGCATTTAGATTAGAACACCCACGAAGGTGTTTTATAGGAGATAGGGTATTAGCATAGCACTACTGTTTGGTTGGGAGTGTGTGTTTCTCCCTTTCCCTGTTCTCTCCTACTGCTTTGTTACCTGAGTTATGTATGGGGGTACATATTGCCTTCTATCCCCTCTCCGTTTTTTGTGAGGGTTCCTTTTGGCTATTAGGCTCCTGACTAGCCCTGTTCCTACCATACATATTTCTCCCTATATTATTCTGTCCATCACTGATAACCCAGGTTTTTAATAGATTTCAATAAAGGCTTTTTTATTTTTTTGGCAACTACACTACTGTTGAGATTGGACTGGGTATTTACCCTCTGGGCGGTCTTTATATAAGACATCCCTTTTTGGGGGGTTTTTTCTTCCTTTTTTCTACAATTTCCAGGGTTACCCCCTTTTAACCAGTCCAGGTGACCTCTATACTCTGGAGGCTCGGCAGTGGGATACGGGAGTGTCTTTTCCTCCCCCCCCCCCCCCACTTTCCAGCCTTTTGAGTTTCCTTTTTCTTTTTTTTTCAACTTGTATTTTATCTAGATTTTCAGTAGGGGGGTACAGAAGGGAAGAAGGAGGAAAAAAGGGGAACATACATCAAATATATAATCCAGTACAGCATATACATCCAGTGTGATTGCGCAAGGAAACATATTCACAAAAACATAAGTTTACGGCTTTAGGTTCACAAGATCCTACCCTGTCAACTTTGTAATGGTTACAGATTATAGATTAGTTACACAACATGAGTGACTACATATATACCATGGAGGACACCATAGACATTTAGATGATCAGAGGATTATGTGGTTAGGTGGTGAGATGGGTGGACGAAGATTAGTACAATTTTTGGAAGCGTTATGCGTTCAGGAAATAGAGACCGGTAACGGCCGGGGATGATATTCTGGTGTTTGCCGTCATCAACACTACGGCATATACTGAGTTAAGTTACTGAATTAAGCTCTACTAACTCTGTGTCGTTGGTTATATTATATTCTTTCAATATTGATTGTTAATGATTGTTAATAACCTGCATCAGTAATGCTTCATTGCTTAGCATAGGGATACCTACATCTTACTGTGTCAATAGGTCATCTAGTTCAACTATAGGGATGTACTGTCTAGTGTCTAGGTTTTTTTTTGGCTTCAGACATGAGTCATGCTTCCCTGACAGGTGGTACTGGCAACACAGTATCATTTTAGCAGAGAGTGGGAAAGTAGGAGCCAATTAAATGGGCTTTTACATACTGCCAGACAAAACTGTAAAAAATAAAAGTATCAACTTCAATGCAAAATCTATCCAGATTTTCTATAGGCCAGCCATTCAGCCATTTTGGAGCTCAGCCAGCCCACTACCCTGTGTCAGCCATTTTAGTCATTTTTATTGGGACCTTGCCAGAAGTGGTCATGTCCTCCTCCAGCTCCTCAAGTGATCCAGCCATGGATATAGTGGAGGGGGGCATTGGCCCTTCTGGCCAAGATGAAGGAGAAGCAAGTGGGAGAAGCAAGAAGAAGCAGAGACAGCCAAGGATTTTAAAAGTAGCATGTCCTGGGAGGAAGAGTAAATATGCTGACAGCTTTGGTGCAGAGGAGAATAAAGTACTGGTAAACAAGCTTTGCCAGTACTACCAATGTATGTTTGGGGGAGCAGCCAAAAATACTTCAAGAGCAACAAAAAACAAAATGTGGAGGAAGATTGCGGCATCGGTGAACACTGTTGGAGGGAACAACCGCACTGAATACGTGGTGAAGAAACGGTAAGTGCACTTATATTCCTAAAAAATAATTTTCTTTGTGCCATGTTTTTTAAAACTTTTTTTTTCCTCCATGTGCTTTTGCTACACCCCCACCCCCACCAGTGGCAGCTATGCTTTTAAGTCTTTTAAAAGTGAGGGTTGGGTCACTTAAGCACATAGAGGGAAAAAAACATGAAAATGTTAGTACTCAGTCAGTGCAGGGATAATGGGAATGGTAGTACTTAAGTCAGTGCAGGGATAATGAGAATGACAGCACACAAAGTACTACCATTCTCATTATCCCTGCACTGACAGTCAGACTCAGCATACATCAAACATAAACACTTCCAAAAATCAGCCAAATCCCCCCAGTGGATCAAAAGTTAGCTGGAAGTCCTTTATGACCGACCGCAAGCACAATTTCCTGCCCAAAACAGTTCCATAGATTTGGGCTGTGCGGTCGGTCAATTTCATGCAGAAAAACGACTAAGTCCCATTTCGAACGGGACTTAGTCTCTGCAGCTAAAAGTTCCGTATGGGAGAAGGTAAGGGTCAGCGGTGTTCGTGTATTTGCGCATCCGATTTTAGTTCCACAGAATCTTTAGCATACACCGCTGACCGCGTTGGACTGAACAAAGATGGCCGCCGCCACGTGTTCGGCTGGCGAATGGCGGCCACCCAGCGGTCGGCAATTAACCTGCAGTAACCTCACAGCCTGGGAGGTAAATTGCCTGCACACTTCCAGTTCTGGGTGGTCCGCCTGTGTAATACTTGGTTCAGTAAGCCCTATTTACTGAACCAAGTGGGGGAAAGCCAGGGGCAAGTTATTTTACAGGTCTGGGGACATAGTCTTAAAGGGACATTGTTCAGCAAAGTCACAATATGTCCCCCAGACGGTTCTTAAAGGGCCATACACACCCAATAAAAGTCCATAAGTTTTCAGGGGCACAATCTTCCAGGGGCCATAGTCATGAGGAAGGAGGCTGGCAAATAGGCTTCTACACAATCCAGGGAAGCAGGGCAATTTATCATTTAAAGGGCCAGTTACAAATAGCAATTTGTAACAGTAGTACTTAGTGCAGGGATAATGAGAATGACAGCACACAAAGTACTATCATTCTCATTATCCCTGCACTGACAGTCAGTGCATGGATAATGAAAATGGTAGTACTCAGTCAGTGCAGGGATAATGGGAATGGTAGTACTTAGTCAGTGCAGGGATAATGAGAATTGCAGCACACAAAGTACTAACATTCTCATTATCCCTGCACTGACTGAGTACTACCATCGTCAATATCCCTGCACTGACTGTCAGTGCAGGGATAATGAGAATGATAGTACTTTGTGTTCCTTCATTCTCATTATCCCTGCACTGACAGTCAGTGCATGGATAATGAGAATGAAGGAACACAAAGTACTATCATTCTCATCATCCCTGCACTGACTAAGTACTACCATTCTCATTATCCCTGCACTGACTAAGTACTACCATTCTCATTATCCCTTCACTGACTAAGTACTACCATTCTCATTATCCCTGCACTGACTAAGTACTACCATTCTCATTATCCCTTCACTGACTAAGTACTACCATTCTCATTATCCCTGCACTGACTAAGTACTACCATTCTCATTATCCCTTCACTGACTAAGTACTACCATTCTCATTATCCCTGCACTGACTAAGTACTACCATTATCATTATCCCTGCACTGACCAAGTACTACCATTCTCATTATCCCTGCACTGACAGTCAGTGCATGGATAATGAAAATGGTAGTACTCAGTCAGTGCAGGGATAATGAGAATGACAGCACACAAAGTACTACCATTCAGATATAGCAATCGGATGGGTGTACTGTGCATGCGCGCGACACATCCATCAGACATCCACAAGAGGTGGAGTTAACCCCTAAAGATAATTATTGCAGTTGCAATAATTGGGACACTGAACCCAGACCACTTCAATGTGCAGAATTGTTCTGGGTGCCTATAGTATCCCTTTAAACATGTCGGTATACATATATATAGAAACATATTAAAGTAATTAATCAATCACACATGTCATTGCAGTTACTACGACATCAGGCGGATGGTGAAGAGGAAGGTGAAGGCAGCAGCCGCCTCCAGGAAGACAGGAGGTGGTTCACAAGACAAAGAACCGAACCTGCTGCCCTATGAAGAGGAGCTCCTGCAGTTCCTGGGAAGAGACAACATCCTTGGGATTGAGGGGACAACTGGCACTGAAACATCTGAAGGTATGTTGTTAAAGGACCACTATAGTGCCAATAAAAGAAACTCGTTTTCCTGGCACTATAGGGTAATTAGGTCCCCCCCACTCTCGTGGTGCCCTTCCCACTTCAGCCACTTACCTTTCTCCAGCACCGGGCTCCCTCGGCGCTGGGGAACACTCCTCTCTCTGCCGACGTCAGCTCCGAATGCGCAGCAAGAGCCGTGCACGCATTCAAACCGCCCACAGGAAAGCATTACTCAATGCTTTCCTATGGACTTCCAGCATCTTCTCACTGTAATTTTCACAGTGAGAATCGCAGAAACGCCTCTAGTGGCTGTCAGTGAGACAGGCACTAGAGGCTGGATTAACCCTCAGTGAAACAGCAGTTTCTCTAGAACTGCTATGTTTTCAGCTGCAGGCTTTAAACTAGAGGGACCTGGCATCCAGACCACTTCATTGAGCTGAAGTGGTCTGGGTGCCTATAGTGCTCCTTTAAATTCATATTTGTCAGTCAAAATGTACATATATCAGTTTTCTTGTGTTAACCCTCCAATTTGTGTTTTCTATGCCATCAGTGCAAGCCCCTCAATCCCCTGAAGAGGCACCAGGAACTGCAGGAGATGTGGTCTCCATGGAGAGCAGGGCAGCAGGTTCACCTCCTGTCTCCCTGGAAATGCGCCTGGCTTCACTTTCCTCTGGTAAGTATTTGCATAGCATTGTAAGATGAATGTTATATATGTGTGTGTGTGTGCGTGCATTTAAACATACACACACACGTATGATTTTACTGTATATGAAGTTAATTTATCACATACATGTATTTCAGACCATCCGCAACTTGTCGATGTTCCTTCACCACGTATGAGTGTGGTTTCCCTCCAACAGCCGGCCACTGGTGTCCAGGAACAGGGATCCACTGCTGAGCGTAAGTAAAAAAATGCTTTAACTGTACACATTTTCTTTACATGCATACTAGTTTATGTAACAGGCAGGGCCGGGTCGACCGCTAGGCAAACTAGCCGTCTACCTAGGGCGCACTGGCCAGGGGGCTCAATGTCTGGGTGACCAGCAGGGGTGGGGGGGCGCACATCGCTCCTCTCCTTCTGTTAACTTTATGTACTGTGGCTGAGTGTACCACGTGGATGATCTTCTGTACCATCTACTTGGCCTCTCAACGCATTTCTTTGTGCCCACCTCCCTTTCCTTCTAATCTCACTACATGTATCGTGTCCGAGTGTCCCCAGGTAGAGAATCTCCTGTTTCTTTTGCATGACAGGAAGCTGATTGTTGCACTCAACTTCCTGTCATGCAGAAGAAACAGGAGATTCTCTACCTGGGGACGCTCGGACACGATACATGTAGTGAGATTCGAAGGAAAGGGAGGTGGGCACAAAGAAATGCGTTGAGAGGCCACAAATAGACTGAGAAAGGGCTAGGGGGGACAAAGATGCATAACTATACATAGACATAATATTAAATTAATAGCATGACTGCATATATCTTATTTCCAAGTTTAAATAATATTGTTGTACAGATAATAGTAAGCATTGCAACATATGACACATGCTAACAATGTTCTTTCTCTGTTTTCCCTTATAGGTTCTGATGGTACTCTCCCCCTGCAAGAGGAGGGTACCATTACACTAACAGCAGTGGATCCTGATTCAGTGACATCAGTGGCCGAAGAACAGTTGCCGCAACTTCCTCCAACGTTGGCTGCGCTGTATGCGACGAGCCAGGCTCGTCAAGCTGAACCGGACACGTCCATACAGCAGGATAGGGAATATCTGCGAGAACTTTTGCAGAATGTGTTAACCGAGGTACGCTCCATGTCAAGCATTTTGAATGAGGGCGTTAGGCAATTTACATCAGCAATGGTTTCCTTGCAGCAAAATGGTCAGCGCTTCATGGAAATGAGGGAGGAAGAGTGCATTTTAATGCGCGCGCAAGCTGCCCATAATTTAGGCATAACCCTTGCTGATGTAGATAGCCTAGTTCGTGAACGACGTGCGCAGGGTCTTCCCAGAAGGGATGATGATGATGAATAGATATCTGCGGGAAGAATGCACTCAGATGTTTATTTCTCATTATCATCCACAATGTGAACACAACTGACGCTGTTCATTATAGGTTGTTATATTCTCAATTTTCTCCTGGTTTTCCCTATCCTTCCCCTGAATATACATTGGTTATTCTCCTCTGCACTATATCCTCCCAGGACTGCTCCTAACAACCTGGGCTTTCTCTGCTTCGTTGCTTCTCCCACTTGCTTTTCTAATAAAAAAAAAATATTAGATTACAACTTCTGACTCCTCTTTTCTTTAATGATGTGTGTGTGTGTGTGTGTGTGTGTGTGTATATATATATATATATATATATATATATATATATATATATATATATATATATATATACACACACACACACTTGAACGAAAAATATACCGTATTTATCGGCATATAACACGCACTTTTTCTCCCTGAATATAGGTGGGAAATGATGTGTGCGTGTTATACGCCGATATACCATATTTACTTACCTGTCTTGAAGCGCGGGCCGGTGTTCAGCGCGCACCGCGGTACTGGAACTTCAATTTCAGGTTCCAGTTTCCGGCGGGACTTAAAGGAAGTGTGCACATTCCTACAATACATACAATAAACAATACACAAGATCCAGCGCACTCTCCTATCCACTAAACAGGAACTTCAATGTTGACAGATTTTATTAGTTTTTAAAAGTTTTTTTTAAAAACACCTAATCTAGGCAAATAAAAATAATGGTGGTTTAGTTACATTATATGATCATACATTGCATAAGCCTGCCACAACGTCAATGTACCCCATCTTTGGCAGGTTCTACTCTCACAGTCTAATGTCTGCTCTAATGAGATTAACAAACTAACTTGGGAAAAAATTCCATCTGAGACTCCCTGCAGTACAAGGCTAAATAGGGACATGAGATGAGGCACCTGTAACAGGGAGGGGTGCAAAACCAAGGAGTTGGCTTGACTCCCAAATATATATATATGAAACATGGGGGACGGTTGCACTCACCTGAACATGCTTAAATGGAGTGCTGCTGGGGGCCATATTATACAATAAACAATACACAAGATCCAGCGCACTCTCCTATCTACTAAACAGCAACTTCAATGTTGACAGATTTTATTAGTTTTTAAAAGTTTTTTTAAAAACACCTAATCTAGGCAAATAAAAATAATGGGGGTTTAGTTACATTATATGATCATACATTGCATAAGCCTGCCACAACGTCAATGTACCCCATCTTTGGCAGGTCCTACTCTCACAGTCTAATGTCTGCTCTTATGAGATTAACCCATAGATATAAAATATTAATTGGGCCACAAATATTAATGTAAAACATGTAATCATTGCCTCATCTCAAATTCCCAAGTCAGATCTTTCTCATCCCCCCCTCCCCCTATCCAATACACTGCTGGCCCCCCTCCCCCTAATATACTGCTGTCACCCCCCTGCTCTAAAATACTGCTGACCCCCCTCCCCTAATACATTGCTGACCCCCTTGTTCCCCTCCCCAATACATTACTGCCCCCCAATATATTACTGCCCTCCCTCCCCAATACATTACTGCCCCCCTCCCCAAATACATTACTGCCCCCTCCCCAATACATTACTGCCCTCCCTCCCCCAATACATTACTCCCCTCCCCAAATACATAACTGCACCCTCCCCAATACATTACTGCCCCCTCCCCAATACATTACTGCACCCTCCCCTCCCCAATACATTACTGCCCCTCCCCTCCCCAAATACATAACTGCACCCTCCCCAATACATTACTCCCCTCCCCAATACATTACTGCCCCCCTCCCCATATACGTTACTGCCCCCCTCCCCAAATACATTCTTGCCCCCCCTCCCCTCCCCAATACATTACTGCCCCCTCCCCAATACATTACTGCCCCCTCCCCAATACATTACTGCCCCCTCCCCAATACATTACTGCCCCCTCCCCAATACATTACTGCCCCCTTCCCCAATACATTACTCCCCTCCCCAATACATTACTGCCCCCCACCCCAAAAACATTACTGACCCCCTCCCCAATACATTACTGCCCCTCCCCAAATACATTACTCCCCTCCCCAAATACATTACTCCCCTCCCCAATACATTACTGCCCACTTCCCCAAATACATTACTGCCCCCCTCCCCAATACATTACTGCCCCCTCCCCAATACATTACTGCCCCCTCCCCAATAACATTACTGCCCCCCTCCCCAAATACATTACTGCCCCCCTCCCCAAATACATTACTGCCCCCCTCCCCAAATACATTACTCCCCTCCCCAATACATTACTGCCCCCCTCCCCAATACATTACTGACCCCCCTCCCCAATACATTACTGCCCCCCTCCCCAAATACATTACTGCCCCCCTCCCCAATACATTACTGACCCCCCTCCCCATATACATTACTGCCCCCCTCCCCAAATACATTACTGCCCCCCTCCCCAAATACATTACTGCCCCCCTCCCCAAATACATTACTGCCCCCCTCCCCAAATACATTACTCCCCTCCCCAATACATTACTGACCCCCCTCCCCAATACATTACTGACCCCCCTCCCCAATACATTACTGCCCCCCTCCCCAAATACATTACTGCCCCCCTCCCCATATACATTACTGACCCCCCTCCCCAAATACATTACTCCCCTCCCCAATACATTACTGACCCCCCTCCCCAATACATTACTGACCCCCCTCCCCAATACATTACTGACCCCCTCCCCAATACATTACTGCCCCCCTCCCCAAATACATTACTGCCCCCCTCCCCAATACATTACTGACCCCCCTCCCCAATACATTACTGCCCCCCTCCCCAAATACATTACTGACCCCCCTCCCCAATACATTACTGCCCCCCTCCCCAATACATTACTGCCCCCCTCCCCAAATACATTACTGACCCCCCTCCCCATATACATTACTGCCCCCCTCCCCAAATACATTCTTGCCCCCCTCCCCTCCCCGATACATTACTGACCCCCCTCCCCAAATACATTACTGCCCCCCTCCCCAAATACATTACTGACCCCCCCTCCCCAATACATTACTCCCCTCCCCAAATACATTACTCCCCTCCCCAATACATTACTGCCCCCTTCCCCAAATACATTACTGCCCCCCCTCCCCAATACATTACTGCCCCCTCCCCAATACATTACTGCCCCCTCCCCAATACATTACTGCCCCCCTCCCCAAATACATTACTGCCCCCCCTCCCCAAATACATTACTGCCCCCCCTCCCCAATACATTACTGACCCCCCTCCCCATATACATTACTGCCCCCCTCCCCTCCCCGATACATTACTGACCCCCCTCCCCAAATACATTACTGCCCCCCTCCCCAAATACATTACTGCCCCCCTCCCCAAATACATTACTGACCCCCCTCCCCAAATACATTACTCCCCTCCCCAAATACATTACTCCCCTCCCCAATACATTACTGCCCCCCTCCCCAAATACATTACTCCCCTCCCCAATACATTACTGCCCCCTTCCCCAAATACATTACTGCCCCCCCTCCCCAATACATTACTGCCCCCCCTCCCCAATACATTACTGCCCCCTCCCCAATACATTAATGCCCCCTCCCCAATACATTACTGTCCCCCTCCCCAAATCATTACTGCCCCCCTCCCCAAATACATTACTGACCCCCCTCCCCAATACATTACTGACCCCCCTCCCCATATACATTACTGCCCCCCTCCCCAAATACATTCTTGCCCCCCCTCCCCAATACATTACTGCCCCCTCCCCAATACATTACTGCCCCCTCCCCAATACATTACTGCCCCCTCCCCAATACATTACTCCCCTCCCCAATACATTACTGCCCCCCTCCCCAAATACATTACTGCCCCCCTCCCCAAATACATTACTGCCCCCCCTCCCCAATACATTACTGACCCCCCTCCCCAATACATTACTGACCCCCCTCCCCAATACATTACTGACCCCCCTCCCCATATACATTACTGCCCCCCTCCCCAAATACATTCTTGCCTCCCCTCCCCAAATACATTACTGCCCCCCCTCCCCAATACATTACTGCCCCTTCCCCAAATACATTACTGCCCCCCCTCCCCAATACATTACTGACCCCCCTCCCCATATACATTACTGCCCCCCTCCCCAAATACATTCTTGCCTCCCCTCCCCAAATACATTACTCCCCTCCCCAATACATTACTGCCCCTTCCCCAAATACATTACTGCCCCCCCTCCCCAATACATTACTGCCCCCTCCCCAATACATTACTGCACCCTCCCCAATACATTACTGACCCCCCTCCCCATATACATTACTGCCCCCCTCCCCAATACATTACTCCCCTCCCCAATACATTACTGCCCCCCTCCCCAAAAACATTACTGACCCCCTCCCCAATACATTACTGCACCCTCCCCAATACATTACTGCCCCTCCCCTCCCCAAATACATAACTGCACCCTCCCCAATACATTACTGCCCCCCTCCCCAAATACATTACTCCCCTCCCCAATACATTACTGCCCCCCCTCCCCAAATACATTACTGCCCCCCCTCCCCAAATACATTACTGCCCCCCCTCCCCAAATACATTACTGCCCCCCCTCCCCAATACATTACTGCCCCCTCCCCAATACATTACTGCCCCCTCCCCAATACATTACTGCACCCTCCCCAATACATTACTGCCCCTCCCCTCCCCAATACATTACTGACCCCCCTCCCCAATACATTACTCCCCTCCCCAATACATTACTCCCCTCCCCAATACATTACTGCCCCCCTCCCCAAAAACATTACTGACCCCCTCCCCAATACATTACTGCACCCTCCCCAATACATTACTGCCCCTCCCCTCCCCAAATACATAACTGCACCCTCCCCAATACATTACTGCCCCCCTCCCCAAATACATTACTCCCCTCCCCAATACATTACTGCCCCCCCTCCCCAAATACATTACTGCCCCCCCTCCCCAATACATTACTGCCCCCTCCCCAATACATTACTGCCCCCTCCCCAATACATTACTGCACCCTCCCCAATACATTACTGCCCCTCCCCTCCCCAAATACATAACTGCACCCTCCCCAATACATTACTGCCCCCTTCCCCAAATACATTACTGCCCCCCCTCCCCAATACATTACTCCCCTCCCCAATACATTACTGCCCCCTCCCCAAATACATTACTCCCCTCCCCAATACATTACTGCCCCCTCCCCAAATACATTACTGCCCCCCCTCCCCAATACATTACTGCCCCCCCTCCCCAATACATTACTGCCCCCTCCCCAATACATTACTGCCCCCTCCCCAATACATTACTGCACCCTCCCCAATACATTACTGCCCCTCCCCTCCCCAAATACATAACTGCACCCTCCCCAATACATTACTTCCCTCCCCAAAAACATTACTGACCCCCTCCCCAATACATTACTGCCCCTCCCCTCCCCAAATACATAACTGCACCCTCCCCAATACATTACTGCCCCCTCCCCAATACATTACTGCACCCTCCCCTCCCCAATACATTACTGCACCCTCCCCTCCCCAAATACATTACTGCCCCCCCTCCCCAAATACATTACTCCCCCCCTCCCCTCGCCAATACATTACTGCCCCCAATACATTACTGCCCCCCCTCCCCAATACATGACTGCCCTCCCTCCCCCCAATACATTACTCCCCTCCCCAATACATTACTCCCCTCCCCAATACAGTACTGCCCCCCTCCCCAATACATTACTCCCCTCCCCAATACAGTACTGCCCCCTCCCCAAAAACATTACTGACCCCCTCCCCAATACATTACTGCCCCTCCCCTCCCCAAATACATAACTGCACCCTCCCCAATACATTACTGCCCCCTCCCCAATACATTACTGCCCCCTCCCCTCCCTAAATACATTACTGCCCCCCCTCCCCAAATACATTACTCCCCCCCTCCCCTCGCCAATACATTACTGCCCCAATACATTACTGCCCCCCCTCCCCAAATACATTACTGCCCCCCCTCCCCAAATACATTACTGCACCCTCCCCAATACATTACTGCACCCTCCCCAATACATTACTGCCCCCTCCCCAATACATTACTGCCCCCCTCCCCAAAAATGTTGCTCCTAGCGCTCACCAAAGGACCATCAACACCGTAGACACCATAAGTACCGCTGACTTCATGAACCGCCGCTGCTGGGCTGGAATCACTCTGTCTGCTATCCACCCTGGACTTATGACCAGGTTCCAGTGGGTGAACCTCTTCCTTCTGTAGAGGGAAGCAGGATCAGGAACAAGAGCTCAGTAGCTAAGGGAGTACGCAGAGCATGCTGGGCTCGCATAGAGCAGTGGCTGGCAGGAGGGAGAACGTGGAGGGAGTCTGCTGGGCTCCTCTTTGCTGCCCCAACTACAGGCTACAGTTAAGAGGCAAGGAGGGGGAAATACTTCTTTTTTTTTAATTATACAAATTCTACATTAAAAAAAATAATCCCAGCAGCATTTGTCACACATCCAACACACACACACACACACATCAAACAGACAAACAGCATCCACTACACAACCACACACATCATCCACTACACAACCATACACATCATCCACTAAACAACCATACACATCATCCACTACACAACCATACACATCATCCACTACACAACCATACACATCATCCACTACACAACCACACACATCATCCACTACACAACCACACACATCATCCACTACACAACCACACACATCATCCACTACACAACCACACACATCATCCACTACACAACCACACACATCATCCACTACACAACCACACACACATCATCCACTACACAACCACACACACATCATCCACTACACAACCACACACACATCATCCACTACACAACCACACACACATCATCCACTACACAACCATACACATCATCCACTACACAACCATACACATCATCCACTACACAACCATATAATTAGAAAGAAATTTGAGAAACCCTAAGCTCAATTACAGTCAAAGTGTAGAGCAGGGTACCCCAATTTAGGCAGATTAAATTTAAGAAAGGCAATCTGCTCCATGAGATGAGGTGACATTTGTGAGCGCTGTGGATTCAGTATATTACCGGTTACCGAAAACACACGCTCACTTGGGACAGTGGTTGGCGGACATGAAAGCAGCTCCTGCGCAACCAATGAGAGTGCAGGCCACACACTCTTCTTCTCATCCCAATAGCTAAGAGGGTCGACATTATGGGGCAAAGGAGGTTCAGAGAGGTACGCTCTGACCATTTCTGAGGCAGTGCTCTCCTGTCTGCTGCTAGCACTCTCAGTGGGTCCAACTATATCCTCAAGCAACTCTTCCCAAAATGCAGCTGCTCCACTCAGTTGTGTGGTGGTGGTGGTAGTGCCACTGCTTCTGCAAGAAGTGGCCGACATCTCAGCCTCCTGCTGAACTACTCCCTCATACAGCATTCCCCTCTTTTGCTGCCAGTCACACACCCTCTGGATCAGTTTCTCCCTCCAATTTGTTAAGTTATTGGATCTGAGTGCAAGCTTTCCCTTAATCCTTGGATCACACAGGCAAGCTAGCATCAGTTCAGGAGAATTATCCAATCGCTCACGTAGGCGAACTTTAAGCTGATCCTTCAGCCTCCTGACCAGAGTTACTACATCAGGATGTAAAGGATCACCTTGAACAACCTCTTGGCGTTCAAGGAAGACACCCATCTTGCTCCCTAGATGGGTGAAAACAGGGATTACCTGTCCCAGATTGGCAGTGTTCAAGCTTAAATTTTCAGTGGCATCCCTGAAGGGTTTCAGGACTGCCACTAGCTGAGCAATCACTGTCCAATCGTCTCTACCTAGTGGAGAACCAATACCAATGTACTGGTCTGATGACAGACTATGGATTGCCCTCTGCTGCTCTAAAATCCTCTCCAGCATCTCTACAGTAGAGTTCCACCGTGTACTGACATCTTGTCGTAGACAGTGTGTGGGAAGACCTGCCTTCTCTTGTTCCTGCCTCAACAGTTGGCTAGCCTTCACACTGCGGTGGAAGTGCCCAGCAATCCTCCTGCACCTTTCAATCACACTGGAAACTCTGTTATTACCTTCTGGGATTGCTGACTTTACTACTAGATGGATAATGTGCGCTGCACAGCGCACACCAACAAGGTTACCATCACGCAGAGCTTTCACCATATTTGTAGCTCCATCAGTAACCACAAAGCCCACTTCTACATTGGTGCCTGCCTCCGCTCCAACCCAAAGAGACACCATCCTCCTTACTGCCTGCAGAATGTTATCTGAAGTGTGTTTTTCATCCATCACTTCAGCATGGAGAAGGAAAGAGCGATAGCCCAGCTGATCAGATACACCTCCCTTTCTGCTAGACACTGCTGCTGAAGTTGCAGCAGCAGCTTCCTGAGACACACCAGGCTCCCACCAGTGTGCTGTCAGGGAAAGGAAGGCATGCTGGCCACTTGGTGCACTCCACAAATCTGTGGTAAAATGCACAGACTGACCAGCAGCCTTCGAAAGCTCCCTTTTAACTACTCCAACACAGGACCGGTAAAGTAAAGGGACTATCCTCCTGCTGAAAGTGGAGCGTGAGGGAAGATGGTATTGTGGAGCCACAGCCTCCATCAACTGTTTGAAAGGCTGCCCTTCTATCATAGAAAATGAAGCACCCCCAACAGCAATTAACTGGCCAATAAGTCGCGTAATTTTATTGGCCTGCTGTTTAGACACAGCCCTGGAGTGGAATCCCCCAAATTGTTCCAGGGTGGGCTGGACGCATTGTGATGCTCCAACCAGTCTTGGTTGTTGGCTGGCAGCACCAGTAGCTCTTGGCTCTGCAACACCTCCCATGTCACTCCTAGCTGCCATGGTACTGGACACTGTAATAGTAGAAGCTATGCTGCCTGCCCTAGTACTTTCTGCCTCTTCCCTCAATAACACAGCCTTGTGATGGCTGCGAAGGTGATGGTTCATCCCTGCACTGGTGAGATGACCCAACACTCTCCCCCTGCTAACTTCCTTCCCACAAAGTTTGCACTTTGCAAAGCGCCCATCTCCAACACTTTCAAAGTGATCCCAAACTTTGCTGCGGCGCAAAACATTGGCACTTGCCCTTCGGGATTCTGCTGCTAATGGTGGTGTAATAATTGGTGGTGGTGGTGGTCTGCTATGGTTGAAGTAGCAGGTGCTACTATTGGAGAAAGTGGAGAGGAAGGGGAAAAATGTGCACTTGTAGCAGGAGAAAAGGTTGGACTGCTCCCTGAAGAATTCTGACTTTCCTCTACTATCTCATCCTCATTCTCAGGCTCATAGTCAAGCTCTTCATCAGCCAGACTAAATGCAATCCCTGCAAGGTTGGGGGTAAGACTGATATCACCTCCAGGAATAATAGGACTAGGAGCACTGGGTAGCATTGGCAATGGCAACAACTCCTGTGCTGAGGTGCCGCTGTCAGTGGTAGAAGCAGGCGCAGCACTGGTGGTGGTGGAAGTGGTGGTCTTGAGAGGGGGATTAGGAAACAGCCTCCGTGTACAAGAAGGACGCTTCTTAGCAGCACGACTCACAGGCCTGCTTGTGGTATTGGAAGATGCTTGGGGAAAAACACGCTTCCTCTTACTTATTGGGCTACTCCTACTACCAGTTGTGTTTTTAGTATTAGTAGCCATAGTGCTCACCCTTAAAAGCCCTGCTGGTTTCCCTTTGCCATAGAAAAGACTTGCAATTCTGGGCCTTGCTGCACTGCTGCCTGCTATTGGTGCCACTGCCTTTCCTTGACCAGACTTTGGCCTCCTAGGTGGTGAGTCTGACATAGCAGCACTCCTTGACCGCTTAGGCTGACGCATAGGCTGCGTACTCAAACTACCACTACTTGTGGTGGTGGCGGTGGTATTGGTGGTGGTGGCTGACTGACCCTCCCTCACTTTACTAGTGGATGAACGTTTAAGAGGATCCATTTAGAATTTTAAAATAGTAAGAAAAGAAAAGAAAAGAAGTTGAAGAAAAGAAAAGAAAGAGATAATGTAATGTATGTACTATGTGGTGTTTTTAAACTAACGTTTATATTTTTATTAAAAAGGATTATTTGAAGTTTGGAGCTATGCTAATATACAGATCAACACAGATAAAAAAAAAAAAATAGAGACACTAGTACTGAGGCAGATTTCTTCACTCTAGTGCTTTCTGAGGAACTATACAAAACTGCACTGTCTGCCAACAAGTGCTCCCTGCTCGACTACTGCAAACAGCGTATGAAAAAATTTACTAATATTAGAAAAATAAAATAATAAAAGGTTTACTACAGCTACCTTGAAGCTTAGGTTAGGACAGTCACACAGTCAATCTATCAGAAACTAAAATGAACCAAATAAAAACAGCAACCAGTTAGCTTCACTGATTGCTGTTAAACAAACACACTAACTGAACTAATAAAAATCAGTTAATGAAAAAAGGAATTTATTCACAACAGCAGTCAGAACAGTTAACTTCACTGCTGATGCTGATGTGAGCACAAAAAGAAAATGACACTAAAAGTGTGAAAAATGTAAAACAAAAAATAGACTGTTTGATTGACTAGTGTGTTCTGTTCTAACAAAGCACAAAGAGACTGTACTACAACAAATATATAGTCTAAACTGAAGATAATTCTATCAACTTAATAAAATGTTTTAATTAAAACTGAAGATAATTCTATTAACTGAATAAAAAAATATTACTTAACTTTTATACTGACTGCCTGCAAAATGACGCAGCACCTCTGTAAAATCAATTTAACAAAAATCCACTTTGCTGCTAAAAATACTTAACAGATAAACTAGATTTCTTTTCTTCTAGGCTAACAAGCTAGTCTACCCCTAGGGCAGAAGCCCTCAGGCCCACTACGCTAAAGTACTTGACTGATTCTACCTTTACTCTAAATCTAAATCAATTTAAGCTAATTAATTTTGATTAAATAAAAATAAACAGATTTAAAAAGATTTAAAAAGTAATACCTGGTTGCTGTAGGCAGTAAGCAAGCGGGGGGGAAGGCAGGCACTGGCAGTGCCAGCCAGGCACCGTGTGGCACACTGACAGCAGCACAGCTCTCAAAAAGCACTAAAATAAAATAAAAAATTCTCAGCAATAGACTCAAATTCAACAAGTGAGAACTGGTAGGCACACCAAGACTCACAGAAAATCTCTAAGACAAGCAATGAGGCTAACACAGCACAGAAGCACAGTGTGTCAACAACAAAACTCAGTCAAAGAAGGGCATAGAAAGATCCACTGCCTGCTTTTATACTGCTGTTTAGTTATTTTTTAAATCCACGATAAAGCACTCACCATTGGATAAGCCCCTACAGCATCATGTCAAAGGAGTGAGCTGATTAGATAAATGAAAATCAGCTCACTCCCATACCCCTCCTCTTTGATTCATACAAGGCATCCGAATGAACTAATACACGAATTGAGGCAAATCAGTTCATTCATTAGTTCATTCGTTTTTCTACCATCCCCATGTAAAGCAATGAAAAAGCACGAATGGTTTGTGCGTTCGGCAGTTTGAATTCGGTAGTTTGAATTCGGTAGTATGCTCTCGTTCGGTAGTTTGCATTGCAATACATTACACAGAGGTGCTAAAATGTAAATTCACCCAGAGTATAATTCAAAAAGCCGAATGAACGAACAAACGAAAGATTTTCGGCAAACGGCTATTCGTTTGTTCGTTCTTTAGTTTGTATAGCCTTTCGTAATTCGGTATTCGGAAGAATGACCGAAAATGCATATTTTCGTACGAAAATCCATTCGTACGAATACGAATGCCCAAGTCTAATAAATAGGGGTAAGCATAGTGGTTACAAGTGGGGACCACGAAGGGACATGTACTCCAGAAGCTTTAAAGGGACACTATAGTCACCAGAACAACTACAGTTTAATGTAGTTAGCGCCGCGACAGACCCGCACGGCGCTGAAAATTATGCTGAAAAGTATGTTTTATTACTTTTTTTTTTTTTTAATTCTTTATTTTTGTTGTGCGGGTGATTACAGAGCATTGTCATGCACCACAACAGCGTTCGTTTACATAAAGATACATATAGGTTGAACAGTGGCATGATAAACTTGCACAATTTTTTATTTTTTTGTAAAACATGCTAAGCTAGGCAGTTTTGTTTAAACAATAGCAATCTATTTGATATCAGGTTAGCTCTAAAACAATTATTACAAGGCTAGGTATACAAGTTTAAACTATAGGGTTGCTAATAATAAAACAGGCTTATACGAGTCGAGAACATATTGAGGGTTGAGCAGGCTCATACTATTTATGACATATTAAGAGGCAAACAGGCTGATACAATCGGTGAGATATTAAGAGTTAAAAAGGCTTGTGCTAGGCGGCACACCGATCAAATAAATTAGTTAGTAGTACAGGTTAACCCGCTAGGGTCACAGTGCGTCTACTCAGGACTAAATTATGCAACAGGCAAAGTACATCAGGCATAACAGTGTGGTAGTGCATAGGTCTGCGCAAATTATCAGTACAGTTTCAATGATAGGGTACTCTGTGTGATTGCGTGCTGTAAATGCTGAACTGAGTGTGAGCACCATAAAGCATAAAGGGTGGTCTACTGGTATAAAACATAGTGGGGGTTGGCGCAGAAAGTTAACCTGCGTGTGTGTGAGCATGGTTGTCCGCCAGCATGTTTAGATATAGGTAAATAGAGGGTACTTTCTCGTGACTAATAGCCAACAGGGTATTAGAGTCAGTGAATCAAGTACAACCTGGTCATGCATGCACTACAGAACTGCAGGAACGAGGCAGGGATAGAGAAGGGCAGATCAGTGGGGAAAGTCCTTTCTTTGTGCTAAACAGCAGAGAGATGAGTTGTCCCGGTTTCACGGCATGGTGTAGTGTGCTGTGGTCGGTCTCCCGGTCGTGATAAGTAGTTTGCTTTAAAGTCTTCAACCTATGCCTCGTTGGGGCTGTGCTGGTCCCTGCCTCGGGTGCCCATGCTGTCGCATTTCCCTGCGGTGAGGCTGTGGGCGTGATGGATACCGTTTGGGTGAGTCAGTAGGCTGTGGTGTAATTGCCCTTGTAGTAAGGGTTGCCCATGCTGTGTTTCATTCGTGGTCGCCGTTTCGCCTCCCCGTTTAGGTGAAATGCCTGTTTGCCTTTCCGCCGCCTTCTCGTTGTTTTGGGCCTACTCAAGGGTGCCAATTGTCGCTGTGGGTCGGGCTGTAGATGGCATGGAGGGTGTTTAGAGGTGGATGGTAGCGGTGTCCCCTGTCTCAGTCTGTTCTCAAGCTTGAGCCAGAAGTTTGCAAATATGAGTTCCAAGCTTGACAGGGGGGCATGTTGTACCTCATGTCCGCTCGCGGGTTGCGTGATCTCAGCCATCTTGGATGGGCCTTGCGGCCCTCTGATGTGTTCCTCGCTTGTTTGTGCCTGAGCTGGGAGGACTCCCAGTAGTGGACCGGGATAACCCCCACCAGTCCAGGGGGGGGGGGGGGGGTTGCAGGGTGCCCGTTCGTTGCAATCGGCTCCCGGGCCGCTCCAGGCTGAGAGCTCGGCCGCCGCTCCCATCCAGTGCACGCCAGGCCGCATGCCCTTGCGGGTATAGCCTGCTGTCTGTCTCCTGTTCATGGGCCGCATTACCGGTTTACCGTGTAGACCGAGGGTCAGCGTGTCGCTTGGAGTCAGTTTGCGCTATGTTTTGTGGGTCTGAGGTGCCTCTTTAGCTATCATAGCTTAGTTCAGGAGGGAGCTTCAGCTAGGCACATCTTCCCTCCATGACAGTCAGGCCCAGTCCCCCGTGTTTTATTACTTTTTAAGGGTGTTACGGGGGGGCAAAGCACTATTCTTGAAATATCAAGCATTTAATGAGCTATTTGTAGCCCAGACACAGAGAGATCTTCATTGTGGAGAGATGATATTATGTGAACTTTTACAAGGCACTTGGAGTTTAAGTGCTAGGTACATTGTAATTAGCATACAATGCTGAAATTGTGGGTCTTAATTAATATGACAAGAGCAACATATATAAATATTTGGCAGATTTCCCAATATGCCTAATACACCAGCACAGCATTGTCCATTAGCATACCAGAACAATTTTCTAAACACAAGTGGCAGAGTAAAGGTGTTTAAGTTCAATTAACAGAGCAGGAGATAAAAACAATTAAAAATATATATATTCAAAAGGACACTTTAGGCACCCAGACAACTTCAGCTCATTGAAGTCGTCTGGGTGCAGTGTCCCTGCACCCTTAATCCTGAGCAGGTAATTATTACAGTTTTTAAGAATACTGCAATTTGTACCGGCTAGGGTTAACTCCACCTCCTTTGGCTGTCTACCAGACAGCCACTAGAGGGACTTCCGGGCTGTTAGGTGACTTTTGCCTAACTGATGCTGTACGTCCTCATGCTATGCATGGGTACGTACAGCGTCACCCAAACCCCATAGAAAAGCATTGAATAATGCTTTCCTATGAGGAAATCCTAATGCCGGCTGACTTCGACCGAGGAGAAGAGAAGGCGAACCTGAGCCAGCACCAAGGCCCCCTCTGCACCACGGGGCGAGGGCTTGACAGAGGGGAAAGCTATTGTGCCACGAAAACTAGTTTGTTTTCCAGGCACTATAGTTTCCCATTAACACACTGTGCTGAAAGATGTGATGAAAATGATACAATTTACTTAATGCAGACTATGTGAGTCAGCCAACGGAGGTGTGGCTAAGGCTTAAATAAAAGGAAAAAAAAGTGATTTAACTAATAAATGATAGTCAGTTCAAAAAGAAAAAGAAAATTGAGCCAATGGATAGAAGGAGGGAAGAGATAGATACACTTAAGGTTTATAGAAAAAAATGGGGGGTAGCTCCTAAATAGTTAATTCAATGAAAGAAAAAAGAAAAACAAAAATAAACCCCAAAGTATATCCATCAATGTGAGACAACTATTAAGATTTAACTTTTATTATAGTAAGATTAAAAATGTGCAGTAGAATGTAATAAATAAAAAAAAAAAAATATATATATATATATATATATATATTAATAAATGATGGGTAAGTTCTGACTGTACTGTTGTAATAGGCAGAGAAGAAAAACTCACAGACACTCCAAATTCAAGCCGCAGGCAGTTTTATTGTAGCAGAATGTAACGCAATGTTTCGACCGTAAAGGTCTTTTTCAAGCTGACACCACATGTGTGTCAAACAATAGCAAACAGGAAATCAGTCAATAATCCAATCAACTAATTAATAGGAATTATTAATTGATACAAAACAATAAAAAAACATTATTTTAAAAACACATATCAATGCCAATAGTGTTACAAAATAAATACAAGGATCAAATCCATAATGTATTCATTGTATCAAAAAATCACAACCAGTAATACATCAATAACTTAATACAAATAAAACATGAATCACTATACAATTATACAGTTGCTAGGAGTCTAGAATGTGTATAAATAAAACATCCTACTGTGACATAAAAACGTTTCAATAATTACCTATAAGTGCCCACTAGATGAGAGAAAAAAATATATAATAAAAAATAAATAAGTAAAAGAAATGAATACATGATAAGTATCCTCCATGGCGTCTAGACACGGCTAATTACCGGGTATGTGAACCGCATGTGATGTCACTGGAATGCACATGCGATACCCTCTTACGAACGGACCGGCATAAGGACCAAAAATAACATCGCTTTGTGCTCAACTGTTTAAGCCACACAATGGAGTATGTGCAATGTGCCACAAAGCACAGGGCGCATAGCTACTACATAATGTATCTTCACAGAGCATCCTTGTCATTAGACATACGAGTAAACTGTAAAGCACAGACCAAGGATGAGATCCATTATGTACAGTATAGATCAATGTTAAAAAAAAAAAAAAACATAATGGTTATTCATAAAGAGTCAGCATAGCAATTCAATAGATGGATACTTAAAATAATCATTCTAACAAATACAAACATTTAAAAATAAAAAATAAAAAATAAAATAAATAAATAAAATAAAAAATAATAAACAAATAAAAAAAAATATATATATATATATAAATAAATTTAAAAATTATTTTTAAAAAAAGGAGATAAAAGAATGAAAATAATAAAGAATAAAAAATAAAAAACATAAAAATAAAATAATAATAATTATACAATAAGAGAAATAAAATAAAATAAAAAATATATAAATAAATAAAAATAAAAAATAATAAATCAATAATAAATAATAAATAAAAGTACAAATAAAATAAAATAATAAAACATTAAAAATAAATTAAAATTTAAAATAAAAATACAAATAATAATGAAAATAAAAAAATAAAAATAAAATAATCATAAAATAAATATATATTCCCCCACACATAGGCACAAGACAAACCATTCCAGAAAAAAAATACAGACATAAACGTCTAACACCTATTCCTAGCAAAAGATAAAGAAAAAGAAATACAAGGAAAAAGATTTCAACATAGAACACAAGATATATACCGTATTTATTCGAGTATAACGCGCACACGTGTATAACGCGCACCCCTAATTTTCGATTAAAAATCGGTATAAAATTTTATACCGATTTTTAATCTAAAATTAGGGTGCTTGTTATACTCGAATAAATATTCGAGTGGGTACTCGATAATACCGATTGCCGGGCTCATTACAAGCCCGGCGGTCCTGGGGGGGCGGGCAGCAAGCGTTTACTCACCTCCGTGCAGCTCCTCCAGCTTCCCAGTGTAAATCTCGCGAGACCCGCGGCCAGCTCTGACGACGTCAGAGCGTCAGAGCTGGCCGCGGGTCTCGCGAGATTTACACTGGGAAGCTGGAGGAGCTGCACGGAGGTGAGTAAACGCTTGCTGCCCGCCCCCCCAGGACCGCCGGGCTTGTAATGAGCCCGGCGGTCCTGGGAGGTATATTTATTCGAGTATAACGCGCACCCCTAATTTTAAATTAAAAATCGGTAAAAAAAAATGCGCGTTATACTCGAATAAATACGGTATATAGAGAGAAAAAAACTATATATGCATCAGTAATCTATGTGAAGAAAAAAGGGACCAAGAAAGTATCTAATATCCATATATATAGCTCTCAAGTAGTAAGTGCTACAATTAAATTACTAACATACATTATGTGTATTTTAAAAAAGTGAATCAGTAAAGAGCAAGTAATAATACTAAAGTGCAAGTGCCACAAGTCATAAAGAAAAATGTTAATAATTAGATCAAAAAATGTACCGAATAGTCTAAGTAATCTTATGATCACAGTGTAAATAAGGATTTTTAATAAATCAAAAGATTGAAAAATTACCAAGTGGTCTAAGTAATAGTGTGATCACAGTGTATAGTACCAAAAGACGGAAACACCATCTTTTAATACTATTATTAAGAGTGCATTCCTGTACTTATAATCATATAAAAGTGCAATGAAGAGAGAGCAAGTTGTGTCCACATCCTAGTAGTCCCTGAGAAATCTTAGTAGTCCCTGAGAGATACAGCTTATCATGTCATGTAGTAAGAAAAGTAGGGTGTCCAAGAGACCAGCACCAAAAATCTAAAAAATCCTGTAAAACATAGAAAAAGAAGATTAAGAACAAAAAATTAAAATAAAATAAAACAAGCATTCATTAAATGAGCATAGACAAATCATATTCATAACTCAAGCCCTTTGGATATAATGTGTCAAGCTCCCGTATCCAGTAAGCCTCACGTAACAAAAGCCTCCGATTTCTATCTCCCCTCCTAGGTGATGAAATATATTTTTATGAACTTTAAATGTATTTAATGTGTTGATATAAATATTATACGTTTTATTCAGATTGCTTCCAGAACACTGAAATTGAGAAGCGATAGCTAGGCCTATAGTATTACAGACTTTCATTGTATAGGAATGGAGACCACATCTGGGTCACTTTAAGAGTGATGTTGAAGGGCTTGTTTATAGTAACCTTTGACCTAAGCTTTGCAAGATAGACTCCCTTGGATGTCTCACATTTCTAAAGGCATCTATTCATTTACCATGCATATATAACTTCTTTGTGTAGCTTACCGCCAAAAATATAACGTATGGCTTTAATCATAGATTTCAAATTATGCTAAGTAACTCCCCTCTTTCTAAGAGAGCCACTTATTTTAAAGTAAGGCAATCTTATGTATACTCCCCTCTGTAACTGAATTTTAAATCCATAAAACTGATTGTAGTTTAGAATTTGTGGCCAATACCTTTAACATCAAAAATGGATAACATCTGGAATTGGACAAAGACTGTTAATGACTTAGGTTGTTACCGGATGATGTGTATGTTTGAATAAACATAAGTTTTAACTGCAAGATACTTGATTCGATTTGTTAAGAAAACTGGAATGTGACAAATAAACATCTCACGGAATGCCAATTTCCTACATTTAATGGTGAAGAATGCGGGCAACTTTTGATTTAAGCCTGAATTATTACTGACTTAATCTTTAAGTGTTCTGCTACAAGCTACAAGAAGATTACAAGAAGAAGATAAGAAACTCACTGAAGAAAAGTTGAAATTGTTCCCTGAAGAAAAAAGCTTTAGTACCCGGCTTGAAACAGGAGAAACACAAGTGACTGATACAGCAGGATGGCATCCCAAAAATCCTTTATTTAAACATTCAACTTTACTATGCGAAAATAGAGTTGCACAGGGTGAAAAATCATTAGAACGTGGAAATTTATGCTCGGTACTGAAGGAAGAATTTGAAGATCATAATTGAGATGGACAATCCGGGTCCTTTTATCCATTCTTTATTTATGAAGAAATGAAAGTTATGACGAATTGCAGATCGAAGATGGCATTTCGGAGGATTCTCAAGAAATAACTACATATTCCAAAAAGTATTCTTCCATCTGATGATGCGCACACCTGTGGAAATTAAATACTTCAAGGGTATGTGTCTTTAATATGTCTGTAGAAGTTGCTCATATGTATATTGTTGTTGTTGTTAAACAAACTGTATTAACTGTTTAGTTAATTATGGATTGGCAGTAAAAGACTGCTGTCAAATGTAAATAAGCTGTCTGTAAAAGAGTTAATCCTGAAAATGCTATTGTGTATTGAAATGGTTAGACAGATTAACTGGTATTGAGCAAAGCAATGTGGTTAAAAGGGAAAGAAAAAGTTGCATTACTGGCAAAAGGCTTTCTGGAAACTAAAGATTCTATAAAGGAATGGTGTCAACTTAAAAAGACCAGTAATTGTTATGTTTGTAATACATCGAAACAAAAAAGAAATGTGTTGTAAAACAACTGAAAAATATATGTGTTGTTGCAAGGTCTAGTAATTTACCTAGCCCCTAGTTAAACTGTAAATTTCCTTAAAAGTGTTAAAAGAAGGAAATCGCCCACCATGGCTCTCTTTTGAGAGTGCATTGGATGCAACATTAGTTGAAACAAAAACTCAGACTCTCGGCAGTTGTTGAAAGGATTAAATAATGTCAAGGAAATTAATATTTTAATATAATGAAAGAAATGCTTAAGAATCAGACTGATCTGTTAGACAGAACCCATAAAACAATGTCTCACATGTCCAAGATTAGACTTTGTTACTAATCTTGACAATTGGCAAAAATTGCTAGTCTGGGGAATGTTACAGATATTTTGTGGAAAAATCTGAAAGATTTGGATTTTAGTTTGGAAGTAGAAGTTGTGTGAAAAGGGCAGGAGAGAAGAAAAGATATTGAAAAATTGGGAAATTGTGCAAGGAAAGGGTCAGATGGACACTCTCAGATTAGCCAGATTGATTAAAAATGTGTCTAAATATGATGAGCAGAGAGGACCTTTTTACAATATGAGTGTTTTTGAAGGTGAAATGAATAAACGAAAATTTAGTGATGTGGTAGCCACCAGATGTCATTTGATCTGGTTGCCAGTCTCATTAAGTGAATGGGTTTAAAAAAAATTAACTCATTGATGTGTTGGAGGATAAAGAATGTGAAAAGCCCAGCGTTTAGTTGCAGGGATTGTTTCCAAATATATTGCTAATGGTTGTACAGTGTGCAACTGGTTTGGATAGTTTTGAATTTTCTATTCTTGATTAATTTAAATGGAGAAAATTATGATATACATGTTTGTGCTAATTTAAGGAATAAGGCATGGAATTTGATTAATGATTCAAAACAGTCTGCTATATCTAAATAATAACATAGGCAGAGTGTTAGTGAATTGTCTCTAGAATATCAGGGTTACCAAATGAGATAAATGAAGAGATGTTGACGCACCAAGAGTAGATTTGCTGCTATGGAAATTATAAAATCCTTGCAATTGTTAAAAATAAAAAACACAGAAGCAACAGGCAAATGTTGCACAGACACACTTTTGTCTAGGGATACTAGACAGCAGGACTGACCCCTATTAAAAATGTACAGTAAAGAAAAAAGGTTGCGCCACAAATAAAATGGATAAAAATAAAATTAAAAACAACAATACAATTTAAAAATGAATAAAAATATAAATAGGTATAGTCCAGAATGGTTGGTCAGTCCCAATAGATGTCTTGAGGTAAAGTAGGTATAGTCACTAATTCCGCTGTGGGGGTAGGTTCTCTTGTTGTAGTATTTTCTACCGTCTTGTAGTATGGAAGACACAAGGTGAAAAGGACTAATCGTGCGGAGTGTATACACTTAATGTGATAGTAAAAAAATGATATATGTTACACTCACATTTAGTTGAGCTATAGCCAGCTCAGGGTTTGTAGGCATACAGCGGTATAATCCCCGCTTATGGGATATATTGTTGCTTGTCCTCCAAGGGGTACGTCCAACTCTCAGGAGAAAAGGGAAAATAAAAACAGCAGATAGTGCTCTCCGATTAAATTAAAAGGTAAAATAGTAAAATAAGATAAAATATACTCACAGGTAAAGTGCAGATCACACTGCACTTTAGTAATAGCGTTAGTGGTATAATCCCCACTTCAGGATATGTAGAATAAAAATGCCAGGAAAAAATAAAATAATAGTAATAATTGTGTATATAAAATGATAGTGGTACACTAATTTGACCAAAAAATCATTTATTATAAAATAACACAATATAAATAACCATTTAACGCGTTTCACCGCTGGGGCTTTATCAAAAATGGAATAACATATTACCTGGCACATAAAGAATTTATATAGGTACTGGTACTTTAAAAAATGGCGCCAAGATGACATCATTGTTCGGCAGCCAGTTAAAATCATGCAATTTACATTTCACGTAAAATAAATAAAAGCTTTAAATAAGAATATGCATCATATTCCTTAGTGAACCTTATCCTTGTGGGTTAAATTCTATTCAAAAACGAGGTCTTAAAACATAGATTAAAACATAGATTAAAAATTGCGCGTCACGTGACTCGCACAGCATCTTGGGAAATGTAGTGTGCGAGTCACGTGATCGGCGGTTGAGATAGTGCAGCCGTCCTATTGGTGGGCGGCATGCACTCCTCTGAAGGTGGGGCAAAGATCGTCACGTGACCCGCGGCCATTGGGGAAGTAGTGTGCGGGTCACGTGGTCGGCAAATCGGCGAAAGGGCGCTTGGGAAATGTAGTTTAAAAATCAGGTTAAATGAAAAGGATTCTTTACTTCTATACATATAAATAGACTTAAGAATAGACATGATATTTATATTATTTGGAACACTCTGGTTGGACATATTTTGTATTCATGTAAAAGTTAAATTGATTGTGTTGGTATAAATTGGGGGGGGGGGAATTAATTAGAGGCATGTGTATGGGAAATATATAACAGATATTAATAATATAGTTATTAAAATACATAAAACAATTTTAAATCTGATAACACATTATATGAACCATTTTAAAAGGAGTATTTTAAATAAATGTTTTTTTAAAATTAACTTAGGTATAATAAAACATTTTGAGAACCATTATAAAATAAAATGGTGATAGGTAAAAACATAGGAATGCCACATAAAAAAGTGATTATAGTGGGGATCATATGTACATAGTGCAACTGTAATGCATACATTGAATGTGTTTTGACATATATATATATATGCTGCAAATAGCAGTGAGGAACGTTGTTAGGCTGGGGGTATCCTAGACCATAATGCCGTAGTTGACAACTATGAAATAGGATAGCCCCAAACTGACAGCAAATAAATAAAAATGATAATATAATTTAATAACATCATAAAAAATTAAATAAATCAAAATCAACATTTAGACCTTGGGGGGTTAAAGTTTGTAAATTGAACACCCACTCCATTTCTGATCTCCCTAGAATATTTTTCATATTTCCACCTCTCCATGGCATTTTGCATTTCTTGATTCCTATACATTTGAGGAATTTAGGATCTCGGTTATGTTTGATAAAATGCTTTGATACAGAGTGGTTGGGATATCCGTTCTTTATATTTCTGCAATGTTCTGCTAATCTAACCTTAAGACATCTGGTGGTCATGCCCACATATTGGAGGCCACAAGGGCACTCCAATAAATAGATGACGTTGGTGGTATTGCAGCCTATAAAGTCTTTTATAGTATAGTTCTTCTTAGTATTGTTAGATCTGAAGCTAGTAATTTTGGACTGTGTGGAGGGGTCGGTACTCTTACATACAATGCATCTTTTGCACTTGTAAAAACCTTTAGCTCCATTTAAAAAAGTGTGTTGGATATTTTTAATTTCTTTAGTGTAATTATTAGTCAGAATGGATCTAAAATTGGGAGCACCTCTAAAAACAATTTTCGGTTGTGTTGGTAAAATGTCTTTCAAGATATCGTCTTGTTTTAGGAGATGCCAATGCTTTTTGATTGTTTTCTTAATAAAACCACTTTTGTTGTTATAGTTAAAAATAATCGGGAGGGTGGGGGCTTCTGTGTTATTCTTATCCTTATAGGTAAGAAGACTCTCTCTTGATTTCTCTTTCACTGTTTGTATAGTGTTATCCAATTTTGTGGGGGAATAGTTTTTTTCTTTAAATTGTTTCTTTAAAAACTGTGATTGTTCACTGAAATCATCGATATGGGAACAATTGCGTCGTATTCGTAAAAACTGACTTTTAGGTGCACTTTCAAGCCATGGTTTATAATGGCAGCTGGTGTGGTCAATTGCAGTGTTGGTGCATACTTTTTTTAAATGTGTTTTAGTGTGAATTGTACCTTCTTTGATAAAAATACATAAATCTAAAAAATTAATTGTTTCTTTACTATATTCACATGTTAAAACGATCCCTCTATTATTAGAGTTAAGATGGGATATAAAAGAATTAAGTGAGTCCTCTGAGCCTTTCCATATAAAAAACAAATCATCAATATACCTAAAATAGGAGACCAGGTTTTGCTCCCAGGCATGTCGTCCCCAAATGGCGCTGGATTCCCAGTCTGCCATAAAGAGATTGGCATAGCTGGGAGCAAACCTGGTCCCCATAGCTGTCCCCCTCTTTTGGAGATAAAAAGAATCATAAAACCAGAAATAATTGTAGATTATGCTAGCTTTAGTGTACCTATAATCGTAATTTTATTAATGACAGGAGGCGAGTATTTGCTTAAGTCTCTCTTTACTAGAACTCCACAGCCGCACAGAAAAACAACCAATCAGAAAAAAGTTAGGTACTATAAAACTCCCCTCCCCATGCATCATTTCCTCTTTCAAGCTGCGACAAAACAGAATAAAAGGCAGAGAACATCATGGGGAAGAAACAAAGTCCTAGATACGATGAATATAACGATGTCCACCATCCAAGTGCAACCGTCAAACTAGATAGTGTAGATGGACTGTAAACTGAAACGAGATAAAAAACAGAATCGAACAGGTTGATTATCCAATGAAATGTACTCTGAATAAACATGTAGGTACCCAATGTAGCAACCAAATTAACCTAATATGTAAATATCCCAACCCTATTAATGGAAAAAACCAGACATAAGGAACAAGCGACAGGTAGCAGAGACAACAAACAGAGTTGCATACGTACCTGATAATCTAAACTATAACATAAAACAAGGGAGGGACAAGAATGGGTGGGAAATACTCGCCTCCTGTCATTAATAAAATTAAGATTATAGGTACACTAAAGCTAGCATAATCTACAATTTTATAACATGACAGGAGGCTTCGTATTTGCTGTTTGAAAGCTCAGTTCACCAATCCAACGCTGTTTGTGTCGCTGGTAATTATTCCAGGAAATATCAGAGTAATCCTAATTGGACATTCCAAATACGATAAATGACAGCCGACGGGTCAAAGGAGATGCCAACCGACGAAGTATCTCAAATACGGAAAAAGGCACCCACCGCCGGTAAATCCATTGCACCTGGTGTAGCAACCTGTTTCCTAGAAGTCGGTCCATGAGCTGGCAAGCTGACCTATTAGCCACATTCCTGTAGTTGTATAGCTTCGAAATCCGAACTAGGACTTAGGGTCGCGAGATGAAAGCTGACACCAAGTCTCAACTCATGATCCGTAAGGCGGCTCCTCCGATCGTGCCAGGGCCATTCGGTGATGCGGCCTTGCAGGGAGATCTCCAATCTCAAGGAATGCACCGAAGACCACCACCAAAATCGCAATGGAAACCGAGGAGGATCTTCGTACCTTCCTGTCCTACCCGGTGGGATGTCTCATCCGAGCATAAATTCATAACGCACACAATGAGAGTGTGTCCAAACCAGCCGTATACTAAGTGATTCCAATAGTCCAAACGGACTGTGTAAAACCTCGGACGCCGTAGAGAAAGGGCTCCAAAAGACGTCCATTCAGGGTTCCGAACTGACTTGAGTGGAGGAACGGAGGTCGACCATTCTGGGAATAGGGAATCCCAGAAATCTTCAAAGGAATGGGAAGAGCAAACAGGAACGCAGATTTCCATCCAGAAATGCCCTCGTCCAAGAGTGAAAGATGTCTGTGTAGAAGTCTGGGTATACCAGGTACCACCATAAGGTCCCGTAGGTCTCCTCGACGATAGTTGAAAAGTAGGGTAGCGTGAATCCAACAAAATGGCTCCCGTGAGGAGTAACTAGAGTATAGATGGAGGGTCCTCCATCTCCGAACCCTGATCACCAGGTATGCGTTTCGAGGAGACGGGGCAGTCCTGCCATCTTATCCCAAGATCTGATGACCGGGGAGGTCGAGACAAACCGGGTTTCCCGGTCTTACCATGTGAACCATATGTACGGTTTGTACCTTCAGAGCGGGTAATAGGCCCTCCTTAATCGTGTTACCCGAGCAAGGCAGAGCCCGTTTGCTCCATGTAGGTCCCCGTATCTCCCGCCACCTAAAAATGGGAGAAAACTGTCTGAGCAGTTGTTACAATGGTCTGGATATCCAAAAACAGAAAGCAATCCTCTGCTTTCTATGGTGCCGAATATACCCAAACCTGCACTCACATAATACCCGAGTTCCATCCGATAGCCGAACCATCTCCAGGAATGTGTATAGATAAGTGGGGGTCACCCCTCGTTATACCTCTGTGAGAATATCCCTCCGTTGCAGGAGATAGACTAGAGGAATCCAGTCTAAATATGGATATCTTGCATGACCAGGCAGTCCTCTATATCGGAATCAGTAGCACGGACGTCCGATCCACTCGAATGCAGGAGGGACGCCCCTCCATGTAGTCATCGATGTCTAGCATAGGTACAAGCCTGTGTGATGAACAAATGGATGGCACCATAGGCCGTCGAGTGTATGAGAGAGCCGCGCTCTCTACTAATGTGGTCAAATAACGTGCTAACGTCCGGCTGATAGTCTGAGCGGGCCGTACCCGTAAATAACCAAACAGTAGAGTCTGCATCCGTGACCGTTCCTCTCTATGAGAATGTTTCCTCCAACATGACCCCCGTATCCAGCTCAGTCTCTGGCCGAGGTTGAGGGAGAGGTGTGTCCTCAAAGAACAACTCAGTGTCCGGTTCCGTATCTGAGAGGGGTTCGCTCTCTGCTCCAGAAGATAAAATGTCCTCGGATCGAAGTGATGGAGGGCCGCACCCTCCTGTGATCCAAGCTAGAGTCCCTCGAGACTCAGGGTGACCAACTATAGGGTACACCAAATACGAGTATCAGCATAAGGCTGAGGGTAATCCACGGGAAAAACGATGGAAAAACTATCAACTGACCGTCCGGATCCCGTGCGCGCGCGCGGGTTCCAGGCGGACCGTTGGTAGTCTGAGGAAAGCAGGAGACGTTCTCCGCAATCCACGAGCACCCGGGAGGTCGGAGGAGGTCAAGTCAGGCCTCTCGACGACCCGAGCGAAAGGAAAAGGAAGCCACGAAAAACGAAAAAGACAACAATAACGTAGATATGAGTAAAAAACGCAAATTCTATCTCAGCTAGAAGGCAAATAGCAGGCCGGAAGGCAAGACAAGTAAGCCCCACTGCACAGGGCCAGGAGCTAACCTTACGGAGGAATAACTACCGATAGCTATATGGATACCGGGAGGCAGATACGGAGTAGTTGATAAAGACAAGGAAAAACCGCGTTCTCCTGTAGGTGACTGAGCACCGGTCCTTGCCTGTGCAAAGTTCTCCTTGGAGATGTGCCCTCGCTGGACTGGCGCAAACCGCGGATGTGTGTCCGGGGTCTTCGTAATAAAACTTGCCCTTCAGGTCTGAGGTTTAGGGCCTTCACCCTACCTACCTTATCCAGATGGCCGTATATTGGTGTCCTCTTGGATAGTATGGCAATGGTGCTTGTCCGGACACCTGCCTATTTCCGTGTCACTGGTGGGCACTGGCTTCTCCTCAGTGATATTCCCCCAGGCCCGCGGCCAAAAGGGGGTTCGGCACCAATAGAGCGGGCCCAGCAGGCCAAACTAATGGACGCAGGATAGTTGGGCAAGCAAATAGGCACCGACCTAGTAGGCCATACAAATAGGCACCGACCTAGGAGGCCAATAAATGGGGCACAGACCTAGCAGGCCGTTTTTATGGGCACCGACCTAGCAGGCCGTTCTTATGGGCACAGACGTAGCAGGCCATTCTTATGGGCACAGCAGGCCATTCTTATGGGCACAGACATAGCAGGCCAATCTTATGGGCACAGACATAGCAGGCCAATCTTATGGGCACAGACATAGCAGGCCAATCTTATGGGCACAGACATAGCAGGCCAATCTTATGGGCACAGACATAGCAGGCCAATCTTATGGGCACAGATATAGCAGGCCAATCTTATGGGCACAGACATAGCAGGCCAATCTTATGGGCACAGACATAGCAGGCCAATCTTATGGGCACAGACCTAGCAGGCCATTCTTATGGGCACAGACATAGCAGGCCAATCCTGGGTTGTATATTCTATCATATGATTATGTGTTATTTATATAGCGCCATCCAATTCCGCGGCGCTTTACCATGAGCCTTGCATGAGTAATGGGGACCTCTAAGCTGGGGTAGAGTTCCCCAAAAAATTGCAGACCTTCAGAGCACTCTGACATAGGCCCCCAGACATCAACCCATTTAGACAGCGTAGTGCCGTGTGAATAACTTGAACCGGGCCGGGCAGTCCCTAAATGCCCAGTCGGCAAATAGCGGTATCCCAGCTGCATTGGGTATAAGCGGAAGTTGTGTGAGTGATTACCAAGTCCATGAAAGTAAGATGCATTGAGCGATACGCTCCTTACTGTGAAGCGGAATGCACCTGCTCACACAGATCTGTTGATGTTCCATCATTAATATAGATACCATCCTCATCTCTAAAAATATATAAAGTAGCAGTGCAGACTGGTCTTCCCAAGCCAGTGTGAGCCAGATCCAGGTCTGGTAACCTTATATCTATGCCATGGACGGTGAATTCGTACCAGAAAAATCTCCTCTGAGACCCCATGGCTGGACCCGAAAAATTATGCTATGAAGCACATGAATCCTAGATCCTAATACCTGTAACTCGCAGGAAACCGTGACAGACACTGTCAGCAAACAACCCACAGTATCCTGAGATATAGACAGTCAGCCAAACTCACAGCAATCTGTGATATACGCTGTCAGTAAAACTCGCAGTATCCCACGATATACACTATCAGCAAAACTCACAGAAAAATGTGACATGCACTGTCGGTAAGACACACTGCAATCTGCAATATACGCCGACAGTAAAACACGCAGAAATCCGTGATACACACCGTCAGCAAACTGCGGCGTACGCTCTCAGCACACCGCAACGTACACTGTCAGCAAACCGCGACGTACACTGTCGGCAAACTGCGACGTACACTGTTGGCAAACTGCGACGTACACTCTCGGCAAACTGCGACGTACACTCTCGGCAAACTGCGACGTACACTCTCCAGAGACGCACACTCTCAGAAAACAGTGACGCACACTCTCAGTAAACAGTGACGTACACTCTCAGTAAACAGTGACGTACACTCTCCGCAGACGGAGACATACACTCTCAGCAGACGGAGACATACACTTTCAGCAGACGGAGACATACACTCTCAGCAGACAGTGACATACACTGATAGAAAAAAAGTGACCTACACTGACAGAAAAAAGTGACATACACCGACAGTAAACAGTGGCATACACTGACAGTAAACAGTGAAATACACACAGAAAACAGTGACATATACTGACAGAAAACAGTGACATACACTGACAGAAAAACAGTGACATACACACACACAGTAAAACACCTAGCAATAAAATAAACAACTGTCATAGAACACATAAGCCTCATATGCAAAGAAAGGTGATATAAAAAGCCAAAAGGCTCACAGCCAGATATACACCGTATGTAAAATAAAGTCATGTGTAGAAAACAGGTAGACCTGCTGAGATCCGCCGGGGGATCCCAGCAGGGCAGCAAAACGCCAAGCTCCGACCGTGGAGGGAGGAGGGGCCGCGAGCAGGCGCCCCTTCTCTAGCCGGTCGGATCCACGTGGCTGAGAGGAACCCGGCCGCGGCAAGGCGGCCACGTGTGTGAGCGGACCGGTCGCGGGGTACTCGCGTCCGACCGCGAGAAAAACCCCGGGCGCCGGCTGGCTCACACCAGAGTTTAGGGAGTCAGAGGAGGCAGCCAAGCGGCTAGTCTCCTGACATCCCGAGCGGCGCGCCCGCAGCCCCAGAAGGGGGGGGGGAACTAATAAAATGGCGCCAGGGAGAGGGTGGAGGGAGGGGGAAAGTAAACCGCAGGGGGACCCCCCCAAAAAACACCACATCTCCGGGAAAAAACATCCCCAAAGACACAGGGGGAATGAGTAGGAAAGGGGGAAGACCTGAGCAAAATCAGTAAATAAAACAACGAAAATACTATGAATAATCTGCAAAGAAAACATAAAAAAGGATAAAGGCTATAACAAAAAACATAGCAAAAAATATATACAAGCAATATATATAATAAATAAAATATGATATCAATATAATAAAAATGACAAAATACAAAAACACATAAGATAGATATAATGATAACCTAAAGAAAGCATAATAAGACCCAAAGCCACCCACTATAAGCAGGAGGCAGAGGTACTCTGACCTGTACTGATGCGGAGCAGCAAAGAAAGAGGAAATGATGCATGGGGAGGGGAGTTTTATAGTACCTAACTTTTTTCTGATTGGTTGTTTTTCTGTGCTGCTGTGGAGTTCTAGTAAAGAGAGACTTAAGCAAATACGAAGCCTCCTGTCATGTTATAAAATTATTGGTTAAAATGATATTAATACCTTCTACAATAAAATCAATCTGAGTATCCGGAATTCTTTTTTCATTGGATAATATAGTTTTGACAGCATCGCATCCAAGTTGGTGAGGGATAATGGTATATAATGAAGTGACATCACATGTGACAAGTATAAGATCTGGTTCCCAATTAAAACTGTTTAAAAATCTCAGCAGTGACATTGAATCTTTCAAATAAGATTTTGTAAGTTTTACTGCTGGTTGTAGCAAGATATCAATATACTGAGATAGATTACACAGTGGACAGTTAATCCCGGATACAATTGGTCTGCCTGGGGGATTTTTAGCATCTTTATGTATTTTTGGTAAAAAATAAATTACCGGAATCCGAGGGTACTTTAAAAGCAAATAATCAAATTCTTTTTTGTTTATGATATTGTTATCTAGTCCTTTTTGTAAAAAGGTGATTGCTTTTTGCTGTATAGAAGATGTAGGGTCACTAGATAGTTTTTCATATACAGCAACATCATTTAGTTGTTTGTAAGCTTCTTTTATATACATTGTGCTGGATTGGATAACTAGGCCTCCACCTTTGTCGGCAGGTTTGATCACAATGTCTTTATCTTCTTGTAATTGTTTAATTGCTTGTTTTTCTAGTGTATTTAGATTTTGGGCGTCATATTTATTGTATTTAATTTTGTTAAAATCTCTTAGTACAGACTTCTCAAACATCACAAGTGGGGCTGTTTTAAAATGATAGGGATAAAAAGTGGATTTTGGTTTGAGGCCATTTTATTTTATAATGGTTCTCAAAATGTTTTATTATACCTAAGTTAATTTTAAAAAAAACATTTATTTAAAATACTCCTTTTAAAATGGTTCATATAATGTGTTATCAGATTTAAAATTGTTTTATGTATTTTAATAACTATATTATTAATATCTGTTATATATTTCCCATACACATGCCTCTAATTAATTCCCCCCCCCCAATTTATACCAACACAATCAATTTAACTTTTACATGAATACAAAATATGTCCAACCAGAGTGTTCCAAATAATATAAATATCATGTCTATTCTTAAGTCAATTTATATGTATAGAAGTAAAGAATCCTTTTCATTTAACCTGATTTTTAGACGAAAGGGCGCTTTAAACTACATTTCCCAAGCGCCCTTTCGCCGATTTGCCGACCACGTGACCCGCACACTACTTCCCCAATGGCCGCGGGTCACGTGACGATCTTTGCCCCACCTTCAGAGGAGTGCATGCCGCCCACCAATAGGACGGCTGCACTATCTCAACCGCCGATCACGTGACTCGCACACTACATTTCCCAAGATGCTGTGCGAGTCACGTGACGCGCAATTTTTAATCTATGTTTTAATCTATGTTTTAAGACCTCGTTTTTGAATAGAATTTAACCCACAAGGATAAGGTTCACTAAGGAATATGATGCATATTCTTATTTAAAGCTTTTATTTATTTTACGTGAAATGTAAATTGCATGATTTTAACTGGCTGCCGAACAATGATGTCATCTTGGCGCCATTTTTTAAAGTACCAGTACCTATATAAATTCTTTATGTGCCAGGTAATATGTTATTCCATTTTTGATAAAGCCCCAGCGGTGAAACGCGTTATATGGTTATTTATATTGTGTTATTTTATAATAAATGATTTTTTTGGTCAAATTAGTGTACCACTATCATTTTATATACACAATTATTACTATTATTTTATTTTTTCCTGGCATTTTTATTCTACATATCCTGAAGTGGGGATTATACCACTAACGCTATTACTAAAGTGCAGTGTGATCTGCACTTTACCTGTGAGTATATTTTATCTTATTTTACTCACCACCTTTTAATTTAATCGGAGAGCACTATCTGCTGTTTTTATTTTCCCTTTTCTCCTGAGAGTTGGACGTACCCCTTGGAGGACAAGCAACAATATATCCCATAAGCGGGGATTATACCGCTGTATGCCTACAAACCCTGAGCTGGCTATAGCTCAACTAAATGTGAGTGTAACATATATCATTTTTTTACTATCACATTAAGTGTATACACTCCGCACGATTAGTCCTTTTCACCTTGTGTCTTCCATACTACAAGACGGTAGAAAATACTACAACAAGAGAACCTACCCCCACAGCGGAATTAGTGACTATACCTACTTTACCTCAAGACATCTATTGGAACTGACCAACCATTCTGGACTATACCTATTTATATTTTTATTCATTTTTAAATTGTATTGTTGTTTTTACTTTTATTTTTATCCATTTTATTTGTGGCGCAACCTTTTTTCTTTACTGTATATTTCTTATATAGAGGGTTAGAGTGTTACCCTCTAAAGGTCGCTGCCTGTTTAATATATTATTAGCGCTAACCTCACCCCCCCTTTTTTTACCCTATTAAAAATGTGTCTAGTGAAGAAGGTAGAAGGAGAAATGAGGTTATTAATTGAATATGGTAATTTTAAAGTGAGGTTTAAGGAAAGACCACAAAATTAACAAAATTACCAGGGTACTAAAAACTATTCGGCCACACCCCAATATAGATATTATTGGGTTTTATTAGAGTAATTCTATGGTTTGCTATAATTGCAACCAAGAAGGTCATGTTAGGAGATATTGTCCAAAATATGAAGAAAAAACTTACCCAGTGAAAGGGAAAGGAAATGGAATTTCCCAGACCAGAAGAATCTACAGAGTGGCAGCTGTAAAAACAGAGCATACATCTTCAACCAAGCCCCCTCACATATCAAATTCATGTGAAGAGTGTATACTGATGTTAAATGCCATTGAAAGAAAGGTGGAAGCAGTCACAATTCAGCAAGTGAAATCTGCCTAACCCACCAATAAATTGGGATGTGTAGCCCCTAGCTATTATCTGATCGATCTTGCTGATAACGAATTGAAGAGGGGCGACCATATATTTATGGAAGACTAGAGGGACATATAACAGAGTTTTATTAGAAACAGGAGCAGGAATGACTCTAATAAAACACGCTTGCCTTTAAAAATTTAAGCATATCAACAAATCCCTTCTAAGTTTTAATGGAACACATGCACATGCAACTCTATCCACTGATAATGACGTTGAGTTTGAAGTAGGAAAAATCTATTGGTGATTTATGGTTGCACCCCTCCTAGCACTGTACTATTATGGGAATGGATGTTATTAATGGGAAAAAAAGTTGTATGTGGATTTATTACATTTGGTTTTATGGCAAGCTTAAGGTGAGAGCAAAACAGGTTGAGTGGTTAAACCTAATAATTTAAGATAGTTTAGTCATGATATGATTGTAAAACAGAGTGAAGTGTCACCTTCTATACAACAAGATGATGAGGTGGTACCATATCTTAAAACGAAATACCCCACAGTGTGCTCTAAGTCTAAACAAGATTGTGGGATTCTCTCAAAGACCCTCCAACTCCTAGACCAGTTCCGAGATGGACTACTCATTGTAGCTGGGGACACAAATGTCCCATTAGACCCACGTCTCGACACCTCTAGAGGTTGCAGCTCGCACTCCGGTCTTTGTATCCGGACGGTCGGGAAGGCCCTGCGAGATTCGGGCTTGGCTGACGCTTGGAGAGTGCTCCATCCGGAAGACAGGGACTACTCGTTTTACTCACAGGTCCACCACGGTCACAGCCGCCTGGACTATATCCTGATTGCTCAGGAATACCTGCACCTCCTTCTGACCTGCGACATCCAGACGACAATTTGGTCAGACCATGCCCCGGTACTAGCCACGCTGCGCTCACCCTTGTTTAAACCAAGTGACAGACAATGGAGACTGAATGAACAGGTGCTTGGGGATTCAGTTGTGTGCACAGACACGAGAGAAGTCATTCGGCGCTACTTCCTGGAGAACCCGGCTACGGACACCTCTCCACAAGTTCGATGGGAAGCTCACAAATGTGTCCTCCGCGGCCACTTTATTAAGACCTGCACAAGACGCAAACGGGAACAAAATCACGCACTGAAGGACCTACACAAACATACAGCGCAGCTGGAAATAGTACACAGAGCCGAACCGACTGAAGACAATCTCCGCCCCCTGCTAGAGGCGAGGAGGAACCTACGTTCCCTCTTGTCCCGGAACCTGACGCACACACTCCGCAAATCCCGGAGATTCTTCTATGAGAACTCAAACAAATGCGGTCGCCTGTTGGCCCGCATGCTCCGCAAGAAACGGAGGCAGTCCCGCATTACTCTCCTGCAAAAGGCTAATTCGCCCCCCGAACGGAGGCCACAAGCCATCATGAAAGAATTTGGAGAGTTCTATGCGAAACTGTACAACCTACCGAAGGAGGTAGGAGCGGAGGCAAAACTTCGGAGACGTGCCGACATTCGAGAATACCTGGAACAACATCTCACCCAGAAACTCACGCAGACCCAAGCCGAGGACCTGGACGCCCCCATCACCCTAGAGGAGCTCAAAGGAGCCCTTAAGGCGGCAAAAGCAAACAAGGCCCCGGGTCCTGACGGCTTCCCGGTGGGATATCTGCGGACATTTGAAGAGCTGCTCATGCCCGAACTACTGACAAGCCTTAATTCGTTGCTGGATGGTGGGAGGTTCCCGGAGGATACATTGATGGCCACAGTAGCGGTGGTCCCCAAAGAGGGTAAGGACCCCACGTCCTGCGCCAGCTATCGTCCTATCTCCCTCCTTAATGCGGACCTTAAGCTTTTCACGAAGATCCTGGCCCGCCGTGTAGGGGAGGTTGCACCAGATCTGGTGCACCCGGACCAAACAGGTTTCATCCCAGGACGAGAGGCGAAAGATAATACGACCAGAGCCCTCAATATCATCCATTCCGCTAAAACCACCTCCCGAGGGGGCCTCCTGCTCTCCACCGACGCCGAGAAGGCTTTTGACAGAGTCGACTGGCAATTCATGGAAGAAACCCTCCAGGCTATGGGTTTCGGCCCCAACATCCGTTCATGGATAGCAGCCCTATATACGTCACCGAAGGCCCGCCTGAGGATTAACGGAGCACTATCCCCTGCTTTCCCCATCAGCAATGGCACGCGGCAGGGGTGCCCCCTGTCCCCCCTCCTGTTTGCCCTCACGCTAGAGCCCTTTCTGGCGGCGGTCAGACAGGATGGGGGTATTACGGGAATAAAAGTAGCCAAATCGGAACACAAAGTGGCCGCTTATGCGGATGACTTGCTCTTCTTTATCGGCAATCCGATAGTCACGCTTCCCAACCTGCTACGGTCCTTTCAAACGTATGGAGCACTCTCCAACTTGCGCCTGAATACAGAGAAATCCGAGGCTCTGCCCTTGGAGCTCCCCCCCGGCCTAACAACCCATCTGAGAGCAAACTTCCCATTTCGTTGGTGCACGCAACGCATTAAATACCTCGGCATCTGGCTGATGAGTGATCTAGCAAAGATGTACACGGAAAACTTCCTTCCCCTCCTACGGACACTGGCCGCGGACATGAAAAGATGGGGGGGATCCTGTATATCATGGTTCGGGAGGATAAACGCGGTGAAGATGAACCTCCTACCGCGCCTCCTATACTTGTTTCAGACGATCCCCATCAAAATCCCCAAAACCTTCTTCAACGAGATGTCCACGGCCATCAACCGCTTCGTCTGGGCCTCGGGAGTAGCCAGACTCCGATACACGCACCTGATCAGACCAAAATTCCCTCGATTCAAATATACTACCAGGCAGCTCACCTCCTCAGGGTGATAGAATGGCACGTGCTGGACACTGATAAACAATGGGTTAGTCTAGAGCGAGCTGCTTCCAAGGAGCGCCTGCCCTGGATTACCTGGTTGCCAAAACCCGCACAGACTAAAGAAATCCGGTCTCACCCACTCATTGGAGCTACCCTACAGATCTGGGCGACTCTACGGTACAAGCTCGACCTCACCACCAACCCTAATCCGCTGACCCCAGTGATCTATAATCCAGAGATTGCCGGCGGTTTGGCCCCCGGGGACATCATCGGCTTGGGTAACCCGAACGCCCCATGTCTTGGCGACTGGTGTACAGACACACGTCTGAAACCTTTCGAGACACTAACCTCCTCAACACCTCCAACGGGGCTAGCCCGTTTCCGATACCAACAGATCCGACACTACCACAGCTCCCTCCAGGGAAAACAACTACTATTCAGGAAAAAGACGGGCTTTGAGACCCTCTGTACGGAGAGTCGACATCTTCCACGAGGTATTTCTACGCTGTATTCCATGATATTGCAGGCTACCAGGCTCCCCCCTGCGAGATACCAATCTAAATGGGAACAAGTCACGGGGACTACCCTCTCTGAAATGGAATGGGAGAAAATACACGTCCTCGCCCATCAGGGTACGACCAGTGCGAAACTTCAAGAAACCAATTACAAGCTCATGACGAACTGGTATCGGACCCCCAATAGACTTTTCCAGATGGGGTTGCTGCCATCGGCTAGGTGCTGGAGATGTGGAGCGGACGATGGCACGGACCTACACATCTGGTGGTCTTGCCCGCCCATCGAGGCATTCTGGCGACAAGTACACGAGAAACTACGCGAGATCCTTGACTCCGACATACCACTGCAACCCCTACCGATGCTACTCCACCACTCCACGATGCCCCTGGGAGCCTACAAGAGATCTCTTACGCGACACTTCCTAAACGCAGCCAAGAGCCTCATTCCCGCCCGCTGGAAATCCACAACAACCCCCACCATAGCTAACTGGATGGAAGCAGTAGAAGAGATATACAGTATGGAGAGCCTCACAGCTGACCTACAGGGGACGGCGGAAAAGTGCGCCCGGCTTTGGGCCCCCTGGATCGAATACATGGCTCGTGTACCGGCGGGTTCCCGGAGACGTGGGGCTGAATAGACGGGTGTGTGGGTGGACTCGGGTTGTTGGGCTATGGGCCGGGGTGTCGCTGGCGGACCCTCCCCCTGGTTTCCTCCCTGCTGCTGCCGACCCTCTCTCCCCCCCCCTGTAATCCCTCCCCATCTGCCCTATACTACCATGCCCAAACAACAGTCCCCCCACTATATGGCCCTCTGACCTAGCTAAGGTTACGGATGTAACACACTGTATACAGACGATGAATCTACCCGCCTTCACTTGAGTTATATGGACCGAAGTGCCTACCCACTCCACCGGGCACCTAAATGACGCTGACAAGTCCTGACAAGGGACCCTTGACCACTCAGACTTACCCCCGACCTGTATCTCTCTCCCTCCCCCCCCCCCCCCCCCCCCATAGGGGGACAGACAGAGACCGACTAGGGACAATATAGTTGCGGAGTTGCGCCGGTTCAGGGCATCTCCAATTAGGGTTTCAGTAGGGTGACAAATCCAACATTGAACTAAGCGATTAGTCAACCAAGCTAACATATACCTGGGCTGAAACTCCCCGGTTGGGTCTCCTGTTCCCACAAAGTAGTGGAGAACACCCAACCCGCTTTGTTCACCTATTTCGATGTACTACCCCCACTATGTATGTTTACTCATTTTCCCTTATAACTGCTTATATGTTTGTAATGTTATAATGTCTTTATAAAATCTAAATAAACACTCAGATTGTCAAAAAAAAAAAAAAAAAGATTGTGGGATAGTGAATGTGCAAGTTGTAATTGTAATAAATCCACCCCCTTTAATAAATCCACCCCTCTAATTAATCCACCCCCCTCTAATTAATCCACCACCCCTTTAATTAATCCACCCCCTCTAATTAATCCACCCCTCCTTTAATAAATCCACCCCCTCTAATTAATCCACCCCATTTAATAAATCCACCCCCTCTAATTAATCCACCCCCCTCTAATTAATCCACCCCTCCTTTAATAAATCACCCCCTCTAATTAATCCACCCCCTTTAATAAATCCACCCCCTCTAATTAATCCACCCCCTTTAATTAATTCACCCCCCTTTAATTAATTCACCTCCTCTAATTAATCCACCCCCTCTAATAAATCCACCCCCCCTTTAATAAATCCACCCCCTCTAATTAATCCACCCCTCCTTTAATAAAACCACCCCCTCTAATTAATCCACCCCCTTTAATAAATCCACCCCTCTTATTAATCCACCCCCTCTAATTAATCCACCACCCCTTTAATTAATCCATCCCCTCTTTAATTAATCCACCCCCTCTAATTAATACACCCCTCCTTTAATAAATCCACCCCCTCTAATTAATCCACCCCCCTTTAATAAATCCACCCCCTCTAATTAATACACCCCCTCTAATTAATCCACCCCCTTTAATAAATCCACCCCCTCTAATTAATCCACCCCCCTTTAATTAATTCACCCCCTTTAATTAATTCACCCCCCCCCTTTAATTAATTAAGTCCCAGACATAAAATACCGGTATCTACTCACAGTTCAAAGAGTCCGACCACTGGGTGCCTCACCGCCCGGAATGGATCCTTCCGCTGAAGATCCGTGAAGGCAGACTGACGGCGCTGCGCACGTCGTCATCACGCTGCGCACGTCGTCATCACGCTGCGCGATGCCGCGGCCTGCAACGCTCCTCCCCCTCCTCCTCATAGAAGAAGGAAGTCCCGCCGGGCCGCAAAGGTAAAATGCCTAGGTCTTATTTTCGGGGTAGGGCTTATATTGCAGCCCACCCCGAAAATTCAGCTAGGGCTTATTTTCGGGGTAGGTCTTATTTTCGGGGAAACACGGTACGAATGCTGGGATATTTTTCTAAAATCATGTATCCAGTGGAAAGGGGAATGCTTTCCTCTGTAAAACAGATCATGGCTGTATGGTGGGCTTTAGAAGCAACACAACACATAGCAGGATTTGGACAGATAAATTTACAAACCCCCCAAATATCTAAAACTGTTACAAAATTGTTCTGAGTTAGGAGTAAATAGCCAGAGGGTAGCTCATTGAATATTGAAGTTACAAAATAAACCACCCAGGGTAGAAACCAGTAAAAGCTATGTTATTCCTGATTTGATGTCAGAAGGAAATGGAAATATAATGCAGATCTCCTTTTGAGAAACAAATAATACAAGGGATTTCTAGTTTGTATGTGGATGGAACAAGATTTTATGTTGATGGATCACATCACACAGGTTATGCCATATATGACGATTAAACAAATGAATTGCAAAGATAGACTGCCAGGCCATAAGTCTGCTCAGAAAACTGAGTTAGAGTCTGTAAAGAAAGTTCTAGAAATAACAGTTTTTGACCCAGTGAATATAATCAGTGACAGTAGATATGTAATTAAAGCTTTAACACTTCACCTCCCAATATGGAGAAAAGAGGAATGGTAGATTCTCAGGATAAAACTTTAAAACATGCAGGTATTCTGGCAGAACTGTTTAATTATGAAAAAGAAAATAAAGGTTTAACTTGTTGTTGTTGTGAAACAGACTTGTAGATCAGGAATCAAAGGAAACTTTGTTTGAGGAGTTGTAATACTTGGAAAATGTAATGAGTGCAACTGTTAGTAAAAGACAAATAACAAATACCCTATAAGATCAGATAGAGAATGGAAGCATGTAGCTTTCAGTATAGAAAGTATGGGTATAGATACTGAAACTGGCATGTACAGGGTTAAACACAATGAAACACAAACATTTGTACCTAGTGGCTTATTACAAGGGCTGATTGTATTCAATCATCCTACACAGGGCATTTGGGTACAGAAAAACTGTTTAAGGTCCTGCAAAATAAATTGTATCATCCTAATTTAAAACAAAAAGTGTAAAAATATATTGCAGAAGTGTCTCATATGTGCTCAATTTAATCCAAGACCTAAATACTAGAAACCAAAATTGCAGAGAGTTCCTTTGGCAAAAAGCGCATGGTACTCTATAGAAATTAATTTCTAAATTAAAATAAATAAAATAAAAATGCTTTAAGATAGTTAAACATATTTACCAGGAGTATTAATGTCTATTCTTGCAAATCCAAACTCAAGTGTCACCTCATGAGTTAATGACATGTAGAACTATGTAATCACTTTCCCTAATGAACCTTTTGTTCCAAGTACATTCAAAGTTGCAGCAGAACATGCGAATAGTTGAAAGTATTATAGGAACATCTGCTGTTAGATTTGAAGTTTGCTACTTCAAATGTCGTCCCTTATGGTAAACTATGGGTTAAAGTTGTACAGCGCTACGGAATCTGAAGGCGCTATATAAATAAATTAAATAAATATAAAGAAGTAACACAGGGGAATTATGCAGATACACTTAAGCCAGGTTACAAGGCAATGGTAAAATCATTTAAAACACCAGGTCTATGAAAAACAAGTTGGGAAGGTCCTTATGGTCCTTATGTTGGTCTAAGAATAAAAATGAGGACAAACTGTGTTACAGGTTGAAAAAGCAAACATTGGTACAAAATGTAATAAATCAATTCTTGTGCTTAGTGATCAATGTAAAAGAAATGTACTAAGGTATAAGAAATGTACTAATTTATAAGAATAGTAAACTGCCATCTGTTTTTAAATAAAGGACAAATTGTTTGGACTTTCAAAGGACATTATGGACTTTCAAAGAGACTGTGCTTGTGGATTCGATTGGAAAGGACAGTATTTCATGGACTAAATCAAACCGATTGTGTTTTCTGGTTAATGTAAACTGTATACAATTGCACAGCATAATAACTATGATACTGTTATTATTAATGTTAGGTAAAATCAATGCCCAAGGTAAATTAATGAATTAGTGAAAAATGTAAAGGTAATTGTAACAAGAATTTTGTTCTTAGGAGTTCAGAAATGAAAGGGTTAAAATGGCTTGCTTCTCCCTCTTGGAGTGTAAAAAGCAATAAAGACAACTGGAAATGGCTGTGTTAAAAGGCCTTTCATTGTAAACTGATACTTAGACCAATATCAGAGAACAAAATTAAAATCCCATAAGTAATTGGTATAAGTTATTATGATGCAATATTTTAAAATTCATTAAAATAAGCATCACAGGGGAAAATGAAATATATTTTTTATGAACTTTAAATGTATTTAATGTGTTGATATAAATATTATAAGTTGTATTCAGATTGCTTCCAGAACACTGAAATTAATGAATTAGTGAAAAATGTAAAGGTAATTGTAACGAGAATTTTGTTCTTAGGAGTTCAGAAATGAAAGGGTTAAAATGGCTTGCTTTTCCCTCTTGGAGTGTAAAAAGCAATAAAGACAACTGGAAATGGCTGTGTTAAAAGGCCTTTCATTGTAAACTGATACTTAGACCAATATCAGAGAACAAGATTAAAATCCCAATTGGTAATTGGTATACGTTATTATGATGCAATATTTTAAAATTCATTAAAATAAGCATCACAGGGGAAAATGAAATATATTTTTATGAACTTTAAATGTATTTAATGTGTTGATATAAATATTATAAGTTTTATTCAGATTGCTTCCAGAACACTGAAATTGAGAAGCCATAGCTAGGCCTACAGTATTACAGACTTTCATTGTATAGGAATTAAGACCACATTTGGTTCACTTTAAGAGTAATGTTGAAGGGCTTGTTTATAGTAACCTTTGACCTAAGCTTTGCAAGATAGACTCCCTGGGATGTCTCACATTTCTAAAGGCATCTATTCATTTACCATGCATATATAACTTCTTTGTGTAGCTTACCGCCAAAAATATAACGTATGGCTTTAATCATAGATTTCAAATTATGCTAAGTAACTCCCCTATTTCTAAGAGAGCCACTTATTTTAAAGTAAGGCAATCTTATGTATACTCCCCTCTGTAACTGAATTTTAAATCCATAAAACTGATTGTAGTTTAGAATTCGTGGCCAATACCTTTAACATCAAAAATGGATAACATCTGGAACATTGCTCTGTATTGGACAAAGACTGTTAATGACTTAGGTTGCTACCGGATGATGTGTATGTTTGAATAAACATAAGTTTTAACTGCAAGATATTTGATTCGATTTGTTAAGAAAACTGGAATGTGACAAATAAACATGTCACGGAATGCCAATTTCCTACAGGTGATTCCATAATTTTTTCTAAAATCTGGAATCTAAGTTGAGAGACACCATGTCTAGCCTCTACGAAATGTGCCGGTATGGGCAAATCAGTCAATCCACTCCGAATCATAGACTTGTGTTTAGAAAATCTCATCTTGAATTTCTGACTAGTTTGCCCTACATATAGAAGGCCACAGGGGCATTTCAATGCATAGATGACAAAGTCAGAATCACAAGTCAAGTGTTGTCTAATAGAATACTTTTTACCACTCCGTGGTTGATGAATCACAACCCCCCCGAATCATAGAATGTCCTTGTTTCACATCAGATAATGCACTAATAGACTGAGGGACCAAAGTTTTTACTAACTTGTGTTTTAACGAGGTACCTCTTTTATAGGCAAACATAGGTCTATGGGAAAATTCCACAATGTTGGGATGACATTGAGCAAGATTATTTATTATTATTTTTTATTTTTATTTTTATTTATTTTTATTTTCTTTCTATTATTGTATAATTGTTATAATAATAATAATAATAATAATTATTATTATTATTTTATTTTTATGTTTTTTATTTTTTATTCTTTATTTTTTTCATTCTTTGATTTACTTTTTTATTTTCTTTCATTTTTAATTTTTTTATTCATTTTTTCATTTTTTTAATTTTTTTAATTTATTTATATATATATTTTTTATTCGTTTTTCTTTTTTTATTTGTTAGAATGATTATTTTAAGTATCCATCTATTGAATTGCTATGCTGAATCTATATGAATATCCATTATGTATTTATTTTTTTTGTTTAACATTGATCCATACTGTACATAATGGATCTGATCCTTGGTCTGTGCTTTACAGTTTACTTGTATGTCTAATGACAAGGATGCTCTGTGAAGATACATTGTGTAGTAGCTATGCGCCCTGTGCCTTGCGGCACATTGCGCATAATCCATTGTGTGGCTTATACAGTTGAGCACAGAGCAATGTTATTTTTGGTCCTTTTGCCGGTCCGTTTGTAAGAGGGTATCGCACGTGCGTTCCAGTGACGTTGATGTAGAATTATTAAAAAATCTTTATTGTACTTGTATTGAATTATTGCACTAACTCCATTTTAACCTGATGCTGTGACAAATCCTCCATTTTGTCCTCATAACCTGACTTCTCCATATGAAAACTACATTACATGACAGAATTGCTCAGCACATCTAACACAATAGACAGACTGTATTTTTCCATAAAGATATGACTAACCCAGGAACTGCTGAATTTCCCCTAACTCGCAACATAGTATAAATTGAAGGCCATGAGAACACTGTAGTAATGAAATGTTCTATTCATAAGAGACCTTGCACCTGACCACGAGATCTGACATCACCGACCGTGTAAAATGACGCTCAAGACCCCCTTGTCCCCACCCGTGTCCAAAATAATACCACCTCTTGGTGGGTGGACACGAAGTTAGTCACATAATGTTTAATCAAATTAATGATGTTTATTTGTTATTATCTGATAACCAATGATGATGTCATTTTGCTTTTAAAAAGATCTGCACAACTGTTTTCCAACCAGATTGCATTAAATTTTCTGAAGTGCTTTTAACCTGAACTCCATGTGTCAGTGTGAGCTTACTTCTGCGTATACGCAATTTAATCATCTCAGATTTGGACAGGAACAGATAGACATTTAAACATATTTGTTTATTTCTAAATTAATCCACATCAATTTGGTGCCCAACGTGGGGCATCGGGCTATGACCTCTGGCCGGTGAGCCGTCCTAAGGAAGACAAGGTTGGACGGGGGAATCCTGGGGGTAGGAAAGGAGATTGATCACCTCCAGGTACACGGTAGAGACTTCTGCAGAGCCACCGGTATGTTCCGGCCCCTTTGATTGACCCGTCCACGTGTCTGTGACTGCTTCCCGGGAGGACATCAAAGACAGGTAATATCTTGCCCGGTGTCTCGTTACTCACTTGTTTACCTGCATTTTAGTCTATCTGTTGCCTAGGTGTGTTTGAATTGTTTGCCTGTTTCCCCATTTTGAGATAAAGGGGGGGTGGACCTGCAGGGGATTTGCCTGGGGTTCTGTCTTGCTTGTTTTCCCCTTTTTGGGATAAAGGGGGGTGGACCTGAGGGGACTTGCCTGGGTCTTCAGTTTGTCTGTTTATCTGTTTGTATTTTACCCCTTTTGGGATAAAGGGGGGTGGACCTGTGGATGCGTTCCTGGGGGTCTTCTGTTACCTGTTTTACTCCTTTTAGGAACCACGGTGCTGTGGTTGTAGGGAAAAAGGGGGGTTGACCTGTGGATGCGTTCCTGGGGGTCTTCTTTGCCTGTTTACCTCTTTTAGGAGCCTCGTGGCTGTGGCTGTAAGGAAAAAGAGGATTGTTGGAACTGTGGATTTTGTGTAGACTCATAATTTCCTGTGATCCTTCTTGTGACACTTTGAGAGCCCAGCTAGCCTCATTGTGCACGTGGTAACCCACAGTTTCGAGTACTGGGGCTAGTGGAATTCCAAGTTTGGTAACCACTGCCCCGAGTGTTGAGGCTGGGGGGATTCCAGTTTTGGTAAACCTCAGCTTCGGCTGGGGGGATTCCAGTTTTGGTAAACCTCAACTTCGGCTGGGGGGATTCCAGTTTTCTTTTGGTAACCACAACCCTGAGCGCTGGGGCTGGTGGAATTCCAGTTTTCTGTTTATTTGTGGTAGGGGACTTAGTCTTGTGGCAGGGGACTCTGTTTCCTGGGGGGATTCAAGTAGGCATTGCTTGTTTTCCGCATCACGTGGTAGTGAGACTTATAAGTGGGTTTTATAGGGGCACTACGGGAGTGAGGATAGAGGTGGCCACATTCTTGTGGACTGCTGTGCAGAGGGAGGCTGACGGAACTCGGACCGGTGTCAGTTGTTTTCCGTGGCCGCTGGTAGTGAGACTTACGAAAGTCGTTCTCCGAGCGGGGACACTACGAGGTTGAGGGAGGTGACTTTGGAGTAAGCACACGAGTAAAGGAAAGGAATTACTGTTGATTTCATTTGAACTGTGATGCATGCACTGTATTTCAATTGTACTGTTGTTTTGTTTATTTCTAAATTAATCCACATCAATGTCACATGCGGTTCACATACCTGTAAATTAGCCGCGTCTGGAAGCCATGGAGGATACTTATCATATATTCATTTCATTTACTTATTTATTTTTTATTATATTTTTTTTCTCTCATCTAGTGGGCACTTATAGGTAATTATTGAAACGTTTTTATGTCACAGTAGGGTGTTTTATTTATACACATTCTAGACTCCTAGCAACTGTATAACTGTATAGTGATTCATGTTTTATTTGTATTAAGTTATTGATGTATTACTGGTTGTGATTTTGTTATACAATAAATACATTATGGATTTGATCCTTGTATTTATTTTGTAACACTATTGGCATTGGTATGTGTTTTTAAAATAATGTTTTGTTTTTTTTTTGTTTGTTTTTTATTGTTTTGTATCAATTAGTAATTCCTATTAATTAGTTGATTGGATTATTGACTGATTTCCTGTTTGCTATTGTGTCAGCTTGAAAAAGACTTTTACGGTCGAAACGTTGCGTTACATTCTGCTACAATAAAACTGCCTGCAGCTTGAATTTGGAGTGCCTGTGAGTTTTTCTTCTCTGCCTATTGTTCTGGGATTGCTGGTCCTGCTCTGGAGCACCCTTGGCCGTTGGGAATGAGTGCGGTTCTCACCACTTACTCTGTACTGTTGTAATAGGCAGAGTGTCCAGGTACTTACAGTGTATCCGATAGAAACAATATATATTATATTGTTACTATGTTGTGCTTACAACATTTGAAATTGGAATCCAGGTAGCTAAAATTTAAGTTACTGCGGCTAGATATGCGGTAGTAACAGACTGACACCTATAGTCTGCCTAGTGTGCTACCCGAGTCCCTATCGGCTAAGAGTGGAGGGGAAAAGAAATATATATATAAAGAAAATGGTTGATAACCTAATCTTCGTATAAATAAAGGCTAATGTGCCTTCGAGGGCACCCCTTAAGCAAAAGATCTACTCTAACACTACGCCACCCATCATGCCCAGACCTCTAAAAAATTGGAGTATAAATGGTCTCGGTGATGTGCCCGGTGGCCTGTTTTGTGCGGTACAGCACTCTGCATCCACCAGTGGAGGAACCCGTTCATCATGATCTGGGATATCTGTCCCGCTTTCAATTTATTCAGGGCCTGCCAGGGCACAGTGTCACACCAGTGCAACTCATATCTGGTGTAACAGTAGTGTACATAAAAAAAAACCTAGAAATTTGACTGTGAAATAATAGCAGTCAGTTTCCTTCACACTGGTGCGTTTCAGTGTGTCTCTTGCGTGACATCATCACCACGTTGACATCGTCTTTACCGTGGGCAGTCGTGGGCCTATATAATTGCATGGGTCCGCAGCGGCCGGCGTGCACCGACATGCCGTACAAGCCAGGCATCATGGCAGAAGATCGCTGAGCGGCACTCCCCTCGATCTTCAAAAGGTAATTATCTCAGTTTTAGCCGCATGGATAAAAAGGATACGTGACATTACCCCCCACTTGAAGGCCGCCCACTGGGAAGGCAGGACCAGGTTTGAGAGGAAATTTGGAGTGGAAAGAACAGATCTTGCGGCTAGCATGTATATCAGAAACAGAAACCCAAAAACGATCGTCAGGCCCAGAACCCTTCCAATCAACCATTTACTGCAAAGAACAGTTAAAAAAAATCTGGAATCAATTATGGAGGAGACTTCGTGCTCCTCCCGTCCAGCAATAACCAAAGGAGGAGGAGGGACAAAAGGGACAGTATACCTATTGCAGATATGAGGCTTAAGCAAAGATACATGAAATGAATTAGGTATACGGAAGGAGGCACGAAGTACAAGAGAATATGAAAAAGGATTGATTCTCCGAACAATTTGAAAGGGACCAATAAACCTGGGTGCAAACTTCATGCTAGGAACCTTGAGTCTCATATTTTGCCAGGAGAGCCATAACCGATCACCCACCTGTTAAACAGGGTTGACACCACTCTGCTTATCAGCATGAAATTTGAAACAAGCTAATTTGAGGATGGTACGAATATAAAAATGACAATTCTATTCCCAACTGTTTATTAAATGCTCTCCAAAAATCGTGACACAAATTGGGAACACCTGTCTTACACAATATTTTGTGGAATACCATGTAATCTGACAATTTCACGTATAAATATATGAACCAGGGGGCGGGGCCTGACTGCCGAGCAGACTGGTCGCACTCAACCAGAGCTCCGTGCGAAAACCGGCTAATAAGCGACTTTTTTCCCCAAAACTACCACACCAAACCTTCCACGACGAAGCAGCAGAGTAGTGGGGTGCCCCCGAGACTCAATTTGCCGGATTGCCGAGCTCGGAGAAGCGACCTGGGGCAGATACAGGATTGCGGCCTACCAACCTATGCAGGCGCGGGAGTGGCGGCCGACCTCCGCGCCAACAGCTCAGCGGGAAAACGCTGCAACCCTCCAGACCCCGTTCACCCCCCCTGGCCGGTGAGGGATATCCCGGTACCACCAAGCGACGGACACAGCACATGCGACCCAAGCATACCTAAACGGTGAGCGAGATACCCAGACCACATAACTTGCAAACGCACGAGGCACCTGAGGCCCAGCCAAAATGGCCGCCCAGCTAAGACACAGAAAAAAGCCAGTGGTCAGCCATGCCACACTCCACCCTCTGATGGCCCTAGACCAGCTGTGCCTGAAATTCTGCATAACATTGGTGGACAGGGGGGTGACCTACCAACTGGCTGCACAATTAGTGGCCTCGTGGCTAAGACCAACCACCCGCAGACGTCACTACGAACACCCAGCTCTGGCCTTCCAGGCAGCCACCAGGTCGCGCAAAAGCCAAAGGCCGGCATGGCGGGATCACGAACCGGGCGCACACACCAGCCCCCTCTCACAGAATAGTAACACCACCGAACGGACCCTAAGGCCCAGCACGCTACCAGAACATGGCTACAGGACCACGCCAAAGGCCCAAGGGAACCGGCAAGCACACAGGCGGACGCACATCAGACCAACCTCCCACCAACATAACAACGAGAACTCACCCACAAGTGGTCGGAACCACCTGATGAAGAGGCAGACAACGGCAACGAAGACGGCCCCGACATGGTGGCACATAAAGCATCATACAACACACAGGGAACTGTCGACCCCAGGGAATGGACTTACTTTGCAACCCACTCCGCAGCCTGAAAGCAGAAGTCACTCTCCCTGGCTATCGGGAAATTACACGTCAGGCATAGGCTGAACTGTCTCTGCAACCGGTCAGCCACACGGACTAGAGCCATATACGCTCTCCAGTTCCTTACCACCAGTGGTATTTTCTTATATTTTTCCCATATGACTGCCTTTTTTCTTTATGTTTTTTCTTTAAATTTCATACTGCCTATATCACCATAATGTTGTTGCCTGATCTACGCTTACATACATAGTATAATTTGTCAGCCGGTCCGGGCTAAAGTGAACGACCTCCTTCTCCACAAAGCAATGTTTTATACCTTTATAGCCTAGCATGTTTTACAATAAGGCACCGATGTCAAACATAGCATTTCATATATTTTGCTTTCTTTTATTAGAAATTTCTTTATATAAGCCTGTTTTAGAAACCTGTTTTGGACGCCTGTTTCAATAGGCCTGTTTCCTCTCAGCATTAACCTAATTGCATGGCTTTGCAAAAAACAAGATTGCATGTGTCTTGTCTGTACCCTCAGTCACGTCTCTGCATACTTTATCCTAACAAGTGCACATAGGCTACCTCAACACTCACCTTAACAATATTTGCAGTTACTGCCTATTTAAACGTTGCCTTTTACCTTAATCGTTTTTGCACTAAAGCAAGAATCTCAACAAATATAATCCTGGCATATGTATGACTGTTAGTTCCTCTCAGGCGTGTAATACCTTATACTCTACATAATTTTACCGTAACTAGATCCATCATAAGCCTGTTTATTAAGCTGTTATATATAAAAAAAAAAATTGTGCAAATTCTTCATGCCACTGTATACCATGTAAAACACTTGAAATATGCTGTTGTGGCGCTTGTCGAAATATTGTGACTATCTGCACTACTAAAATAAAGAATTAAAAAAAAAAAAAAAATATATGAACCAGATCTTGGGAAGAAGGTAACTTTCTGAGCAGAACAAAGTGTGCCATTTTTGAAACGCAATCAACCACCAGAGGATGGTGGTATAGCCTTTAGAAATCAGGAGTTCCACAATGAAGTCCATAGACAAATGAAACCAGGGAACACTGGTTATAGGAAGTGGTTGTAATAACCCAGATGGTAGTTTATGGGGAACCTTAGAAACCGCACAAACACTACAAGCCTCCACATACCCTCTGATGTCTTTTCTAAGAGAAGGCCACCAAAATTATCTGGAGACAGCGAATACAGTTTTATCAATACCCGGATGTCCAGCTGTCACATTATCGTGGAACACTCTTAGTACCTCCTCTCTTTCTAGCAATGGAATAAACTTGAGGTTTATCTGAGACTGAGCAGCCATGATAGCACAAAGAAGAGGAGAAGACAAGGGAAGGAAAGTAGAGGCAATGCTACACTCAGGTGGAATGATAGGAGAGGTCTCATGTTCTTGTTCAGACTCTATGTCAAATTGCCTAGATAGGGCATCAGCCTTAACGTTCTTAGGACCTGGTCTGTACATGATGATAAAGTTAAAGCGTGACCAGAACAATGACCATCTAGCGTGTCTATAAGGCAGCCTTTTAGCATCTCCAATGTATGCCAAGTTTTTGTGATCAGTTATGATCAGGAGGGGATCCTTGGAACCTTCCAAAAGACGTTGCCAATCTTTCAGAGCTAGTAAAATGGCCAAGAATTCTCTGTTACCAATATCATAGTTACGCTCCGCTGGTGATAACTTTCTAGAAGAGAACCCACAAGGATGCAAAGGGGTATCCTGACTCTCCCTCTGAGAAAGAACAGCCCATACCTCTGTCTCAGAGGAGTCTACCTCTAGTATGAAGGGTTTGCTAGTGTCATGATATACCAATATGTCAGCAGAGGCAAATCATTTCTTTAAAAGCTCAAAAGCCTCTTTAGCTTCTTTAGGCCATATAGTACAGTGCCAGGATATTTATATCGGCAGACATTTTGTGCTAAAATAGAAATTAAAAGTGTATATTGTCAGAGTCACTCAGAACAGAGCAGACTCCATTTTGCTATCTTCAGGCTAACAAAGATACATCATTTCTTATTCCTTTCTGTAACACTAAACACTAGCCTGAGCTAAGGAATGCATTATATAAACAAGACAAGTGATAAGCAATGAAGCAGGGGGATGGAATGCTCTGTTTACATGTAGAAATAATTTTAAACACAGACACTAGTGACAGAGAAGACTAAGTAATTAATTTTACTTTCTAAATTTTACAAGGTCCCATTGTAAGTAAGGGGTGAAATTGAGTTTAGAACTGTCAATTTTAGAAATTACTATCAAAGTCGTTGCCACAAAGACTGAGGCAAACGCTTTGAACTGACAGCAAATTTAAGTTATGGTAGTCATTTTAGATAAGCCAAATGACGTCAAAATCGTCATCAGGAAAAGTTAACTCTTTCCTGGATAGGAAAGTTTAGTGGGGCGAAATTGCACCCTCTATGGACCAAATACCTAAATTGCAATCTGCAGGTTGACCACACCTTCAGTATCCTATTGGTCATACCAACTGATGACGTACAGAGAATATTTATCTTTAAAAAGTTAGGACAAAGGGAAGAGAGAGTTTTTTGGGTCTTTCAGATTCGAACATTCAGAGAGATCCAGGACAGATAAACTCTCTTGTACCCAACTCAAGAAACACTCCTGGACACTTAGAATTTTACTCTTACTTTCTAACCACCACTATATTTTTTTATTATTACTTACACACCTGCATACAACCAATCATACATGCATTCAAGTTCCTGGGACTACCTACTCATCTGATGAGAATATCTACTTAACTGGTAATTATGCTGGTATTATTTAATTAATCTAAATTAATTAAAAATCTAATAGCATGATATATGACTGGATAAATCACGGTCAGATTTCAATATTTAGAAACCTTAGTAAACTAAAGAATATATAGTTATAAACATTCCATTCTGCAGGTGGAATTAAGAATAATTATATATTAATGTGAAATTATCACGTGTTAGCATACCGATGTTTTTATCCAGGTGTATTGATTTGCTCTAAATAAGATATCTTTTTAGGCAAATCAAAATTCGGCTTATAGAATCTGGTAGATCATTCTTATTGGATGGTTCCAGGAAATGATTAATGAGCTGGTTTAAATGTTATTTTAATTGAAAATTACATGAAAATAGGATATTATATGCCTAGGAGGATCTAGCCAGCATTCAAAGGGTTACTCAGTTGATTTAACCGTTAGCCAAGGTTTTATGGCTTTTTGCTGGAAGTTTAGCTTTCTGTCTGTGAAGTACCCTCATAAATATTGTAAGTGACAGTTGATGCGGTTAGTCATTGGAATGTGCCATTCCATTGTATTGCATACTTATGCTATACTAAATATTCACTGATTATTATCATGCATGCTGCCTAATATTATTATTATTTTATTTGTCACAATAAATTATATCTATTTTTATAACAAATTGTGATTTTATTTGTATGGGATACATTTCACTTACATGATACGATCTCTAAGATCTAAGAGAATTGAAATAGTGGGCAATTCTCGACTGTTTAATATTATCATCCCCTAAATAGCCCCACAACAGTTAACCCCCTTACATGTCATATTGGTGATGGGGGCTATCACAGTAGAGAAACCTTTGATGAATCTCCTATAGTAATTTGCAAACCCTATAAACCTTTGAATGGCTTTTAACCCATTAGGTAATGGCCAGTGTAGAATGGCTTCTAGTTTGCGAGGGTCCATCTGAAAACCAGAGGCCGAAATATTATATCCCAAGAACTGTACCTCCGTCTAATCAAATATGCATTTCTCAAGTTTGCAATATAGCCCATTTTTAAGCAAAGTTTTTGCGATACTTGCTTCACATGCCTATAATGAGTCTGGAGATCGGGGGGAAAAATGAGAATATCATCCTGATATACTAATACAAAAGTATAAATGTAGTCTCTGAAAACATCATTAATGAAATCCTGAAACACGGCCGGAGCATTGCATAAGCAAAGAGCATGACAAGATACTCATAGTGACCACTTCTCGTGTTAAATGCAGTTCTCCATTCATGACACTTCTTAATCCTTACCAAATTGTAAGCACTCCTAAGGTTGAGTTTGGTAAACACCTTAGCACCCTGGAGTCTGTCAAACAATTCTGAGATAAGGGGAATGGGATAAGCATATTGATGGTGATCTTGTACAATGCCCTATAATCAATACATGACCGTAACTCTCCATCTTTCTTGGATACAAAAAAGAACCCCGTACCTGCAGGTTAAAAAGATTTATGTATGTGACCTTTTTGTAGAGACTCTTTAATGTAATCCTCCATAAATCTACTTTCCTGTGGTGATAAGGCATAAACTTCCCCCCATAGGGGGCATAGTGCTGGGTAACAAATCTATGGAGCAATCATAAGATCTGTGAGGAGGTAGCGTATCGTTGTGACTTTTACTAAACACTTGTTTAACCTCCCAGTACTGCACAGGATTTTCGGTAGGCTGAGGTGTAAGAGTAGGTAGAGCAATGATGCCCACTCTTTTAGTAATGGGTAACATACATCTCTCACTACATTATTTACCGCATCAAAGTATTTCCCCCTTAGCCAAGTCAATATGAGGATTATGCATAACAAGCCATGGGAATCCTAGTATAATGGGACAAGAAGGGGAAGCAATTATCTAAAAAGTAATAATTTCTTTATGTAACGCTCCTATAGTAACAGTAATAAGCATAGTTTTGTTGGATATTAGAGGTTGAGAGAGAGGTCTCCCATCAATGGCCTCGACGGCCAGGGGTGATGATCTCTCCTTGATGGCTAGGAGGTGTTTACTGACAAATTGTATGTTGATAAAGTTTCCTGCAGCACCATCAGGGTCCATCAGGGCTTTACATGAAAAACGTTTCTTGTTGCATAGAGCAGTAAAATTAGGGAGAAATCTACATTGGGTAGTACCAGGGGACATATCCATCAAACCTAAGACCAGTCCCCTTATGGTTCTTAGCTTCAAAAGTTTTCTGGACGTATGGGACAAGCATTTCTCATATGTCCTTTGTTTCCACAGTATAAGCAAAGGCCCTCGGCAGGTACACTTCCACCTACTGTACCTACGCCTATCGAATATAGGGCACCTACTATCACCCTATCATCAGCCCCGCATTTTAAAGGTAATATTCAGGAATGTCGGGGATATCTGCCAAGTGACCCTATGTAGGGGAAACAGTCTCTATTCTGCTCTGTGTCAGTGTGTATCAGGGATCATTAGGATAGGTGTCAATCCATATCTGCCAAGTGACCCTATGTAGGGGGAACAGTCCCTATTCTGCTCTGTGTCAGTGTGTATCAGGGATTTGACTATCTTTATTCAGATTCAAAAATTACAATTCCAGGAAAAATTTAACAAACATTTACAAGAACATGTTATGCACATCATAGAAACAACGTAAACCTCTTTAAAGCCACAAACTTAAGACAAAAAATACGTACACACAATGTGTAAGGGTTTGAAAGAATATTCTGAATCCTTACATGTTTACTTTATCGTTTGTTTGATTTTTGTGAACCATATATAAACTACAAGCAGCGTGAAAACTATAAAAACTCAAGTGGCCATGCTGATCAAATTAAATAGTATGCTTTACACAACGTATAAGGGTGATGTCACAGCACAATGGGAATGTAACAGGGGAAGAGGTGAAAGTCATCCTCCCCCTCCCACGACCCCGCCATATCTGCCAAGTGACCCTATGTAGGGGTAACAGTCTCTATTCTGCTCTGTGTCAGTGTGTATCATGGTCTCTGAGGACGGGGAACAGTCTCTATTCTGCTCTGTGTCAGTGTGTATCAGGGCAGGGCTTTGAGGACAGGTGTCAATGTTAGGTGATTTCTGCCCTTTATGGATGAAAAGCAGACTCTGCATCAACTGTGCAATTTTCCATGGGAGTTTTGCCATGGATCCCCCTCCGGCATGCCACAGTCCAGGTGTAAGTCCCCTTGAAACAACTTTTCCATCACTTTTGTGGCCAAAAAGTCAATGGCGGTTCGCGCGGTTCGCCGGTTCGTGAACATTTGCGGAAGTTCGCGAACCGAAAATTTCGGGTTCGCGACAACACTAATTATTACTAATTGCTAACTTTTAGTTTTTCACTACTTTCACCATATCTGCGGAGTACCAGAGTGGTTTCTTCACTTTTTTCCACTGACTGACATTAGTGCCATTATCTGTTGCCTTTAGTAGTGCAACTTTTAAATAATCCAATTTCTCCTATACTCCATTTGAACCGCTGCAGTCCTTTACGCATATTCTAATTTTAGAAAAGTCTGTTTTTCTAAAATCTAAAATGTTTGTTTTTGTGTGGTGTGACACAGTCACTGTTCTTATATTAAACTACACTGACTGGTAATCACTAAATCCTAAACATTCACCTACAGTAATATCTGATACAAAATCTCCATTTATTAACACCAACTCTAGTATGGCCTCCTTATGAGTTGGCTCCTCAGTGACTTGTTTTATGAGATAATCCCAGTAGTTTAGAATATTCATTTAGAATATGTGTGCTCCACAAGGTTTTCCAGTTCAAATCAGATAGATTAAAGTCACCCATGATGATAACTTCCCTCATTCAATGTAATTTTAGCTATTTCTTTAACTAGTAGATTATATAACTATTCTATTTGTCAAGGAAGCCTCTAAATTCCACCTACATGAGTTACTCTTAGATTACCAATTTCTAATGTAACCCAAACTTACTCTATGTTCACCTCACTAACTTGTATTATGTTATATTTTATGTTATCCTTCACATACAGGGTCACTCTACCTCCTTTTATACCTTCTCTGTCTTTTCTATATAATGAGTACCCTGGTCCCATTGTAATGTCCCAGTCATTTTTCTCATTATACCATGTCTCAGTAACAGCCACAGTCTGAATGTTAAAAAGACAGAACTTCAGAGAATTACAGTGTGGACACAACCTGCAGGATATAATTGGCAATAACACAACAAAACTCCTTTACCTCTGAAACCTCATTGAAAGACTAGTCATATGTTCCTAGAAGTACAAGAACATCCAATTATCCTTCCTGCTTTGCTTGCTTAACCATTTTTTAAAAATGAAGTTGCCCGTCTCTCCGAGCAGTAACTTTAGGAAGAGATCTCACAAAGCCACTATAGTTCAACTCCACACCTCTTGATAAAATCCTCCAACAACAACTGCTTTCTATCAGGCCTCACCTTGTCCTTTTTGTCATTGGCTACAGTCTTGCACACCGTAGACATAGAGGATGGTGGTTTCTCAAACTCGGTGCCTGAGCCTGTTTCCCCCACTACACTCAGAAAGTGCTGAAAATGAATTATATAGAGACACAGACTGTGCAATATGCCTTTTATCCACAACTTTAAGTATACCAGATCCTACAGTAATCCATCTGCCATTCATATGAAGCCTCTACGGCAATGGCTTTGCAACAGTCCCAACCAGAGTTTGTTTAACAGATAATTTATAAATCTCTATCTTTAAAAATACAATCTTCTGCTGCAGTATAGAGAACTGTCTACAGATTAGACAGCATCCAAACCTCCAAAAAGTGGAACGTGAAACAAATACATAACATCTATTACACTGAACTGTCTGCCATTTTAATGAGGTAAAGAATTTAAATCAAACAAATATTGTATACCTTAGACTACCTCCAGAGTATCTCCAGAATATATCCACGTACGCACTTTGAAACAGCCCTTAGGGGCAGCAGCCAAGCATAATGTTTTGTAAGATGTATATATTTTTTTGCTTAGACTGTAAAACTATAGGTACAAATTAAGATTGTAATCTCTTTTGAGCAGGACCCTCATCAACCTATTGTTCCTCTAACATTTTGCAAATGTCTAATTTATTGTTAAATTACCCTCTTTATAATATTGTAAAGCTCTGCTGAATAAGTTGGTGCTATATAAATACCAATAAAAATAATAAGTGAATAAATTGCAATTATCTGACCTTCTAGGAATCAGTAAATTATGTACATATGATTTTATGAGAGACTGTTTCAGAATTTAGAGCATTTTGATTGGAGATATTTATTTTATTTCCCTGGGTTTTTTTTAGTCTTTGTTTTCTTTCTTGTTATCTTGTCATCATTTTTTGTAAACTTTAACTTAAATTAAATTTTTCTAATAAATACAAAGTAATGAAAATTGGAACATTATTCTAAATTAATGTTACAAAAATACACATATCAACATACACCCTAACCAAGACATTTGCAATATTCAAAATAATAACTTTCATATATCATTCATCGGTTAAAGATTGATAGTGTATTGAAACAAATGGCATCAAAAATATAAAGGTAAATTGGTGAGTAGAATTTTTGTAGAATACAGAGATGTCAACACTTTATGTCAACAAAAGGAAAATTCCATGTGCTAAAGTAAAAGAATAAACATGGATGCCAATCTAATAAAAACAAACAGATTTTTTTTTTTTAAATGTATTCATCAATGCCAAAAAAATCAAGAATGAAAATGCTGATCCATTGAAATAAAATTAATTCTGATTAGTCACGTTCATCCAGAAAAAGGATGCAGGGCTGCAGGAGCCTGATCGCAGCAGTAAAATAGCATTATTAAGTGATTTCCTGCTCTGTCTGTCCCTTTAATGCTCTAGCCTCCTTACCTTCAGTCTAGTTACTGTCTTAAATGCTGGGGATTTCTGCAGATCCCAGCTATATGAAATATAATGGACTCTTGCCGCATGAAGTGGTATTTGCCAATTCCTCAGGTAGACAGCCAAGAATACATAATCATATATGCACTGCAGAGCCTGTCAACAGAAACATGATTGGGCAGTGTCAGAAAGGCGCAGCAGGGCTGATGCACTTCAGCTGTTTTCACCTTAATATCACTTTCACCTGCCTATTGCTCCTAATGTTAGCTTGAACGATGATCCAGAAATAAGAAATCCAGAGTCAGCAAAATAGTCAAACAATCTTAATCCAACACTCAGGACAAAAAATACAGGCGTCCATAGACTTTTATTATCAGGATGCTCCGTACACGAAACTCTGAAAAGTATTGAATTAATTTGCTAAATAGCTGTATATCTATATCATCCAACTCAGTTTTATTTACGGGGATATTTCTAGGACCAGAAACATCTGGGGCTTGAGCCCAAAGGAAATCTTGATGACCCCCTACATTAACAGAGAGGTGGGGAAATGTGATGACATATACCCACATTAACAGAGAGGTGGGGAAATGTTATGACATATACCCACATTAACAGAGAGGTGGGGAAATGTTATGACATATACCCACATTAACAGAGAGGTGGGGAAATGTTATGACATATACCCACATTAACAGAGAGGTGGGGAAATGTTATGACATATACCCACCTTTGTTTGTTATGTCTCTTTCTTTCTACATATAAAGGCTTGCTGGTGATGTTCTCCTGGATGAAGGAGAGCTCACGGGAGATGACAGAAGCAGAAAGAACCCCTTACTGACTGCCTGATTGACAGCCATGGGGTGTTTAGTTAATTATTCATGAAAGTGATGATTTCTCATACAAATTGGCACTTTAACATAGGATACCTCTCACCCATACAGCACTTCAGCAAGGGTGTAAACAGTGCTGGCTTTAGACCTTTAGGCACCCAGTGTGAAAAACCTCTCTGGTCACACCCTTTCATCCAAGTTTAGTGTGTGCATTCAAAATAATACATTTCATAGATCATTCATAGGTAAAATGTTGATAGGATATAGAAACAAATGGTGTTTTAAGTGTTTGTATAGTGGCTTTATTATATTAATAAATATTCTAATATAGATATATATTTATTACCCCCTCCCTATTCTTAACTTGCAGGGAGGGTGAGATGCTGATCTCTGGTGGTCCAGTGTGCTGGCAATCGGGTCTGCGCCTCCACCTTTGTGTATGATATTTGTTATGGGTGTATTGACTGTGTGTGATATTTGTGATGGGTATTTAAAGGGACACTCCAGGCACCCAGACCACTTCTGCTCATTGGAGTGGTCTGGGTGCCAACTCCCACTACCCTTAACCCTGCAACTGTAATTATTGCAGTTTTTCATAAACTGCAATATTTACATTGCAGGGTTAACTCCACCTCTAGTGGCTGTCTATTAGACAGCCACTAGAGGTCACTTCCTTGTTTCTAGCACAGGTTTCCTGTGCTAGAGCGTCGCTGGACGTCCTCACGCTGTGTGAGGACCTCCAGCGTCGCTCTATTCCCCATAGGAAAGCATTGAAATGATTTTTCAATGCTTTCCTATGGGGAGACGTAATGCGCATGCGCGGCATTTCCGCGCATGCGCATTAGGTCTCCTCGGCCGGTGAGCGAGATTAGTCTCGCCCACCGGCCGACGTAATCACCAGGAGGAGCGTCGCGGAGGCGGAGACAGCGGCGAGGGACATCGCCGCTGTCCCAGGTAAGTGACTGAAGGGGTTTTCACCCCTTCAGTAACCGGGGATTGGTGGGTGGGAGGGAGAGGGACCCTCCAGTGCCAGAAAAACGGATCGTTTTTCTGGCACTGGAGTTTCCCTTTAAAGGGACACTATAGTCACCAGAACTACAGCCTTTTGTGTTTGTTCTTGTGAGTATCATCATTACCTTCAGTTTTTTTGCAGTAAACACAGTTTTTTTCAGAGAAAAAGCCGTGTTTACATTACAGCCTAGGGATACCTCCACTGGCCACTCCTCAGATGGCTGCTAGACGTGCTTCCTGGGGCTGTGCTGCATACTGTGCAGCACTGCCATTCAGTGTCTCCACCCCCTGCATGGAGGCACTGATTTTTTTCTTATAGAGATGCACTGATTCAATGCATTTCTAAGAGGAGCTGCTGTTTGGCCAGGGTTATGTTTGACTTGTGCTGGCTCTACACCTGTTCTTTAGAAAACAAATTTGCAAACCACCAGTGTTAAAGTGATCGGTGCAAACAAAATTATTTTTAAACAACTTAGCTTATAGGTACACAGTATCCCACGGTTACCTCCCAGTTGGTAACCATATAACATAGATAGTTAAAAGATAGGGTAGGACCTGTGGACTTTTATGTTTTATTTTATTTCATGTTTTCATGTATTTTTGTAATCCTCCATTCTTTTATTTATTAATTAAACCGTTTTATGGGAGCTGTTTGGTGTGGCTGGATCATTGGATCATCCTAGTAACCGGGGCACCCTGCGGTCATTATTGAAGGAGGATTCTCAATTACCCCCCATCTACATCGTGGGGAGGCACCTCTAACACGCTTTTAACACTTGGAATTTGTTAGTCTAATGGAATATTTTGTTTTATAACTGATTCCAAACAATATTGCACTACGTTTCTTTGTCCTTTATTTTAGGCACATCAGTGAAATCCCTAAACACCCTATCTTGTATATATCTACACCTGTTCTGCCTCCTTGACAGTCTTATCCAATCCAATGTTTTACTATGTGAATGCATTGTTAGTGGCTGAGAAAATCACTTCTGATGATGTCAGCCAAGCAAGCAGATCAGGGACAGAGCCAGCAGCAGCAGACTGAAATAAAAGTAAGATTGTGCTATAGTTATGTGGCAAGTAGGGGGCAGGGGTGCTAGATGGTAGTTTAACACTATATGATCCAGAATACATATTTGTATTCCTGACCCTATGGTGTTCCTTTCATTCAGATTGTAAAAAAAATTTATGTAGGCCCATGTGTGAATGCAGGTGTGTATTTTTGCAGTGTCACATGCACACAGTTCCATAGTCAGAAAGTTAGATGCATATATGGGAATATATAAGATTCATGCTCCATCATTCCAATGGTTACTAATTGTTACAATTAGGTAACAGCAGTCTTAATGGTAAATGCACACTTGACAAAGACAGAGGCAGTAGAGACACATTCTAATGCAGTTCCAGGAATTGGATAATGTATTGAACACCACCAGTAACTATACAGCTAAATCATAAAGAGCTCTGTTTTAGATACCTTAGCAGAATCTTAAACTGACAGAACAGTCTCTTGAAGCAAGGTATAGATGGTGGCAACTCCTCAGAGTCAGGTAAGGACAAAACTAGGACTTCAAATTTAAGTGTTTCAGCCAACATAGCAAAAAGATTAGCAGAAATATATTTTACAGAGAAAGATTAAGATCCCACAGAGCCATATCACCAGATTGAGGCCCTCTGTTTATTCATCACATAGGGACGGAGACTGGGGTCAAGCTAATTCATGCTTATTTATAAAATTCTTTATTTCTGCGTTTTACATAAGATAACAGTTTTACAGAAATAGAGAAGGGTGGGTTAGTGCACGGTATGCATAATAGGTTTATGGTTTTCTGTACAATATAGGTGTTCTTATTTGCAGACATACAGTTTTAATGACCGGGTGGTGGTCTACTCTGTGGGGTATGGCTTTGGGTCTGTGCTGCCAATGGCTGTCGAGGATCCTAGTGGCAGGGCTGCCTAGTTCCCTGTTCATTGGGGTCTCCTCTGCTTTAGTATTTGAGTAGCTGTCTACCTAGTGTGGTTGAAGTGGTTGTGGATTGGGGGAGGGTCACCGGTTGGCAGGAGTAGTGCCATCCATTGGTTTGCCCTTATTTGTGGACCCGTTAGGGTTTTACCGCTTTCAATGGGCTGGTGTTGTTCTTTCCCCTGGGGATCCTACCCACTGTTGTTGGTATGCTCTGCGCGTGGTCGCAGTCTGTGTTCACCATGCAGGGGTTGAAGCTAATTCATGTTTATAGAGCCTCTGTATAACTCCTGATTCCTTGTTGGCCACCTAAAGTCACCTTATTGTTAAACTTGCTTTGATCTATAAGAACAGGCAATACAGTAAATACTGCCTTCAGTGCTCGCACCAGTTAGCACCATTTGCTGCTAACTAGAAATAATTAAGACAACAATAGCTGCAACACATCAGCTGGAGTTGACTTTTTAGAGGCATGCAATGATGGACAATGACAGGTCTTTAGATTGGATGAGTTGCTTTTCCCCTTATCGCTTGACTTTTCCCGCCTCTGATTATCCTTTCCATCCCTCCCATTATTCTCCATTACTCCCCCACACACCATTCATTATTCTTTCACTTTTCATTTTTCTCTCCTTCAAGTATACTACCTTTCACTTCCCCTCTCTGCTCTTTACCTTCTGTAAATCTCCTAATTCCCACTGCCCTCCTCTTTTTCTTAAAGCTCTTTAAATTTTTAACCAGCTTTCAGATTGTTTACCATTTGGTGCAAAGCAGTGACATTATCCATGGTATCCAATAGGAGGAGTTAGCTGTCTCTTCATGCGCATTTGGCAGAGACTTCTTCCATTAATCCTTTGCATTTTGATGTACAGGATACTTCAAAGTAAAAGAAGGATGTGATGCCATATCATATTCTTGGGGTTTTGACTCAAAAGAGACCTAAGAGATCGCAGCCCTCTGGTAACTAACCAGCAGCCCTCTTGGAAGCAGAAGCCTCAAAAAAAGTTCTTAGAGGTGAAAATATAACATAATAAAATATTTAGGGGGGCGGGGCCTAGAAGCTGAACTGAGAGGATGCAGAACAGAATGGCTCCTGCTTTTCCAGGCAATAATTGCTGCATACAAGCCACAAGTGTCCCTCATCCGACCCAAATGGGTCACCAATCGAGCGGTGAACTAGCGGGGCTCACACTGACACCAAATACGATGCCGTCTCTGCAAGAATCACCGGATCGACATCTGTGGCCTACAGGCTCACGCGGCACTGGGGAGACGGGCGCTCCCCGGTTGCCCCCAAAGGCAAACAGCTGGCGACTGGGCCCTTGCCCCCCCCCCATGGACCGGCGGGGTTATCCCGGTCCCTGAAAGTCTCCAACAGCGCAGGGGGAAGTATACCCAAGCGGAGCTTACCAAACCGAAAATGGCGGCAAATGCTCCTGAGCCACAAGACAAGGCACATTGGCCCGACATTCTAAAGCGGCTGGATGCCACATTTGCAGCCTTCTGGACGAAACTGGCAGAATGGCAGGCTGGGGCACTCACCCTGAAAGAGCACCTGCAACACTCTATGGCACTCCCCAGACGCCCCCGGCCACGAGGCACACCTCATAGAATGAAGCGTGCAAGAAAATGGCGCCGACGACAGCAAAATCTACAGCACGAGTACAGACCCACGGGGCTGCGACCACAGACTGCCATCTTCTCAAGCATGAACAAGCCATCCACACTCAAACATACCACCAAGTTTCGGCTTAACAAGAGACCCATGGACTTGTTCGGAGGTCCCAGGGAGGGAGGTCCAGGGCTGCATGCCCTCTTGCAAGCCTGGGGATGGAGGTCTCCCTCACCCTGCTGCGAAACAGTGGACTCAAGCGGGACATTCATTACTGACAGGACTATGGTAGCCAGCACGGGCATTGGGTGAATAGCAACTAGGTCAAGGGTGGGGGGAATAAACAGAGGCACTAGCTCCCTCTGGCCGCTTGTATCCCAGGGTCCCTCATTGCCTAAGATCGACCGTAGAGGTTCCATACTTTTATAAAATATGAACACCCTGCAGAAACCGGTTCTATGCTAACCTTGTTAATTCATCTTATTTTCTTTAATGTTTAATCTTTTGGTGCATGTTGTCTCTAAAAGTTTATTTTGCCATACAAGTAATGTCCTCGGATCAGCCTCAGTAGACACTGCAGCATATAAGCGTTAAACTCAGTGACTTGTGTTATTATATACTCTGAGCAATTCAATTTATCTGCAGTGATTAAGCTATACCCAGCTTTGTATAACCTGTCAATATTACCCTGCGAAAGGTACCTCTTACTCATACTTTAATTGACAAAACGCTGAATATAATAGGTACAGGATTGCTTACGGCAGGCGTATAAATACACATAATGTACCTTCTGGAAGCAGATACCTTGACCGTTTATCCTACATTTAATTATGCTTTCTCGTTGATTATGTTTTTCTTTTTCTTTATTTTTAACTTACATACGACAGACAAACCTTAAATAAGCTTGTGACCCTTTAAATTCACAAAAAGTCAGTATGTTCATCCGAATAGCTTGTCATCTGCCTTATCGGATAACTGACATGTTGTCCTTATTCTTGACGATCTTACAACAAAACATAAAATGTGCGCTGTTTAGATATGCCAAGCAAATGTTCCTCAATGTTGTCCTAAATGCAAGCAATAGCTGTTGTGGCATTGCCTGCCTATCTGTATTGTTCATGCACAATAAAATAAAGAATATAAAAAATAAAAAAAAAATATTTAAGGGGAAACACAAACAGTGAAGCTTAAAGCACATTTGTATATTTCTCTTAAAACACTTCTTTAATTGTTATATCTTCATTACAAATATACTTTAAACTACTAACATTACCTTATATCCACTCCAGAATTCCGTTTAAGTGGAGTTGTAAAGAAAGGGGAATTCAAATATTTCTGATACAGTGAATCCATCATCTCTTGGATCAATGTTCGTGTAAGAAGATTGACCATGACACAGTTTATCAGCTTGCATTCCCTTATGTATTGACAGCCTTAACCTTGGGATGCTGGTAAATGATATTTGATTGATGATTATGGTGACCATTTAACTTAGTCACATCCAATTTCATCTCCTAAGGCTATTCAGCGATTAATAATTACGTCTTCTTGGATAGGGGCAATAATAAAAATGACTCTACCTAAGTTGAGTAATGTTGAAAGACTCCATCACTCATGAACTATGAAAATTGTAAAACATATATTACAGAGACTTTGACAATGTTTTATATATAAACAATCATTGTTAATAGTATACACGCAAATAAAAAGTGTCCAAGTTTATTTTTTAATAAACTATCTTCAAATATATAATACATGTATACATTGCAAACATGCATTACATTCTATGCATTCATATATTTAATATATATATATATATATATATATATATATATATATATATATATGTAACAATATACATTGTATGCAACCTTTTCTAGATTGCCAGCTCATTCAAGCAGGGTGTTTTTTCTTGCTAACATTTGTTATAGATGGCTTCTTATTTGTTTTTATAGTAGCTCAGTACAGGGGCGTAGTGTTGGGGGGGTGAGGGGGAGGGGCACAGGTGCAAAATGGGGCACAAAAGTTTAGTAGTAAGCCAAAGTAGTAATACTACATTTAAAAAAAAAAGCGCCGGGGCGGGGCCGGACCGCCGAGCTGGCCGGCCGCAGGAAAGCTGAGCTCCTGCAAATTATTATGATTTAAGCCTGTAACCTACACTCCCCGACCCAGAAAGAAACCCGGCAGCACTGGACCTCTGTGCAAGGGGGCACTGGATCTAGGGAGAGGCTGGCTCTCCAAGTTGCAGTCCCCTGGAGGGGAAAATGTTCGCTGCCACAGCTGGGGCCTTCCCCGGCGGTGAGTGGGGCAGACGGCCGCTGCTCCGCTATCCCGCCTGATAGTGCCCAGCCGGAGGCCCAAATCGACGTGCAGCTGGCCCTGTTCCCCCCCTCTGGACCGGTGGGGGTCATCCCGGTCCTCACCCCATGGCCCAGACTGCTGCAAAACATCTAAAGCCCAGTGACAACATCTTGATCGGCGGGCCGGGCATCTCAACTAAAATGGCGGATGCCATGTGCGCTGGAGATACACCTTACAGTAATGGCGGACGGAACGCTTCAGGTGAGAACCTCCCCTCCCGAAGAGACGGGGAACCGGTCTCCCAAGCAAGGTGTCACATACTTACTCTGGATTGACACAGCACACCTCCCATCCAACCCGGACAGAGCCGTGAAGCACACCAACAGCCGGCTACCAGCAGGACCACGCTAAGCCCACATGGGATGATGGCCAAGCAGAGTCATAAGCGGACTTTAGTATGTGTGCCCCACTGACCCAAACATACCCAGCACGGGTAGAGCACCAACGAGATCCACCTAATCACGCTCAGCCACCCTCATCAGCCATACCCAAGCGAGGTTATAAGGGCATGTAGGGTGACTCACTGCCCCTAGCGGTTAAAGTAGCCACCCAGCCATACATAAACAGCATGAACTGCCTCTATATAACGTTTTGAAGCTGGAAAGATCAAACTACATTATAGCTTGTAATCAACCTTCCTAGCTATCTTTTAAGATATCTTGAGCTCACCTTCATCTTGTGTAACATGCTTATAATAATCTGAATGATAGGACCATTTCAATCTTAGAGAGCCCTCATCGTTCTAGCCTGTACTACTGTTGTCCTAGCATAACAATTAACTGAGAATTCACTAACTAGAGTACCAAACCTAGATTTACCTAGGAATGCCTTATGTCTGCCTAGAATGTAACAAAACTTGCTATTTCATATAAAAATGTGCTGTTTCTGAATGCCACTCATTGTAATGCCATGAAAATGCCTGCAGTTGCTGTTGTGGCCCTGCAAGATTGTCTGTAACTCATATGCACATGCAAAAATAAAGAATTTAAAAAAAAACCAAAAAAAAAAAACCCTCCCACTCACACAGAAAATCTCCCAATACTCGAACATTCTATACAGATTTTTATACACGATGGGGCAAATAAACATTGCCATATAACATTTTACAGTATTTTACTTGCTAATTACAGCCATAATGTCCACATGTAATCTTTATCAGTGAATTACTGATTCCTTCAAATGGGAAATCACACTATAAATAGGCATTATGTATATGGCTATTAAATGGTATAGTACTGGTATGCTAGTAATGGGCACCTAGATAGCCTTGTTCAGCGTCAAAGACATTTTCCCCAAATATTCTATAATTCTTATTACATAATATAATATATATTCTTATATATTTTCCTACATGTACATTAAATGTGTTTCCACATGTTTTGTTTATGTATGTATATTATGCCACTTTATCTAAACATTGCTCCTCTATAGGGGCAATGTGAGAAGGTTGGGAAACCCATGGCAATGCTCTATTGGCTGGAGCTTGCGAGGTCTCTACAGTATGGTCTGTATCTCTGCACCTGGCGTAGCTGCATACCGGAGGAAATGGGCTCTACCCACATAGGTAGACTGAGTGGAGGGGCACGCACCCGGCAGCACACTGGGCAAGCTGCTAGGCCCCTTCCTGGTTTCAGGCCTTCCCTCACAACAAGGATCCAATGGATCCAGTCTGCCCTGAGGCGAGTTATGCAGCCATGAGACTCCAGTCAGTGCAGCTGCCTAACCTAATTAGAGTGTTGCATCTTCAGAGGTTCCTTATCACATCTGTATCATTTACTGAAAATCAAATGGGAAGCTAAATAACATGTAAATGCATTTGGTTTTATAGTTTATTTTATTTATATTTATTTACCTTAATTCCTTTTTCAGCATACAGTGCGTGCCATTCGCCCTTATATAGTGTATCTAATTGCTTTAATTATCTAGAAAATATGTGTTTTATGCATTGATAAATGGTATATTAAAATAGCACCTGCAGAAATGTACATGGTTGCTTTAAATATTATATGTAATTATACCTTGATTGGGATAGGGTAGATGCACTCATAAGACATTTAAACAAGGTTAGATTTAGTGATGGAGACTCAATCTCAGCATGTAGAATAAACATTTACAAGCCTTTTTGTTAATAATAGTTATTTGTTACGATTGACATGTTGTGTTAAAGGATTTAATGAAGCAGGAGAATGGATCTTCTGCCATGTTCAAGAAGAAGCCTGCTTAATCAAATGATACGTGTTAACAAAAATCTACTTTTCTGTGGTTTCAAGCACAAACTGTGTTTAGTTATCTTTAATTCTAACTAGTGACAAAGAGCGCACTGCAAAGATATAAACATATAGAAATAGTAAAAGTCACATACAATAACTCAAAGGTATACATACTTACAAGGATGATGAAGTGCTTTATGCGTTAATTGAGAGCACCACTGTCTTGTTTTCAAAAAGTCTTTAATTACACCCTCCCAGCTGTCAGTTAGCTTCTACGAGGAGCATTTGATTGGTGGAGCGTGGCAACTACCGCACATGTATCAAAGGTCTCCAGTGCTTCTTTATGAGTAGCATCTGGTCCAGAGATCATCAATAGCCTATATAAAATTCATGAAAGTGCCAATTTCAAGAGAAAACAACACTTTTAGTAATTAATTTAGAAACACTCCCTATAATAAGTAATCAAGTTGACAGCCAGAAGGGCATTCTAATTCGCTTAATAGGTAAGAACATCCCTAAGAGAAGCATTAAATTAGGTGATTACTGCAATCAATATTACTGATACATATTATTTTTTTTAGGGCACATGGAATATTAGCGATAAGTATTGCTTTTTCAGCACACCCCTGTTGTATTGTTTTGTTTGAATTACTACAATCAATTTTGTCCAGACAGGAAGGGAGACTGTCATCACTGGGGACTAAAAGTGGACGTACTTCCAGGGTAGAGAGAAGCAGCACGGAGAGCACACTCTGTGCAGACATTTAGAGGGCTAAAATAACACTTCAAACCTTAAAAAACATTTGTAGGCAAAAATATCACTATACCCCACCTCTATGCTGATGCTGAAGTATTGGGACAGACTGATGGCCACCGTATCCGAGAATGGGAAATATTGCATAGATGCACCTATAGAGGCATTGATGAGGCTAACACCATGGTTATCATTAAAAACATGGGCCACATATGGTGTTAGATACATCAAAGACTTATGCATGCAGAAGGAAATCACAGCATTTCCAGACCTACAAACGCAATTTAACCTACTTAACTCCTGTATATTCCAATACCTACAATTAAAGAGTATTATAAACACCCAAGTGACACTTCAACAACAGACCTTACCACAACGTGTTAAGGACACATTAGCGGTCATCACCAGATGCCAAACCACGCCACTAAAACCCAAATCCCTATCGTTGTGCTATAAAACCATATTAAACTACAATACTCCCCATTCCTTTGGTTATGTATGACAATGGGAAATAGAGAGGATGCTCACACTTTCAAACGAACAGTGGCTCTCAGCACTAAACGTCCTTAGGGGCCTCACTTCCTGCTTCTCCCATGTAGAAGCCCATAAAAAGGTGCTATACAGGTGGTACCTCACCCCACAGAGGCTGCACCAAATATACCCTACTACAAGCCCCAAATGTTGGAGATGTATGACAGAAATAGGTAACATGACGCATATCTGGTGGGAGTGTACAGAGATTAAACCACTGTGGACTCAAGTCCAACAAATCTTACAACAAACAATAAACCATACAACACCTTTAACATCAACACTAACGCTCTTACTACTCTTCCCACCGCACTGGAGGAAAACGGATAAAAAGGTAGCCTCCCTTGTAATTTTAGCAGCACGTCACCTACTGGCCCAAAACTGGAAAAGCACAAGGTGCTCCTCCCGAAAGGAATTGTTAGACAGAGTAAATCAATATTACAAATATGAGTTACTTTCCTCTGATTCCCACATAAAGAAAAATCAGACAGAACAAGCATGGACACCCTGGTTCAACATGTTAGACAGAAACATCACCCAAACTATTCTATCGGAAGGTTGCAAAACACACCACACAAAACACACCACATAAAATGTCAAACTACATGATCTAATCCCTGCATACACCTACGGCGAGGGTTAGAGAAATTGCAATATACTTCAGGTTACATGCAACCAACTATATAACTTATTCATAAATGTTTTATACTCAACTACTAACTCAATCTTGTCTTGGGTACCCAAGGATTGCGCATCATGTGATGCAAAGAGAATACTGTAATAACTTGTCGCCTTGAATGTACACCCACCTTCCCCCCATTTTTTTCTTTTCTGTATCCCCCTCCACCCTTCTTTTGACTTTTGAAAAAATTAAAACTTTAAATTTAAAAAAAAACATTTGCATGAATGTTCCATTGTCCTAAAGGGAAACTGTAGGCACCAAAACAACTTTAGCTTATTGAAGCAGTTTTGGTGTATAGATAATTTCCCTGCAGTCTCACTGTTCAATTCTTCGCCATTTTCCTTCTTGACTTACACAGCCCTCCTAAACACCTTCTGTATAGTAAGATCTAATGTAAACTTCCTTTATTGCACAGTTTTTTGATTTATCATTTATTATGTTCTGTTCAGCCTTCTTGACCTTGCAGGAGCATCCTGTGTGTGATTAAAGTTCAATTTACATAGCAGGAGATAAAAACTTCTAAACCAAAGTAACATCTAATGGGATTTCAATCCATTTTTTTTCATGCAGGCTCTGTGAGGCACAGCCTGGTGAGTTATGGTTAGGGCTGCAGGGACAAAAATAAAAGTTATTTAACTCCCAAACGGCATATAATTGAGCAGTGATACTGCAGAGACATGATCAAATTCCCAAACTGCTTCAATTAGCCAAGTTGTTGATGTCTAGAGTATAGTAGCAAGTGAAACCTGTGCTATATCTGATAAACACCACTGTTTTTAATGTTTTATTTGTAATAGATTTAGCTAGGTAAACTAAACAAAAATGAAGGAAAGGTGACGATGTGATATAAAATATAAAAATATTTTAAACACACTTACAAATTATGGACTTAATGTGGACTCAAAGTGGACATACTTCCAAGATGCAGATAAAAACAGAATGGAAAACACCAGAATAATAACAAATTGCACATAGGGTGATATAGTACAAAACGAGAATACCCAGCAATGTGCATAATGCATTTACAATGTAGAAACATCTATGAGCCTTTCTTACTATTGGGATATACTGTATATCCTTCATCAAGTACTTCTTCTATTATACGGCATGGAACAAGGAGACCTAACTGGAGCTATTTTCCTTGATTTTGCAAAGGCATTTGACACAGTAGACCACGACATTCTACTGCACAAACGCAAAAACTCAGGTATTGGTGATTGCCCACTAACCTGGTTTCAATCATATGTATTGGATTGCTCACAAAATGTGTCAATTTCTGACAGCGACTCTCTCCCTCTCCCAGTCACGTGTGGTGTTCCCCAAGGTCCCATTCTCAGCCCCCTACTATTCACATTATTTATAAATGATCTGCCTAATGTCTGCAAATCCTCAAATGTACACATGTACACAGACAACACAGTAATCTATGCAAGCAAATCCGAACTACCGCAGCTTGAGGCTGCGCTCCAAGAGCAGTTTACAGAAGTAGTAAAGTGGATCGCAAAAAAACAAATTCTTCCTAAAAACTGATAAAACTGTCACAATGATCTTTGGAACAGTACCTAAATTACACAAAATACACAATTCCCATCTATCCATCAAAACAAATTAAAATAGAACACTGACCGCAGTCCACTCTTTCAAATACTTGGGTATGTTGTTAGACCCCAATCTATCTTTTGGCCTCCACATAGAAAAACATGCATCTAAACTTTATTAAAAACTAGGTGCCCTGTACAGAAACAAATTCTGCCTAAGCCCTACAGTAAAGGAAAAGATTGTACAGCAAATGCTGATGCCAATAATTGATTTTAGGGATGTAGCATATGCACCTGAACCGCAAACCCACCCTAATAAATTTAATACATTGTATAACTCGTTCTGCCAATTTGTGCTACAATGTAATTACAGGACCCACCATTGTGACAAGCTAAAATATCTAACCTGGCTGTTGCTGGAATCCAGACGCACCCTTCATCGTTCCAGAATTGAGTTTAAGAGCTTTTCTGGGAAGCTCCCACCCTACCTGAGCAGAATGCTCTCCCCAGCTGTCCCCACCTCGTATAACCTCCGATCCAGTACTAGCACTTTATTTAGTCTACCTCAATACAAAAAGAAAACAGCATGATCTTCCTTTTCCTATAGAGCACCACAATTATGGAACGACCTCCCACACACTTTCAAATCTTCCCCAAGCCTAAAATCCTTTAAGAGATCCATCTCTACATATCTCAAAACAGAATGCACCTGTCATGGTTGATTATATATTTCCTACCTTTTCTATGTTAAATGTTGTTTATATTGTGTATTAATATTGTTTTTGTATTTTATTGTACCCTATTGTATCAATGCAATGTTTTGTGGACCCAGGACATACTTGAAAACAAGATAAATCTCAATGTATCTTTCCTGGTAAAATATTTTATAAATAAATAAAATAAATAAATAAATAATATCTTCATATATGGATAGTAGCTGAAAAAGTAAAGAGAAAAACACAAATCAGTTCTATACAGTATAACAAACTAAATTTAATAGCAGAAAATGTACTTACAAAGATAATATAAAACCAGACACATCACCAATCCGCATGTTATAAAACCCTCTTGTAGTGATACACTGCATTGGGAATGTAGACCATAAAACCAAAATTAAAGATAGAAGCACAGTCTCAACATGTTTCCTCTTATACCAAGACTTCTTCAGAGGTATACCAGTCTCAGAAGTATTCTCCTTAAATAGCGTCCTTCACCAAGACCTGCCTCCATCATTCATAGTCTTTTCCCTCATTGATTGAGTGATGAGTAGCTTGTTTGAAGTGTACGTTCCATCCTGGAATGCATAACCCTTACAGAAACATCTCTTTTTCTACGGAGGATAAATGGAGACATCCTAGTATCCAATAGTATCGGGAATAGTATATTGCAAAAGACGTATACTCCAGAATGTTCGTCCATTCCTAACTATTTTAAGCTGCCAATAAAAAAAGGGACTACATAAGAAAAGAGCGTTCCAGCTAGGAATGCAAATAGGTAAAATGTGAGGCACCTTCGAAGCTTATATAACAATACAAATACAGAGAGAATGATAACTGATAGAGTAGTAGGTCTTTTGATGGTGAAAAATTAAGGATAAGTCACTCCTAAATATGTGGAGTGAAAAAAATATAAAAAATATAAAAAATAAATAAAAAATAAAAAATATAAAATACAAATAAAGAATAAAAGATAAAAAATAAATATTTAGATTAATTTTCTTTATGCACTTTCCTTACTTATATCCTTATTTTTTACATGACAGATGGGGTAACCATCGGATACATTATTTAGGTTTATGGAGTAATACTGTTTTAATATGGTCCTATCCTGTTGGTCCGCTTTGTATAGCGGATATTTGGTCCTATCATTCTATTTCTAATAACTAAGGGTTCTCCATGTAGAGCATGCACGGAGGAGTGGGTGTTGCTATGGCTACGAACACTTGGTTTCGAGACGCACAATTATCACGTCAGCACGTTGGGTTTACCGGGCGCACTACGATTACGTCATCACGCACCGGACCACGTTTTTGCACATGCGCACTGACACTCAACACGGAATCGAATAGAAATCAATTTACACAGATGGGGTAAGTTACTTATTTATTGACACTGTATATAAATGATATGTTTGGGCACTATGATTATCTTGATAAAGACCCTGAAGGGTCGAAACGTTGATGTGGAGGTGATTTATTGAAATACAATTTTTTTGAAAATCCAAGTGAGTGCTCCTGTCTCCTTTCTCGTCTATATACACATATGTATATATATATACATATATTAATTCTACACATATATTTATGTAATAATTTTACATAATTAGGTATCCTAATTAATTACAATTAGCGGGACCTGCCTGACAACCCATGCCGAAAGTATAGGGAATTTAATTTGCTAGCACTATATTTAACCCTATAACTTTCCAAGACACCATAAAACCTGTACATGGGGGGTACTGTTTTACTCGGGAGACTTTGCTGAACACAAATATTAGTGTTTCAAAACAGTAAAATGTATTACAATGATGATATCGCCAGTAAAAGTTACGTTTTTTGCATTTTTCACGCACAAACAGCACTTACACGGACGATATTATTGCTGCAATACTTTTTACTGTTTTGAAATACAAATATTTGTGTTGAGCGAAGTCTCCCGAGTACAACAGTACCCCACATGTACAGGTTTTATGGTGTTTTCAAAAGTTACAGCGTCAAATATAAGGCTTGTGTTTCATTTTTTTCACATAAAAATTCGCCAGATTGCTTACGTTGCCTTTGTGACCCTATGGTAGCCCAAGAATGAAAATTACCCCTATGATGGCATACCATTTGCAATAGTAGACAACCCAAGGTATTGCAAATGGGGTTTGTCCAGACTTTTTTAGTAGCCACTTAGTCACAAACACTGGCCAAAATTGGCGTTTTTTGCATTTTTCACACACAAACAAATACTAATGCTAACTTTGGCCAGTGTTTGTGACCAAATGGCTACTAAAAAAGACTGGACATACCCCATTTGCAATACCTTGGGTTGTCTACTATTGCAAATGGTATGCCATTATGGGTGTAAATTTAATTCCTGGGCTACTATACAGTCTCAAAGGCAACGTAACCAATCTGGCGAATTTCAATTTCAAATGTAACACGCTATATTTGACCCTGTAACTTCCCAAAACACCATAAAACCTGTACATAGGGGGTACTGTTTTACACGTGAGACATCGCTGAATACAAATATGTGTATTGTATTGCAGTAAAAGCAAACAGTATTTTGACATCCACAGTTAAAATGTCACATAGAACTAAAAAAAAATTAAAAAAATCTTTTTTTCTCCCATTTTTTTATATATTTTTTATATTAAATTATGTTTAATACCTAAATATTTGATGTTAAATGAAAGCCCTGTTTCCCCTGAATAGAATGATATATAATAAGGGGGGATGCATTTCATATGAAAGAGGTGAATTACGGTTGGACAGACATATAGCGCAAATGCCAGGTTTTGTTTACGTTTTGTTCTGTTCACAACTTGTACATTTGGCTGCGGTGTTAAGGGGTTAAAGAGGAGAAACAAAGCAATGTACATCTTCTTGAAGGATGTGTTCAGATGGATGTGTTCAGATGGTTCAGATGGCAATGATAGAAATCTGTAGAAAAGGGAGTATTTTGTAAAACAAGAAGTGAAAAGGCCACTATCTAAAATTCTAGAAATCACAAAACTAAACTGTGTCTTGTTCCACTGATGGCTTATGAATATTTCTTATTGCCATGTTTAGTTGGTGCTGTCTCTTTAAAATACATAGCTGAACATCAGATACAAGTTGTCCAATTATAATTGACAGTCCTGTACTGACAAACAAATATAAAACAAAAACAGCAGCATTTGCAGGCTGTCTGCATTTCATTATTTTTAACTTATTTTATATTTTGATGGCATTCTTTATTCATGTTAACAGGGCAGATGCAGAATATCCAAATACTTCTACCACAAATATGTGTATTAATGTTGGGGCTTTCTCATTCTATATTTCTGCAAATGGATTGACAACACTGATGTAACTAAAAAGCCTGCAAATTCCAGATTACTGAAGCAAGACTTTCACAACAAGACACACAGCCTTCAAATCAGTTTTGGTATGATAATTGTAAGTTTATTGCAAGAAGGAGAAAAATAAGAGAATTTGATTGTAGCGAAAATGAACTTATATATATGTCCACACATGCATACCCTCAAGGCCCCCTGGCACCTTCTCAGTGATTCAGCCAACACTTGGAGTCATTGACTAAGTGTCAGGACTGAAAGAAAATGTTTAAAGTGATCTTTAAACGACCACAATGCTCCCTCACCAGACCTCCAATAACCCAGCTTCCCAACACGCCTCCACTGGATCTACAGTACAGGGATAACAAAGCCAAAAAGGTAAGCAGAAGGGGGGCAAATTAAAAACTTCAACACACACTTCCAGAATCCTCCCCCCACACACACATAAGAGATACAAACTGAATATGACAAAATGGAGGGAATATAATGTAGTAGGTTGATGTTTGTAAAATGGAAAAAAGAAAGAAATGCACTTAAAGGGCTTGGAGCTTTGAGCTAGCTCCAACTGCTGTGCCTGGGTGGTATTAGCGTGTAATTCGAATATGTGATAAAAACAGAACAATAACAATGATACAGTGCAGTATGTCAGATGTTCAGAGTAGTGGATAACATATATATATATCTACTACAATATATTTCCTCCCTTTTGGCCTCTTTTTCATTCCTTGGACTTGAGGAGCCCATCAGGGGTCTGCTCCCTAGTTTTTTTTTTCTTTTCTGCCATGCAGTGGTTAGTACCTACCAAAAGTAGTACAAGGAAGGACAACCGGTGAACCGAAATCAGGGTCATTGACATCCAAGGTTGATTTATGCACATAGGGAGCTTCGATCACACAGAAGAGATACTGTAAAAATTACATGCTGGCAATGATAGTAAGTTGTCAGAACACACGCCTGATGAGTGTCAAGGCCACAGTCCTGGATGAAACACAGAGCATCCAGGAGTACACCACAAAGATGGCTCCCAAAGATGAACTGCTAAGCAAATGCCTGAGACTTCAACAGAGGATGCAGAAAAAGAGGAGGCTTGTTGGCAAGACAAACCTCTCCATGTGGTGTACCACCGGCAGATAGTGGATATGGCTCACATGACAAAATCCTACCAGTGGTTGGAAAAGGCAGGACTGAAAGACAGCACTGAGGCACTAATCCTAGCAGCACAGGAACAGGCACTCAGCACCAGATCAATAGAAGCTGGAGTCTACCACACCAAGCAAGACCCAAGGTGCAGACTATGCAAAGAGGCCTCTGAGACCAGGGCAGGACTGGGACAAAAATTCAGCCCGGGCAATTAAAGGCAGAGCAGCCCACTATTAGGGGCGGGGCCAGAAAGGGAGCATGTCATGCCACCACCATTGACACGCACACCCCCTTCCCCCCCACCAAATGAGTATGTTAATGTGACACTCCTCCAGAGCATCCAGTGCTCCTGGCTAAAATAAATGCCATGATTTTTTTTTTTGGGGGGGGGAGGGGGGGGTTGAGTTTGTGCTGCGTTTGCTGGCGATTTGTCTCTGGTGTCCTCAATTTTGGGATACCAGAGATCAAAACAGGAACTGGACTGTTAAAGAGTGTTGTGCATGTGTGGGGATGTTCCTTGTGTTGTTGTAAATGTTTGGACGTTGCATGTGTGTAGAGCAATTGTGTGTGTGAAGAGGTCTGTTTGTGGCGTACTGCATGTGGCTAGGGGCTGTAGTATGTGTGTCTCTGGGTTGTAAAGTATGTGTGTGTGTGTGTATTTATATAGGGCCTGTGGAGTGTGTGCATGTAATGAGCTGTACTGTGTGTTTGTGAGTGTATCTAGGGGCTCTAGTGTGTGTATGCATATAGGAGCTGTAGAGCACATGTGTATAGGGGGGATAATGTATGCATAGGTGGTGTAGTGTGTACAAGGGGTGCAGAATATGTATTTATAGAGGATATAAATTAGTGTGGGTGCATGCAGGGGGTGTAATGTGTGTGTTTATAGGGGTATAACGTATGAGAGTGCAGGGAGTGTAGTGTAGGTTTATGGGGTATAGAGTGTGTTTAGTATGTGTATGTGAGTGTCAGGGGAATAGTGTGTATATAAGTGGTATAGAGTGTGTGTAGTGTGCGTATGTGTAAGTGCAGGAGGTGCAGTGTGGATATAGGGGTATAGAGTGTGTATTGTGTGTTAATGCAGGGGCTGTAGTGTGTATGTAGGGGTATAGAGTGTATGCAGTGTGTTTGTGTGTTAGTACAGGGGGTGTAGTGTGTTTGTGTGTTAGTGCAGGGGGTGCTGTGTGTGTTGTGTGTTAGTGCAGGGAAGCAGTATGTTTGTGTGTTAGTGCAGTGTGTGTTTGTGTGTTAGTGCAGTGTGTGTTAGTGCAGGGGAGCAGTATGTTTGTGTGTTAGTGCAGTGTGTGTTAGTGCAGTGTGTGTTAGTGCAGTGTGTGTTTCTGCAGTGTGTGTTAGTGCAGTGTGTGTTAGTGCAGTGTGTGTTAGTGCAGTGTGTGTTAGTGCAGTGTGTGTTTGTGTGTTAGTGCAGTGTGTGTTAGTGCAGTGTGTGTTTCTGCAGTGTGTGTTAGTGCAGTGTGTGTTAGTGCAGGGGAGCAGTATGTTTGTGTGTTAGTGCAGTGTGTGTTAGTGCAGTGTGTGTTTGTGTGTTAGTGAAGTGTGTGTTAGTGCAGTGTGTGTTAGTGCAGTGTGTGTTAGTGCAGTGTGTGTTAGTGCAGTGTGTGTTAGTGCGTTACTGCAGTGTGTGTTAGTGCAGTGTGTGTTTGTGTGTTACTGCGGTGTGTATTAGTGCAGTGTGTGTTTGTGTGTTACTGCAGTGTGTATTAGTGCAGTGTGTGTTTGTGCGTTACTGCAGTGTGTATTAGTGCAGTGTGTGTTTGTGTGTTACTGCAGTGTGTATTCGTGCAGTGTGTGTTTGTGTGTTACTGCAGTGTGTATTAGTGCAGTGTGTGTTTGTGTGTTACTGCAGTGTGTATTAGTGCAGTGTGTGTTTGTGTGTTACTGCAGTGTGTGTTAGTGCAGTGTGTGTTTGTGTGTTACTGCAGTGTGTATTAATGCAGTGTGTGTTTGTGTGTTACTGCAGTGTGTATTAGTGCAGTGTGTGTTTGTGTGTTACTGCAGTGTGTATTAGTGCAGTTTGTGTTTGTGTGTTACTGCAGTGTGTATTAGTGCAGTGTGTGTTTGTGTGTTACTGCAGTGTGTATTAGTGCAGTGTGTGTTTGTGTGTTACTGCAGTGTGTATTAGTGCAGTGTGTGTTTGTGTGTTACTGCAGTGTGTATTAGTGCAGTGTGTGTTTGTGTGTTACTGCAGTGTGTATTAGTGCAGTGTGTGTTTGTGTGTTACTGCAGTGTGTATTAGTGCAGTATGTGTTTGTGTGTTACTGCAGTGTGTATTAGTGCAGTGTGTGTTTGTGTGTTACTGCAGTGTGTGTTAGTGCAGGGGAGCAGAATGTGTGTGTGTGTTAGTGGTGCAGTGAGTGTTAGTGCGGTGGTGCAGTGTGTGTAGTGTGATTGTATGTGTGTATATGGCCTTAAATTATTATTATTATTAAAAAGTTAAAAAATAAATCCATTTATTCCCCCTTTTAACTTTGCAGGGGGAAGGGGAACATTCACATACCTGGTGGTCCAGTGAGGGGGGCTACACCACACACACATCCCTGGCGGTCCAGCGGCAGGTAATTCAGTCTGTACCCCGCAGGGTACAGACAAGGTCTCTCTCCCTCTCGTGAGCGCCGTTTTTTCAGAGCGTTGCCGCGGGTTACCATGGCAACGCTCTGATAATCTCGGAGCTTGCGAGAAGAAAAGAAAGGAAGCTGCTCGCCGTGCGCGGAGGGAGACCGGCTCACTTCCCGATCTCCCCTCCAGCCCATGATGGGATAGAACTGACCGATGGCCAGTCCGGGCCTGACTGAGACAGTCCAGCACCTAGTAGCCGGATGCAAGATGTTAGCAGGAACAGCATACACAGAGAGACACAACCAAGTTGCTGGGATTGTGTACCAAAACATCTGTATAGAATATAGATTGGACCTGCCTAAGTACAGATGGGAGTTGAGAATGACAGGGCTAAGATCCTGTGGGACTTCAAGATCCAGACAGACAAGCAAGTGCTGGCCAACTAACCAGACATTGTGGTGGAAGACAAGGAACAAAAGACTGTAGTCATGATGGATGTGGCAATAACCAGTGACTATAACATCAGGAAGAAGGAACATGAGAAGGTGGAGAAATACCAAGGACTGAAAGAAGCGCTAGAAAGGATGTGGAAAGTGAAGGTAGTAGTAGTTCCAGGTGTGATAGGAGCACTTGGGGCTGTGACTCCCAAGTTGGGGGAGTGGCTTCAACAGATTCCTTGGTGGGACAAGGCCCTGACTTGGTGTCAGATTAACTTGCAAAATGATGTCTTAAAGTCTAAACACCTTCTTTACATATCTGGGTAAGCCTTCAGTTTGATAAGTAAAGGAACATAAATGAATGAATGAGAAGCAATATTTTCAATTTCTAACAACTTGTCAGTTTGCAAAATCTCTTAAAGGATCACTATAGGGTCAGGAACTAAAACATGTATTCCTGACCCTATAGTGTTAAACCACCATCTAGCCCCCCTGGGCCCCTCGTGCCTCCATAAATATAGCAAAATCTTACTGTATTCAAGCCAGAAGCTGTAACTCTGCATGCTTTTTGCCTAAAAGAAAACAAGCGGTCTGCTGACATAATCCCATAGGATTGGCTGAGACTGACAAAGAGGCAGATCAGGGGCAGAGCCAGCATGATTCAAACCAAGCCCTGGCCAATCAGCATCTCCTCATAGAGATGAATTGAATCAATGAATCTCTATGAGGAAAGTTCAGTGTCTGCATGCAGAGGGAGGAGACACTGAATGTTTGGATGCATTTTAGGCAGCCATGACCCAGGAAGGATCTCTAACAGCCATCTAATGAGTGGCCAGTGAAGTTATCACTAGGCTGTAATGTAAACACTGCATTTTCTCTGAAAAGACAGTTTTTACAGCAAAAAGCCTGAAGGTAATAATTCTACTCACCAGAACAAATTCAATAAGCTGTAGTTGTTCTGGTGACTATAGTGTCCCTTTAAATACAAAGAACACAGTTTAATAAATACAACTTTTCATTCTAAAAACATATTTAAAAATGTCCATAACACTTGAATCCTGGTCTTACCCCAAAAATAAATCATTATTTTGACAAATAACAACTCTATCTTTCTAAAAACATTTTTGTTTAGGTTTAAATACTTGATTAAAGTACTGAATTAGATTTTAGTTTTTGCATTTATTACTTAAGTGCTCAACTCACCATGAAATACATTTAGCAGTGTTTAATATGCCATAGTATTGCATATCGTATATAATTCCCAATAAAGAGATGTTAATGGCAGGTAACAAGTTTTGTTTTATTTTTTTAAAAAGGGAAATTGTGCAATATTAATATTGCACCAAATATGAATTTTAGTATTTCACTCTGCATAATAGTGTACGGGCCGTACATACAATAGCAGAAATGTATATTATAAAGACAAACAGCTTACATTTATTGTGTGTAACACTGTAGTAGCTAAGAGGTCTGACTGTAAGAAATTGTAAAACATCCTGAAACTGCATTACAGATATAATTAATGTTGTTGAAGCTTTGTGTCCAAAACTGACATGACGCTTCTTTAATGTGTATGTTTTAAACCAGTAATTTTACAATAAGCATGAAATATTGCATCTCTCGGAGTCTGTGACAGTCAGCTATTAGTGGTGAGTGAGGATACAGCTGCAGAGATCCAATCACAGAGATTGTCCACATAGCTAGCTTTTTACTCAAAGACCTTGGAAACTAATGAATGACAGGTAAGAGATGCTACAGAAAATACGACAGAGCATGAGAGTTATTGAAAAATGTTATATTAAATCCATCACATGGTTTAAGTTAAGAAGCAAAAATGCAACATGCTATACTGATATGGATCCTCAGATGTAAGGGCAGGGCCGGTGCAAGGATTTTTTTTGGAGAGGGGCACATGGGGCAGTAGAGTGGGGACAGAGGCTATAGAGGGGCTGTTAAGGGGCAGGGGTAGTATGGTGGGGCAGGGGCTATAGAGGGGCTGTTAAGGGGCAGGGGTAGCATGGTGGGGCAGGGGCTATAGAGGGATCAGGGGCAGTATAGTGGGGCAGGGGCATAGAGGGGCTGTAGAGGGGGCGGGGCAGTATGGTGGGGCAGGGGCTATAGAGGGACATAGAGGGTGGGGGCTATAGAGGGGCTGTAAAGGGGGCAGTATGGTGGGGCAGGGGCTAAAGAGGGGCTGTAAAGGGGGCAGGGGTAGTATGGTGGGGAAGTTTGGAGGGGCAGGGGCTGTAGAGGGGACAGGGGCAGTATGGTGGGGGCAGGGGTAGTATGGTGGGGACAGGGGCTATAGAGGTGGCAGGGGTAGTATGGTGGGGGCAGGGGCTATAGAGGTGGCAGGGGGAGTATGGTGGGGGCAGGGGCAGTATGGTGGGGGCAGGGGGACTATAGTGGGGGCAGGGGCTGTAAAGGGGGCACTATGGTGGGGGTGGGGCAGGGGCTATAGAGGGAAATAGAAGTGCTGTAGAGGGGCAAATGGGGCAGGGGCACTATGGTGGGGCAGGGGCTATAGAGGGGCTGTAAAGGGGGCAGGGGTAGTATGGTGGGGCAGTTTGGAGGGGGAAGGGGCCATAGAGGTGGCAGGGGTAGTATGGTGGGGGCAGGGGCTATAGAGGTGGCAGGGGAGTATGGTGGGGGCAGGGGCCGTATAGTGGGGGGCAGGGGGAGTATGGTGGGGGGCAGGGGGAGTATGGTGGGGGGCAGGGGGAGTATGGTGGGGGCAGGGGGAGTATGGTGGGGCAGGGGCTGTATGGTGGGCCAGGGGCTGTATGGTGGGACAGGGATAGTATGGTGGGGCAGGGGGAGTATGGTGGGGGCAGGGGGAGTATGGTGGGGGCAGGGGGAGTATGGTGGGGGCAGGGGGAGTATGGTGGGGGCACGGGGAGTATGGTGGAGCAGGGGGAGTATGGTGGGGGCAGGGGGAGTATGGTGGGGGTAGGGGCCGTATGGTGGGGGCAGGGATAGTATAGTGGGGGCAGGGATAGTATAGTGGGGGCAGGGGGAGTATAGTGGGGGCAGGGGGGAGTATAGTGGGGCTGTAGAAAGGGGCTGGAAAAAAAACGTTTTGATTTAAAAAAAAAAAAAAAAAAAAAAATGCTTCTTCCCCACCCCCTTCCCCTCCCAGAAGCTTACCTTGGGCCAGGGAGGGAGAACCTTTCAACTGGTGGTCGGCTGGGAGGCTGGAGCTGCAGTCAGGACCGCTGGGGAGTCTGGGAGCAGTAGAAGTCCCGCCCCCTTCTGACATCATCAGAGGAGGACGGCTGACTTCACTGCCCTGCTCCTGCTGTGTGCTGGCTGCAGGGAGAGAGGTGAGTTTACAAATCTGAGTCTCCAGCCAGAGGCAGGAGATCCGGATTTTAGCGCCCCCCTCCTCTGGCGCCCTAAGGCGGCCGCCTGTGCCGCCTTATGGACGCGCCGGCCCTGTGTAAGGGTTAGTCCTATATATGCCTATATAACAATAATGTCCATATGTTGACATTTAGCTAATAAAATAGACTTACACACAGCAAGTCATTTCATCTGAAATATTTTTTTTTGTGATGATGGATTCAGGATTCGTCTATGTGGTGTTTCTTGTTTCAGTTCAGACAAATTTTAACCATTTAGTCGTTTTCGGAATAAACAATTAGGATAAGCCAAAAAGCACCAAGATGGGTCAATCAGTGTACTGTTGAAAAAAACACTAATATACATTTTGCAGTACGATGAAAGGAGCATTATTCAGCCACTTGATGCAAAGATCAAGTGAGAAAAAATAACCAAAAAAGAGAAAAAACAGGAGGAGCAATAACAAAAAAAATCATATTTATATGTTGTATATTTATTATTAATTAAAGGAAAGGGACATTTTAGTTATGAAGAAAGATTAACAAATTTAAATCTGTTGAGTTTAGAAAAAGGGCGGCTCAGAGGGGATATGATAGCATTATATAACATATGTAAAATTGCTCGTCTTCCTGTCTGCCTGCACCTCCCATGCCTCACCCCTCTGTCAGTCCCTGCATTGGCTTCACGTAAGATATAGGGCTCAATTTAAGATCGTGGTACTTGCTTACAAATCTATACACAGTGCTGCTCCCAACTATCAATCCTCCATAATATACAAGTATGTCCCGTCTAGGCCCCTATGCTCTGCAGAAGACCTACGACTATCCTCTGTCCGTATCACACATGCACTTTTTAGAAATATAAGAAATAAGCATACTGACAAAATTATAAACTAAAGTTCCATTCAGTGAAAATGAAGACTGAGGAAAATTAAATAAATAACACAATGCTAATAAACTCTACCAAATTAACATATGCATAACTAAAAGAGAAAATTAAGAAGCCATTACAGCACATAGACTGATTTGTGCAGTAGTGTTGTATGGTAATATGCCACCCATAGGCCCAGATCGCAGCTCAGCCTATGCCCTCCAGGGGCATAACACAGTTCACACCAGAGAGAAGCTCTTAAGGCCTAGTTGGCTAAGTGGAAGTAGATGTGCTGTCAATCAGCAGCAATATTCCTGACAGCAGCTCCACCATCCAGGATATCCTGCTACTTGCCTCCTGTAGACTGAGTACCTGTGCAACCCTCTCCAAGGTTTGTTTCTGTGGCTTCCGCCTACCATGTTCACGCTTCTTTTGGTTAAGCAAGCAGGCACTGGGGACTTGGAAGTAGGCTCTGAGATAGGTGGGAGCTCAACATCTGCTGTTTAGGTAGGTACAGTCTCTCTCTGCCAAAAGTTTGCAAAATAAATAAAGAAGGTGAACAGTGCTAAAAATTAATAACAATATGCATACAAAGGAAGGACCAACTTCTAGTTTGTATATCTTAAAGAGAAAACAAGATACAAATAAGGGTGCAATACAGGTAATAGATATAAAAAATGGTGGATGTAGGTCAAAGGAACACTCACACTTTATAGAGCTATATAAGCGCTATATTAGTAGGCCTGGACGGTATAATCCCCATCTATGAATATAATATGGAGGTCAGAAGAGCTTATTTCACAAGGGTGAGGGAACTCCTTGTTGGTGAATTGCTGATATATTTATTGATAGTGAGCGCTCATCTCTACATTATTCAACATTTTGCCAAGATTGCATTAAGCTTAGATTTAACCCCCTAAGGACACATGACGGAAATATTCTGCCATGATTACCTTTTATTCCAGAAGTTGTGTCCTTAAGGGGTTAATATATGAAGACTCACTGCAGCATTCGAGTGAGCACATGGCATCTGCCATGTTGGATGAGATTCTGTTTCTTCTGCCTAGTCTTACGGCAGCACCTCATGGCCCTGATGAGGCAGGGAAGCCTCCAAGATGGGGACCAGGATCACCTCTCACCTGTCTAAAGGGTGGGGGAGGGTAAAGGGGCCCAAGCAGGATTCAGCATGAGCTTGGTGGCTTCCGGACCAGGAGATCGGTTGCCCCTCTCCTTCGGTTGTGCGCACCAGGCAACATTATGCCTGTCAGAGAGTCAGTCACATACTGAATTCTCTGTAGGATGGTGCACTGCTGGACAGTTAGTTACCTGCAATGCCTCACAGAGGTCCCACAGGGATTATGCCCAATATAAGTCTTTATTTATTTTTTATTTCAGGTTTTTAGTTTTTTTGTACCAGTTTTCTTAGTTACTTTACCTTTTTCATCCAACTGATTGATATTTCATGCCTGTCATCTCTTGCTATGTTGCCAACTCTACGGTGGCCAACGGGGGTCACTGAGTGTTGTGAATGAAGGTGGGAGGAGTAACATTAGCACGTTTCATATGTATGCGCAGGGTGAGTGATTTCGAGAGGTATTTTATACCTTATCTGAAATAGTCTATGACTACAGGCATTATTGCTTCAGGCATGGTGTGCGACCGGGGCCCTGACACTGCTAATTGTCTTATAGTAGTATCTCGCTAGTCACTAGAGGGTGTAGAGAATGTGCACAGGTTATGCTTGCAACTGACAGTAGGCTGTCGTAGCTTAGGAGGGGGTGCGCCTGCGCAGTGACTGTTTAAGGGTACAGCAAGAATGTCAATGCCTGGATTGTTAGTGGCTGAATGGATAGATGGGTGTATCACAGCGAGAGTTCACAAATGTTTGACGATGAATGGCAATTGAGTGAAAGTGGTAGAAAGGGCTCCTGAGTGTGAATGGAAAGGTACAAGAGGGTGTACAGTGTGGGTGCCCGGGAGAAAAATAATTACGCTAAGTATGATTTGTGATTTGTATAGGAGTGAGGAAGTGAGGATACATATCCGCAGGGTTCTTAACTGTTATAATGTTATATTTTTATATGCCATGACATATTCTCTTTTTATTGATGGATTATAAGAGTTTGTTTACTTTCAAAATGTGTGGATAACCTGTTATTGCTGACCTTGTTTTATTCCACATCATTAATAAAAAAAAAAAATTAAAAAGGAAGATCCATCCACCACAAATGCAGTTCCTTTGTAAAAATATGTGTTTATACCATAACAAATGTAAGCCGCATATTGGATTCTGATTAATACTGTTAACTGTTGGTGAAGTATATTTCATTCTTGACATATTAAGCGTGACATTTATGCAAGAAAGGTCAACATCTTTATTCATCTATGTGCATGCCTTTCTGTACATTTCCAGATTAAAAATTATAATTAATATATAGTAAAACTAATTTTCAAATCATATTGTAAGGCAGTATATTTTAGCTTTGTGTCCAATCTAATATTTCTCATAAGCACTGAGGACATAGGCAGCAATGCATGCACAGCAGGTGCCATACTCTGCTAATATATAGAAAATTAATTAATTGAATAAAAAGGAACTTTATTCTACATAAGATAATCACAAAAATGAGAAAGGTAACTACGCAGTTTAGCTATTTGTGCAGTGCTCAACACACATATACATAGGATAAAATACATATAAATATGGTGCACATAAAAGTAATCCAGTTAACAACTTTATTATATCCACAATGATACAGCATGTTAAAATATCAAAGACAGTGAATTGAATACAGCTTTACATTGCAACAAGGAACTGTTTGGAAATTGTGGGCTATAGCTATAGCTTGTTGTGAACATCCTTAGTGTATGAAGCCATTTCCTCCTTATTGCTTTTATCAACGTGGTTATAATAGTTAACTGCATTAACCTCCTTTTGCTGTGTTTTTTTGGATTCCTCGTACATCAGGGTCTGATCTAACCACAGCACAGTTTTGTTTTATTCTTTTAATAGGTTGATTGAAGTATTAAATACATCTGTATAAATATTATACATATACGTTATTATATATATGTAAGGACATTTACCCTTGAAACTCTAAAACCCTGAGACAGTCTGGATTACCAGATGAAACACGTTGGTAGTATGGCACCTTACAGACACCTTAGCATATTACGTCTGTACATGGAAGTATCCTGTGATTCCTGCTCAAGCCATGTGGGAGACTGACACAAGTGGCTGTTCTCGGTTACTCCAGGACAAGTTTAGAGAGCACAAGAGAATGGGAAGCGTTGACATTGATGCAATGGTGAATGCAGGGGTCAAGTCCTGGGGAAAAAAGTGTGGGAACTCACCCAAGATTCCTGGACTGCACTATATGAATAGGAAGGTAATCTTTTTTTTTTTTTAAGGAGGGGGAGGGGGGGACTTAAAAAAATAAAATTACACTCCTATGCATATAGTGCAGTGCAGGGTGTGTATAATGAATGTAGTGTGTTTGTAGTGAATGCAGAGTATGGATAATGAATGTAGTGTGTTTGTAGTGAGTGCAGTGTGTATAATGAATGTAGTGTGTTTGTAGTGAGTGCAGTGTGTATAATAACTTTAGTGTGTTTGTTGTGAGTGCAGAGTGTGTATAATGAATGTAGTGTGTTTGTTGTGAGTGCAGAGTGTGTATAATGAATGTAGTGTGTTTGTTGTGAGTGCAGTGTGTGTATAATGAATGTAGTGTGTTTGTTGTGAGTGCAGTGTGTGTATAATGAATGTAGTGTGTTTGTTGTGAGTGCAGTGTGTGTATAATGAATGTAGTGTGTTTGTTGTGAGTGCAGTGTGTGTATAATGAATGTAGTGGGTTTGTTGTGAGTGCAGTGTGTGTATAATGAATGTAGTGTGTTTGTAGTGAGTGCAGATTGTGTATAGTAAATGAGGTGTGTTTGTGGTGAAGGCAGAGTGTGTATAATGAATGTAGTGTGTTTGTAGTGAGTGCAGAATGTGTATAATGAATGTAGTGTGTGTAGTGAGTGCAGTGTGTATAATGAATGTAGTGTGTAGTGAGTGCAAAGTGTGTGTAGTGAGTGCAGTGTGTATAATGAATGTAGTGTGTACTGAGTGCAAAGTGTGTATAGTGAATGCAGAGTGTGTATAATGAATGTAGTGTGTTTGTAGTAAGTGCAGTGTGTATAATAAATTTAGTGAGTTTGTAGTGAGTGCAGAGTGTGTATAATGAATGTAGTGTGTTTGTTGTGAGTGCAGAGTGTGTATAATGAATGTAGTGTGTGTGTGTGCTGGACGAAGTGTGTGTGCTGGATGATGTGTATGTGTGTGCTGGATGATGTGTGTGTGTGTGTGTGTGCTGGATGATGTGTGTGTGCTGGATGATGTGTATGTGTGTGCTGGATGATGTGTGTGTGCTGGATGATGTGTGTGTGTGTGTGTGCTGGATGAAGTGTGTGTGTGCTGGATGAAGTGTGTGAACTGGATGAAGTGTGTGTGTGCGCGCTGGATGATGTGTGTGTGTGTGTGTGTGTGTGCTGGATGATGTGTTTGTGTGTGTGCTGGATGAAGTGTGTGTGTGTGCTGGATGATGTGTATGTGTGTGTGTGTGTGTGCTGGATGAAGTGTGTGCTGGATGAAGTGTGTGTTGGATGAAGTGTGTGTGTGCTGGATGAAGTGTGTGTGTGCTGGATGAAGTGTGTGTGAACTGGATGATGTGTGTCTGTATGCGCTGGATGATGTGTGTGTGTGTGCTGGATTATGTGTGTGTGTGTGTGCTGGATTATGTGTGTGTGTGCTGGATTATGTGTGTGTGTGTGTGCTGGATTATGTGTGTGTGTGCTGGATTGTGTGTGTGTGCTGGATTATGTGTGTGTGTGTGTGTGTGTGCTGGATTGTGTGTGTGCTGGATTATGTGTGTGTGCTGGATTATGTGTGTGTGTGTGTGTGTGCTGGATTATGTGTGTGTGCTGGATTATGTGTGTGTGTGTGTGTGTGTGCTGGATTATGTGTGTGTGTGTGTGCTGGATTATGTGTGTGTGTGTGTGTGTGCTGGATTATGTGTGTGTGTGTGTGCTGGATTATGTGTGTGTGTGTGCTGGATTATGTGTGTGTGTGTGTGTGTGTGTGCTGGATTATGTGTGTGTGCTGGATTATGTGTGTGTGCTGGATGATGGGGGGAAGCATTTGTTTTTTAAACCTTATGTGTTTTTTTGTTTTATTCCCCCCTCCCTGCTTCTTACCTTGTCAGGGAGGGGGGGAGATCGCCGGGTGGTCCGGTGGAGGGAAGCAGCCGCTGCATACAGAGGCCCTCACACGCTGTGTTTCCTCTCCAGCACTAATTCTCGCGAGACTTGCCTGTGCGGAGCGTTGCCATGGTAACCCGTGGCAACGCTCTTACAGCCGCGGGTCTCGCGAGAATTAGTGCTGGAGAGGAAACACAGCGTGTGAGGGCTCCTGTGTGCAGGTAGCAGGGCAGGTCCTGCAGGATCACTAGCGGGAACGGCGTTCCTGCTTTGGAAAAAGTGCAGGAACGCCGTTCCCGTGCGTTCCTGCAGGACTCGAGCCCTGGGTGAATGTTACCAGCATGCTGTGTTATGTTATATGCTGTTATAACCCGACTCTGGGTTTTAACCCCTTAAGTCCGGCGGACGTATATTTACGTCCTTTTAAAAGCGGCTCTAAACGCCGCAGGACGTAAATATACGCCCGCCGTTTTTTTTTAACTTACCCGGTCGCCGGTGGTCCCACGCCGGCGATCGCGGTTGGGGGGACTCCCAGGGAGCCTCCTCCGGTCATGTGAGAGTGAGGTCCTTGCCTTTTTATACGAGGGTCCCTCAACATGCACGACAGCATGAATGTCATAACACTGTTTTACTGCAAAAAAATGCACAGATTTGTAATCAGCAATGTCTCACGAGTACAACAGTACCCCCCATTAACAGGTTTTATGTTGTTTTGGAAAGTTACAGGGTCAAATATAGAACATTCCATTTTCAAATTGAAATTTTCCAGATTAGTAATGTTACCTTTGAGACGGTGTGGTAGCCAGGAATGAGCATTACCCCCATAATGGCATAGCATTTGAAAAAGTAGACAAGCCAAGGTATTGAAAGTGGGGTATGTTTAGTCTTTTTTAGTAGCCACTTAGTCACAAACACTGGCCAAAGTTAGCGTTCATATTTGTTTTTGTGTGAAAAAAGCAAAAAACGAATATTTGGCCAGTGTTTGTGACTAAGTGGCTACTAAGAAAGACTGGACATACCCCACTTGCAATACCTCGGGTTGTCTACTTTTGCAAATGGTATGCCATCATGGGGGTAATTCTGGCAACATAACCAATCTGGCAAATTTCAATGTGAAAAAAATGAAATGCAAGCCTTATATGTGACTCTCTAGCTTTCCAAAACACCATAAAACCTGTACATGGGGGGTACTGTTATTCTCGGGAGACTTCACTAAACACAAATATTAGTGTTTTAAAACAGTAAAACATATTACAACAATAATATAGACCATAAAAGTGCCGTTCGCTTGTAAAAAATGCGAAAAACGTCACTTTTACTTAAAATATCATCGTTGTAATACAATTTACCAGTTTGAAACACTAATATTTGAGTTCAGCGAAGTCTCCCGAGTAAAACAGTACCCCCTATGTACAGGTTTTATGGTGTCTTGGAGAGTTACTGGGTCAAATATAGTGCTTGCGAATTAAATTCTCTGCACTTTCTCCCTGTGTTGTCAGGCATGTCAATCAAATTTTAATTAATCAAATCACATAATTACGTTAAAAGATTATTTAAATATACACGTAGAATTTTAATATATATGCATTTATAGGTATTTAAATTCTACGCGTATACTAATGTAATCTTTTATGTAATTATATGTATTTATCTATATATATATATATTTGCGGTTTTTTGTATTTTATATATAGATAGATATATATAGAATGTCATTCTAAGTGTATTTTGTTACCGATATATATATATATATTAATAACAAAATACAGTTAGAATGAAATTACATATGCATATATAATTTATATTAAATTTTGTTTCAATATTTTATTTATTTATTTTATTATTTTATTTATTTATTATTTTAATTATACGTATTTATATATAATATATATATATATGTACATCTATTATATATATAATATATATACATATATAATATATATATATATATGTAACATCATTCGAAGTGTATTTTAATATTAATATATCTACTTATATTAATATTAAAATACACTTTGTATGACGTTACATATATATAATATGTATATATATTATATATATATAATATATATACATATTATATATATATATATAAATATATTTATTTTATTTTTACACATGTCTAATTTATTTTTTTTACACCTCCTACCAGCAGGGGGACTGTCTGATATTTCAGACAGTCCCCCTGCTGGTAGATCCACAGCCAGCTATAGGAGGCCATGTGATCGCTCTTTGAGAGCGATCACATGGCCCCCGGGGGCCTCATTTGCCGGAAGGGGACTGCCTGGGCTCTCAGGCAGCCCCCCAGAAGAGGATCGCGGCGGAGGTAAGTACACCTCTCTTCTTGGGGGCTTAAGCCGTTACGGCGTACCATGCCGTCGCAACGGCTTTAAAGCCCATTTAATGCGTGACGGCATGGTACGCCATAACGGCGTTAAGGGGTTAAACTTAAATATAGGTGTGTCGGGGGCGGAGCTTGCCAGCGCAGCCGAGCGGACGCCATTTACTTGGGCTCCGCTAGAAACACCGATTTTCCGCTAAAAGGGGGACATACCAGGGGTAATCCGACCCCGACGACACCACCATCAGCTCGGGGTATTTGCCTGCTGCCCACCGATGCCCTTCTTTCAGCCGCCGAAATCGGGCAAAACTAAGTGCCGGTCCGGGGCCTACAAAGCACCGGCCTACATTAGCTGGGACACGCTTCTTGGAGGTGCAGCACTTACCAGAGCGGAAGAGATACCTCCACAGCCCCCACAGAGTCCCACAGCAAACCCGGTGGACATGAGGCGCAAACAGCAAAAGCCCTCACACGGAGATGTCTTGGACTCAAGGGACATAAGCACAATGCTGCAAAAATCGGCACCATCCAAAATGGCGGCCGGGGAGAGCGGGAGCGTGAAGAGCACCTCAGACAGATTGGAACACAAGGGGACGCAGGCCACAATGGTGAGAGATGACACAGACACCACACACCTTGACTCCATAACCAGTAACCTGGCCACTAAACAGGACTTACAAACTCTCTTACTGAACATACAGAAACTACTGGCAGCTGACACAGCGGCAATTAAAAAGGACGTCCAGCAGGTCACAGACCGCGTCAGTGCCACAGAGAATGACATACAAGATGTCCGTACAGAGATATCAACTATACAACACACCCTAAGCAACCTTCAGTCCGCTAACCAGGTACTTACCTCACAAATTTCAGCGCTAGAAGACCGCCACAGGCGTAATAACGTCAAGATCCGCGGGGTCCCTGACACAGTAACAGCAGAGGAACTTCCCCACTACCTGCGACGCCTAGTGGCCTCGGTGCTACCAGCCCCAGCAGCGAGAAAATTTACTATTGACGGGGTGTATCGCTTACCTGGACCCACCAAGGCACAACCAGCTGCCCCCAGGGATATTATACTTCGCTGCATATCTTATCAGGACAAAGGACACTTGCTGGCAGCCCTGAGGGACAAAACCCCATATACATTCGAAGGCTCCCAGCTCACGGTCTATCAGGACCTCACAAGGGCCACCCTACAATGGCGCAGATCTCTACAACCAATCACATCTCAACTACGCACGGCAGGGATCGCATACAGATGGGGGACCCCTCGATCCTTGCTGGTATCACACAAAGGAGCCACACACAAGCTGGGAACTGTCTCTGAAGGACCAACGCTCCTGACTGCACTGGGGCTACACGTGCCCGCCGCTATCCCATCTGGGCCGCTGAATCCTAGGGGCTGGGATCCAGCTAACATTGCGATATTTGAACCAAGATCTGGTGCAGCAGCGCCTCCACCAACTTGACTATATAACATACTACAGAAAATCGCACCTAGTTGTGCCTGCATTTCCTTTATGTTTGCTTGTTTTTGCTTCCTTTTCCTTTCATGTTACCAGCAAATGTTCTGCAGCTCTCTTACACTCTCGACCACCCTGCCAACCATGATATACATGCTGTAACGCAGCACAGGCGATATGGCCTGACACGGCCTTAAAAGATGCCTAATATACCGCACCTACACGCGGTCACAGACCAACGATCCCCGCTGGCAAACTAATTTAATATACCCCCCCCCCGCCACCCCCAAGGTTAGGGGCACCCCACGCAGAGGAAAATCTCAACACCAAAGGTGCTCAGACCTACACAATTAGCATGGAGAAGGGCTACTGCCCCCCTCATTACACAACAGGCACCACTGGTCACACTCCTTACTTTACCCTCCCTCTTACTCTACTCTCCCAGTTCAACACGCAAAACACAACCCTCATGCACTCTCTAGATCGAGTCCTACATCACCCCCTCGACCTGTCATTAGTAATTGTAAGCTTGACTCGTGTTTCTTTAAGCCTGAATGTTTTAACTTAAAAAAATGTGCAGATCCAACCTATGCCATATATATGTCAAATACAAGTTGTCGGTACCTGCTATTGTGGCATTACCTGCATGTCTGTAAACCTTATGCACGCAAAAATAAAAATTTATAAATATAGGTGTGTCAATCAAGAATTTGTTAATGAGATTTGTTTAAACGTGGTTTGCCTCCTATAAGTAATATAACACTTGGTAATATTTAAATATCTGGTACATATTAGAACCTTACACATGCTGAACCTGGACATAGGTATATCTCTACGTTTAAGGGTGTGTTAGCCCGAGTCTTCCAGACCAGGCGTGTCTGGAATGGGGTTCTTAGGGTTAGGCTGTGGCAAGTTAAGTGAGACATGCACAGCCCGTGCAGTAGCAAGACAAAAACCTTGTTTAGTCGCATGTTATATACAGTATAATGTATGAGTGCTATCTAGGTATGTCCTCTTGACTGCTATTAAAGGCACAGGCTAGTTATAATAATCATATTTCGTGTCAGCACCATGTCAAGCGACTGATCTGCAAAACATTCTAGGCCACATGTACGTTTCAGTTATCGAAGGAGACTTAACTTGTCTACATTAGTTCAGCATCTAAAACACCATAAATACACACATTAAGCTAGTCAGCGTTTGTTGCCTCTAGGTGGAGAGAGTCCTCACTGTGAGAGCCGGGTCAAAAGCTGTGGGCCACATAACGAGACAGTCCATGCCGTTTCAGCCAATGCCCACTCTGGAGGTCTTGTTGGTGTGCCTGGAAAGGATGACGGCGTGCCCCTTCAGCTGCGCCCTGATATCCTGTGCCTCCGCTTGAGCTTCACAGCGCAGTGCCGGTGAAGCACCCCTCCTGCTCGGGGACTTTCTGTGAGCCTTTACCACTAGTCCACGGACTTGCCTCTTTACTGGGGCTGAGTCCTTCCCCGGTGTGGGGCTGCGTGGGGCTGCATATTTCTGCTGGCGTCACGCTGTCCTTTGCAGGTGTGGGTGGTGATTGGGGGTTGCCCCCCGGGTGGCTCTAGTCCCCGATGGGCCATCATGGTGAGAGTAGGTAGCTCCGTTGGATGCTTTGCCCGGTCGGTGCGCATCGGTCTTTAGCCATACTGAGGACAGCTTCTTGGCTGGCTGTTGTGCCTGTGTTGCTCTGGTCATAAAGCAGACCTGTGTTGGGGCTGGTGGCTGGCGCCTGTTCTCCAAGCGTTCCCAGAATCGCTGGCATACAGCGTCAAATCATGCTTGGAAAGCTGCTGCCCAGTCGCTGGGTGTGGATGGCATCGTGTTGGAAGTGGTGCCGTCGGCCATCTTGGTTCGGCTTCGTGGCTTCCACCTATCTGATATGTGCCCAGGAGTCAGTTGTCGGTGAGTGCTCTCTTCCAAAAGACAGACCGGGATGACCCCCACCAGTCCAAAGGGGGGGGGGGAACAATGGCCCAGGCACAGAGATCCATGCTGTTTTGGCAGCAGGAGAGCGTCCGCCTCTCCTGCGCCTGCTCTGCTTGTAGGCCTCAGTCTCCTGTTGGGCGAGGGTTGCCCCCACTGCTGCTCTGGTGATATCATTTTATGCTGCTTAAAGTCACCCCTCATTTGATGATCTTTCTGCTTCGCTGAATTGTCATTAGGGTAGTTAAATTCTACAGTAATCATTGTACTCAGGAGGAGCTGCTGAGGTTTGCTTCCTCTCAGCTCTGCAGTCAGGCCCCGCCCCCGCAAAAATGTTTTTTATATATTTCGATTCAAATGACAGTATTTGCAAACTAAGTACATGGATATCATCCATTCTGCTTCAGAATGTATAATAGCTCAAATAAGCAATGCTGTTCTCTACATTTAAACTCTAGGTAGACCTCCACAAATGGCACTCACATCTCATTGATGTGAATGGTATTTGCAGTCACGTTTCCAAAAATAAATAATATATCAATGCAGTGGTAAGATCAAACAGTGTCAGTAACCCCTAAATGATTAAAGTACATTGTCTGAGATTTAAAAAAAAACTGTCCTAAATTGTCACTATAAATGACTGTGTGAAAAAAAACAACTCATCCAGAATACTGTGCAGAATATTCAAATAAGCTTAGACACCACAGTATCCTTTTCAGATTTCCAGCCTTTATTTAATTGGGCTTCCTTTGCCGTGGCCTGATGCTTTATAGCAGTTTTATTTTAATACATGTGTTAATATTTAAGTGAACCAATATCTGATGCAAAGCAGTGATTCATTCATGATTAAAGGACCACTATAGTGCCAGGAAAACAAACTCATTTTCCTGGCACTATAGTGCCCTGAGGGTGCCCCCACCCTCAGGATCCCACTCCCGCCGGGCTGAAGGGGGAGGAAGGGGGTTAAACACCCCCCCCAGCTGGGAACTCTCCTCCTCCTTCGGTCGTCATCGGCTGAATGAGCATACGCAGCAAGAGCCGCGCATGCATTCAGCCAGTCCATAGGAAAGCATTCTCAATGCTTTCCTATGGACGCTGGCGTCTTCTCACTGAAAATCACAGTGAGAAGTGCGGAAGTGCCTCTAGCGACTGTCAATGAGACAGCCACTAGAGGCTGGATTAACCCTAAAGTAAACATAGCAGTTTCTCTGAAACTGCTATGTTTACAGCAGGCAGGGTTAATCCTAAATGGACCTGGCACCCAGACCCCTTCATTGAGCTGAAGTGGTCTGAGTGCCTTTAGTGGTCCTTTAAGACCTGAAATGATTTCAATGTAATATTTACATCAGATATGGCATATCAGAGGCTTCCATAAAATTTGGTATTCCACGTTTACAAAGTGAAATTGGATTATCTTCACACAAATATCCCTATGTGTGTGGGCACACATCGATCTCTCATTTATCTCCTTTTGTAGGAGCTCAGTATTCTTGGTGTTTGAATTTATACCAGAGTTTCATTGCAATAATATGTACAGTAATATGTCTTTAAAACGCAATATGAATATTTTGAAGTCACAAAAATTATTACTTCGTAAGTCATGTCATGTAAAATTTTCCAGAACAGCCTCACCCTTGGCCACACACAGGGCCGTCTTTAACATAGATTGGACCCTGGACAAGCATTTGCTTGGGCCCCCTAGTCCCCTTTGCCCATTAATAACTATCACAGTCACTGTGTCTGAGTGTGGGTCTAACAGTGAGTGTCCCTGTGTTCAAATGTACGTCTCTGTGACCATGTGTATGTTTGTGTCCGGGGCCATTTGTGTGTGTGGTAACAGTTTGCAATGTGTTGTTTGTGTATGGGGGACTGCCTGTGGTCTTTGTGCACTGTGTTTATGGCGCAGCTATGTTTCATGACTGTGTGCGTATGATGACTGTCTTCAGGGGGTGACTATGACAGGAAGAGAAAAGGGGTAACTGTGGAAAGGTGAGTGTGACAGGGCCAGAGAGGTGAATACGACAGGAAATGGAGCTCGGTCCGGGGGAATTTTAAAGGGCCACGGGTCCCTGATTAAATTGTTGCAGGCTCAAGGGGCAGCTGCTTTGGGCCCCCCAGGAATAACTGGGCCTGGGGCAGCTGCCCCTTTTGCCCCTTGTTAAAGACAGCCCTGGCCACACACACACTCTTACACCCCCTCTCACATCCCTCACACTCCTAAAATGAAATTGTCCTGCTTCGTCCCCTTAACCCCTTAAGGACCAAACTTCTGGACTAAAAGGGAATCATGAAATGTCACATATGTCATGTGTCCTTAAGGGGTTAAAGGGAAACTCCAGTGCCAGAAAAACGATCCGTTTTTCTGGCACTGGAGGGTCCCTCTCCCTCCCACCCACCAATCCCCGGTTACTGAAGGGGTGAAAACCCCTTCAGTCACTTACCTGGGACAGCAGTGATGTCCCTCGCCGCTGTCTCCGCCTCCGCGACGCTCCTCCTAGTGATTACGTCGGCCGGTGGGCGAGACTAATCTCGCTCACCGGCCGAGGAGACCTAATGCGCATGCGCGGAAATGCCGCGCATGCGCATTACGTCTCCCCATAGGAAAGCATTGAAAAATCATTTCAATGCTTTCCTATGGGGAATAGAGCGACGCTGGAGGTCCTCACACAGCGTGAGGACGTCCAGCGACGCTCTAGCACAGGAAACCTGTGCTAGAACCCAGGAAGTGACCTCTAGTGGCTGTCTAATAGACAGCCACTAGAGGTGGAGTTAACCCTGCAATGTAAATATTGAAGTTTATGAAAAACTGCAATAATTACACTTGCAGTGTTAAGGGTAGTGGGAGTTGGCACCCAGACCACTCCAATGAGCAGAAGTGGTCTGGGTGCCTGGAGTGTCCCTTTAAGGACTGAGCCAAATGTACACGTTGTGATCAAAACAAGACGTAAACAAAAACTTGAATTTGCACTATATGTCTGTTCAGGCGTAATTCACCTCTTTCATATTATGTGCACCCACACTTATTATATATTATATCAGGGGAAACAGGGCTTTCATTTAACATCAAATATTTAGGTATGAAACATACTTTAATATGAATAAAATATTAAAAACTGGGAGAAAATAAGAATTTTAAAACTTTTTTTTAGTTCTACATGACATTTTAACTGTGAATGACATAATACTGTTTCATTTTACTGCAATAAAATACATATATTTGTATTCAGCGATGTCTCACGTGTAAAACAGTACCCCCTATGTACAGGTTTTATTGTGTTTTGGGAAGTTACAGGGTCAAACATAGCATGTTACATTTTTTCAGTTTTTGAAATTCGCTACATTGGTTACGTTGCCTTTGAGATCGTATGGTAGCCCAGGAATGAGAATTACCCCCATGATGGCATACCATTTGAAAAAGTAGACAACACAAGGTATTTTAAATGGGGTATGTCCAGTCTTTTTTAGTAGCCACTTGGTCACAACTTGTCCAAGGACACTTCTTTGTATTACTTGATGCTTGAATAAACAGCACGATTAGAAATATTATTGAATGATGTGAGTGCACTTCAACAAGAACCTATATATACTTATGGTCGGAGTTTGCACCGAGGCATTAACAAGACCAGGAGCAGTGAGTGCGGGACACGTGGAAAGTTTTATATATATATATATATATATATATATATATGATCTAAGTATATATAATGTTATTTGAAACTGGGTATTCGTATATATGAAAAACAAAGAAACAGGGGCAACCAGTAGTGCAGTATGTCTAAAATCCAAAGGGTAAAATAGTAGTAAAAGGTAGAAAACACCACTCACACCCAAACATTACGAACCCCAACTGGATCCACCGACGGCCCTCAATACCATGGGCAGAAAAACTAAACAACAGAAAGCTGACAAGCCGAAAATGGGAATGTACATAGGCGATATGTGGCGGCAAGCACATGGCGGCTCACTGTCCAAAATGGCTTCCTATATGGGAGAGAGCTCCGATTTCTCAGACGATCAAGCTCTGGAGCCTGAAATCCATAACCTACCAATACCACGAGACCTACCTCCACCGCAACCACCCGTGGTCCCCAACCTGGATACTGCACCGGTGACGAAAGCCGACATGCGGGAGATGCTGGCGGGCCTCAGGAGGGATATCCACACGGATATGGCCACGTTCCGCAAGGACCTGCAAGGCCTAACAACACGCACAGGCATTCTGGAAGACAACTCCCGCAACAGCAAGGCACAAATTACCCACCTGCAGCAGGAAATAACCATGCTCCACCAGCAACAAACCGCAATGGAACAGAGGCTTGCAATACTTGAGGACTCCAGATGCAGTAGGAACCTCAAGATCAGAGGGGTAGCAGAGGCAGTACCTGATGAGGAGCTACCGCACTTTCTAAGGCGGCTACTCGGCGCACTACTCACCCCAAAACAAGCCAAATCAATCACAACTGTGGGTCTCTTCCGGATCCCACGACCACTCAAGGCACCCGCCACAGCTCCACGGGAAATTCCAAAGAGGGCAAGACAAGGCAGCGGTGTTGGGCACACTCAGGGGAAACTCACCATACAGCTTTGAAGGCTCCTCGCTCTCATTCTATGCCGATCTATCAGGGAGCACCCTCGCCTGGAGGAAATCGCTACAGCCACTCACAGAGGTATTGCGAGCTAACAACATTACTTACCGCTGGAAGACCAACCGCGCACTGGTGGTCCAGAAGGGAGACACCTCCTATCCGATCAGGAACCTTGCCGGAGCAGAGACTATCCTGGAGCCCTTAGGTCTCCCGAGAGAATTCCTCAGCCGCAGATGACCAACCACGACCGGTACACATTTCTGGGACCCAGCACACACAGCCCCGTTTGTTCCACGGAGAACATCAGCCGATACCTACGAAGCAGCCACCTCATGAACTCCCACGGCTACAAACTTCCCCATGCAAGACAAGCCATGCTCTCGAGTGCCAACAACACTGACTTAGACTAGTTTAAAGGGCAAACTAACATCTGCTAACCAGCTCACGGTCTGACATCCATCCCCAGACAGCAGCATGTGTACTGACATTACCTGGACGCTGGTCCCACGACCAGATGCAGATGCAATAGGGCACCTCCTTATGCCGGCACTAGTACAAAACATGTACGTGCACCCCCTCCCCCCCACATGTCCAGCCAGTATAGCTACCCTCTTGTCACACACTACTCCATCTCTCCCCAGTTAACACTACTTTCCCAGCCCAGAGAGCTGGACAAAAACTGTCTGCACACCTCACTAGCATTCACGTGGGCTATACCTCCAGCAAACTATGGCCCTCACATACTTTATAGGGCTATGTGTAGCAACATCAAATTAAATGGCAACCTAAACTACATTACCCACCATAGCATGTCAATCATCGACTGTTATTATCCCCCTGTATTAAACACACAAAATAGAGCAATGTTCTTAAGCCATGCAACTGTTTGTATATGCCTTTGCTTAGACCGCACCAGCTGATGTGGCGATGTCTAATATCGGCATTACACAAACTAAAGAACTTATGAGATGGAAGGAGGGCACGCAGTAAGCTCCCACAGCAAAGTCAGGTAATGAATAGTAACTAACCCCCTTATGTATATGCCCTGACCAACATCATACTGCTGATTGACCCCCCCTACCTATAAAATGGGGGCAGGGTTAGTCAGCAGTAACTTACAGCAATCTATTGTGTATGTTCCACCAGTTATGATTTGGTTTATTTATGTTGTTAGTGTTTGTCTCTGCCTGTAATGTAACCGACCGGACCTGTATTGCCTTTCTGCACCATAAGCATAGTAGATAGGCTCTCAGGAACTATACCGGCTACTCACGAGGTTAAGCTTGTTAACTTACATAAAAAAATGTATAAAAATACATGCCACTAACTAACCCGCACGCGACTGCATGAATACACTGTTGTGGCATCCTGACGAAGCTATTGTTGCTAACCCACTGCAGTTAATACAAATGATCTATACTCGATTGTACATATTTACCTGACTTATTATGTGTCTTTTAAAAATAAAAATGTGCGAACCCTTAATGCCACTGTTTATCCTATGTTTAAATATGAATGCACGCTGTTGTGGCGTAAGACTATGCTTTGTAATCACCTGCACGACAAAAATAAAGAATTCAAAAAAAAAAGGTAGAAAACTCACATTTAAATGGCCAGCTCTGGTGTGAAGGGCATCCAATGGTATAATCCCCGCTGCTAGGATGTGTAAAGGAAATGCGTCTCTCAGTGCAGTCTGGTCATCCGATACTCCAGGGGAAATAAAAAAAAGGCGACAATACACATGGAAACCCCCGATCTGGGGGACCAGCATATCCAAAAATCACCCAGATCGGTTCAGGAGTTCGGGATTTCCATGGAAGTCATAATTTGACCGAACGCACATGAGGCTTCTGCCCAAAACAGTTCTAGAGAATCAGGGCTTGCGGTCGGTCTAGTTCGATGGTTTAAAAGCCGAAGCAACTACCAAACATAGTCCATAGTCTTACCCTTGTTCCCATCATCCAGACTAACGATTTCACCGAACAATGCCCTTCTAAGTAGTGTAGAATTGACCGTGTCCGATTTTAGTTCCAGGAACTTGACGACCAAACACTGCTGCCTGCGTTCATGCGAACAAGATGGCCACCACCTCGTGGTCGTTCATGCGAACAGTGGCCACCCAGACAAGCAATTAGAACACTGCAGTTTGAATCGGTTCCAAGTATTAATAGGGTTTAACAAGTTCCCGGGTGATCTCTGCTTCGTGCAGCTGTTTAGTTCCCGAGCCACATAATCTCAATTGCACGAAAAGAGCCTTTTTAAAGTATATTAGCCAAGGTCTATTGCAGGGGCCATAGTCCTGAGGCAAAATGCTGGCCAGCAGGCTCCTCCAAGAACCCACGGCGAGGTTCAGTTCGTCCCATTAAACAGGACCAAAGTGGAGATGTTTGGCCATAATGCACAGTGCCACGTTTGGTGATAACCAAACACAGGATATCAGCACAAACACCTCATACCAACTATTAAGCGCAGTGGTGATGATTTGGGCTTGTTTTGCAGCCATAGAACCTGGGAACCTTGCAGTCATTGAGTCATCCATGAACTCCTCTGCATACCACATAATTCTAGAGTCAAAGGTGAGGCCATCTTTCCGACAGCGACAAAGTTTGCCAGAAATTGGGTCATGCAGCAGGACAATGATCCCATGCACACCAGAAAATCTCCAACAGAATGGCTGAAAAATAAATGAATCAAGGTGTTGTAATGGCCCAGTCAATTCCAGACTTCAACCCAAATGAAAAAACTTAACTGAAGCAACAATGCAAAGAAGAGTGGGACAAAATTCCTCCACAACAATGTGAGATATTGATAAAGTCATAAGGAAAATGATTACTTCAAGTTATTGCAGTTAAGCTATTTAATAAGATGCAAGTGTTTCACACATTGCTTCTCCATTTTCTTTATTTTTGTTAACCAAATCATGACACAGTGTAATATGTAATGTGTTGTTCATCTGAGTTTGCATTTCCATAACTTTAACACCTGCTAAAGAACAGATGACCATTATTATGTCCTGATGCGTAAAACTATATAATTCAAATTGGGTGTACTTTATTTTTTTTATTACTGTATAGATCCTTTTGGGATTAATCAATTTAGTAATTCATGAGATATTATGTTTGTTCTGCCACAAAGGATTTCACAAAAAGCTATGGAAATTCGATTTCAGCTAATTAATCCAGCACGACTTTTTGAAGTCAAATTATAATAAGTGCAATTATTAAAAAAATATTGAATATTGTGAGAAATATTTTTGCAGTATTTCCTAATGTTTTCATGTGGAAAGGCAGATCAATATAGTAAGAAGGTTTTCATATTGTTGTATGTGTCCCGCTAGCTGAATACAGGCAAAAATCTATAAAAATCTGCATTATTTTTTTTTCTCACATATTACAAATGTTATAGTTAATTTGGATAGATATCCTTTTTATGTGGTGGCCATTTTCCTAATTACTTATCGAATTGTGACAAATTTACAAACTCTCAGCTATGTTTTAGATTGGGTGATTTGGCCTAAAATTACCTGTGCTACAATATTGCCAAAGATGACTGGTAACACATGCTGCTTTCCTTAAAGGAACACTATAGTCACCTAAATTACTTTAGCTAAATAAAGCAGTTTTAGTGTATAGATCATTCCCCTGCAATTTCACTGCTCAATTCACTGTCATTTAGGAGTTAAATCACTTTGTTTCTGTTTATGCAGCCCTAGCCACACCTCCCCTGGCTATGATTGACAGAGCCTGCATGAAAAAAAAAACTGGTTTCACTTTCAAACAGATGTAATTTACCTTAAATAATTGTATCTCAATCTCTAAATTGAACTTTAATCACATACAGGAGGCTCTTTCAGGGTCTAGCAAGCTATTAACATAGCAGGGGATAAGAAAATCCTTATTAAACAGAACTTGCAATAAAGAAAGCCTAAATAGGGCTCTCTTTACAGGAAGTGTTTATGGAAGGCTGTGCAAGTCACATGCAGGGAGGTGTGACTAGGTTTCATAAACAAAGGGATTTAACTCCTAAATGGCAGAGGATTGAGCAGTGAGGCTGCAGGGGCATGTTCTATACACCAAAACTGCTTCATTAAGCTAAAGTTGTTCAGGTGACTATAGTGTCCCTTTAATCTTTTTTTTATGTTCACTGCAGAGCATACATGTACAATGAATGCAAACCAGTCATTCTTAAGTTCCAGAAAAATAGTGTTTATTTTAATGCGGGTACAGCGTATATATAAAATACACTTTTCTGAGGGGTGTGTACGACAAAAGGCAAAATCAACCAATCAACAAAGTTTCAGTGCAGAACATTACGTATGTTGTTAATTAATACAAAGGACAGTTGCTTTACTTGAGTTTCTTATCTCCAAGGTTAATGCAAAAGAAACATTTCAGAAGCAGAAACTAGGGACATAAGCATGATTTAAAATGTAGCTTTTAACCCCTGCAGGCGTGGAAGGACCTAACTAGGGCAAAGGCTTATTTTTAACTCTTTATTCACCTGTATACATGAAAAGTCCCCTTTTCTAGAATCACAGGTGAAAGTGTTAGCCAAGGTATATCCAAATGTACTAATTACACCTGTGGGCCTTTATCTATTTCTTCACCTCTATTCCCTTGGACCTCTTTCACCCACAAAACCATCCAAAGAGGGCCTGTCCGGATATTTGTAGATACAGGATAAAATATGTTATTAAACCCACGTCTCATTATGCAATACACTCGGTTAATGTATATATGTCTTTATAGCTCTATGTCTAGGGGAATATTCACTAAGCATTGCATAGGTGAAACAATTCATTCTCCATCAAGGCACATACCTCAAAATTAGAGGTATTGCAGAAACAAGACATTCACACCAAAATATTAAGGAAAAAATTAGCTAATTAAAAATATAGTCCAGTGCAGCTAGAAATCACCTTTTTCCATTTAGGGAAAACTTGAGCCACAGTAATGAAGCCCACGGAACAACGCAGAGGGGGAGTGGGCCTTGACAGGGCCAGAGAGTGGGCAGGGTTAAGAATTGGGGGTGGGCTTAGGGTAATGCAGCGTGGGGGTGGTCTAAGAGCAAGTTAAATAGCGGCCATCTCAGAGAGGAGCCATTTTAACAGAAATTCACTCACCTGTTCTTTGTCAGGTCCGTGGGTTTCCTCTGTTTTCTCGTTTCTGCAGGTATGGCATCGTTAGAAGAAATCCTGGAGGGAGTCCGAGCGGCTGTCAAGGATCGGGGCATGGAGTGGCTACATCAGCAGCTCGGCGCTGCTGCAACTTCCCGGGAGCCGGAGCGGAGGCCTACACGGAGGATGAGGCCGCCGCAGCGTCTCAGCCCGGGTGTGGCACCCGCACCTCGTCGGAGGAGGAGCCCGTCGGTAGAGGATAGGGAAATGGCGACTGGTTCCGGCAGCGGTTTGTCGAAGCAGGCGGCGCCGGTCACTGGGACGGCTAGCCAGGCGAGGAAGGCCACGGCGAAAGGAGCGCGGGGGAAGATGGCGCCCCGCGGATCTGCGGTTGGCAGGAAAGCGGGAACGGAGCCGGTTTCCAGGACAGCTGTCGAGAAGAGTGGGTCGGGAAGCGGCCAGGTGGCCAGGGAGGCCGGATTGTCGGGAAGCGGTGAGTCGAACACCAGGGGGGGTTTGGGGAGTCATGGAGAGAGTGTTGCTGCAGGCTCTTCACTAGCGGTCCCGTCTCAGGAGCAAGGGGATCGGGTCAGCAGTGGACAGAGGGCGGCCTTATTGAGAGCCAGGTCGGGGAGCAGGACAGAGGGAGGAGAGAGGGGACGCTGCGAGCTCAGCCACAATTCGAAGAGAGCGGCAACAGCCAGGGATGCTTTGGTAGTCAGGCAGTAGTGGTCAGCGGAGGACAGGAGTCGACGAGTAGCGGAAAGCCGGGCGGGGAGGGGCCGGGGCCCATGACAGCTGGTGGAGGCAGGCGAGGCGGAGAAGTGCGGGAGGGCCCGGTAGGCAGCTCCCAGGGGGGTCGGACTGAGAGGCCTAGTGTTTGGAGGGGAAGGAGCGAAGAGCGGCGCAGCGCTAGCGCCAGGCACAGCAGAAGTAGGTGCGCGGACAGAGGTCGGATGAGTGTGGACAGGAGCCCGTCACGGGACAGGCGTAGCGACTCGAGGCGCAGTGGCGGAGTCAGGCAGCGGAGGTCCGTTTCGAGGAATTGGAGGGGGAATAGTCGGCGGAGTGCATCCAGTTCTTCGGATGGGAGTGGCCGGGATCGGAGGCTGAGGTCTGTCAGCAGGGACCGTAGGGCGGCTAGGAAGAGCCGGGACTGGGACGGAAGGGAGGAGCGTAGGGAGCACGGGCGGGCAGGGGACCGATCGAACAGACTGCCCAGGTTATCGTCTCCTTACAGGTCGCGGAGTCACACGCCAGCGGTTCCGAGGAGAGACCAGGAATGCAGGAGTCGGCGATTTGCGGAAGCTCCGGGGCCTGTCAGGGCCGGTGGAAGGACGGCATCCCCTGGGCCTGAGGCGGCCGGGGGCAACAGTGGTGAGTCGAGCTCTGCATTACATCCAGGCACACTCATAGGCTGTTTGAAATCTTTCTTGGACTCCTGGGAGGAAGGTAGGGAGTCACAGCAGTTTGGTAGAGTATGGGCCACAGACGGGGACCAAGGTAAGGTAGTTACTAGTAGAGGTTCGTTATCGGGGGGGGTTGCCAGTGGGGACGCGAATGCCGCGCTTCCGCTGGTGGAATCGACGGAAGGGGCGTCTGAGCAGGAGGCAGGTTTTGGGGACATCTCGGAGGCCGCGCGGCAAAACGTGCACGTGTCCTTCGCGGGTCCCCTTGGCTGTCATTTAAAAGGGGAGGTGAAGGAAAAGATATGGAAAGGTGAGTTCGTGGAAATCTTTTCCCTTCTTCCCCTAGAGGAGTTCCTAGACCTCAAGGAGGAGGACAAAAAGGACGCCAAGAAGGAGGAGGAAGAAAAGAGGCGTAAGTATAGGAAGATCCCGAAGACTTTTGGGAATTGGCTGCGGGCATTTTGTATTTTGGCCAGTGTTATCGGCGAAAAGCATCCGGATTGCTGTTCCCAGCTATTTTGCTATCTCGACGGAATAGGTGATGCGTACCGGACTTATGGGGGGCTGGCGTGGTGGAAGTACGATGAACAATTTCGTCAACGGCTAGCAGCGAATGCATCCATGCGGTGGGACCAGGTGGACCTGCCGCTATGGATGCGGCTGATGATGGCGCAGAAATCTGCTCCCTTTCAGGGGACAGCCGGCGCGGCCGCTGGGGGCGCTGCGTCGGCGGGTCCGAAAAAAGTTTTTTGCTGGGCGTTTAACGAGGGCCAGTGTAAATGGGGGGCTTCGTGTAGGTTTAGACACGAGTGTTCCGGTTGCGGCGGGAGCCACGGGGTCAGTAGATGCTTTAAAAAAGGGAAGAGTAACACAGGGGGAGGTGCGACAGCAACCGCTGCTACAGCGACTACCGCTGGGGCGGTCCCCGGTGAAGGTCGACGTGATGTTGCCTTGGCTAAGGCAATACGATAGTCAGCAGGATGCAGTGTTTTTATGGAAGGGTTTCACGGAAGGCTTCCGGATCCCCTTCAAGGCAAAAGGTCCGAGTGGGGTTAGCGCAAATCTTAAGTCTGTAATGGAACATCCGGGGGTGTTTGGGGAGAAGTTGTTGAAAGAAGTTTCCTTGGGTAGGATGGCGGGCCCGTTCGCGGCCCCGCCATTGGCGGATCTGCGGATATCCCCTTTGGGTGTGGTTCCCAAGAAGGAACCTGGTAAATTCCGTATGATTCATCATTTGTCGCACCCGAAAGGGGGTTCGGTGAATGATGACATTGACGCGGACTTGTGCTCGGTCTCCTATACATCATTCGACAAAGCCGTCGAGCTGGTACGGAGAGCGGGTCGGGGGGCGTTAATGGCGAAGGTGGATGTAGAAGCAGCATTTCGGCTGCTCCCCATCCATCCGGATTGTCATCACCTCTTGGGTTGTCATTTCGAGGACGGGTTCTTTGTGGATTTGTGCCTGCCTATGGGTTGCTCCGTGTCATGCGCCTATTTCGAGAAGTTTAGCACGTTCTTGGAATGGGTGGTGCGCAAAGAGTCGGCGGGGGGATCGGTGGTGCACTATCTCGATGATTTCCTATGTGTCGGCCCTCGTGATTCGGGTAGGTGTGGTCAGCTGCTAGGGACTCTGCAGTGGGTGTCGCATGCATTCGGGGTGCCTTTAGCTGCGGATAAGACAGTGGGCCCCACTACGTGCATTTGTTTCTTGGGTCTGGAGATTGACTTGTGTGCCGGTGAGTGCAGGTTGCCAGTAGATAAGCTGCAGATTTTACGACAGGTGGTAGGCGCGGCAAAAAGGGCAAGGAAGGTTACGCTAAGAGGCTTGCAATCTCTTCTAGGGAGCCTTAACTTTGCATGCAGGGTCATTCCTATGGGGAGGATATTCTGTAGGAGGTTGGCTCAGGCAACCAGCGGGGCGCGGCGGCCGTCTCACTATATTAGAGTGTCTGCCGACATGAGAGAAGATCTAGAGGTGTGGGATCATTTTCTGACCAATTTTAATGGAACGGTGTTTTTTAGGGAGCTGTCTGTGTCGTCTGAGGCTATAGGGTTGTTTACGGACGCGTCGGGCAGTATTGGTTTTGGGGCTTATTTAGCGGGAGAATGGTGCGCGGAGGGGTGGCCGGACACGTGGTTGTCATCCCCGCTTATCAGAAACCTGGCGTTTCTGGAACTGTTTCCCGTGGTGGTCGCGGTGTCACTCTGGGGCAAGGAGCTTGCCAACAAGAGGGTCACATTTCATTCGGACAACATGGCGGTAGTGCAGGCGATTAATAGCCTGTCTGCTAGCTCGCCTCCGGTGGTGCGATTGTTGCGGCGATTGGTTTTGCTCTGTATGTCAGCTAACATTGTGTTTAAGGCTAGGCACATTCCGGGGTGTAAGAATGTGGTGGCTGATGCTCTATCTCGTTTACAGTGGGAACGTTTTTGGGAAGCGGCTCCTCGTGTAGCGAAGGTGGGGCAGGTGTGCCCAGTCGAAATGTGGCAACTCGGGATGGCCTGCTTGGGGAGTACATAAGGAAGTCGCTGGCGCCAAGCACCTGGTCGGCGTATGTTAAGGTCTGGAAAGTGTGGGAGGAGACGGTGCTTCAGGTAGGGGGGGAGCTTTCCGCAGAGCGGAGGCTGGATGTTGTGTTGTGGATTCTTTGCCAATTGTTTGTTAAGCAGGCCTCGCCGGCCATGGTTGACAGACACATGTCGGCTCTGGCTTTTTTATTTAAGTTCAACGGGTGGGAAGATGTCACTAAACATTTCTTGGTTCGGCAGGCTATCAAGGGCTTCAGGAGAGGGAAGAAAACGGCTGACTCGAGGCGGCCGGTGTCTTTCGGAATGCTTCAACAGTTAGTGGAGCTGCTACCCTCGATATGCCGCTCGCCTTTCGAGGTTGAATTATTTGCAGGTGCATTTGTGTGGGCCTTTTTTGGGGCGTTTAGAGTCGGCGAGCTGGTGAGTGTGAACAAGGCGGGGGTTGGGGGGCTGCAGCAGGAAGACGTGGTAGTCAGCGCTGACAGGGTGAGTATCAGATTGTGCAAGTCAAAAACTGATGTTTTTGGGAAAGGCTGCACGGTGGTATTGTACGGGTTTCCGGGGTCCAAGGTGTGCCCGGTGCTGCGGGGCGCTAATTATTTGGCGCTCCGGCCAGAGGGTAAGGGCTGTTTTTTCGTACACGCTGACGGGTCGGCGCTGTCACGTTTCCAGTTTACCAGGGTCTTCCGGATGGGACTGGGGAAGATGGGCCTGGAGCCCATGCAGTTTGGTACTCATTCATTCCGTATAGGGGCCGCGACAGAGGCGGCGAGGTTAGGTCTGGGTGACGAGAGGATAAAAAGGATTGGTAGGTGGGAATCCTCGCGTTTCCGATCGTATGTGAGGCCAGACAGGCTGGTGTAAGTTCAAAAAAAAAAAAAAAAAAAAAAAAAACATTTTGAAAGCTAAGTATTTTGTGTGGTGGTGTTGGTGACGAGACGGTGGTTTGGATGACGAAGTACTAACTTTTATTTCATTTCAGGTTGGACGGTGTGGGTGATCGGCCATTCGTTCGTGTATTGGGCACAGAAGAGAGCTGCAGCTAGAAGGAGCGGAACACGGCTGGGCTTTCCTCGGGAGCGGGTGGCGATCTCATGGTTTGGTTTTAGGGGATTTAGCTGGCAAGGTTTGACGAGTGTTTTGTTCAGGAAAGTGTATGGGGGGGCGAAGCCTGATGTGGTAGTGTTGCATGGCGGGGGGAATGATTTGGGTCTTGTCCCGCAGAGGGAGTTAGTGAGATGGATGAAGAGGGACATGGACCGGCTGGTAGGGCTGGTCCCTGGAGTTGTAGTGGTGTGGTCGGAGATGGTCCCCCGATTTGCGTGGAGGCACGCTAGGGACTTGGATGCGGTAGCCCGTTGCAGGGGCAAGGTGAATAGGGCAATGTCAGCATTTATTAGACGTATGGGGGGAGTAGTTGTCCGACACAGGGAGTTGGAGGGCATGTTGCCCGGTTATTTCAGGAGAGACGGGGTTCATCTGTCAGATGTAGGGACTGACTTGCTGAACCTGGGTTTTCAGGAGGGTATTGATAGGGCCCTGTTTTTGTGTAGTGGGGGTCGCCCATGTCCTTAAGGGGTCAAGGCATGTGCTATGGCGGAACAGGGCATGGTAAAGTCGGAAGTTGGCTGGAATTGGAAGTGGATAGGCCAAGGCCTAGGCCGGAGTAGGCCAGGTGGATAAGAGTGTTGGTAGGTTCAAGCTCTTCGGTGGCTACGAACCTAGGGGGTAGGGGTGTCTGGGTACACCCCTACAGTTACGTTTGGTTGGGGCCTCTTTGGTAGGCCGTGTGTTATAAGTTAAATGTTATTGAAATGTTATTTATTGTTTAAGTGCTAGGGTCATTGTCAGGGGTATTGTATGGGGGGGTAGTAACAAAATGTCAGAAATGACAATGACCCTAAATTTGTTAATTTATTTGAAATTTAATAAAGCTGTGGACGTTATACTCCAACAGAATAACTGGTGTCCGAGTCTTATTAAGTTAATTTTAAACTAACACCTGCCGAATAACGACAGTGCCTATGTCATGAAGCCCACGGAACAACGCAGAGGGGGAGTGGGCCTTGACAGGGCCAGAGAGTGGGCAGGGTTAAGAATTGGGGGTGGGCTTAGGGTAATGCAGCGTGGGGGTGGTCTAAGAGCAAGTTAAATAGCGGCCATCTTAGAGAGGAGCCATTTTAACAGAAATTCACTCACCTGTTCTTTGTCCCACCCACCCTCCCTTTAGGTTTGGTTGTGTTCCCGTTTGGTCACAGCGGCGGGAACAGGGCATGGTAAAGTCGGAAGTTGGCTGGAATTGGAAGTGGATAGGCCAAGGCCTAGGCCGGAGTAGGCCAGGTGGATAAGAGTGTTGGTAGGTTCAAGCTCTTCGGTGGCTACGAACCTAGGGGGTAGGGGTGTCTGGGTACACCCCTACAGTTACGTTTGGTTGGGGCCTCTTTGGTAGGCCGTGTGTTATAAGTTAAATGTTATTGAAATGTTATTTATTGTTTAAGTGCTAGGGTCATTGTCAGGGGTATTGTATGGGGGGATAGTAACAAAATGTCAGAAATGACAATGACCCTAAATTTGTTAATTTATTTGAAATTTAATAAAGCTGTGGACGTTATACTCCAACAGAATAACTGGTGTCCGAGTCTTATTAAGGTAATTTTAAACTAACACCTGCCGAATAACGACAGTGCCTATGTCATGCCAGTTTAGGACAGATCGTCTCCTTGTTCACCCACCTCACAAATGTATAACTTCCCGGAAAACAGGGAGTTAGTTCCTGGTGTCACACTCCACTGCGATGTAGCAGAAATGGTCAGGAATATCTACTTAATGGTCATATGAGCAAACAAGTTGCTGATAGTGCCAAACTGATTCTAGCATATCTGTGATATCCTAGTGTAGTAAAGGCTGCAGGATGCCCTAGAAACATCTGATACACATATGGTTAAAAACTGCAGTACTTCCCTTTTGCTCAGGGCATGTGCAGGAATGTTAGACATGTTTACTTCTAGGAAATATGTGTGGAGATACATTAATACACTTACTAATTGGGTATTATGTTGGGCAGTAACGAAGGTGGCACACGATCTGCCTCAGAGCCATATGACCATATATGGGACAAGAGATGTATATGATCAGGGTCAGGACCTATGTACAGGAATGTTAAGAATGTTCATTCGCAGTAAAGTAATAGTTAAGACACTTTCTAATTGGTTATTAATTGCTGCAGTAATGGGAGTAACCCTTGCGTATCTCGCTTACAAATTAACTACATCATTTATGATATATAAGCTCTGTTAACTGAGGATTGGGGGCCAGTGTATTTGAGACGTGAGTCCACACTGTTAATTCTGCGCAGAATAAAAATGTTTGTCTCTTCCGCTGAACCGTGTCCTGCGTGCTTTATTTTATTTTTTTATTTTTTTGTAAGGGTTTATTGGTCATCCAAGAAGTTACACAACAGTATGAAAACATCCATTGGGTGCATTTGTCAGATAATTTTCTTAGAGGTTGTAATAGTTGTCTACATACATTAGTATACAGAAACATAATGGTTCAGCGAGTAGTACAGAATAAAACAGTGAGTTACATAACATATCTCCTCATATAAGTAGGAGTGTGTCTGTAGAGATTTACTAAATCAAGGTGAGGGTTCGTCTATGTTTCTAACCCATATCAGCTAGAATTGTAGTAGCTTAGCAGATAGGAAAGCTCCATGTGATAGGTCCGGCATAGAGATTGTAGAGATCATGGAGCACCCCCCTAGGACTAGTGGGTACATGGTAAGAGTATGTTGCTCTATCATAGTGAATACATGCAATTTTTAAGGTTTATATGACCAACCCTCATCGAAACTGTACAATTGTAAAGTAGGATGGTTCCTGTGAGCCCTAAGTATGCGAACTCAGTGGACGACATAACTAAAGTTTGGGATTATAGACATTTCAAACATATTAAACTCAGAAACTGACCCAAAAAGTGCCCGGTGCTGCCTGGTGGGTGAGGGTTTGTCAAGAATATACCTTATAGCTTACAAATAAAAGGTGCATTGGGATAGACATAATAGGGGTACCTAATGCCTTCTCCGACCGCTATGATCGAGTGAGTAGTTCCGTCTATAGCAGTTTGTCAGTAAGTATGCATATCTCCTGGGTTGCTTCTCTGCAGCCCGTGCCACTTCTCATCAGTGAGCCTAGAGAACTGTGTGTAGTCATGGAGAGGAAATGACCTGTGATCTAGAATTCTCATATAAGTGTCTTTTGTGATTTGATTCCTGGAACTTCTGTTACACTATGGTTTAGAGGAAAGGAACACTCTGATCTAACAGCCTGACATACTTTAGGGAGGAACTTATTAACATTGTCCGTGATTTGCAGACATGCTGATTGAAGTAGATGTGCGCAGTGAACCCACCATGTTGTAATTCTCTGCTACTTCCAGCAGATATGCCAGCAGCAAAGGGGAGCAGCTATATTTTGGTTAATGCTGTTGGTAGGATAAAGTGAATCAGAGGCTATTGATCCTGGCTGCGATTCAGTTTGTAGAAGCTGTTTGTGACATACTAAATGTCTTTCATTGCTCCAGATCTTTAATCTGCTGATTTTGATAGTGCTGAAGCAATGATCCCCACAGAGGATCATTGCTGAACTCTTGACTCTGAAGGGCAAATGCCAGCCTAGAAGCTGGTGAGTTGTTAGTCTAAAGAAACACAGATAGAAAGAAGGTATTTATGCAAAAAAAATCACAAAACTATTTTCGCAACGGCAAAATGGTGAAGGAAAAGTATTACATGCACATAAAATATAAGTGGAGATATTGAGTCTCTTTAAGTTGTTACTATATTATTCCACTGGATGAACCCAAACTCACGTTACTGCAACATATTTTCTCCTCTTAAATTCACCATACCCTAATTAAAGATGTAACCCATCTGGGATTATAGAATTCTGGTTTCACTGTACCCTGCAATTTTGTGTGGTGACCAGCAGATGGCGAGCTTCAGAGCGCATGGCTGAATACAACCAGGACTCCATTTTTGGATAAAAGCAGAGACATATCACTGACAAGCAATTGTTGGGCCTAGGCACGTACCCTAACTCTCAGGTAGCAGAGACTTGCCCTGCAGAGTGTAAAGAGGTAAAAAAAAATAAAAATTCAAAGTTATCATTGTTTTTTCAGTTCTATGTATGTTGCATTACAGTTTTCCAATGTATACCAGGAGTATTACAGCTGTACGTGCTTGTGACTGGAACTACAGATATTGCTATTAACATTTCACAAGATGCTAATGAAGGCCCATATTATACTTCTATTTCATTTGGAAATTTAGAGAAAAGATTTAGAGGGAGAGAATATTTAAGGAGAAAAAAAGGACATGAACTTAAAGGAATAGAGTGCAGAGAATATAAAGTACATGAAATATTCAGTCAAATAACATTTTTGTCTAAAATGAATTCTAATTTTTAATAAAAATCCAACAAGAAGTCTGTGAGGTACAAAAATCTGAACTCAATATGTTATCTTAAAATTAGTCTTGGGATAAAGATGTCAGAGAAGTCAAACTTTGACTCTGATATCGTCTAGTACAGCAAGTCACTGAATAGTATCCATACCGGTTTCTAAACCTAAGGGAAAAAAAATATCCTCTATTTATCAAAATGACTAGTGTACACATATTAAAATATATCTATTATCCTCTAAATATGGAGGTAAAATTATACAAGTTTAAACCAGGCAGGGAACTAAGTGTTTTTTTTATCATGGCATGCATCTATATCACAAATCCTTATTTATCAAGAAAAGACTTTGTTAAGATTACAAAAATGAAATATTGCAACGTAAAAATAATATGCACTGTAACATATAAAGACCTTTTTCTAATGCCTTAAAAATCCACATGTAATTTTTCATCCCACATAAAAAAATAGAATTTCATGCGTCAAATTCTATCCTAATTCAACACGATTATTGTGTTCAACACGATTATTGTGTTATTATATGTTCCTTGAGATTAATAAAGTTCCTTTTCTACTTGTGTGTACTGGTACGAAACTTTATCTGTCCTGACAAGAATTCAATGCAAAGTGAATTTATTCACAGTAGCCAAACTGGAAAACATAAAATTCAGCTATGTTTTCAGTTCATCTGAATTTACTATGTATTCTTCATAATTCCTATTTTAGTGGATATAATTGTCTCAATTATTTAAAGTCAAAGTCTCTACTAGGAAGCATCTAATTGCTGTCACTCTGACAGCTACTCAAGGTGTAGTTATGGCAAAATGCTAACATTAAGGTTTCTGTGAAATGGCAATCCTTTACACTTTCACACAAAAGGAACATGGCCACATATGATGAAGTGGTTTTAGTGCTTAGAGTGTCCTTGTAAATGCTCTCCAAAATGGCTGAACACATTTCTTCATCATTTTCTCAATGTCTGCCTTTTTCTTGACTCCTATTGTTATACTGATTTTGTACTTTTTTTAATTTTATTTCTCAGACAATACAACATGCAGTTATCAGTAAATCGTAAATTAACTAGTGTCATTTAGAGATGTTTTAACATTCTGTATCAAATGGATTATATATACAGTATGCTTGTGGGCAGACAGTTGCTTCTCTGTTGCAGATATTTTGATGTGACCCCATAATGAGTTTGATAATCTCACACTTCCCAGTTTAATATGTATGGATCTGCTCCTTGGCTCAGCACTGTTTTAAGAGTTCAAACAGAATTACCCTTTGCAGTCACAGGCGTCCCAGTGTGTTCATTATGGGTCAAATTTGCAGTTAAAGAGAGGCTGGGGTCTCCATCTGTTTATTGTGGGATCTGTTTATTAACCCCTTCAGGACCGGACTGTTTTTGCGATGTTTGTACGTTAAGGACCAGAGCTATTTTAACCCTTTAAGTCCGGAGGACGTACTATTACGCCACGCAGAAACCGGCTCTAAACGCCGGCGGGCGTAATAGTACGTCCTCGCTTTTATTGCCGCCCACGTGGCCGGCGGTATTCTCCCGCTGCAGATCGCGGTCGGGGGGGATGCCTGGCCCCCCGGGCAACCCCCCCTGTGGCCGGTGACCGCGATCTGCAGTCTCTGATCGCAGTGACAGGCTGTCACTGCGATCAGTATTCAGCGTGTGTCAGCCGATTTCAAATCGGCTGACACACGTGGCGGCAGCTCTCCCCTTGTGCAGATCGCGGTCGGGGGACTTACCTGGCCCCCCAGGCAGTCCCCCTGGGGTCAGTGACCGCGATCTGCTAAGTCTGATCGCAGTGACAGGCTGTCACTGCGATCTCAAAGCACTCTGATCGCAGTGACAGCCTCTCACTGCGATCAGTGTTACATGTGTCAGCCTAATGGCTGATACATGTAACAGGCGCCATGATCCCCCTGCAGATTGGTAGGGGGGAGTGCTTGTACCACCCAGGCACTCCCCCCCTGTGGTCAATTACCCAATCTGCAGGAGGTGATCACAGTGACAGCCAGTCACTGTGATCACTGTTAGCATGTGTCAGCCAATGACCTCAGGTCACTGGCTGACACATTGTCTCTGCCCCTCTCCTCACCTCACTTCGATCTGAGAGAGAGAGGCAGAGACATCGTTGTTTTCCAGCTCCTGTAAAAAGAAAAGTTTTATTACTTTTCTAAAAGTTTATTTTTTTTTATTTTTTTTACCCTTTCAGAGCTGATCACAGCATATTACTGTGATCAACCTGATTAGGGTATTTATTTATTTATTATTATTTTTTGGATCAAAAAAAAATTATTTCTAATTTTTTTTGACCCTTTGTGTCAGTCGCAGCAACCCAAATCTCCATTACCCTTTCCCCGCTGCCGTGATCACTATACTGTACAGTATATCTGCTGTACAGTACTGTATCAGTGATCACTGTGATCAGAGGGCTCTCTGATCAGACTGACCTTTTTTAGGGTTATTTTTACAGATCAAAAAAATAACCCTTTCAGTTTTAAAAACTTTTTTGGGTCAAAAAAATTATTTCTAATTTTTTTTGACCCTTTGTGTCAGTTGCAGCAACCCAAATCTCCATTACCCTTTCCCCGCTGCCGTGATCACTATACTGTACAGTATATCTGCTGTACAGTACTGTATCAGTGATCACTGTGATCAGAGGGCTCTCTGATCAGACTGACCTTTTTTAGGGTTATTTTTACAGATCAAAAAAATAACCCTTTCAGTTTTAAAAACTTTTTTGGGTCAAAAAAATTATTTCTAATTTTTTTTGACCCTTTGTGTCAGTTGCAGCAACCCAAATCTCCATTACCCTTTCCCCCGCTGCCGTGATCACTGTACTGTACAGTATATCTGCTGTATGGTACTATATCAGTGATCACTGTGATCAGACGGCTCTCTGATCAGACTGACTTTTTTTTTTTAGGGTTATTTTTTTCAAAACTTAAAAATAACCCTTTCAGTACTGATCGCAGCTGCCTATACTGTGATCAGTACATTTATTTTATTTTTGAGGGTGGGTAGTGCGTGTTAGGCAGGTAGTTAATTAATTAGCCCCTTAGTTAGCCCCTTTCACTTAATTATTTTTTCCCCCTAGAATGGCACGTCGCTACTCAGCCAAGGAGGCGTATGCCATTCTGGCAGGCAGTGATAGTGACACTCTGCAAGACAGTGACACTATCACTGCCTCTGACATTGAGCCTCTGAGTGAGACCTCAAGTGATGGTGCCCCACCACCACTCACAAGAGGACGCTCAGAATGCCCAATGCCAGAGGGAGACTGGGTGCCTTCAAACATGATGGCACCAGAAATACCGCCGTTCACTGTTACACCTGGCATCACTGTAACAGTGGACGACTGCGAGCCAATTCGTTTTTTTGAGCTCTTTATGTCTGATGATGTATTTGAGCTCATGGCTCAGCAAACAAATTTGTTTGCTATGCAGTATCTCTCTGCACATCCGGGGTCCCATCATAATCGCAGGAATATGTGGAGACCCACGGATGTCGCAGAGATGAAGCGGTTTTGGGCTTTAACCCTAATGATGGGTATTGTTAAAAAGCCCAGTATCAGGTCCTACTGGAGCAAGCAACGCATCCTGGCTACACCTCTTTTCCCTGAGGTTATGCAGAGGGATCGCTATCTGCGACTGCTGCGATTCCTTCATTTTAATGACAACTCACTGTGTCCCCCTAGAAATGACCCACTGTTTGACAGGCTCTATAAAATTCGGCCCTTTATCCAACTCCTGTCAGACAGATTTTCTGAAAATTATATCCCCGAGAAAGATATTTCAATTGACGAGTCCCTTATGAAATTCAAAGGTCGACTGCTATTTAAGCAATATATTCCATCGAAGCGGTCCCGATATGGCGTTAAATTTTATAAATTATGCGAATCCTGTACTGGTTACACATGGGCGTTTCGCATTTACCAGGGGAAGGATAGCCATCTTGACCCACCAGGATGCCCTGATTCTGTGGGTACAAGTGGCAAGATTGTTTGGGATCTAATCCTTCCCTTGTTGAATAAGGGATATAGGCTATGGGTTGACAATTATTATACCAGTGTACCGTTATTTAAAAATTTATATTACTTTGAAACCCTAGCCTGTGGCACAGTGAGGAAGAATCGCAGGGGTTTCCCCCAAACCCTGGCAAGAGGCAGAAGTAGTAGAGGTTCCTCTTCAGCCTTCCGCCAGGATGAGTTGCTTGCCCTTCGTTTCACAGATAGGAAGGATGTATACATGCTGTCTACAATGCATGACGAAAGTACAGTGCCAGTGTCTGTGAGAGGTAGCACTGAGCATTTGGAAAAGCCGAAGTGCATTGTAGACTACAGCAAGTTTATGGGGGGAGTAGACTTGGCTGACCAATGCATACAGCCCTATCTAGTGAACCGGAAAAGTAGGACCTGGTACAAGAAAATTGCAATCTACGTGACCCAGATTGCAATTTTCAATGCCTATGTGCTCTATAAAAAAGAGGTCATAGGTAAGCCCTGCCCTTTCCTAGACCTAACTCTTAGCCTTTTGTCTCATTTATTATTTACCCAGCCCCCCAATCCCACTTTGGGATCAGTAGATCTCCAAAGACTTTGTGGCAGACACTTCCCTTCCCGAATTCCTGCCACCGCACGTAAAATAAATACCCAAAAAAGGTGCCGTGTTTGCTACACGAAAGGAGTCCGAAAGGACTCTAGTTATTATTGCCCAACCTGCCCATCTCAACCCGGCCTCTGCATAGCAGACTGTTTCAAAGTCTACCATACAGAGCTGAACTTCTAAATCACTCTGTATGGGACTTTGGCAGTTTGTTTGCTTGATTTCCCTGGATTACTGACCTCGGCTTGTCCTGACTACGCTTTGTTAGCTGCCTGTACCGACCCATTGGCTTGCTTTACCGACTACTCTTACTTCTGGATTCCCCTGACCTTGGCCTGTCCCTGTTTACGCTAGCCATTCTAAAGTGGCTACACCAAACAACTCAAATTACTACAATTGTAGTATTTGAAATGTTCCTTCACAAAAAAAAAAGCAAAAAACTAATCACAGGGTTAATGCTACAGAGTCAAAGATTTATCTGCCTCTCTCTGCCTTCAGATCAAAGTGTATGTGGGGGTACTGTTCTATTCCTGTGGTATAATAAAAACCTTGAAGCATTTTACATGTGTTCTATTCAGAAGACCGTGTTCAATCAAAATACTGAGGTTTTAGTGCACTAACTAATACCAGGATTATGACATTTCTAGTGAAAATCCAATTTATGTGATTAAAAAGATAAAACTTAAAAGTAGATTTCGCTACATGGGCCCAGCATTTCTGTTAAAATGGCTAGACCAAACATCTCAAGGTCTGCATTTTGTGGTACTCTGGGTTGCCTACTTTTGAAAATGGTATGCCATAACGGTGGAAATGTTATTACCCAGGCTGCCATGCTCTCTGAATAGCCACATAGGCCCAGAAAATCACTTTGCCAAACTTACAAGCTAAAAGGGCATCTAATATATTTTGCCTTGTACTTATTGGAAAAATCTGAAATAATGATACGTGGGGGTACCGTTATATTCAGAAGACAGTGTTCAATCAAAATACTGAGGTTTTAGTGCACTAATACCAGGATTATGACATTTCTAGTGAAAATCCAATTTATGTGATTAAAAAGATAAAACTAAAAGTAGATATCGCTACATGGGCCCAGCATTTCTCTTAAAATGGCTAGACCAAACATCTCAAGGTCTGCATTTTGTGGTACTCTGGGTTGCCTACTTTTGAAAATGGTATGCCATAACGGTGGAAATGTTATTACCCAGGCTGCCATGCTCTCTGAATAGCCACATAGGCCCAGAATATCACTTTGACAAATTTCCAACTTTGAAATCTAATATTTTGTCCCCGTGACTACCCCCCAAAAAACAGAAAATCTGGTACATGGGGGTACTGTTATATTCAGGAGACAATGTTTAAAAAAAATAGTGAGGCTTTGTTGCAATAACTCATACCAGGAATAGGAAATGTCCTGTGAAAAGTGAGTTCATGTGTGGAAAAAAGCACAAATAAATCTATTACCGCTATGTGGGCCCTTCATTTCTGATAAAGTGGTTAGACCAAACATCTCAAATTATGCCATTTGTTATACTTTGGGTTGCCTACTTTTGAAAATGGTATGCCATAATAGTGGAAATGTTATTACCCAGGCTGCCATGCTCTCTCAAAAGCGAGATAGGCCCAGAAAATCACTTTGCCAAAATTCAAACTTTGAAATGGACATCTCATATATTTGTCCCTGTGACTCCCCCAAAAAACAAAAAATCTGGTACATGGGGGTACTGTTATATTCAGGAGACAATGTTAAAAAAAATAGTGATGCTTTGTTCCAAGAACTCATACCAGGAATAGGAAATGTCCTGTGAAAAGTGAGTTCATGTGTGGGAAAAAAGCACAAATAAATCTATTACCGCTAGGTGGGCCCTTCAATTCTGATAAAGTGGTTAGACCAAACATCTTAAAATGCACCATTTGAAATACTCTGGGTTGCCTACTTTTGAAAATGGTATGCCATAATAGTGGAAATGTTATTACCCAGGCTGCCATGCTCTCTCAACTGCGATATAGGCCCAGAAAATCACTTTGCCAAAATTGAAACTTTGAAATGGACATCTAATATATTTGTCCCTGTTACTTCCCCAAAAAACAAAAAATCTGGTACATGGGGGTACTGTTATATTCAGGAGACAATGTTAAAAAAAATAGTGATGCTTTGTTCCAAGAACTCATACCAGGAATAGGAAATGTCCTGTGAAAAGTGAGTTCATGTGTGGAAAAAAGCACAAATAAATCTATTACCGCTAGGTGGGCCCTTCATTTCTGATAAAGTGGTTAGACCAAACATCTTAAAATGCACCATTTGAAATACTCTGGGTTGCCTACTTTTGAAAATGGTATGCCATAATAGTGGAAATGTTATTACCCAGGCTGCCATGCTCTCTCAAAGGCAAGATAGGCCCAGAAAATCGCTTTGACAATTTTCAATGTTGAAAACCAAAAATGGACAGGCGGATATTTGACCGTGTAACTTTCCAAAACCCCATAAAACCTATACATGGGGGGGTACCATGGCGCTCGTGAGACATCACTGAACAGAACTAGGAGTGTTTCAGGGCAGTAAACTATATACTAACAATAATATTATCAGTGAAAGTACAGATTTTATGTAAAAAATGCAAAAAAAACAAACAAACGCTAACTTTGGCTAGGGTTTGTGCCCAAGTGGCTACTACAAAAGACTGGGCATACCCCATTTTGAATACCCTGGGATGTCTACTTTTTCAAATGGTATGCCATGATGGGGGTAAATTTCATTTTGTGGCCGCCATACGGTCTCAAAGGCGGCCTTGTCACAGCAGACTAATCTGACAAATTTGAATGTGAAAAAGCATATATGGATAAGCCTCATATACGACCCTGTAACTTTCAAAAACCCCATAAAACCTATACATGGGGGGTACCATGGCGCTCGTGAGACATCACTGAACAGAACTAGGGGTGTTTCAGGGCAGTAAACTATATACTAACAATAATATTATCAGTGAAAGTACAGATTTTATGTAAAAAATGCAAAAAAAACAAACAAACGCTAACTTTGGCTAGGGTTTGTGCCCAAGCGGCTACTACAAAAGACTGGGCATACCCCATTTTGAATACCCTGGGATGTCTACTTTTTCAAATGGTATGCCATGATGGGGGTAAATTTCATTTTGTGGCCGCCATACGGTCTCAAAGGCGGCCTTGTCACAGCAGACTAATCTGACAAATTTGAATGTGAAAAAGCATATATGGATAAGCCTCATATATGACCCTGTAACTTTCAAAAACCCCATAAAACCTATACATGGGGGGTACCATGGCGCTCGTGAGACATCACTGAACAGAACTAGGGGTGTTTCAGGGCAGTAAACTATATACTAACAATAATATTATCAGTGAAAGTACAGATTTTATGTAAAAAATGCAAAAAAAACAAACAAACGCTAACTTTGGCTAGGGTTTGTGCCCAAGTGGCTACTACAAAAGACTGGGCATACCCCATTTTGAATACCCTGGGATGTCTACTTTTTCAAATGGTATGCCATGATGGGCGTAAATTTCATTTTGTGGCCGCCATACGGTCTCAAAAGCGGCCTTGTCACAGCAGACTAATCTGACAAATTTGAATGTGAAAAAGCATATATGGATAAGCCTCATATATGACCCTGTAACTTTCAAAAACCCCATAAAACCTATACATGGGGGTACCATGGCGCTCGTGAGACATCACTGAACAGAACTAGGGGTGTTTCAGGGCAGTAAACTATATACTAACAATAATATTATCAGTGAAAGTACAGATTTTATGTAAAAAATGCAAAAAAAACAAACAAACGCTAACTTTGGCTAGGGTTTGTGCCCAAGTGGCTACTACAAAAGACTGGGCATACCCCATTTTGAATACCCTGGGATGTCTACTTTTTCAAATGGTATGCCATGATGGGGGTAAATTTCATTTTGTGGCCGCCATACGGTCTCAAAGGCGGCCTTGTCACAGCAGACTAATCTGACAAATTTGAATGTGAAAAAGCATATATGGATAAGCCTCATATATGACCCTGTAACTTTAAAAAAAACCGTAAAACCTATACATGGGGGGTACCATGGCGCTCGTGAGACATCACTGAACAGAACTAGGGGTGTTTCAGGGCAGTAAACTATATACTAACAATAATATTATCAGTGAAAGTACTGATTTTATGTGAAAAATGCAAAAAAAACAAACAAACGCTAACTTTGGCTAGGGTTTGTGCCCAAGTGGCTACTACAAAAGACTGGGCATACCCCATTTTGAATACCCTGGGATGTCTACTTTTTCAAATGGTATACCATGATGGGGGTAATTTTCATTTTGTGGCCGCCATACGGTCTCAAAGGCGGCCTTGTCACAGCAGACCAATCTGACAAATTTGAATGTGAAAAAGCATAAATGGATAAGCCTCATATATGACCCTGTAACTTTCAAAATCCACATAAAACCTATACATGGGGGGTACCATGGCGCTTGTGAGACATCACTGAACAGAACTAGGAGTGTTTCAGGGCAGTAAACTATATACTAACAATAAAATTATCAGTGAAAGTACAGATTTTATGTGAAAAATTAAAAAAAAAAAAAATAACGCTAACTTTGGCTAGGGTTTGTGCCCAAGTGGCTACTACAAAAGACTGGGCATACCCCATTTTGAATACCCTGGGATGTCTACTTTTTCAAATGGTATGCCATGATGGGGGTAATTTTCATTTCTGGGCTGCCATACGGTCTCAAAGGCAACCTAGGCCACTCAAACCAATCTGTCAAATTTCTATGTAGAAAATAAAATAATGGACAAGCCGTATATTTGACCCTATAACGTTCCAAAACCCAAAAAAAACCTATACATGGGGGGTACTGTTTTAATCGTGAGACATTTCTGAATACAAATATTATGTTTTATTGCAGGAAAACCGAACAGTATTCTGACATTAACAGTTAAATTGCCATGCTGAAATTGAAAAATAACAAGATTTCTTTAATTTTTCAAGTTTTTTAGATTTTATTCATATAAAATGGAGTTCCATATGTGAATGTTTGATATGAAATGAAAGCTCTGTTTCTCCTGAACAAAATGATATATAATAAGTGTGGGTGCACTTAGTATGAAAGAGGTAAATTATTGTTGAACAGACATATAGTAAAATCCTGTGGTTTGTTTACATTTTTTTCTGTTCACAACTTGTACATTTGGCTGCGGTGTTAAGGGGTTAACACTTTTGTGGTGTTTGTGTTTAGCTGTAATTTTCCGCTCTCTCATTTACTGTTCCCATACAAGTTATATATTGTTTTTTTCAGGACAAGAAGGGCTTTCTTTACATACCATTATTTGTATCATTTCATATCATTTACTTTAAAAAAAATAGTAAAATATGGTGGAAAAAAACCAAAAAAACTTGTTTTTTGACTTCTACTTAAAAAATATTTTACTGATCTACAAAATCGAATGAAACAAACTGCTAAATAGATTAAACATTTTGTCCTTAGTTTAAAAACACCCAATGTTTACGTGTTTTTTTGCTTTTATTTGCAAGTTATAGGGCTATAAGTACAAGTAGGAAATTGCGGTTTCAAAATTTACATTTTTCAAATGTATCAATAGTGACATTGTAACACTGTTATGTCATAAATCTCCAAAAAACACCCCACATGTATATATTTTTCTTAAACTAGATAACCCAGGGTATTCATCTAAGAATATTTTGATACTTTCTATGCAGCCATTTTACCATAAATCTTTGTCAAACTTTGCATAGGTAGTTTATTTTTTTTATTTTTTTCACATAAATTGCAATTCAGGTATAAATTCACAGATTTTGTTAGGTGTCACTACCAAACAACACCCCAATATGTGTTCAGCAACATCTCCCGAGTACAGGGATACCCCCCATGTATAGGTGTTTTGGGTTGTTTGGGGGCTAAAAGGCCACATTTTGCAGGTGCGCATATCAGTTTCCCAGCTCGGAATTTTGACATGTAGTCAACCTGCATGCATGTCCTATTTGGGACATTTTTGAAGCCGGCCAATGTATTTTACCCCCATCAAACCATATATTTTTGAAAAGTAGACACCCTAGGGCAGTGATGGCGAACCTTTTTGAGCCCGAGTGCCCAAACCGCAATATATGTCAACTTTTTTTTCCTCAAAGTGCCAACACTGCAATTAAACCTGAATACTGAGGTTTAAGTTTAGAAAAAACAACTTGTACAGTTGTCCGAACTAATTAACAACTTTTGTTTTAAAAGAAGAACACAACAGAGAGTTCAATGATACAGATTTTAAATAATGATATAAATAGATCAAATTCAGCTTATATTTATTAGTATCTCCAACAAATGCAATACATACACACAGACTGCAGAACACATTCTCACACAGTCCGCTAAATACATACACACACCGTCCGCTAAACACATACACACATCGTCCGCTAAATACATACACACATCGTCCGCTAAATACACACTCCCCATCCGCTAAATACACACTCCCCATCCGCTAAATACATACTCCCCATCCGCTAAATACATAAACACACAGTCCGCTAAATACACACACACACACACAGTCCGCTGAGTACACATACAGACAGACAGACTGTTGAATACACACACATACTGCATTGAGGGGTGCAGTGTGTATGTATGTGTGTGTGTGTGTGTGTGTGTGTGTGTGTGTGTGTGTGGGCGGGTAGGGGTGCTGTGGATGGTAGGGGTGCTGTGCTGTGGGTAGTGCTGTGGTGGTAGGGGTCCTGTGGGTCGTAGGGGTGCTGTGGGGGGTAAGGGGTGCTGAGGGTGGGTAGGGGTGCTGAGGGTGGTAAGGGTGCTGTGGGGGTAAGGGGTGCTGTGGGTGGTAAGGGGTGGTAGGAGTGCTGTGGGGGTAAGGGGTGGTAGGGGTAAGGGGTGGTAGGGGTGCTGTGGGGGTAAGGGGTGGTAGGGGTGCTGTGGGGGTAGGGGTGCTTTGGGGGTAAGGGGTGCTGTGAGGGTAAGGGGTGGTAGGGGTGCTGTGGGGGTAAGGGGTGGTAGGGGTGCTGTGGGGGTAAGGGGTGGTAGGGGTGCTGTGGGGGTAAGGGGTGGTAGGGGTGCTGTGGGGGTAGGGGTGCTTTGGGGGTAAGTGGTGGTAGGGGTGCTGTGGGGGTAAGGGGTGGTAGGGGTGCTGTGGGGGTAGGGGTGGTAAGGGTGCTGTGGGGGTAAGGGGTGGTAGGGGTGCTGTGGGGGTAAGGGGTGGTAGGGGTGCTGTGGGGGTAAGGGGTGCTTTGGGGGTAAGGGGTGCTGTGGGGGTAAGGGGTGGTAGGGGTGCTGTGGGGGTAAGGGGTGGTAGGGGTGCTGTGGGGGTAGGGGTGCTTTGGGGGTAAGGGGTGCTGTGAGGGTAAGGGGTGTTGTGGGGGTAAGGGGTGGTAGGGGTGCTGTGGGGGTAAGGGGTGGTAGGGGTGCTGTGGGGGTAAGGGTGCTGTGGGGGTAAGGGTGCTGTGGGGGTAAGGGGTGGTAGGGGTGCTGTGGGGGTAAGGGGTGCTGTGGGGGTAAGGGGTGCTGTGGGGGTAAGGGGTGGTAGGGGTGCTGTGGGGGTAAGGGTGCTGTGGGGGTAAGGGTGCTGTGGGGGTAAGGGGTGGTAGGGGTGCTGTGGGGGTAAGGGGTGCTGTGGGGGTAAGGGGTGGTAGGGGTGCTGTGGGGGTAAGGGTGCTGTGGGGGTAAGGGGTGGTAGGGGTGCTGTGGGGGTAGGGGTGCTGTGGGGGTAAGGGGTGGTAGGGGTGCTGTGGGGGTAAGGGTGCTGTGGGGGTAAGGGTGCTGTGGGGGTAAGGGGTGGTAGGGGTGCTGTGGGGGTAAGGGGTGCTGTGGGGGTAAGGGGTGGTAGGGGTGCTGTGGGGGTAAGGGTGCTGTGGGGGTAAGGGGTGGTAGGGGTGCTGTGGGGGTAGGGGTGCTTTGGGGGTAAGGGGTGCTGTGAGGGTAAGGGGTGCTGTGGGGGTAAGGGGTGGTAGGGGTGCTGTGGGGGTAGGGGTGCTTTGGGGGTAAGGGGTGCTGTGAGGGTAAGGGGTGCTGTGAGGGTAAGGGGTGCTGTGGGGGTAAGGGGTGGTAGGGGTGCTGTGGGGGTAAGGGGTGGTAGGGGTGCTGTGGGGGTAAGTGGTGGTAGGGGTAAAATACATAAACAAAAAAAAAAAAAAAAGATATATTAATGCTGTATTTCCCCCCCTCCCCCCCTTCTTCCTCTTACCTTTGGTGAAGGGGGGGATGGACGGACACACAGCTATCCCTGGTGGTTCGGTGGTAAGTTTATTTCTGCAAGCAGCTCTTCTGTCCTCCTGTGCGATGCTGTGTGGAGCGTTGCCATGGTAACGTGCGGCAACGCTCCACACAGCATCGCGCGGGAGGACAGGGGAGCTGCTTGCTAGAGCCCTCCCCCTGCCTCCCGACCCGGAAGCAGAGTAGGCGCCTGCCGTTTCGGGCAGGCAGGTGCCTACTCTGCAGACAGCCAGCGGCCTCCTCTCTCCTGGCGAACTATGGCCGCGTGCCAACAGAGCGGGCCCGGCGTGCCACCTGTGGCACGCGTGCCATAGGTTCGCCATCACTGCCCTAGGGTATTTCACATGGTGGAATTTTTACACTTTCCATGCACTAATTCTACCACCAGGCTTTGTCAAACATTGAGTTAGTAATTTTCTTTCTGTTTTTTTCACACACATTGTACTTTAGGCATGAATTAACAGATCCTGTTACGTGTCACTGCCAAACAACACCCCAATATGTGTTCAGTAACATCTCCCGAGTACAGGGATACCCCCCATGTATAGGTGTTTTGGGTTGTTTGGGGGCTAAAAGGCCACATTTTGCAGGTGCGCATATCAGTTTCCCAGCTCGGAATTTTGACATGTAGTCAACCTGCATGCATGTCCTATTTGGGACATTTTTGAAGCCGGCCAATGTATTTTACCCCCATCAAACCATATATTTTTGAAAAGTAGACACCCTAAGGTATTTCACATGGTGGAATTTTTACACTTTCCATGCACTAATTCTACCACCAGGCTTTGTCAAACATTGAGTTAGTAATTTTCTTTCTGTTTTTTTCACACACATTGTACTTTAGGCATGAATTAACAGATCCTGTTATGTGTCACTGCCAAACAACACCCCAATATGTGTTCAGTAACATCTCCCGAGTACAGGGATACCCCCCATGTATAGGTGTTTTGGGTTGTTTGGGGGCTAAAAGGCCACATTTTGCAGGTGCGCATATCAGTTTCCCAGCTCGGAATTTTGACATGTAGTCAACCTGCATGCATGTCCTATTTGGGACATTTTTGAAGCCGGCCAATGTATTTTACCCCCATCAAACCATATATTTTTGAAAAGTAGACACCCTAGGGTATTTCACATGGTGGAATTTTTACACTTTCCATGCACTAATTCTACCACCAGGCTTTGTCAAACATTGAGTTAGTAATTTTTTTTCTGTTTTTTTCACACACATTGTACTTTAGGCATGAATTAACAGATCCTGTTATGTGTCACTGCCAAACAACACCCCAATATGTGTTCAGTAACATCTCCCGAGTACAGGGATACCCCCCATGTATAGGTGTTTTGGGTTGTTTGGGGGCTAAAAGGCCACATTTTGCAGGTGCGCATATCAGTTTCCCAGCTCGGAATTTTGACATGTAGTCAACCTGCATGCATGTCCTATTTGGGACATTTTTGAAGCCGGCCAATGTATTTTACCCCCATCAAACCATATATTTTTGAAAAGTAGACACCCTAGGGTATTTCACATGGTGGAATTTTTACACTTTCCATGCACTAATTCTACCACCAGCCTTTGTCAAACATTGAGTTAGTAAATTTTTTTCAGTTTTTTTCACACACCTTGTACTTTAGGCATGAATTATCAGATCCTGTTATGTGTCACTGCCAAACAACACCCCAATATGTGTTCAGCAAGATCTCCTGAATACAGTGATACCACCCATGCATAGGCTTGTCGGGTTCTTTGGGGGCTAAAAGGCCACGTTTGGCAGGTGCGCTTATCAGTTTCCCAACTTGGAATTTTGACATGTAATCAACCTGCGCCCATGTCCCATTTGAGCCAATGTATTTTACCCCCATCAAACCATATATTTTTGAAAAGTAGACAACCCAGGGCATTTTAAATTGTGGTATTTTAACACTTTTCATGCACTGAATTCTACCACCAGCCTTTGTCAAACTTTTGGATAGTAATCTTTTTTTGTTTCTTTGTCACACACATTGTACTTTAGGCATGAATTAACAGATCCTGTTATGTGTCACTGCCAAACACTGCCCAATATGTTCAGCAACATCTCTTGAGTACAGTGATACCCCCCATGTATATGGTTGCCGGGTTGTTTGGGGGCCAAAAGGCAACAATCAGAACTTGTACATGTCAGTTTTTCAACTTGATATATAGGTATGCTTGGTCTATCTTCAGTTTGACATATTTTTGTACCCCCCAGTTAATGTTACCATCATGCCAATATGTATAGTATATATTTTTATAAAGTAGACATCAAATGTTATAGAGGATGGGGTGTTTTGACTTCTTTCCCCCAACCATTTTGCCCCCCAAAGAAAGTGTAGTGGTATTTTCTTTATTCTGGTTTTTATGCACACGTCATCTGGTTTTGGACAGCTGGTTATGTGTTACTGCCAGAAAACTTGTTAGGCCAAATGTGCAGGTAGCAAATGTACATTTAGCAGCAATCTTTAAACTGACTCCTGCAAATAGAATCTAAATGGAGATTTGGGGGAAGGAAACTGACTAACAAAAAAATGGCTGCTTTCCAAAGAAACAGAAAATAAAATAAAAATTCAGGAACACTTCTTACAACTGTTCTGTGTGGTACAGCTTGAAACATGTTCCTTCACAGAGTCCTGGTTTCGAAGGACAATCAGGACAGTGAAAAGGGGTGTCTGTCCTTTTCCCGTTTTTAAAACAGACCCGGCAACGTTTCTGGGGGGTTTTTTTTCTAGCAGTTGGCGGTAACTTAAAAATAAAATGTCTGGACTCAGCTTGCACCGTTGTTGGAACTTGTCCATCTCCATAAATTGTTAAAGAAATTATTTTCAATTGAAATTGGAGAAAGGTGATTTTCCCTGGATTATTTTTTTTAAAAAGTAAAAATGAGTTGTGGGTTGCTATTTGCATCAGATATATAGCCACCTTTTTATACCATGCTTTGGTTTTTCGTAAAATAAGATACGGCTGCATCAGCTGATCAGCCAAATCAACACCACCCATGTACTTATTATACGCCCTGATGCAAACCGGTTTGGACTCTACTCTGCCCCGGACAGAGACGTCGGACATGCGTTCGTCATGGATGGTGGTGAGCATTTGGACATCCTTCCTGTCCCTAAATTTTAGTGCAAGCACCTCAGCTTTCCGAAGTGCTTTACATTCGCCTTTTTTAATTTTGCATCTATGAGAGATCGTGGAAAGTCTTTGGAATTTTTTCTGGCAGTGCCGCAGGCCAGTGTCTGTAAAGCATAAAGTGTTTTAAATAGACGGACACTACTATAAAAATTATCCACATAAAGGTGGTAACCTTTATTAAACAAGGGGTTTAGTAGGTCCCATACAAGTTTCCCACTTGTCCCCAGGGAGTCAGGACAGTCAGGAGGGTCCAGTTGACCATCTTTCCCCTCATATACACGAAAGGCAAATGTGTATCCGCTTTCGCTCTCACACAGTTTGTACAGTTTAATGCCATACCTAGAGCGCTTTGAGGGGATGTATTGTCTGAACCCTAATCTCCCTTTGTATTTCATTAGAGATTCATCTATGGATAAATTTTGTTGGGGGGTATAAACATCCGAAAATTTGTCCTGAAAATGGTCTAGCAGTGGGCGTATTTTATAAAGCCTATCGTATTGGGGGTGATCTCTAGGGTGACAGAGGGTATTGTCACTGAAATGTAAAAATCTCAGCAGTAACTCGTATCTGGCTCTAGGCATGGTTTGGGAGAATACTGGACTCGACATTATTGGGTTGGTGCTCCAGTATGAGCGAATCGATGGCTTTTTTATAATCCCCATGAGCATTGTGAGAGCCCAGAATTTTTTAAGCTCTGGGACATCTGTGGGATGCCAGTCATGCTCCCTGGCTGTATAGCTACCTGGATTGTTGTCAATAAATTGGGTAGCATACAAATTAGTCTGGGAAGCAATCTCCTCCCAGATGGTATCCCCTAAAAATAGTTCTACATACTGCATTGGGGAGAAGCCATCCACATTAACATTAATGCCTGCGTTGGCACTAAAAGGGGGGACGTTGGGCTCGGCTAACTGTGGAGGTACCCAGTCCTCCTCCACATTTGGCATAGCAGAGGAAGCACAGCTTCTTTCTTCAGCCGGCTCACACACAGATGACATGTCGTCTTGACTAGACATGTCAGAAAACTGACCTGGGTCAAAATCTGACGCAGTGTCAGTGGCGTCAGAGTCTGACGCCAAGAAGGCATATGCCTCCTGCAAGTTATACATACGCTGCATGTTTTACACACGACTAAAACAAATTACAAACACACAAATTTTTTTTTATACTTTTTTTTTTTTTTTACTAAAACAGACTAAACAGCAATCCCTAAACTAACTCCTGTCACAAAAATCTAATGGAGATTTGGGGGAAGGAAACTGACTGACTACGACAGACTAAGACAGACTACGACAGACTACGACAGACTACGACAGACTAAGACAGACTAAGACAGACTAAAACAAATATTTTTAAAACAAATTTAACCCTTTAACCCCTTAAGGACCAAACTTCTGGAATAAAAGGGAATCATGACATGTCACACATGTCGTGTGTCCTTAAGGGGTTAAGGGCAAAAAAAAAAAGACAGACAGTACAAATGCACTGCTGAAACAGATCTGGCAGGGAAGGGGTTAAAATGGATTTTTAATTCACTGCTGATACTTTTTACAACTCTCTGGAACACTCTGCTGCAACAAACTATCACGATCTCTGTCTCTCTCGCCTCACAAAACGCTACAGAGGAGAGAGGGGCAGAGATCACTGTCAAAGTGAGTGTTTGTAACACCCACTTTGACAGCAGCCAATTGTGAGCGATCGCGGATCGCTCACACACCGTAATTGGCTGTTACTATCTGCCTGGGATGTCTGGCAGATAGTTACATCATTGTACTGGCAAGAGCGATCTTAGATCGCTTCCTGCAGCCCGTTTTCCGCTATGACGGTTCAGGACCGTCAGCGGTCCAAACGCACGTTTTACCGCTGACAGTCCTGAACCGTCCGCGGTCCTGAAAGGGTTAAATAATGAGTCACAGTGAGTAACCAGCCAACTTACAAAAGTAGTCCAATATAAATGAGAAGAAAATAAATCATATTGATTTTTATTCAATTTGCTTATTTTGGTATACATTTACTAAATTGGTTGCCAAGTCATCACAGCTTACTATTATTCAACACATCTCTACATTTACAGGCAGTTTTTGAAAAATGTGGTATTTTCTCTATCAAGCATTTTCCCTGAGAACAATGCAAATGTTTCTTATTTTCATCTTAAAATTTTTTTTTGTGTTTGTTTGTTTTTTTAAGAAAGATTATGCAACTTATAGCTTTTGTTTGTGATGTTGTACAATGAATATATATAAGTACATACAGTGCCTTGCAAAAGTATTCATCCCCCTTGACTTTTTACCTTTTTTGTTACATTACAGCCTTAAGTTCGTTTTATTAATCTGAATTTTATGTGATGGATCAGAACACAATAGTCTAAGTTGGTGAAGTGAAATGAGAAAAATATATACATAAATCTATTTTTTAGAAATAGAAAACAGAAAATTGGCATGTGCGTATGTATTCACCCCCATTGTTATGAAGTCCATAAAAAGCTCTGGTGCTCAATTACCTTCAGAAGTCACATAATTAGTGAAATATTGTCCACCTTTGTGCAATCTAAGTGTCACATGATCTGTCATTAAATATACACACCTTTTTTGAAAGGCCCCCATAGGCTGCAACACATAAGCAAGAGGCACCACTAACCAAACACTGCCATGAAGACCAAGGAACTCTCCAGACAAGTAAGGGATAATGTTGTTGAGAAGTACAAGTCAGGGTTAGGTTATAAAAAAATATCCAAATCTTTGATGATCCCCAGGAGCACCATCAAATCTATCATAACCAAATAGAAAGAACATGGCACAACAGCAAACCTGCCAAGAGACAGCCGCCCACCAAAACTCACGGACCGGGCAAAGAGGGCATTAATCAGAGAGGCAGCACAGATACCTAAGGTAACCCTGGAGGAGCTGCAGAGTTCCACAGCAAAGACTGGAGTATCTGTACATAGGACGACAATAAGCCATATGCTCCATAGAGTTGGGCTTTATGGCAAAGTGGCCAGAAGAAAGCCATTACTTTCAGCAAAAAACAAAATGGCACGTTTTGTATTTTCGAAAAGGCATGTGGGAGACTCCCAAAATGTATGGAGGAAGGTGCTCTGGTCTGATGAGCCTAAAATTTAACATTTCGGCCATCAAAGAAAACGCTATGTCTGGCTCTGGCGCAAACCCAACACATCACATCACCCAAAGAACACCATCCCCACAGTGAAACATGGTGGTGGCAGCATCATGCTGTGGGGATGTTTTTCAGCAGCCGGGACTGGGAAACTGGTCAGAGTTAAGGGAAAGATGGTTGGTGCTAAATACAGGGATATTCTTGAGCAAAACCTGTACCACTCTGTGCATGATTTGAGGCTAGGACGGAGGTTCACCTTCCAGCAGGACAATGACCCCAAACACACTGCTAAAGCAACACTTGAGTGGTTTAAGGGGAAACATATAAATATGTTGTAATGGCCTAGTCAAAGCCCAGACCTCAATCCAATAGAAAATCTGTGGTCAGACTTAAAGACTGCTGTTCACAAGCGCAAACCATCCAACTTGAAGGAGCTGGAGCAGTTTTTCAAGCAGGAATGGGCAAAAATCCCGGTGGTAAGATGTGGCAAGCTCATAGAGACTTATCCAAAGCGACTTGGAGCTGTGATTGCTGCAAAAGGTGGCTCTACAAAGTATTGACTTTAGGGGGGTGAATAGTTATGACTTCTTCTGTTATTTTATCCTATTTGTCGTTTGCTTCACAATAAAAAATAAAAAAAATCATCAAAGTTGTGGGCATGTTCTGCAAATTAAATGATGCAAATCCTCAAACAATCCATGTTAATTCCAGGTCGTGAGGCAACAAAACACGAAAAATGCCAAGGGGGTGAATACTTTTGCAGGGCACTGTACTTATTTTCAATGCATCTCCTGGCTTAAATGGTTACTTCAACCACCATAACCATTTTAGTGATTGGAAGTGGTCATGATGGTAGCAGTATGTAAGTGCAGTGTTTCAGTTTGAAACACTGCACATACAGAATAATCAGCACTTGTGTACTGGGGGCAAGTTGCTCTCCCTGTACAAGTGACTTAGAACTCTGTAGCTGGCTATCTAATGTAAATTCTGTGCAGGAAATATGTCCATCGCAAGAGTACACAGTGCCTGCAAGGGTTTTTTTTCTCAGCTCCTTCCAAATAAAATTGCTAGTCCAAAAAAGAAAACAAAATCCTAAACACTTCCCTCCCTGTCACCCTGCCTTCTCTCCTTCCCATTGTCAGCTCACATTGTGCGCATGCACTTTAAACTGACATGACGGTCCAATTACAGGCTTCTCTATGAGAAGAGAAACAAAGTGCCAAAGTCCACATTTAGGCACTGAAATAAGCTGGATACTACCAGGTGTATCCGGGGCATGAACTCTATTAATCAAAATAAGAAAAGGAAGGACAGGAGGAAAAACCCTCCACTAGTATTGATTACTCTGCTAGCAATATAAAGAAGGACTACTACAATTGCAGTGTGCAAAACTATCTATAATACAGCCATGCAAAAAAGAGATCAAAAAATCAAATGCTCATCACTTGACAAAATCAGTCTGTGAATACAATATCACCACGGTGGCTTTAGTGGAGTGTACTTGCCATTGGAAACATTGCTTTAAATGTAATCACAAATGCAAGCATGGGAATATCTGATGCCTGCTTGTTAACCTCTGTGTCTTGAACTAAATGTGTCAGAGATATACACTCTTGAGACAAATCAATCCTAAGAGTAAAATACAGTTTTAACGAGCACCAAAATGTTTATTAGCACACCTCCAAAACCCACACTAACTAAGCATCTAGAAACTATATACAGAGAAGCAAAAACAAATGCCAGAAGATTAGAGAGAAACGTATCAGGCGAGTATAAAACCTTCTAACTGTATATAGAGGAAAGTGCCTAATGGAGGTGAAACAAATAAATTACAAAAGCTGCAATCATATCAATAAAGGATAGGGTTACAAGATCTACGACCATCTACACAAAAATAAAAAACATTAATAAAATGCTAGCCATCATAGGAAGGGGGAAAAAGAGGAATACAACAAGAGAACAGGGGAGGGTTAAGTGTAAGAGGCTCAAACTAAGTTGCAGTCTGCCAGCTCAGCTACAGGATCACTTAACCCCTTAAGACCGCAGCCAAATGTACAAGTTGTGATCCAAAAAAAATGTAAACAAACCACAGAATTTTACTATATGTCTGTTCAACAATAATTTACCTCTTTCATACTAAGTGCACCCACACTTATTATATATCATTTTGTTCAGGGGAAACAGGGCTTTCATTTAACATCAACATTCATGTATGGAACTCCATTTTATATGAATAAAATCTAAAAAAACTTGAAAAAATTATGAAATCTTGTTATTTTTCAATTTCAGCATGGCTATTTAACTGTTAATGTCAGAATACTATTCGGTTTTCCTGCAATAAAACATACATATTTGTATTCAGAAATGTCTCACGAGTAAAACAGTACCCCCCATGTATAGGTTTTATGGGGTTTTGGAAAGTTACAGGGTCAAATATACGACTTGTCCATTATTTTATTTTCTGCATAGAAATTTGACAGATTGGTTTGAGTGACCTAGGTTGCCTTTTAGACCGTATGGCAGCCCAGAAATGAAAATTACCCCCATCATGGCATACCATTTGAAAAAGTAGACATCCCAGGGTATTCAAAATGGGGTATGGCCAGTCTTTTGTAGTAGCCACTTGGGCACAAACCCTAGCCAAAGTTAGCTTTTTTTTTGTGTTTTCTTTTTTTTACATAAAATCTGTACTTTCACTGATAATATTATTGTTAGTATATAGTTTACTGCCCTGAAACACTCCTAGTTCTGCTCAGTGATGTCTCACGAGCGCCATGGTACCCCCCCATGTATAGGTTTTATGGGGTTTTGGAAAGTTTCAGGGTCATATATACGGCTTATCCATTTATGCTTTTTCACCTTGAAATTTGTCAGATTAGTTTGCAGTGTCCAGGCTGCCTTTGAGACCGTATGGCAGCCAAGAAATGAAAATTACCCCCATCATGGCATACCATTTGAAAAAGTAGACATCCCAGGGTATTCAAAATGGGGTATGCCCAGTCTTTTCTAGTAGCCACTTGGGCACAAACCCTAGCCAAATTTAGTGTTTGTTTGTTTTTTTTGCATTTTTCACATAAAATCTGTACTTTCACTGATAATATTATTGTTAGTATATAGTTTACTGCCCTGAAACACTCCTAGTTCTGCTCAGTGAGGTCTCACGAGCGCCATGGTACCCCCCATGTATAGGTTTTATGGGGTTTTGGAAAGTTTCAGGGTCATATATACGGCTTATCCATTTATGCTTTTTCACCTTGAAATTTGTCAGATTAGTTTGCAGTGTCCAGGCTGCCTTTGAGACCGTATGGCAGCCAAGAAATGAAAATTACCCCCATCATGGCATACCATTTGAAAAAGTAGACATCCCAGGGTATTCAAAATGGGGTATGCCCAGTCTTTTGTAGTAGCCACTTGGGCACAAACCCTAGACAAATTTAGTGTTTGTTTGTTTTTTTTGCATTTTTCACATAAAATCTGTACTTTCACTGATAATATTATTGTTAGTATATAGTTTACTGCCCTGAAACACTCCTAGTTATGCTCAGTGAGGTCTCACGAGCGCCATGGTACCCCCCATGTAAAGGTTTTATGGGGTTTTGGAAAGTTTCAGGGTCATATTTGGCTTATCCATTTATGCTTTTTCACCTTGAAATTTGTCAGATTAGTTTGCAGTGTCCAGGCTGCCTTTGAGACCGTATGGCAGCCAAGAAATGAAAATTACCACCATCATGGCATACCATTTGAAAAAGTAGACATCCCAGGGTATTCAAAATGGGGTATGCCCAGTCTTTTGTAGTAGCCACTTGGGCACAAACCCTAGCCAAATTTAGTGTTTGTTTTTTTTTTTTTGCATTTTTCACATAAAATCTGTACTTTCACTGATAATATTATTGTTAGTATATAGTTTACTGCCCTGAAACACTCCTAGTTCTGCTCAGTGAGGTCTCACGAGCGCCATGGTACCCCCCATGTATAGGTTTTATGGGGTTTTGGAAAGTTTCAGGGTCATATATACGGCTTATCCATTTATGCTTTTTCACCTTGAAATTTGTCAGATTAGTTTGCAGTGTCCAGGCTGCCTTTGAGACCGTATGGCAGCCAAGAAATGAAAATTACCACCATCATGGCATACCATTTGAAAAAGTAGACATCCCAGGGTATTCAAAATGGGGTATGCCCAGTCTTTTGTAGTAGCCACTTGGGCACAAACCCTAGCCAAATTTAGTGTTTGTTTTTTTTTTTTGCATTTTTCACATAAAATCTGTACTTTCACTGATAATATTATTGTTAGTATATAGTTTACTGCCCTGAAACACTCCTAGTTCTGCTCAGTGAGGTCTCACGAGCGCCATGGTACCCCCCATGTATAGGTTTTATGGTGTTTTGGAAAGTTACACGGTCATATATACGGCTTATCCATTTAGGCTTTATTACATTGAAATTTGGCAAAGTGATTTTCTGGGCCTATATCGCATTTGAGAGAGCATGGCAGCCTGGGTAATAACATTTCCACTATTATGGCATACCATTTTCAAAAGTAGGCAACCCAGAGTATAAGAAATGGTGCATTGCAAGATGTTTGGTCTAACCACTTTATCAGAAATGAAGGGCCCACATAGGGGTTATAGCTTTATTTGTGCTTTTTCACGCACATGAACTCCATTTTCACAGGACATTTCATATTCCTGATATGAGTTATTGCAACAAAGCCTCACTATTTGTATTTAAAATTGTCTCCTGAATGTAACAGTACCCCCATGTACTAGATTCTCTGTTTTGGGGGGGAAGTCATGGGGACAAAAATATTAGATGTCCTTTTCAAAGTTGGCAATTTAACAAAGTGATTTTCTGGGTCTATCTCGCCTTTGAGAGAGCATGGCAGCCTGGGTAATAACATTTCCACTATTATGGCATACCATTTTCAAAAGAAGGCAACCCAGAGTATAACAAATGGCATAATTTGAGATGTTAGGTCTAGCCATTTTAACAGAAATGCTGGGCCCATGTAGCGATTTCTACTTTGATTTTTGTCTTTTTAATCAGATAAATAGCATTTTCACTGGAAATGTCATAATACAGATATTAGTTAGTGCACTAGAGACTTGGTATTTTGATTTAACACTGTCTTCTGAATATAACGGTACCCCCACGTACTATTATTTCAGATTTTACTGATAAGTCACAGGGCGAAATATATTAGATGCCCTTTCAGCTTGTAAGTTTGCCAATATTATTTTCTGGGCCTATGTAGCTTTTCAGAGAGTATGGCAGCCTGGGTAATAACATTCCCACCGTTATGGCAAACCATTTTCAAAAGTAGGCACCCCAGAGTATAACAAATGGCATAATTTGAGATGTTAGGTCTAGCCATTTTAACAGAAATGCTGGGCCCATGTAGCGATTTCTACTTTGATTTTTGTCTTTTTAATCAGATAAATAGCATTTTCACTGGAAATGTCATAATCCTGATATTAGTTAGTGCACTAGAGACTTAGTATTTTGATTTAACACTGTCTTTTGAATATAACAGTACCTACATGTACCATGTTTCCAGGTTTTTATTATATCTCATGAATAGAACAGTACCCCACATACACTTTGATCTGAAGGCAGAGAGAGGCAGATAGATCTTTGATATCACATAGAGAGTCACTGTGCGAAAAGTTTGAGAAGTAAAAAAAACGGAAAAAAAAAACTATTTTTTGTAACCCTTTCAGTGCTAATCACAGCATTAACCCTGTGATCAGTTTTTTTTATTGGGAAGTCACATTTCAAGTACTACAAATGTATTATTTTGAGTTGTTTGGTGTAGCCACTTTAGAATGGCTAGCGTAAACAGGGACAGGCCAAGGTCAGGGGAATCCAGAATTCAGAGTAGTCGGTAAAACAAGCCAATGGGTCGGTACAGGCAGCTAACAAAGCGTAGTCAGGACAAGCCGAGGTCAGAAATCCAGGTAAATCAAGCAAACAAACTGCCAAAGTCCCATACAGAGTGATTCAGAAATTCAGCTCTGTATGGTAGACTTTGAAACAGTCTGTTATGCAGAGGGCGGGTAGAGATGGGCAGGTTGGACAATAAAAACTGGAGTCCTTTCGGACTCCTTTCTTGTAGCAAACACGGCACTTTTTTGGGGGAGCTTTTTTACTAGGGGTGGATGGGATTCGGGAAGGGAAGTGTTTGCCACAAAGTCTTTGGAGATCTCCTGATTCCAAAGTGGGATTGGGGGGCTGGGTAAATAACATACGGGACAAAATGCTTAATGTGAATTCGAGGAAAGGGCAGGGCCTACCTATGACCTCTTTTGTATAGAGGACATAGGCATTGAAAATTGCAATCTGGCTCACGTAGATTGCAATTTTCTTGTACCAGGTCCTAGTTTTTCGGTTCACCAGATAGGGCTGTATGCATTGGTCAGCCAAGTCTACTCCCCCCATAAACTTGCTGTAGTCTACAATGCACTTCGGCTTTTCCAGATGCTCAGTGCTACCTCTCACAGACACTGGCACTGTACTTTCGTCATGCATCGTAGACAGCATGTATACATCTTTCCTATCTCTGAAGCGAAGAGCAAGCAACTCATCCTGGCGGAGAGCTGAAGAGGAACCTCTACTGCTTCTGCCACTTGCCAGGGCTTGGGGGAAACCCCTGCTATTCTTCCTCACTGTGCCACAGGCTAGGGTTTCAAAACAATATAAATTTTTAAATAATTCTATACTGGTATAATAATTGTCAACCCATAGCCTATATCCCTTATTCAACAAGGGAAGGATTAGATCCCAAACAATCTTGCCACTTGTACCCACAGAATCAGGGCATCCTGGTGGGTCAAGATGGCTATCCTTCCCCTGGTAAATGCGAAACGCCCATGTGTAACCAGTACAGGATTCACATAATTTATAAAATTTAACGCCATATCGGGACCGCTTCGATGGAATATATTGCTTAAATAGCAGTCGACCTTTAAATTTCATAAGGGACTCGTCAATTGAAATATCTTTATCGGGGACATAATTTTCAGAAAATTTGTCTGACAGGAGTTGAATAAAGGGCCGAATTTTATATAGCCTGTCAAACAGTGGGTCGTTTCTAGGGGGACACAGCGAGTTATCATTAAAATGAAGGAATCGCAGCAGTTGCAGGTAGCGATCCCTCAACATAACCTCAGGGAAAAGAGGTGTAGCCAGGATACGTTGCTTGCTCCAGTAGGACCTGATACTGGGCTTTTTTACAATACCCATCATTAGGGTTAAAGCCCAAAACCGCTTCATCTCTGCGACATCCGTGGGTCTCCACATATTCCTGCGACCATGATGGGACCCCGGATGTGCAGAGAGATACTGCATAGCAAACAAATTCGTTTGCTGAGCCATGAGCTCAAATATATCGTCTGACATAAAGAGCTCAAAAAAACGAATTGGCTCGCAGTCGTCCACTGTTACAGTGATGCCAGGTGTAACAGTGAACGGCGGTATTTCTGGGGCCATCATATTTGGAGGCACCCAGTCTCTGCCTGGCATTGGGCTTGCTGAGCGTCCTCTTGTGAGTGGTGGTGGGGCACCATCACTTGAGGTCTCACTCAGAGGCTTAATGTCAGAGGCAGTGATAGTGTCACTGTCTTGCAGAGTGTCACTATCACTGCCTGCCAGAATGGCATACGCCTCCTCGGCTGAGTAGCGACGTGCCATTCTAGGGGGACAAATTAATTAATTTATATACTAAAGTGGGTAATTAATTATCTACCTGCCTAACACCTACTACCCGCCCTCAAAAAATAATATAAATGTACTGATCACAGTATAGGCAGCTGCAATCAGTACACTGAAAGGGTTATTTTCAGATCTATAAAAATAACCCTAAAAAAAAGTCAGTCTGATCAGAGAGCCATCTGATCACAGTGATCACTGATACAGTACTGTACAGCAGATATACTGTACAGTATAGTGATCACGGCAGCGGGGAAAGGGTTAAGGGAGATTTGGGTTGCTGCGACTGACACAAAGGGTCAAAAAAAATTAGAAATCATTTTTTTGACCCAAAAAAGTTTTTAAAACTGAAAGGGTTATTTTTTGATCTGTAAAAATAACCCTAAAAAAGGTCAGTCTGATCAGAGAGCCCTCTGATCACAGTGATCACTGATACAGTACTGTACAGCAGATATACTGTACAGTATAGTGATCACGGCAGCGGGGAAAGGGTAATGGAGATTTGGGTTGCTGCGACTGACACAAAGGGTCAAAAAAAATTAGAAATAATTTTTTTGACCCAAAAAAGTTTTTAAAACTGAAAGGGTTATTTTTTGATCTGTAAAAATAACCCTAAAAAAGGTCAGTCTGATCAGAGAGCCCTCTGATCACAGTGATCACTGATACAGTACTTTGGGTTACTGCGACTGACACAAAGGATCAAAAAAAATTAGAAATATTTTTTTTTTGATCCAAAAAAATAATAATAAATAAATACCCTAATCAGGTTGATCACAGTAATATGCTGTGATCAGCACTGAAAGGGTTAAATAAAATATAAATTTTAAAACTTTAAAAAAAAATTTAAACTTTATTTTTCCACAGGAGCTGCAAAAACCACGATCTCTCTGCCTCTCTCTCTCAGATCGAAGTGAGGTGAGGAGAGGGGCAGAGACAATGTGTCAGCCAGTGATCTGAGATCATTGGCTGACACATACTAACAGTGATCACAGTGACTGGCTGTCACTGTGATCACCTCCTACAGATCGCGGTAATTGGCCACAGGGGGATGCCTGGGAGGTACAGGCATGCCCCCCACCGCGATCTGTAGGGGGCTAATGGCTGCAGTTACATGTGTCAGCCAATGGGCTGACACATAGTAACACTGATCGCACTGACAGGCTATGGCAGCCTGTCAGTGTGATCAGACTGCAGCCTGACAGTTCAGATCGCGGTCACTGACCCCAGGGGGGCTGCCTGGGGGGCCAGGCATGTCCCCCGACCGCGATCTGCTGCAGAAGAATGCGGCCGGCTCCATGTGTCAGCCGATTTCAAATCGGCTGACACATGGTAAATACATGGTAAATACCGATCGCAGTGACAGCCTGTCACTGCGATCGGAAGCTGCAGACCGCGGTCCCCAGGCACAGGGGGGATGCCTGGGGGGCCAGGCATGCCCCCCGACCGCGATCTGCAGCGGCCATGTTCCGCCGGCCACGTGGGGCTGAAGACCGCCCAGGACGTACTATGCCGTCCTGCGGCGTTTAGAGCCGCCCAAATAAGGACGGCATAGTACGTTCTGCGGTCTTAAGGGGTTAAAGGACCACTATAGTGCCAGGAAAACAAACTCGCTTTAGGTTCCCCCCCCCTCAGGGTCCCCCTCCTGCCCAGTTCAAGAGGGGTTAAGGGGTTAAACACTTACCTTTCTCCCGCGCCGGGCTACCTCGGCACTGGGGACTCTCCTCCCTCTTCCGACGTTATCCTCCATGCATATTCAATCAGTCCATAGGAAAGCATTTCTCAATGCTTTCCTATGGACGGCAGCATCTTCTCACTGTGAAAATCACAGTGAGAAGTGTGAAAGCGCCTCTAGCGGCTGTCAATGAGACAGCCACTAGAGGCTGGATTAACCCTAATGTAAACATAGCAGTTTCTCTGAAACTGCTATGTTTACAGCTGCAGGGTTAACCCAAGATGGACCTGGCACCCATACCACTTCATTGAGCTGAAGTGGTCTGGGTGCCTATAGTGGTCCTTTAACTGAATATATAATATTTAGTGAACTGCATATACAAAAATTCAATTGCTAAACTAAGCTCATAAAGGATGTATAAAGCTAGCCTAAGTTGTGATAGGTGCCTCCAACAGAGGCAGCCTCCAGGCATCAGTCTAAAATCAACTTAAAACGTATACGTTCCCATCAAATGGAAAAAAGAAAACCTTTTTGCTAATGTGAGAGAAAAAAACCCGCTGCGTTTCGGTGTTAGCATTCCTTTTTGTCGGGGTTCCCTGTCAAACAAAAAAGTATTGCAAAAAATTTGATGACTAGGCGCTTACAAATATATTTAGTCTCAGCTGTTGGTTTACCTAGCACCTAGTTTACAAAGCACCTAAGTGCACAATCATATAAAAAAAAAAAAAAAAAAAAATAAAACACCAAAGAACATACGTTTTTACATAAAGGTGTTTTTTTCTGGTGTAGATTATGCCAGGCCTAAAGCAATACATGTAGTTAAAAAAAAGGCATGCAAAATCATTTACAGATCCAAAAGACTAACTGTTTTACTAAGGAGGGTGAAATGTGTCTTGGCTGAGGATAGAGGTTTACTTTGGACTTTTATCTATGTTTTTATACTTTTATATTGCTTTTTCTTTATGTCCAATAAATAGTTATAGTTTTCTACTTACCTAAATCCTGTTGCACGGAACACCTTTATTTCCTGGTCTTAAAGGGGAAGTGTCATCCCAAAAGTTTGACACGAAGTGCTTACACTTAGAGCCAGGTTTATAGGCTCTGAAAAAGGTGAGCAAGAATTTGAAGAAATGACGGTTTGATATATTAATTAATATCTAGAAACTACACTTATATTTCTTATTTTTTTCTGGTCCCATATATCATCACTTGAGTACAACTTAAGAGTTGGAGAAAGGGTCTGGTTGCACCTGAAAGAGTGCCTGAAAACCTGTTTGTTTAGAGCCTATACCATAAAAGGCTCTAAAAATTTGAGTTGAGATACTAAAAAATTATTAATCGATGCATATGGTTTAACAATATCACACCATTTATATTTTTTGTGTTTCTTTTTTATTTTTATGACAACATTGTCCCTGTATGTGGTACTGAAGGGCAAGTGTCCATTTATCCTGTAATGCTGCACTCTTACTCGGTAAGTTAAGGTGGAGGGTTATATCACCTAAACACTGAGGTTTTGTATTGGTTTCTGTAGCCTGTCAAATGCTACATGTAAGGCAATTAAACGTTGGTACATGTTTTATGCCTCCTTCAGTGTCCAATCAAATTACACATGCTTCAAAGGTGTGAAGGGGAGGTGGAGCCACATAAAGGGGTGTCTTGAATATGACATCCCATTTTAAGGTCTGCATGCATGGGTGGTCTGTAAGGAGCATTCTCCATGTGGGAGGGAAACTCCCCTGCAATGATAAGAGAATGTAGAGACTGCCCACTCCAGCATGACCATCCTGTATAGTGAACTCATATGGAGCACATACAGCATCCTGTTTTTGAAATCCGCCTATCAGGGCGGTCTACTCGAGACTTTATTCACATGAAGGGGAAGTTCCCCTCAATGATGCAAGAGTCAAACAACCACCTACTCTGGCATGGTGTTCCCCACTTATACAGTTCCACACACATTCATTATTGATTTTGTCTGCAATAAAATAAGAATAAATAGATCATAATCATCGTGTATATAAACTAAAATTCACTGTTCTGAGATAAATATACGACATCCCGCACCTTTTCAAATCTTCCCCAAGCCTAAAGTCCTTTAAGAGATCCATCTCTACATATCTCAAAACAGAATGCACCTGTCATGGTTGATTATATATTTCCTACCTGTTCTATTTTAAATCTTTTATATATTGTGGATTAATATTGTTTTTGTATTTTATTGTACCCTATTGTATCAATGCCATGTTTTGTGGACCCAGGACATACTTGAAAACAATAGAAATATCAATGTTTCCTTCCTGGTAAAATATTTTATAAATAAAGTGCATATGCGATATGATAGATGGTTCGGAAGCGCTACCTAAGCAAGGATATATGCTCACTGAAGCTAAATTATCAATATTAGGTAAAGGCATCAAATTGATGGATGTAATTGACTACTGTCCATATTAAAACAGACTCTTGAGTCATGGATGACTGCAAAGAGGATGAGAAGTTGCAATAAATTAATCAAAAACATGGGAGCCACACTGCTCATGTATAAAAAAAAATATATTATTTAAAGGAGAGTGTCACAAATTAGACACTTGGTTTAATCATTTATAAATGGTGTACAAGAGAACCCCCTCATTCAAGTCCATTGGTGATAAATTTTGAACTGATAAATTCCTAGATGTTATCTCCTCCTCAGCTTTTTGTCTAAATCATCTTTTCTCTGGTCCAATTTTACCAAATCTATACCAGCAAACTTTAAGCCACTTGAATCTCCAAAATGTTAGGATTTTAGATGTATAATGTGTTATAAAATACAATTATAGCCCAATTATTTTTTAATGATCCTATAATTTGCTGGACCTGTTAATATTCCAACTATTCCTCTCTTATATATACGTTAATGTTTTGGAGGTTTACTAATATACATTTCGATGCAAGCTAACCCTGTATTTTACTCTAGAAGTTATTGGTCTCAAGAGTGTATATTTCTAACACAGTTCAACACACAGATATTAAACAAACAGGCATCATATATTCCTATGCTTACATATGTGATTAAATGTAATAAAATATTTCCAATGGCAAGTACATTCCAATAATCCAGTGGCAACATTGTATTCACGAGAAAAAGGTGACTGAAGGATTAGACAAAAGTCCAATCCTAAAGACACAGAAATAGGACTAGATGGGCAACAAAATGGGCATAACCCAAAGCGATAAATGAAAAGAAAATCCCCAAAAGTTAAAGGTTGCTGGAGAGGAGAAAGAATCCGACCTCCAACCTACGTTAACCAGAGGTGTGCCCATACAACATAGTATATGGCTCAATATGCCATGGTAAACCATAGAAAAAGTATGTATGAATAAAACAAAAAAACTTTAATAAATCGTTACATAAAGGTAAACAGACAAGAATAAAAACTGTAAAATACAGTGCTATCCTCCGAGGGTCTAGGTTGTAGATGGGGTCTAGATGCTATTATGCAGATAAATGCAGGAGAGCTTTGAGCAACTTACTAGTGTAGAAATAATAATAGTAATACGGATAGTATCGGGATAAACCCAATTTACAGGTAGAGAGTTGCTCCTCAAGGTAGTGGAGACAGAGACAGTACGGGATATCTACTAATAGGTGGAGTGCAACTTACAAGAACAGGTGCTGCCAGTAGTGGGGGCAACCCTGAAATAATATATGAGACACGAAGTATATGTCTCAAAGTTGAGTGCGCCTATAGGGGCCTCTAAATCTAAGCTGTATCCTTAAACATGCTATCCCACACGCAGTCGGGTCAGATATAGAAGGCAACCCTAGATTAATACTATGTTAATATATCAGTTAACTTGTAATCTAGAGTGCATACAGTCTAACACCTGAAAAGCATATACTTGTGGCCACGGTGGCAAAAGTAGACCAACTAACTGGTAGGTATAGTAGATGACAAAACCGTATAGGATGGTCAGGCAAAGGCGACAACTCAAAAATACATATGCAAGGTTTAAATTAAATTAAATCAAATTAAACTCTTGGTAAAGGAGTGTCAAGTTCCTTATACCTGTCCGAAGGTTATAAACAGTCAGCTACTCATGCCCTAAAGACCACCTTGGTACAGAGTGGCTAGTATGGGCAAACAGTTAGTGGTACCTAGAAAGCCACCTTTGTAGTAAGTGGCTCTAAAGTGAGAGTTAAATAAGGTTAGCTTAGAAATAGATAGAGGTTCACCTTAGGTAAACAGGCTAGTAGAATCCCTAAATCTCCTGTCTCATAACTCCCCTGACTATAGATACATCTGCTTGTAAATCGATCATGCCAAATAAGGACTGACTAGACAGTCCATCCTGTACCCCAAACCCATTAGAGGAAAAAACCCCAAAAACCCCAGAAAGTAAAAGACAGTCTAGAAAAGATGGAGTTTAATATAACCTCCTTCTTCAATTGTAATACAGCAGGCATCGTGTACCTCCTAACCTGTGAGTGCAATATGAAATACGTGGGCAAGACTTTCCGCCCTTTTAAGAAACGGATCCAGGAGCATATCAGATCATGTAAGAACTTGACTGATACCCCCATCTCGAGACATATCCGCGAACACCACAATAGTAACCCAAAAGGGCTACGTTTCTGCGGTCTGGAATTAGTCAAAAGAAACCCCAGACGAGGAAATTATGATAAATTTCTTAGACAGAGGGAATGCTTCTGGATCTACCAACTTAAGACTCTAAGCCCTCAAGGCCTGAATGAAGGGTTCTCCTTTTCCCCCTTTCTCTAACAATGTATACTATACGTAGAATTCCTCCGATAATAATCTCTCTGTACTTTTGGCAACAATTCTGGAAGTGTTGAATTATTGTCACTAAATATCACTGTAAATATCCCTTTATATTTATTTATTTATTATTATTTTTTCTCGGTACAATTCCTAGGTTTTTTTGCAATATTACCTGTACTTTGCTGGTACTGTTTTCCGAAATGGTGATCTACTTTCACCTAAATTTATCTCTGTAAATATTTGTAAATAGCGGATTGAGATGGCAAACATACGTGTAAATACTAAATAAAATAATTCGCCTTATTTTAGAGAGCATTACTATAACATTGTGGACAAATTCTTTCCAACAATCTTCTGCCATCTAATGCATTATATACCTTGGTAGGTGTTTACAGCTCATTGCCCATATTTGTTAATATATACACCTTTAATTCTTTAATAAATATAGCAGCTGGCTCTCCCCCCCCCCCCCCCCCCTCAGTACAGTAATTCGTTTTCAGGGGGCACTTTATACACCCTACTGTCCCCCTCTCCTAGGGGACATCAGGGGTTAATGTGATCGGACAGGGACAATGAGGGGTTAATGTGAGTCACCGCTGTATGCAGCGATCTTGCTCGCTGTTGAATGCCCTTCCCGGACTCACTGTCCTATGAGATCAGATCGGACGTTAGCTCCTCCCCTCTCTGCTCCGTGGCGGCCTATGATTGGCCGCATGACGTGGGAGAGGTGTGACTAGCCCGTTTAAAGTCCGGCAGGGTCCAGGTATGTCTTCGCTTTTGATAAAGGCGCCACATAGCGCCGAAACGCGCGTCAGCAAGGACGCCAGACTTTAGGCTGTACTAATTTATGATGCCACTTTTAGGCTCTTAGTTAGCCGTTTTTACCTCATTTATTTAGTTTTTTGTTCCACGTTTTGGGGGTTTTTCCTCTAATGGGTTTGGGGTACAGGATGGACTGTCTAGTCAGTCCTTATTTGGCATGATCGATTTACAAGCAGATGTATCTATAGTCAGGGGAGTTATGAGACAGGAGATTTAGGGATTCTACTAGCCTGTTTACCTAAGGTGAACCTCTATCTATTTCTAAGCTAACCTTATTTAACTCTCACTTTAGAGCCACTTACTACAAAGGTGGCTTTCTAGGTACCACTAACTGTTTGCCCATACTAGCCACTCTGTACCAAGGTGGTCTTTAGGGCATGAGTAGCTGACTGTTTATAACCTTCGGACAGGTATAAGGAACTTGACACTCCTTTACCAAGAGTTTAATTTGATTTAATTTAATTTAAACCTTGCATATGTATTTTTGAGTTGTCGCCTTTGCCTGACCATCCTATACGGTTTTGTCATCTACTATACCTACCAGTTAGTTGGTCTACTTTTGCCACCGTGGCCACAAGTATATGCTTTTCAGGTGTTAGACTGTATGCACTCTAGATTACAAGTTAACTGATATATTAACATAGTATTAATCTAGGGTTGCCTTCTATATCTGACCCGACTGCGTGTGGGATAGCATGTTTAAGGATACAGCTTAGATTTAGAGGCCCCTATAGGCGCACTCAACTTTGAGACATATACTTCGTGTCTCATATATTATTTCAGGGTTGCCCCCACTACTGGCAGCACCTGTTCTTGTAAGTTGCACTCCACCTATTAGTAGATATCCCGTACTGTCTCTGTCTCCACTACCTTGAGGAGCAACTCTCTACCTGTAAATTGGGTTTATCCCGATACTATCCGTATTACTATTATTATTTCTACACTAGTAAGTTGCTCAAAGCTCTCCTGCATTTATCTGCATAATAGCATCTAGACCCCATCTACAACCTAGACCCTCGGAGGATAGCACTGTATTTTACAGTTTTTATTCTTGTCTGTTTACCTTTATGTAACGATTTATTAAAGTTTTTTTGTTTTATTCATACATACTTTTTCTATGGTTTACCATGGCATATTGAGCCATATACTATGTTGTATGGGCACACCTCTGGTTAACGTAGGTTGGAGGTCGGATTCTTTCTCCTCTCCAGCAACCTTTAACTTTTGGGGATTTTCTTTTCATTTATCGCTTTGGGTTATGCCCATTTTGTTGCCCATCTAGTCCTATTTCTGTGTCTTTAGGATTGGACTTTTGTCTAATCCTTCAGTCACCTTTTTCTCTATACAATTTTTTGGTTTCAGTACCAGGACTAATATACCTACCACTTAATTCTAACATTAATACAATCGCTAATTACTTTCTCATTACTTCTTTAAGTACCTGCATAAGATGGCGGGGTTTCTGTCAAACAAACCAGATAGCAATTTATGGTGCAGAGACTCTGACAATGTATTTTCAGTTGAACAGTTAGATTACTCTAACCTCACTCCAGACATCAATCAGTCATTTAATACTTTACAGAGTCTGTATAAAAAACAAATTAAGTCCAGCTGGGAGATTTCCTCTCTTGAAAACTATATTAAGAAGGATATGATCCCTCGGGGTCTGAGGGTCCGAAATTTACCCTCTTCTTATACAGAGAACATCGAACTAATGAAAGAGTGGGAATCCGCAGCAGGGACCTGCTCTAAACGCTTTATGGAGATTTTAGTAAAATTTGAGAAAGAGAAAGTGATAGAGGTCAATCAAAGCCTAGAAAACGAGATTGCCACAGTACAGCAATATCAATCCAACACAGAGTTTACCCAATTTGAGACGAGACTTAAGAATAATCTTGACAAATTCCAAAATAACATCAAAATACGCAAGCACCAGAAATTTGTCAGAGACTCAAAAGATTATCAAACAAATAAAGTCTACCACCATTTTAACCGTAGAGTAAGAACTAACTCTGATAATTATTTAACATCAGACTATGAGTCTTCGGATACGGATACTGATGCATCTAGTAGCTCACAAATTGAACCTCAGCCACAAACCTCAACCGCTCCAGGGTATACTAATCCCAAAGGCATACTTAAAAAAGGGGTGAATTTTTTAGAGATGGGTCACCTGGATGGTATACAAACCCGCAGAAACAGGTACTCTACCCGAAACAGGGAAGGGAGCAGGGGAAGGAGAAACGACCGGAGAAAGTTCTAGGTGAGCTGGGGAAAACACCCAGCAACAACTCTGACCTTGGTCTAAGAGTTATCAATCTCTCCAAACAGACCCTGAATAAAGACCACATTGCCCTGTTGGAAAAAGGATTATCATTTGTACCTGTACCTCCTCTTAATAAATTCATGTGGGTTAAAGACCTCCATCTATTTGCACGTAAACTAGCTCTGCATAAATTTCATGAGATCAATAAAGAAAAAAAGGCAAAATCTCATGGTATGTCCAACAAAGAGTATGAGTGCCTGATGAATCTCATGGACTTATGGGAGGAAAATAACGAGACCAACCAACCTAACTACACTGACCTCAAACTTAAAAGTAAATTCACCCCGTATTTGGGCAACTATCGTAATATCGAGCTTTTTCTGGAAACTATGAAAAATGAAATAGATAAGCTAGACACTAGATCTCTCGAATGGTGTCCAAATATGAATCTGTCCAGAAAAGAACAGACAGCCTTACAATTACTTAGAGAAAATACCGAAATCATCATAAAACCTGCGGATAAGGGTGGGAACATTGTTATGATGGATCTCACCCACTATGTAGAAATGGTACTTAAGGTTTTGGAAGATGAAAACACCTATAAAGTTTTAAAGTCAGACCCTACCAATGACTTTCTCACTAAGTACAAGGAGATTCTGGACAGGGGCCGCAGTGGAGGGTTGCTATCAGGGGATGAATATGAATTCATCCTCAACCGGTATCCCAAGATAGCAACCTTCTACTGCTTGCCAAAAGTGCACAAAAGTATGTCTTCCCCCCCCGGGTCGCCCTATAGTTTCAGGCATTGAGAATCTAACTCAGAATGGGAGTATTTATATAGACAAAATTTTAAGACCTTTTGTCGAAAAACTCCCATCTTACCTTCAAGATACGAAACAGACCCTTGCCCTTCTAGCTAATCTTGAGGTACCACCTCAAGCTAAACTCTGTAGTCTAGACATCGAGTCTCTGTACTCCTCAATCCCCCATTCCAATGGCATCAGCCATATTAATCACTTCTTAGGACAAAGAAGTGTCTCCGCAAGCTCACATACCACCTTCTGCCTCGAACTACTTGAGTTCATACTCACACACAATTATTTCACGTTTAAGAACAAATTTTACCACCAAATTAGGGGAACTGCGATGGGGACAGCTTGTGCCCCATCGTATGCCAACCTCCACTTAGGCTGGTGGGAGGAACATCTATCCCAACACACTGGGATCTCCCAATATCTCCCCTTGATTTACTTGTGGCGTCGCTATATAGATGATGTCCTAATTGTGTGGTTGGGTAGTTCTGAGGACTTTGATGAGTTTGTTCAGATTCTCAATATAAATGGGGAAAATTTACGTTTTACAAACGAGTTTGGGGGCTCTAGCCTAAACTTCCTAGACCTTACAATCTCCATTACGTCTGGCAATAGGATTGACACTACCCTCTATCGCAAACCATCTGCGTCCAACAATCTCCTGAGATGGGACAGTTTCCACCCAACATCACTGAAAAGGGGTATTCCCACTGGACAGTACCTCAGGATCAGACGCAACTGTAGTACGATCGAGGAATTTAAGATTAAGGCAAGAACCCTAAGGGAACATTTCAGGGCAAAAGGATATCCCAATAGATGCCTTAAACGAGCATATAAGAGAGCCCTGGATTCAGACCGAGAGAATTTGATTCGTGATAACATCCAAAAACCATCTGAGGATCCCAAGGGGACGATACGTTTGATTGCCACCTTTGACGCAGGGTGGGACAATATCAAAAACTCCCTCGGCCGCTTCTGGCCTTTGCTAACAAGCGATGTACATCTTCAGGAGGTACTAGCACCGAATGTTACCATCACTGCTCGCAGAGGTAAGAACCTACGAGATCTCTTGGCCCCAAGTCATTTGAAAACTGTACTACCTCCGAAAACATGGCTCCAAACCCCCTTAGTGGGGACTTTCGGCTGCGGAAGATGCATTTCCTGCAAATTTATAAAAAAAGACTCTAAGAAAGTAAAAGACAGTCTAGAAAAGATGGAGTTTAATATAACCTCCTTCTTCAATTGTAATACAGCAGGCATCGTGTACCTCCTAACCTGTGAGTGCAATATGAAATACGTGGGCAAGACTTTCCGCCCTTTTAAGAAACGGATCCAGGAGCATATCAGGTCATGTAAGAACTTGACTGATACCCCCATCTCGAGACATATCCGCGAACACCACAATAGTAACCCAAAAGGGCTACGTTTCTGCGGTCTGGAATTAGTCAAAAGAAACCCCAGACGAGGAAATTATGATAAATTTCTTAGACAGAGGGAATGCTTCTGGATCTACCAACTTAAGACTCTAAGCCCTCAAGGCCTGAATGAAGGGTTCTCCTTTTCCCCCTTTCTCTAACAATGTATACTATACGTAGAATTCCTCCGATAATAATCTCTCTGTACTTTTGGCAACAATTCTGGAAGTGTTGAATTATTGTCACTAAATATCACTGTAAATATCCCTTTATATTTATTTATTTATTATTATTTTTTCTCGGTACAATTCCTAGGTTTTTTTGCAATATTACCTGTACTTTGCTGGTACTGTTTTCCGAAATGGTGATCTACTTTCACCTAAATTTATCTCTGTAAATATTTGTAAATAGCGGATTGAGATGGCAAACATACGTGTAAATACTAAATAAAATAATTCGCCTTATTTTAGAGAGCATTACTATAACATTGTGGACAAATTCTTTCCAACAATCTTCTGCCATCTAATGCATTATATACCTTGGTAGGTGTTTACAGCTCATTGCCCATATTTGTTAATATATACACCTTTAATTCTTTAATAAATATAGCAGCTGGCTCTCCCCCCCCCCCCCCCCCCTCAGTACAGTAATTCGTTTTCAGGGGGCACTTTATACACCCTACTGTCCCCCTCTCCTAGGGGACATCAGGGGTTAATGTGATCGGACAGGGACAATGAGGGGTTAATGTGAGTCACCGCTGTATGCAGCGATCTTGCTCGCTGTTGAATGCCCTTCCCGGACTCACTGTCCTATGAGATCAGATCGGACGTTAGCTCCTCCCCTCTCTGCTCCGTGGCGGCCTATGATTGGCCGCATGACGTGGGAGAGGTGTGACTAGCCCGTTTAAAGTCCGGCAGGGTCCAGGTATGTCTTCGCTTTTGATAAAGGCGCCACATAGCGCCGAAACGCGCGTCAGCAAGGACGCCAGACTTTAGGCTGTACTAATTTATGATGCCACTTTTAGGCTCTTAGTTAGCCGTTTTTACCTCATTTATTTAGTTTTTTGTTCCACGTTTTGGGGGTTTTTCCTCTAATGGGTTTGGGGTACAGGATGGACTGTCTAGTCAGTCCTTATTTGGCATGATCGATTTACAAGCAGATGTATCTATAGTCAGGGGAGTTATGAGACAGGAGATTTAGGGATTCTACTAGCCTGTTTACCTAAGGTGAACCTCTATCTATTTCTAAGCTAACCTTATTTAACTCTCACTTTAGAGCCACTTACTACAAAGGTGGCTTTCTAGGTACCACTAACTGTTTGCCCATACTAGCCACTCTGTACCAAGGTGGTCTTTAGGGCATGAGTAGCTGACTGTTTATAACCTTCGGACAGGTATAAGGAACTTGACACTCCTTTACCAAGAGTTTAATTTGATTTAATTTAATTTAAACCTTGCATATGTATTTTTGAGTTGTCGCCTTTGCCTGACCATCCTATACGGTTTTGTCATCTACTATACCTACCAGTTAGTTGGTCTACTTTTGCCACCGTGGCCACAAGTATATGCTTTTCAGGTGTTAGACTGTATGCACTCTAGATTACAAGTTAACTGATATATTAACATAGTATTAATCTAGGGTTGCCTTCTATATCTGACCCGACTGCGTGTGGGATAGCATGTTTAAGGATACAGCTTAGATTTAGAGGCCCCTATAGGCGCACTCAACTTTGAGACATATACTTCGTGTCTCATATATTATTTCAGGGTTGCCCCCACTACTGGCAGCACCTGTTCTTGTAAGTTGCACTCCACCTATTAGTAGATATCCCGTACTGTCTCTGTCTCCACTACCTTGAGGAGCAACTCTCTACCTGTAAATTGGGTTTATCCCGATACTATCCGTATTACTATTATTATTTCTACACTAGTAAGTTGCTCAAAGCTCTCCTGCATTTATCTGCATAATAGCATCTAGACCCCATCTACAACCTAGACCCTCGGAGGATAGCACTGTATTTTACAGTTTTTATTCTTGTCTGTTTACCTTTATGTAACGATTTATTAAAGTTTTTTTGTTTTATTCATACATACTTTTTCTATGGTTTACCATGGCATATTGAGCCATATACTATGTTGTATGGGCACACCTCTGGTTAACGTAGGTTGGAGGTCGGATTCTTTCTCCTCTCCAGCAACCTTTAACTTTTGGGGATTTTCTTTTCATTTATCGCTTTGGGTTATGCCCATTTTGTTGCCCATCTAGTCCTATTTCTGTGTCTTTAGGATTGGACTTTTGTCTAATCCTTCAGTCACCTTTTTCTCTATACAATTTTTTGGTTTCAGTACCAGGACTAATATACCTACCACTTAATTCTAACATTAATACAATCGCTAATTACTTTCTCATTACTTCTTTAAGTACCTGCATAAGATGGCGGGGTTTCTGTCAAACAAACCAGATAGCAATTTATGGTGCAGAGACTCTGACAATGTATTTTCAGTTGAACAGTTAGATTACTCTAACCTCACTCCAGACATCAATCAGTCATTTAATACTTTACAGAGTCTGTATAAAAAACAAATTAAGTCCAGCTGGGAGATTTCCTCTCTTGAAAACTATATTAAGAAGGATATGATCCCTCGGGGTCTGAGGGTCCGAAATTTACCCTCTTCTTATACAGAGAACATCGAACTAATGAAAGAGTGGGAATCCGCAGCAGGGACCTGCTCTAAACGCTTTATGGAGATTTTAGTAAAATTTGAGAAAGAGAAAGTGATAGAGGTCAATCAAAGCCTAGAAAACGAGATTGCCACAGTACAGCAATATCAATCCAACACAGAGTTTACCCAATTTGAGACGAGACTTAAGAATAATCTTGACAAATTCCAAAATAACATCAAAATACGCAAGCACCAGAAATTTGTCAGAGACTCAAAAGATTATCAAACAAATAAAGTCTACCACCATTTTAACCGTAGAGTAAGAACTAACTCTGATAATTATTTAACATCAGACTATGAGTCTTCGGATACGGATACTGATGCATCTAGTAGCTCACAAATTGAACCTCAGCCACAAACCTCAACCGCTCCAGGGTATACTAATCCCAAAGGCATACTTAAAAAAGGGGTGAATTTTTTAGAGATGGGTCACCTGGATGGTATACAAACCCGCAGAAACAGGTACTCTACCCGAAACAGGGAAGGGAGCAGGGGAAGGAGAAACGACCGGAGAAAGTTCTAGGTGAGCTGGGGAAAACACCCAGCAACAACTCTGACCTTGGTCTAAGAGTTATCAATCTCTCCAAACAGACCCTGAATAAAGACCACATTGCCCTGTTGGAAAAAGGATTATCATTTGTACCTGTACCTCCTCTTAATAAATTCATGTGGGTTAAAGACCTCCATCTATTTGCACGTAAACTAACTCTGCATAAATTTCATGAGATCAATAAAGAAAAAAAGGCAAAATCTCATGGTATGTCCAACAAAGAGTATGAGTGCCTGATGAATCTCATGGACTTATGGGAGGAAAATAACGAGACCAACCAACCTAACTACACTGACCTCAAACTTAAAAGTAAATTCACCCCGTATTTGGGCAACTATCGTAATATCGAGCTTTTTCTGGAAACTATGAAAAATGAAATAGATAAGCTAGACACTAGATCTCTCGAATGGTGTCCAAATATGAATCTGTCCAGAAAAGAACAGACAGCCTTACAATTACTTAGAGAAAATACCGAAATCATCATAAAACCTGCGGATAAGGGTGGGAACATTGTTATGATGGATCTCACCCACTATGTAGAAATGGTACTTAAGGTTTTGGAAGATGAAAACACCTATAAAGTTTTAAAGTCAGACCCTACCAATGACTTTCTCACTAAGTACAAGGAGATTCTGGACAGGGGCCGCAGTGGAGGGTTGCTATCAGGGGATGAATATGAATTCATCCTCAACCGGTATCCCAAGATAGCAACCTTCTACTGCTTGCCAAAAGTGCACAAAAGTATGTCTTCCCCCCCCGGGTCGCCCTATAGTTTCAGGCATTGAGAATCTAACTCAGAATGGGAGTATTTATATAGACAAAATTTTAAGACCTTTTGTCGAAAAACTCCCATCTTACCTTCAAGATACGAAACAGACCCTTGCCCTTCTAGCTAATCTTGAGGTACCACCTCAAGCTAAACTCTGTAGTCTAGACATCGAGTCTCTGTACTCCTCAATCCCCCATTCCAATGGCATCAGCCATATTAATCACTTCTTAGGACAAAGAAGTGTCTCCGCAAGCTCACATACCACCTTCTGCCTCGAACTACTTGAGTTCATACTCACACACAATTATTTCACGTTTAAGAACAAATTTTACCACCAAATTAGGGGAACTGCGATGGGGACAGCTTGTGCCCCATCGTATGCCAACCTCCACTTAGGCTGGTGGGAGGAACATCTATCCCAACACACTGGGATCTCCCAATATCTCCCCTTGATTTACTTGTGGCGTCGCTATATAGATGATGTCCTAATTGTGTGGTTGGGTAGTTCTGAGGACTTTGATGAGTTTGTTCAGATTCTCAATATAAATGGGGAAAATTTACGTTTTACAAACGAGTTTGGGGGCTCTAGCCTAAACTTCCTAGACCTTACAATCTCCATTACGTCTGGCAATAGGATTGACACTACCCTCTATCGCAAACCATCTGCGTCCAACAATCTCCTGAGATGGGACAGTTTCCACCCAACATCACTGAAAAGGGGTATTCCCACTGGACAGTACCTCAGGATCAGACGCAACTGTAGTACGATCGAGGAATTTAAGATTAAGGCAAGAACCCTAAGGGAACATTTCAGGGCAAAAGGATATCCCAATAGATGCCTTAAACGAGCATATAAGAGAGCCCTGGATTCAGACCGAGAGAATTTGATTCGTGATAACATCCAAAAACCATCTGAGGATCCCAAGGGGACGATACGTTTGATTGCCACCTTTGACGCAGGGTGGGACAATATCAAAAACTCCCTCGGCCGCTTCTGGCCTTTGCTAACAAGCGATGTACATCTTCAGGAGGTACTAGCACCGAATGTTACCATCACTGCTCGCAGAGGTAAGAACCTACGAGATCTCTTGGCCCCAAGTCATTTGAAAACTGTACTACCTCCGAAAACATGGCTCCAAACCCCCTTAGTGGGGACTTTCGGCTGCGGAAGATGCATTTCCTGCAAATTTATAAAAAAAGACTCTAAGAAAGTAAAAGACAGTCTAGAAAAGATGGAGTTTAATATAACCTCCTTCTTCAATTGTAATACAGCAGGCATCGTGTACCTCCTAACCTGTGAGTGCAATATGAAATACGTGGGCAAGACTTTCCGCCCTTTTAAGAAACGGATCCAGGAGCATATCAGATCATGTAAGAACTTGACTGATACCCCCATCTCGAGACATATCCGCGAACACCACAATAGTAACCCAAAAGGGCTACGTTTCTGCGGTCTGGAATTAGTCAAAAGAAACCCCAGACGAGGAAATTATGATAAATTTCTTAGACAGAGGGAATGCTTCTGGATCTACCAACTTAAGACTCTAAGCCCTCAAGGCCTGAATGAAGGGTTCTCCTTTTCCCCCTTTCTCTAACAATGTATACTATACGTAGAATTCCTCCGATAATAATCTCTCTGTACTTTTGGCAACAATTCTGGAAGTGTTGAATTATTGTCACTAAATATCACTGTAAATATCCCTTTATATTTATTTATTTATTATTATTTTTTCTCGGTACAATTCCTAGGTTTTTTTGCAATATTACCTGTACTTTGCTGGTACTGTTTTCCGAAATGGTGATCTACTTTCACCTAAATTTATCTCTGTAAATATTTGTAAATAGCGGATTGAGATGGCAAACATACGTGTAAATACTAAATAAAATAATTCGCCTTATTTTAGAGAGCATTACTATAACATTGTGGACAAATTCTTTCCAACAATCTTCTGCCATCTAATGCATTATATACCTTGGTAGGTGTTTACAGCTCATTGCCCATATTTGTTAATATATACACCTTTAATTCTTTAATAAATATAGCAGCTGGCTCTCCCCCCCCCCCCCCCCCTCAGTACAGTAATTCGTTTTCAGGGGGCACTTTATACACCCTACTGTCCCCCTCTCCTAGGGGACATCAGGGGTTAATGTGATCGGACAGGGACAATGAGGGGTTAATGTGAGTCACCGCTGTATGCAGCGATCTTGCTCGCTGTTGAATGCCCTTCCCGGACTCACTGTCCTATGAGATCAGATCGGACGTTAGCTCCTCCCCTCTCTGCTCCGTGGCGGCCTATGATTGGCCGCATGACGTGGGAGAGGTGTGACTAGCCCGTTTAAAGTCCGGCAGGGTCCAGGTATGTCTTCGCTTTTGATAAAGGCGCCACATAGCGCCGAAACGCGCGTCAGCAAGGACGCCAGACTTTAGGCTGTACTAATTTATGATGCCACTTTTAGGCTCTTAGTTAGCCGTTTTTACCTCATTTATTTAGTTTTTTGTTCCACGTTTTGGGGGTTTTTCCTCTAATGGGTTTGGGGTACAGGATGGACTGTCTAGTCAGTCCTTATTTGGCATGATCGATTTACAAGCAGATGTATCTATAGTCAGGGGAGTTATGAGACAGGAGATTTAGGGATTCTACTAGCCTGTTTACCTAAGGTGAACCTCTATCTATTTCTAAGCTAACCTTATTTAACTCTCACTTTAGAGCCACTTACTACAAAGGTGGCTTTCTAGGTACCACTAACTGTTTGCCCATACTAGCCACTCTGTACCAAGGTGGTCTTTAGGGCATGAGTAGCTGACTGTTTATAACCTTCGGACAGGTATAAGGAACTTGACACTCCTTTACCAAGAGTTTAATTTGATTTAATTTAATTTAAACCTTGCATATGTATTTTTGAGTTGTCGCCTTTGCCTGACCATCCTATACGGTTTTGTCATCTACTATACCTACCAGTTAGTTGGTCTACTTTTGCCACCGTGGCCACAAGTATATGCTTTTCAGGTGTTAGACTGTATGCACTCTAGATTACAAGTTAACTGATATATTAACATAGTATTAATCTAGGGTTGCCTTCTATATCTGACCCGACTGCGTGTGGGATAGCATGTTTAAGGATACAGCTTAGATTTAGAGGCCCCTATAGGCGCACTCAACTTTGAGACATATACTTCGTGTCTCATATATTATTTCAGGGTTGCCCCCACTACTGGCAGCACCTGTTCTTGTAAGTTGCACTCCACCTATTAGTAGATATCCCGTACTGTCTCTGTCTCCACTACCTTGAGGAGCAACTCTCTACCTGTAAATTGGGTTTATCCCGATACTATCCGTATTACTATTATTATTTCTACACTAGTAAGTTGCTCAAAGCTCTCCTGCATTTATCTGCATAATAGCATCTAGACCCCATCTACAACCTAGACCCTCGGAGGATAGCACTGTATTTTACAGTTTTTATTCTTGTCTGTTTACCTTTATGTAACGATTTATTAAAGTTTTTTTGTTTTATTCATACATACTTTTTCTATGGTTTACCATGGCATATTGAGCCATATACTATGTTGTATGGGCACACCTCTGGTTAACGTAGGTTGGAGGTCGGATTCTTTCTCCTCTCCAGCAACCTTTAACTTTTGGGGATTTTCTTTTCAACATTGTATTCACAGACTTTTTTTGTCAAGTGAGGAGCATTTACTTTTTTGATATCTTCTTTTTGCATGTGTAACCCTGTGAAGTTACACAGGCTGCATTATCTGAAATGCCCAGTAGATGGCACATGGCCCCAGTATGTTGTTAATAAAACATTGAGCATTGATCACATGACTTGCTGAAATCAGTGGGAGGAGTGTGGCATCATCAGTTCCTGGGAGGATTTCCTGCACAGCTCTGGGGAAGGAGGGCCTAAAAGGATTCTAGAAGGATGACATGCTGAGCTGAAATGGAGGACATGTGAGAGACTGTAAAAAGAGATGGAACCTGGCGGAGAGAACTTGTTTAACCCAAGATCACACCAGATGAGAGAGGGACCTGCTGGCAAAGACAAGCATTGAGCCCAGACGTTTGGTGAATCCAGTGAGAGGAGACTGCTACTGACTACCTGGTTAATTGTGTTGTGAGGGTAAGCCAAACCTCTCCCTGTATCACCACAGGGCACCTGTCTTCTCACTCACAGTAAAGACTCTGAGGTCCCGTACAGACATTACACATCTGAGGCTGTGTCAGTGACTCTGTGGAGCAGGACTTATTAGGGCCCCAACTCTCCTATGTGCACCAACGGCCGCTAGGGCGAAGATAAGGGGGTGGGACGCAGGTGTGCTGGTGGGTGAGTGGGGAAAATCCACATTTGCATTGTTATCTGTTACGCCATTGTATTTTCCTATGTGTGTCGGTTCAATTGCTATTTACCATATAAAGTTAGTTCCAGTTAGGCTGTGTCAGTCTTATTGCACCAAGTATGTTCCCAGTGGGACCCCACATCCCTACCCCGGATGTTCCACTGGGTGGAGGCGCTGCCGCAGACATGTACCCCAGCTCCCAGATAGCGGAGGCTCAGGATCCGCCTGTCAGGCATAGTGAATTAACTAGGTTTAAGGACCCCAAAGACACTAGGGGGCATCCCCAAAACCCTGTTACACATGGCTGTCTTTTAGATTAGTTTTGCACACTGAAATTTTAGTAGTCCTTCTTTATATTGTTAGGAGAGTATTAAATACTAGTGGAGGGATTTTCCTGTCCTTTCTTTTCTTATTCTTATTATGAGAATATGAGAATTCTGTGATTTGGCCGTGCGAGGCCCTGGCTGATGTGAAAGCCAGCACCAAAACTTTGCTCTATGGCAGCGTTTACCAATTGGTGTTCCGCACAGAACAAAATTGGGGTTCCGCAGCATTTCGTCACATTCAAGATGACCGCTGCTACCTGCTGTTCCCAGAAGGTCGGAAACAGCAGAGATTGCGCAACCGAGATCTCATAAGAGATTGCAGGAGCGCGATCTTAAGCTCGCCCTGCTGTCAGCCCGCCGTGCTGTCAGCCCACCCTGCCGCCCACCCTGCCATCAGCCAGCCAGCCCGGCTGTCAGAGAGCCCACCCTGCTGTCAGAGAGCCCACCCAGCCATCAGCCATTTTCTATCACTCGTGGTAGAGGAGTGATAGAGAGTGGACCTGAAAGTTGAAGCTCTGTTATTGTCTTTGAAATTGTTTGTTAGGGACATATACAGCTCTGTTATGTAGGGACATAGAAAACTCTGTTAGGTAGGGACATTAAAATTCTCTGTGAGGGGCATTGAAAGGCTCTGTCAAGGACATTAAAAGGCTCTGTCAGGGGCATTGAAAGGCTCTGTCGGGGACATTGAAAGGCTCTGTCAGCGACATTAAAAGGCTCTGTCAGGAGCATTGAAAGGCTCTGTCGGGGACATTGAAAGGCTCTGTCAGGGACATTAAAAGGCTCTGTCAGGGGCAATGAAAGACTCTATCAGGGGCAAAAAACTGTTAACTGAAAAAAGTTACTTGGGTTGGGCTTCTAATCCTTTTTTTGGTAAACTTATTTAGAAATCATTTGACATATCTATCTATCGATCTATCTATCTATATATTAAGACTTTGCCTGGAGTTATGGGAGGGGCATATCGGACCTATATAAGTGACTACCCCCTTGCCTACCCTACCGTAATTGGTCTGGCAATCTGCATGCTGCTACTTCCGGTGCATACAGACCGCCAACTCGCTACTCCTGGCTGTGGATCGCTTTGTTTTTCTGCCGTCTGGATTCAGTCCTTTACACCGGTTCTGCAGTCTGCCCCCCGATGGCCTCCCAACACGGAAGCTCCTGCTGACCTCTGACCTTTAGAGATGATAGTCGCGCCGGCACCGTCACTTGAAGTCTTCACCCGTTATGCTTTTGTATGAATTACTCATTCGGCGGCTTTCTTAGTTATTCCATTCAAGGCAAGCCCACCCTCTCCCCTCCCGTTCGGCTCCTTTTATACAAACTGTTATTTACTAAATCGCACGAAGTGTTGTGGATTATGCAACACGGACGGCTCTATGGCTGTATAGAGTGTTTGTGTCCTTAATATCATTCACATACGATGGAGAGGTTCAGTGTGGATTCCGTTTGTTTTATAGACGAATCCTCGCTCAGGTTCACAAGCCAAATCTATAAGAATTACTTTTGCATCTTTATATCGCACGAACGCTGTAATGCTACTCGTTTTTTCTTGAAACTACTACCCTGCTCCCCAAAGATTAGATAGATTTTATATTGGAGGGTATTTCACTTACCCTTAATAACAACTTTTTTTGCTTTCAAGGTTATTACTACGTTCAGTGCAGAGGCACGGCCATTGGGACCAGGTTCGCACCCAGCTATGCAAATCTTTTTATGGCACATTGGGAAAGATCTTTTATATATATATTCCCAACATCGATGATATCTTTTTAATTTGGAAGGGCAATAGAGCTTCGGTTTTAGACATTTTATCTTTTTAAAATAGTAATACATGGAATATCCTATTAAAGCATTAGGTGAATGTACAAAAAATAAATTTCCTAGATTTAGAAATCTATGTTGAAGAAGAAAAAATACATTTTTTGAAAAGGTGGATGTGGAGAGGTGGCCAATGGAGCAACAGGCAAGACGTGCTTGTGAGGAGCTCCGATACAGAAACTAAACAAATCGGGAGAATAACTCACCTAAACGGCTCCCACGGACACAGAGACACCCACCCCTCAACAGCTGACCTAATGGGGCGAAAGAACGAAAAAATCCACGCACCTGAGACCCGCAAAATGCCTGATATCAGGCTATCATTTGACAGGCCGGTCCGGCGGAAGGCACCCAAGATGGTGCCGGAAGCGCAGAGTGAAGATGAAGCCTCAGAGGCATCACGAGATGCGGAGCAACCGGTGGAGAATATCCTGGCGAGTAACACTAACAGTGAGTCTGACTCAGATACAGACTCCGCGCCGGCAACGAAAAGGGATATAAAATGCCTCTTAACCGAGATGAGGCAAATATGGAAGGTGGACTTGCGGGCAACGCAAGCGGAATGGGTAAAAGACTCACAGCGGTTGAATCCAAAGATGGAGAGAGGGAGACACAGTTGCAGACTGCCCAGCTGGAGATTCAAGGACTGGCAAAACAGGTCCAAAACCTAACCAAAATTGTGACAGTGCTGGAGTCAAAGCACAGGAGAAAAAACATCCGCATCAGATGAGTACCGGAGGAGATAACAGGGGATGACCTCATGTCCTTCCTGCACCGTATGCTGACCCATATGGGAGCGAAAAACGGAGTTGCTGAGGAGATGATAACGACCGCATTCCGTATTCGAAAATCCACCTCGGCCCCAGCGGAGGCACCCAGAGACATTATTGCAGTAACCAAGAACGTTGCGGCTAGATCTGCCATCATGTCCCGCTCGAGAGAGTTAAAAAGTGTGAACTTTGAGGGCTGCATGGTAGCTATATATGGGGATTTCCCGTTCGCTGTACTAGTGGCGAAAAAGCAACTAGGCCCAGTTGCCAGTAGACTGCGGGAAGCAGGGGTACGGTATAGGTGGGGAGCAGACGGATCATTGGTTACACAGAGAGGAGAGGAAACGCTAACCCTACCCCCTGACGGCGACCAGGAGACATTTCTCCGGCGCATACGAGCGACAGACACAACCCCAAAAAGAGCCCCCAAGACTCAGCACAATGCCCAACGGCGACTCCCAGGCCCACCACACACACATATAGCCGGGACACAGACCACCAGGCCGGCAAACAGCTGATAGATGTAAAGCCCATAAATAAATAAAGGAAGGCCCACCCTAGTAAAGCACCACACAGACAAGCTACCGCTGTTAGACAATGTAAATAGTTTCGCACAAACATCTACACCACCGAGACCCAAAAGGAGAGCCACAAATTGACAAAGAACAAAGGGATAATGCCCTACCATAGACCACACATAAAGACAGACCAACATGACAGAGATACACAAGTGGAACCTACTGCTAAACTGTAGAAAGCTGAGATACATAAATAATTTTTCCTAACCACGCATCCAATGTTAACGTGCTCCAGTTGGTCCATTGTTGGTACCACATATTATTTACCATAATACGATACAGTTGTGAGTATCTATGTATGAAAATTCAATAAAATACAAGTTGAAAAAAAAAAAAGGTGGATGTGAATAGTTATATTCACACAGGCAGCTATCACTTCCGCCCATGGCTGGATAATATTCGTAAAGGACAATTCCTCATGTTAAAGAGAAATTGTTCAGACATCACCCAGTTTAATGATCAGGCCAACCTCTTGCAGGACCAATTCCTTGAACTAGGATATTCACTTAATAGTCTTAATGACAATATCCAAGAAGTCAGAGAATTAGACAGAGAAAATCTATTGGAATACAATCATAGATATAACATCATGGAGACAGAGAAAGTTCCTTTGATTTTTAATTACAACAGCAAACATAAGAAACTAAGACACATTATTAACAAAAGCTGGCATATCTTGAAACAAGACTCAGAATTAATACCGATTTTAGAAGATAAAACCTAAGGTTTAGAGGGGCACGTAATCTGAAACAAATTTTAACTTCCAATTTTATTGATATTAAAAATACAGATTTTATTAGTACTCATAGAGACCAAATTGTCAGGCTTCCACATTGTGGAAGCTGTATGGAATGCAAAAATGTTAAACAAAAAAATTCAAAGAATTGATCATTTTAAATCCTCTTCAGGACAGGAAGAATTTCAGATTAGATATTTTATTACCTGCCATTCAAAGAATATGGTATATATGCTCATGTGTCCTTGTGGCTTGCAATATGTAGACAATACTTCAAGATGCCTTAAAACAAGGATACGTGAGCATATCTACAACATAAAGAGGGGTTATCTCAATCATAATGTGTCTCAGCATTTTCTAACATGCCATAATAGTGACCCTACCAATCTACAACTCTGTGGAATTCAGATTATACAGAGATATTGGAGCGGTGGTAACCTGGAGTCCACATTGAGCACATGTGAGATGAAGTGGATATTTGATCTAGATACTTTGTCTCCAAAGGGGCTCGATGTGGACTTCGAAATGGCAGTTCTAATTTAATGAATATTTTTAAATTATATATATATATCTATATATATATCTCTCTCTCTCTCTCTATATATATATATATATATATAAATATATATAAATATAATTTTTTTTAAATTCTTTATTTTTCTTTGTGCATGTGTGAACAGACAACATTTGATCTTGCAGTGCCACAACAGCGACTGCAGGCTTATCTTGAACAATTAATTGATATGGCATGCATTTAGACAACACAATTTTTGTGTTATTATGTCATGCTAAATTATCATGCTATGTATGAACAATATCTTAATGCTAAAACTATGTTTCCAGGCAGAAGGTTTCAGGCAGTCCAATACCGTGCATTGTAATTAATAGTGTGAACAGTTACATGTCTGCAAATTAACTATGGGCTGGAGCTTGTAGCAGAGGTGTAACTCAGGCAAGATTCAGTTACAGGACATGTCAGTCCATAGGCTGAGAGTCATTACACTACGGCATGTTACATATTTGACTGTGTATATGCATTAGATACGTCTTAAAGCAGTTATAACGTTAGGTAAGCATGTGAGTAATCAAAAAACAAGCATAAAACTCCACTGGGTCCTTGCATGCGAGTCACTCTTCTCCCTTGGTCTTGCTCCACTGGGCTGTTGGAGGTAGTAAGCTGTGGGGCATGCTTGGTCTCCCGGGCTTGTGGCTTCCCTGCCTCCACCCTGGTGAGAGGGTATGTCCGCTGAGCTCATGGTACAATGTAAGGTAGGTAGTCAAGTGTCTCTGTGAGACTAAGCAACGTGTCAATGAGCAGTTCAACTATGCCCCATGCTGATCGTGTTATGCCCTCTCATTCCGTTTCTTACCCGGTGGACACGTTTACCTCTCCCCGTTTTGCTGTGATGTAGTGGGTGGTCAGTTGGGGATCGAGAGCTGGAGATGTGTATCGTCCGCTCTCACCCTGGTAGGTGAGTTGCTGGGTAGGACCTCGCCCCGGTATCGGGTATCTGGTCGGTGGAGACCCAGTTCCAATGGACCTTCCTCCAGGAGTGAAGCGATGCCTTGTGTGGTGCCATGCCATCTGGCTTGCGACTTGGGCAGGAAAAACCCGTATCAGGTACTTGTATTGCTGGTGCCTCCATCCCTTTAAGGTGGTGAGGTGTTTTTCAGATGCCCGAGTGGCGACGAGGCAGTGCGGCGGTCATTTTAGCTTCGTGGCATTGAAGTGCGACCTGCAGGCCTCGGTATGGATCGCTTCGGTGCCCTCCAGTGGGGACCAGGATAGCCGTCAGGCCCAGATGGGTGGTAGGGGAAGGGGCCCGTGAGATGCGTTCCAAAGCCGTCGTGTGGTGGTCAAGCAAGCAATTAGGCACTCAGGACTTTGGAGCTTGCGACCTTTCTGCGAGAAAGGCAGGATGGACGGCCGCCACCCCATCCTGCCTTTCTCGCAGAAAGGTCGCAAGCTCCAAAGTCCTGTATGGCCTGGGTGGCCCCAAGACTCCCGATCTCGGAGCCTGCTGTTGTGCCCACTTCAGCTCCGGCTCAGTGATCTTTCTCTCCGGCTCGAATTTCCTCATGCGACCGGTCAGCATGGCGGGCAGGCCCCGTCCCCAATAAATAAATATATATATATATATACATATATATATATATATATATAATTTTAAATGAGTTTGTATTGTATATTTTCTGTTTTTTATTATGTAATTTTAGGGAATGAATTATCTTTCCCTTATACCCTGTATGGCTGATACAGATGTGGTTGAGACACTGTTGCAACAAGAACTAAGGGAAGGGTTTTTATTAGGACCTTTTAAGGAGCCTCCATTCTCCAACTGGAGGACTAACCCCATAGGTTTAGTCACCGGGAAGACCTTGTTGATCTCTCCGCAACCCATACATCAGGGATCCCTAGTCTCAACTCCTTAATTACCTCAAAGGAGTTTTCATTGCAGTATTCTGTGTTTGACAATGCGATTGATTGCAGCAAGGGTGGGGGCCTGGCTCAGTAAGACAGACATTGTACATGCTTTCAAGTTACTACCCATTCAACCATCTCTATGGCATTGGCATGGTATTAAATGGAAAGGTCTTCACTATTTCTTCACAAGATTTACATTTGGTTCGAAAAGCAGCCCTAACATTTTTGAAACGTTCGCTAAAACTTTGAGTTGTGTTGGTGGGTGGGGGCCCTAAATACTAATAATGGGGGGGGGGGCTAATGTCCTCCCCCCTGGCCCCCACCCCTAAGCGGCGGGTGGGGGCCCTAAATACTAATAAGGGGGGACCTATTGTTCTCCCCCTGGCCCCCACCCCTGAGCTGTGGGTGGGGGCCCTAAATACTAATAAGGGGGGACCTAATGTCCTACCCCTGACCTCCATCCCTGAGTGGCAGGTGGGGGCCCTTAATTGGAATAAGGGGGGTCCTAATGTCCTCCCCCCCTGATCCCCACCCCTGAGCGGTGGGTGGGGGCCCTAAATACTAATAAGGGGGACCTAATGTCCTACCCCTGGCCCCCATCCCTGAGTGGCAGGTGGGGGCCCTAAATTGGAATAAGGGGGGGACCTAACGTCCTCCCCCCCTGGCCCCCACCCCTGAGCGGTGGGTGGGGGCCCTAAATACTAATAAGGGGGGGACCTAATGTCCTCCCCCCAGGCCCCCACCCCTGAGCAGCAGGTGGGGGTCCTAAATACTAATAAGGGGGGAAACCTAATGTCCTCCCCCCTGGCCCCCACCCTTGAGCGGAGGGTGGGGGCCCTAAAAAAAAATGTTCCCCCCCAGGTGACTAGGGGTCCCCAAACCTAAGTCTGCGTGGAGCCCTCCATGGGTGAAGATGGATTCTTTTTTTTGCGCTCGTTTTTATTTTTTTAATTTTTTTATTGAGTCGGTTATTATGTTTTTTTTTATTTGGCCTTTTTTGGGGCTAAAAAAAAAGATTTTAGAAGAAAGAAAACATTGAATGGTAAGTTTTAGTTATTTTTTTTACAGGTACTTAGTTAAAGGTCCCCTCGTCATTATTTTTAGGGTGAGTGGGGTAGGTAGGGAGATAATTTTTTTTGGGGGGAGGGGGTGACTAGGGGTTTGGGGACCCCTAGTCACCGGGGGACGACGACATTTTTTTAGGGCCCCCACCCGCCGCTCAGGGGTGGGGGCCGGAGGGGAGGACATTAGGTCCCCCCCTTATTAGTATTTAGGGCCCCCAACCGTTGCTCAGGGGTGGGGGCCAGAGGGAGGACATTAGGTCCCCCCCCTTATTCCAGTTTAGGGCCCCCACCCACCGCTCAGGGGTGGGGGCCAGGGGGAGGACATTAGGCCCCCCCTTTTTATAATTTAGGGCCCCCACCCACCGCCACAGGCTGCTCACTGTCTAATAGACATTCCCCTACTCGCAGTATAGCGAGTAGGGGCATAATTTACTAATGCTAAGTAATTTTTACTTAATATTAGTAAATTTGGCTGAAAGACAAATTTAGGTCTTTCAGCCTTTTAGTAGATAGCTCCCTAATACCGTGGGAATTAGGGAGTTATCTACTTATTCATTCTTGTCATTACATTGACTGGTCAAGTAACTTACAGTTTATATGAATGTATGTTACTTGATTGTTGTAAGTGTTGCAAATGCTTACAGCTGAATCCTGGCTATGTTTGTATACTTTTTATTTAAAATTGTATACAATGTAACATTCTTCTTCTTTCACTGGGTAAGTATATTAGTACTTAGGCAATACCGTGCTTCGTCACTTTGGACATTCGGAAGTACCCAAATGTCCGAATTGCCTGAAATTCGTCCGAATTCATATTCGGACCGAAGCGAATTGCACATGTCTATTCACCAACAACTCTGCCTTATTCGAGGTGTATCCTATTGTTTCTGCAGCAGTGGCATGGGGCCATTTATGGTCTGGTTGCTCAGTGCGATGCTTTTCCGACAACCAAGCTACTTGCCATATCATTAACAAAGGACGTTCAGGCTCAATGGCTATTATGAGGAGACTGACTTGGTTAGCTGCCTGTAATCACTTTTATCTGGTTTGTTGTCATGTTCCTGGAGTTTTCAATACCGCAGCTGACCAATTGTCTCGTTTTAAATTCCAAGCATTTCAAGAAACTGTGCCCACTGCCTCACGTGTAGCCACAGCCGCCTCATCGTTCCAGGAGCTAGTCATGGATTAAATTAATTACTGGAGCATAGTTGAGTCGTACCTAGCATGACCCTTTCAACTAGCACTTGCCAATCCTACAATAGGGCTTTCTATTTATATATGACATTTATGGCAGACCATAAATTGGATAATATGTTTGACGTTACATCTTTGGTAGCATTCGCTACTTTTTACCAACTTAGGTTAAGGCTGTTCCATAATACTATCAAGCTATACTTATCTGGCATTCAACACCACTTGTATTCAACATCCCCAGACAATCCCATTTTTCTTTCTTCTTATCCAATACCATACTCAAAGGTATACACAAAGCCAGCAGTCCTTTTCCACATCAAAGGTTACTCATTAATAGTGTTGTCGCGAACCCGGAATTTTCGGTTCGCGAACGGCGAACGCGAACTTCCGCAAATGTTCGCGAACCGGCGAATCGCGCGAACCGCCATTGACTTCAATGGGCAGGCGAATTTTAAAAACAACAGGGACTCTTTCTGGCCACAATAGTGATGGAAAAGTTGTTTCAAGGGGACTAACACCTGGACTGTGGCATGCCAGAGGGGGATCCATGGCAAAACTCCCATGGAAAATTGCACAGTTGATGCAGAGTCTGCTTTTAATCCATAAAGGGCAGAAATCACCTAACATTGACACCTGTCCTCAAAGCCCAGCCCTGATACACACTGACACAGAGCAGAATAGAGACTGTTCCCCCTACATAGGGTCACTTGGCAGATATGGATTGACACCTGTCCTCAAAACCCCTGATACACACTGACACAGAGCAGAATAGGGACTGTTCCCCCTACATAGGGTCACTTGGCAGATATGGATTGACACCTGTCCTCAAAACCCCTGATACACACTGACACAGAGCAGAATAGGGACTGTTCCCCCTACATAGGGTCACTTGGCAGATATGGATTGACTCCTGTCCTCAAAACCCCTGATACACACTGACACAGAGCAGAATAGGGACTGTTCCCTGTCCACAGAGACCATGATACACACTGACACAGAGCAGAATAGAGACTGTTCACCGTCCACAGAGACCATGATACACACTGACACAGAGCAGAATAGGGACTGTTCCCCCTACATAGGGTCACTTGGCAGATATGGATTGACACCTGTCCTCAAAACCCCTGATACACACTGACACAGAGCAGAATAGAGACTGTTCCCTGTCCACAGAGACCATGATACACACTGACACAGAGCAGAATAGAGACTGTTCACCGTCCACAGAGACCATGATACACACTGACACAGAGCAGAATAGGGACTGTACCCCCTACATAGGGTCACTTGGCAGATATGGATTGACACCTGTCCTCAAAACCCCTGATACACACTGACACAGAGCAGAATAGAGACTGTTCCCTGTCCACAGAGACCATGATACACACTGACACAGAGCAGAATAGGGACTGTTCCCCCTACATAGGGTCACTTGGCAGATATGGATTGACACCTGTCCTCAAAACCCCTGATACACACTGACACAGAGCAGAATAGAGACTGTTCCCTGTCCACAGAGACCATGATACACACTGACACAGAGCAGAATAGGGACTGTTCCCCCTACATAGGGTCACTTGGCAGATATGGATTGACACCTGTCCTCAAAACCCCTGATACACACTGACACAGAGCAGAATAGAGACTTTTCCCTGTCCACAGAGACCATGATACACACTGACACAGAGTGTCCGCGTGAAATAGGGCCGTGAGTAATGACGTCACAGGTAGCCTGCCCATAGTATCGCATAGGGTGGAAGAGCTGATAGGACATCTGAAACGTATTGGGATGGAGATGCTTAATTGTTCTCCAAAATGCTTGACACCACCCCATAGTGAATCTCTGCAAACTTTAATACCATCAGAGGAGGAAGAATGTGGCAGCCCACTGGGATTATTCGAAAAATTTCAAATTGATGATTTTCCAGACCCTGGGGTTGACATTAGTCCAGATTTACATCTTGTGACCCATGAGGATGTTCCAGGCACTACTTGTGAAATAAAGACAGATAATAAAGTGAATGATCCTTCTCCTTGGGACTTGCACCCTGTCGTTGAAGGTGGAGTAGGCAATGGCAAGAGCATGCTGTGGGTAGTCAGTGCAAACACTCTCTTCCCGGTGAATAATGAGGAGACTAACTATGATGACGTTATTTGCGTTGAAAGTAATGATGCCAGAGATCTTTTGAAACCATATGGAAGGAACGAATTGGTTAAAAGAAAGGCAAGAGACCACCTGCATATAGACAAGAATACGCATAAGAGAAAGAAGAGAACAGGTGAAAAAGAGAAGCTGCAGACTGCCTATCTGCAAATAGTTGAGTTATGTCCTGAAGATGTCCGTGTTACCACAGTGCAGACTCTGTTTGATACACTACTGAGGAGAGTCAGAGAAACCCCAGATCTTCACGTATTGGATGAGTCGGTGCGTGGAGTTGCAGAGAACGTAGAACAAGAAATATTTAAACTTTTCCTGTGTACTGACAGCAGATATAAGAATAAATACCGGATCCTCCTTTTCAATTTGAAGGACCCTAAAAATCAGATCCTGTTCCGTCGTGTGGTCCTTGGTGAAATCACCCCACAGTGTTTGGTTCTAATGAGTGCAACGTAAATTGGCAATGTGCACTGGAACAGTTCTGCAGAGCACACGCTGAAGGAAGGACTGACAGAGCCGCTTGAAGACAAGTAACTGCTATTCAATCTATAACAGTGAAAAACAAATTTTGGTTTTAAAAGCACGCTATAGAGACACCAGATATGAGTGGCAACTGTCAAAGTACGCTGGCAGGGTTGTGCAGGGCACACGCTGAAGGAAGGCCTGACAAAGCCGCTTGAAGGACACTGACTGTCTGCTATTAGCTTACACTGGAAACCTTTTTTCTTTGTAAAAGCACGCTAAAGAGACAACAGATATGATTGGCAACTGTCAAAGCACGCTGGCACAGGTCTGCAGAGCACACGCTGAAGTAGGCCTGACACCCAGATGCTTGCAGACAACTAACTGATCTTCTATTACGGTGAAAAAAAAAGATTTCTTTAAAATCTAAAGCTTAAGCTATTGTTAAAACAGATATGAGTGGTGGCACTGACTGTGCAAATGGGCAAGGCATCCAACCTGACACAGAAGCTGTCAGGCAGGCAACTGCTCTTCTATTACAGTGAAAAAAAATTATTTATTTTAAATCTAAAGCTTAACCAATTGTTAAAACAGATATGAGTGGTGGCACTGGGCTAGTGGGCACAGTATCCAATGTGAACCTCACACAGAAGCTGGCAGGCAGGCAACTGCTCTTCTATTACAGTGGAAACAAAATTTTGGTTGTAAAAGCACGCTATAGAGACACAAGATATGAGTGACAACTGTCAAAGCACACTGGCACAGGTCGGCAGAGCACACGCTGAAGTAGGCCTGAAACACAGACGCTTGCAGACAACTAACTGCTCTTCTATTACAGTGAAAAAAAATTATTTCTTTTAAATGTAAACTTAACCAATTGTTAAAACAGATATGAGTGGTGGCACTGGGCAAATAGGCACAGTATCCAATGTGAACCTCACACAGAAGCTGGCAGGCAGGCAACTGCTCTTCTATTACAGTGGAAACAAAATTTTGGTTGTAAAAGCACGCTAAAGAGACACCAGATATGATTGGCAACTGTCAAAGCACGCTGGCACAGGTCTGCAGAGCACACGCTGAAGTAGGCCTGAAACACAGACGCTTGCAGACAACTAACTGCTCTTCTATTACAGTGAAAAAAAAATTATTTCTTTTAAATCGAAAGCTTAACCAATTGTTAAAACAGATATGAGTGGTGGCACTGGGCAAATAGGCACAGTATCCAATGTGAACCTCACACAGAAGCTGGCAGGCAGGCAACTGCTCTTCTATTACAGTGAAAAAAAAATATTTATTTTAAATGTAAAGCTTAACCTATTGTTAAAACAGATATGAGTGGTGGCACTGGGCAAATAGGCACAGTATCCAATGTGAACCTCACACAGAAGCTGGCAGGCAGGCAACTGCTCTTCTATTACAGTGGAAACAAAATTTTGGTTGTAAAAGCACGCTATAGAGACACCAGATATGATTGGCAACTGTCAAAGCACGCTGGCACAGGTCTGCAGAGCACACGCTGAAGTAGGCCTGAAACACAGACGCTTGCAGACAACTAACTGCTCTTCTATTACAGTGAAAAAAAAATATTTATTTTAAATGTAAAGCTTAACCTATTGTTAAAACAGATATGAGTTGTGGCACTGGGCAAATAGGCACAGTATCCAATGTGAACCTCACACAGAAGCTGGCAGGCAGGCAACTGCTCTTCTAATACAGTGAAAAAAAAATATTTATTTTAAATGTAAAGCTTAACCTATTGTTAAAACAGATATGAGTGGTGGCACTGGGCAAATAGGCACAGTATCCAATGTGAACCTCACACAGAAGCTGGCAGGCAGGCAACTGCTCTTCTATTACAGTGAAAAAAAATATTTATTTTAAATGTAAAGCTTAACCTATTGTTAAAACAGATATGAGTGGTGGCACTGGGCAAATAGGCACAGTATCCAATGTGAACCTCACACAGAAGCTGGCAGGCAGGCAACTGCTCTTCTATTACAGTGGAAACAAAATTTTGGTTGTAAAAGCACGCTATAGAGACACAAGATATGAGTGACAACTGTCAAAGCACACTGGCACAGGTCGGCAGAGCACACGCTGAAGTAGGCCTGAAACACAGACGCTTGCAGACAACTAACTGCTCTTCTATTACAGTGAAAAAAAATTATTTCTTTTAAATGTAAACTTAACCAATTGTTAAAACAGATATGAGTGGTGGCACTGGGCAAATAGGCACAGTATCCAATGTGAACCTCACACAGAAGCTGGCAGGCAGGCAACTGCTCTTCTATTACAGTGGAAACAAAATTTTGGTTGTAAAAGCACGCTAAAGAGACATCAGATATGATTGGCAACTGTCAAAGCACGCTGGCACAGGTCTGCAGAGCACACGCTGAAGTAGGCCTGAAACACAGACGCTTGCAGACAACTAACTGCTCTTCTATTACAGTGAAAAAAAATTATTTCTTTTAAATCGAAAGTTTAACCAATTGTTAAAACAGATATGAGTGGTGGCACTGGGCAAATAGGCACAGTATCCAATGTGAACCTCACACAGAAGCTGGCAGGCAGGCAACTGCTCTTCTATTACAGTGGAAACAAAATTTTGGTTGTAAAAGCACGCTAAAGAGACACCAGATATGATTGGCAACTGTCAAAGCACGCTGGCACAGGTCTGCAGAGCACACGCTGAAGTAGGCCTGAAACACAGACGCTTGCAGACAACTAACTGCTCTTCTATTACAGTGAAAAAAAAATTATTTCTTTTAAATCGAAAGCTTAACCAATTGTTAAAACAGATATGAGTGGTGGCACTGGGCAAATAGGCACAGTATCCAATGTGAACCTCACACAGAAGCTGGCAGGCAGGCAACTGCTCTTCTATTACAGTGAAAAAAAAATATTTATTTTAAATGTAAAGCTTAACCTATTGTTAAAACAGATATGAGTGGTGGCACTGGGCAAATAGGCACAGTATCCAATGTGAACCTCACACAGAAGCTGGCAGGCAGGCAACTGCTCTTCTATTACAGTGGAAACAAAATTTTGGTTGTAAAAGCACGCTATAGAGACACCAGATATGATTGGCAACTGTCAAAGCACGCTGGCACAGGTCTGCAGAGCACACGCTGAAGTAGGCCTGAAACACAGACGCTTGCAGACAACTAACTGCTCTTCTATTACAGTGAAAAAAAAATATTTATTTTAAATGTAAAGCTTAACCTATTGTTAAAACAGATATGAGTGGTGGCACTGGGCAAATAGGCACAGTATCCAATGTGAACCTCACACAGAAGCTGGCAGGCAGGCAACTGCTCTTCTATTACAGTGAAAAAAAAATATTTATTTTAAATGTAAAGCTTAACCTATTGTTAAAACAGATATGAGTGGTGGCACTGGGCAAATAGGCACAGTATCCAATGTGAACCTCACACAGAAGCTGGCAGGCAGGCAACTGCTCTTCTATTACAGTGAAAAAAAAATATTTATTTTAAATGTAAAGCTTAACCTATTGTTAAAACAGATATGAGTGGTGGCACTGGGCAAATAGGCACAGTATCCAATGTGAACCTCACACAGAAGCTGGCAGGCAGGCAACTGCTCTTCTATTACAGTGGAAACAAAATTTTGGTTGTAAAAGCACGCTATAGAGACACAAGATATGAGTGACAACTGTCAAAGCACACTGGCACAGGTCGGCAGAGCACACGCTGAAGTAGGCCTGAAACACAGACGCTTGCAGACAACTAACTGCTCTTCTATTACAGTGAAAAAAAATTATTTCTTTTAAATGTAAACTTAACCAATTGTTAAAACAGATATGAGTGGTGGCACTGGGCAAATAGGCACAGTATCCAATGTGAACCTCACACAGAAGCTGGCAGGCAGGCAACTGCTCTTCTATTACAGTGGAAACAAAATTTTGGTTGTAAAAGCACGCTAAAGAGACATCAGATATGATTGGCAACTGTCAAAGCACGCTGGCACAGGTCTGCAGAGCACACGCTGAAGTAGGCCTGAAACACAGACGCTTGCAGACAACTAACTGCTCTTCTATTACAGTGAAAAAAAATTATTTCTTTTAAATCGAAAGTTTAACCAATTGTTAAAACAGATATGAGTGGTGGCACTGGGCAAATAGGCACAGTATCCAATGTGAACCTCACACAGAAGCTGGCAGGCAGGCAACTGCTCTTCTATTACAGTGGAAACAAAATTTTGGTTGTAAAAGCACGCTAAAGAGACACTAGATATGATTGGCAACTGTCAAAGCACGCTGGCACAGGTCTGCAGAGCACACGCTGAAGTAGGCCTGAAACACAGACGCTTGCAGACAACTAACTGCTCTTCTATTACAGTGAAAAAAAAATTATTTCTTTTAAATCGAAAGCTTAACCAATTGTTAAAACAGATATGAGTGGTGGCACTGGGCAAATAGGCACAGTATCCAATGTGAACCTCACACAGAAGCTGGCAGGCAGGCAACTGCTCTTCTATTACAGTGAAAAAAAAATATTTATTTTAAATGTAAAGCTTAACCTATTGTTAAAACAGATATGAGTGGTGGCACTGGGCAAATAGGCACAGTATCCAATGTGAACCTCACACAGAAGCTGGCAGGCAGGCAACTGCTCTTCTATTACAGTGGAAACAAAATTTTGGTTGTAAAAGCACGCTATAGAGACACCAGATATGATTGGCAACTGTCAAAGCACGCTGGCACAGGTCTGCAGAGCACACGCTGAAGTAGGCCTGAAACACAGACGCTTGCAGACAACTAACTGCTCTTCTATTACAGTGAAAAAAAAATATTTATTTTAAATGTAAAGCTTAACCTATTGTTAAAACAGATATGAGTGGTGGCACTGGGCAAATAGGCACAGTATCCAATGTGAACCTCACACAGAAGCTGGCAGGCAGGCAACTGCTCTTCTATTACAGTGAAAAAAAATATTTATTTTAAATGTAAAGCTTAACCTATTGTTAAAACAGATATAAGTGGTGGCACTGGGCAAATAGGCACAGTATCCAATGTGAACCTCACACAGAAGCTGGCAGGCAGGCAACTGCTCTTCTATTACAGTGAAAAAAAATATTTATTTTAAATGTAAAGCTTAACCTATTGTTAAAACAGATATGAGTGGTGGCACTGGGCAAATAGGCACAGTATCCAATGTGAACCTCACACAGAAGCTGGCAGGCAGGCAACTGCTCTTCTATTACAGTGAAAAAAAAATATTTATTTTAAATGTAAAGCTTAACCTATTGTTAAAACAGATATGAGTGGTGGCACTGGGCAAATAGGCACAGTATCCAATGTGAACCTCACACAGAAGCTGGCAGGCAGGCAACTGCTCTTCTATTACAGTGAAAAAAAAATATTTATTTTAAATGTAAAGCTTAACCTATTGTTAAAACAGATATGAGTGGTGGCACTGGGCAAATAGGCACAGTATCCAATGTGAACCTCACACAGAAGCTGGCAGGCAGGCACCTGCAATTACATTACACCGGAAAAAAAAAAAAAAGCAGCCTGATGTTATAGCCCTAAAAAGGGCTTTTTGGGGTGCTGTCCTTACAGCAGAGATCAGATGAGTCCTTCAGGATTGTAGTGGACACTGAATACCCTAGCCAAGCTATCAATTTCCCTATGTAATCAGCAGCAGCTAAACTTTCCCTCATCTCACTAAGCATGCATCTTCCGAATGAATCGAAAATGGATGCTGGGAGGGAGGTTGGAGGGTGTGGAAGGGAGGGAGTGCTGCTGATTGGCTGGAATGTGTCTGCTGACCGAGAGGCACAGGGTCAAAGTTTGCCCAATGATGACGAATAGGGGGCGGATCGAACTGCGCATGTGTCCGCCCGCCGCGGCGAACGCGAACACGCTAAGTTCGCCGGGAACTGTTCGCCGGCGGACAGTTCGGTACATCACTACTCGTTAATAAACAATTGTTCAAAGATATGTCAGACTTGCTAGATTCAGCCCCTTTTTAAAACATCACTAATCTGGTTATTAAAAACTGCAATTTATCTGGCTTTTTATGGGTTCGTTAGACCAGGAGAAATTACCATCCATAGTAACGATAACTCCCATGGATGCCTCATGCGCTCCTATCTAGTAAAACACCAAGATCACTACATACTGTCACTACCTGTAACCAAAACTAGTCAACTGGGACAGCCAGTCCAGATCACATATTAACTTGCGCACAATAGATGGTGCCTGGTAAGGGTTCTTGACTCTCATCTCCTCACACTCCCTACGCTGTCAGAAATACAATTTCTGTCACTTCACGGAGCAGTCCTGACTACTTCTATGTTTATGCTGTACGTGCGATTATTACTAACATGACTGGGTTTGAATCCTAGTAGATATTCAGGACGCTCCTTCTGGATAGGGGCCACTTCTACTGCATCAAGTCAGGACATACCAGTCCATGTTATCAAATCACTAGGGGAAGTCAGCCGCTTTCTTGATATACATACCTCAACCTGTACAGGAAATGCGGAGGGCTTTTGTGCAAATGTCATCTTAAGATGTTTTCCTTTGTATTATGTTCATTGTATTAAAAAATATTTATTTGGCATGGTACTTCTCCCTTTTGCCCACTTTACTTACTGGCCTACTGCATACGTCGGTTCCGGCACACTTCAACTGACTTTTTCCAATATACACGTTATGTCACTACACGGTATGCATTAATCCTATCGATGGTTGCCCGGAGCACAAATGTTAAGGCTTCGCCTAGAGTTGTGGAAGGGGCATGTGGGACCTATATAAGGGACTCCCCCCTTGCCTACCCTACCGTAATTGGTCTGGTGATCTGCATGCCCCCCCCTCCACTCCCTTTATTCATTTATATTCTACTCGAGTGGGCCCACTTTATTTACTGGCCTACCGCATATGTCGGTTCCAGCACACTTCAACTGACTTTTTCCAATATACATGTTATGTCACTACAAAGTATGCATTAATCATATCGCTACATATATAGTTTGACGGGGAAAGGGTGCACTTTATTATCTTTATTAATCAGTTCTATACACACACCAAAAAAAATAATAGTTTTTACTACAAAAATCTAAGCTGTTAGCAAAATAGTGCAGCCAGGTAGTGAGATCTGTATTAAAGTGTTCGTTTTACTCCAAGACTCTGCATTTACGCTAAATTCTTTCTATAAGCTTTGTAAAACATAGCATCCTTTTTAGTGAGTTTCTGCGATCTGTTTCAAAGTGTTCAAATCTATTTGCCCGGAGTCTGACTCAAAAATCCTGCTTGAGTTCAGTTCTTTCTAAGAGCTTTATGAAACTCAGCATCCTTTTCAGTCAGGTAGTGAGATCTGTATTTTTTTAAGTGTTTTTTTTTTTTTCAATAAACAACTATGAATTTGGAAAGCTTGGAACTCTTCAGAGAAAAATTATTACTACTTTTAGCTGTTCGGCACTTATAGAAACTGAGAAAGAAGATACAACTAAAAATCCAGAAAACATACCCAAAATATTTGAATCTACTGTTCCTCAAATAGCAGAGACAAGTGACAAGTCAAAGAAAAAAAGAAAAGCACACAATGCTACCCAATCTTCTTCTCAAGGGGGGTGTGGCCAAGCTGCCGACAGCAATGGAGGCTTAAACAGGAGCTCCTCGATCCCTCACCATCCCCAGCACCCCTAAAAGCAGCCAAAGCCGACCGTGGGGAGAACTCCAGAGCGGCAAGCACTCCCAGGCAATCAGGGTCACATCAGGCTCAAATAACTGCCTCCATGCAGTAGTACCTGACAACACCGACATAACTGACCTCCCACGTGGCATCAGAGGCCTGCAACATGTCGGACCCCTCCACACCGACCTCACCAGTCTCCAGCAGAGAGCTCTAAAGATTGTGAGTTTTTCTAAGTCTCTCACTTACATTATTCAGTGTCTAAATGTATTACCCTTTGTCGGTTTTCTGTATCCACAGAGCCTAAAGATTATCTACAAAATCTGGGTAAAATTGCGCAATCACCTTTCCTTCTATTTTTCTTATAAAATATTGCCAAAAAGTTCATTAGTACCTGCTAAATTACATCATCATTTTGAGCAAAACCACGCAGAGTACAAAGATAAAGACATTGACTTTTTTAAGCGAAAGCTAAAGGAGTATCAGAAGAGTAAACAATTTATGAGCAAAAAATTTCAAAGTGCTAGTGAAAAAGCCACAGTGGTTTCTTACAGAATGAGTTACCACATAGCACTTGCCGGATAAACACACACAATTGTGGAATCACTAATAAAACCATGGTCAAAAGAAATAGTGTCATGTATTTTAACTGAGAAGTTTAGTGAAACAATTTAAGCTGTGCCACTTTCCAACAACACAGTTTTGCGCCGTATTCATGATCTTGCTGATGACATCCATACTGAATTAATTTCTCGACTGCATCAATGTGATGGGTACTCACTGCAATTAGACGAGTCCACAGATTTTGCAGGACTTTCAATTTTTGTTTGATATAATTTTGACAAACAAATTGATGAAGCCTTGCTTCTGTGTAGAACATACAACTTTACTGTATCCAGAAGTTTATGAACACACACAGTATAAATTGGGACAAATGTGTAGATGTGCGCAGTGATGGTGCAAAAGCAATGGTTGGAAAAGTGGCAGATGCTGTGACACGAAGAAGAAATGTAGCAAAAAACAGCACTTTGTTCTTCACAGACATGCATATAAAAATATTTCAATCTCACTTAAAACTGTGATAGACGAAACGGTCCAGATTATTAATTTTATAAAAAGGTGACCATTACAGTCATGACTATTTAAAATAATAATATGTGAAGATATGGGCAGTCACCACTCTGCTCTGCTTTTGCATTCAGAAGTCTGTTGGCTATCACGAGGTAAAGTCCTTGTTAGAATGTTTGAATTGCATCAAGAGTTGTTTGCATATTTCCAGGATCATAAATTTAGATTATCTGATCGATTAAACAAACATTTTGTGGTTATCCAAAGTAGCATATCTTGCAGACATATACACAAAATTAAATGACGTATAACTCCAAGGAAAAAACACTAATATTTTAATGCAAGAGATAAAATATTTTCACTGTCTTGTAAGCTGCAGTTTTGGACCTCATCTGTTGAGCAAAATAAATTGAACTCTTTGCCAACACTTAAGGATTTAATCACATCTATTATTCAGTATTTTCCATTCTTGAATGAAAACAATAATGACTGGGTTCGAAATCCATTCATAAAAGACAAGTCAGACATTTTTTCTAGATTTTGAGAATCTCATCGATATAACTTCTGAAAGTCAACTAACCCAAAAATTTAAAGAAGTTTCTCTTATTGCTTTTTGGGGTGATTTACGCGAAGAATATTCAGAACTGTCCAAGCGGGCAATCAAAGTTCTGTTGCCATTCGCAAGCATGTACTTATGTGGATTCTCGATTTACTCTGCAACAAAAACAAAGTCTCGAAATCGACTTGATGCAACTGCAGACATGCAAATACAATTGTCAACAATTAAACCAGATATAAAAAGAATTTGCCAGCACAAAAGAAAATTCCAATCTGCTCATTAAAAAAATTCTACTGTACGGCTTTTTGGGCGGTGGGGTTCCACAGTATTTCTATACCATGTCAAAGGGTTCCATGGATAAAATTAAGTGGGAAACCCTGCTCTATGGAATCAGCCAAAGTTAAATCCTCTATAGCTGCAAGCCTATCTAACTAAAAACTATGCAGTGAATAAAAATTAAAAAACTAACATCAAGCTTTGAGCCTCTCAAATAATGCATTCTGTGACAGTTTCAGACCTTTATGCATGGTCAAATAACAATGCTTATGAATGTTATTAACTTATATGTATTTGTTACTTAACATACATACCTGCTTACAATTCAATATAATGTTTTTTCTTTATTTAACCAAAATATAATGTTATTTCATTTTAATTACTACTTACAGTATTATGGCAAGTGGCAGTCATGATGACCTATACGAGAATGAGGAGACAGAGAATGGTAAGGTAAAATTATGCTGACATTTCCTAAACTAGAGCTATAATATAGATTAAAAACTTGAACATTATTGAGATTTGTGAAAGTTATACATACTGAAGCAGTCGCGTGCGATTGTAACTCACTAATCTTTTGCATACCTTTAACTGACTTATGTTTTGTAACAATTACATTTAAAACCTCTAGACTGTAAGCTTGTTTGAGCAGGGTACCTTGAGTACGTATGTGAATTGTTTTTTGAGAAACGTTTTGACCTTCCCTAATGCCAAAGCTCTAACTGTATCCCTGTCAGCTATACACTAGGTTACGATGAGACCTCCCTAAGAAACAACATAGAGGAAATGAAAAAAAGGGACAGAGCGATACTTTTAAAATATAAATCTAAGAATAAAGAATTAGGATCGGATGTACCTTATATCTGCAATTTTAGTTACACTAATAAAAGAATTTAAATAAATGTTGGCTGATTTTGAGGGGAGACCCTAAGTTATACAACCTTTTACCTACACAACCAAAGATTGTATACAGGGGTGCACCAAACTTAGGCGGCATGCTGACACATAACCATATAAGTTAACCACATAACCATAAAGATACAAAGTGCAAACCTTTTCTATATAAAGATGGCTTTTTCAGATGGAGTCAGTGTACAGCATGCAGATATACAGGCAATGTAAAAGACATGAGAAAACTTTTAAAAATTCACAAACAGAAAAGGACTAAGAACGTCATCTAGCTCCTAATATGCATATGCAATTTGTACTACGTTGGCAGACCCAAAAGACCATTACATAAAAGAATAAATGAACATGTAAGAAATATTAACCCTTTCAGGACCGCTGATGGTTCAGGACCGTCAGCGGTAAAACGTGCGTTTGGACCGCTGACGGTCCTGAACCGTCATAACGGTCTGGGGCTACTTACCTGATCGCCGTCGGTCCCACGGCGGCGATCAGTGCTCCACCCGGTCCAGGGGGGTTGCCTGTCTGCCCGGGCAGTCCCCCCTCGGCAGATCAGGACCCCACGGCCATGTGATCACTCGATCACATGACCGCAATAGGTGTCTGTGTATCTGCCTGCAGGGGGACTGTCTGTGCTGACAGGCAGTCTCCCTGCAAGTGAAAAATCAAAAAAATAAAGTTACAAAAAAACAGTGTAAAATCAGTGTAAAAAAAAAATAATAATATGTGTATATATATATATATGATATATATACATGTATTATATCTATATATAATATATGTATATGTATCATATATATAATGTCATATTAAGTGTATTTTTATATTTATATATACGTATATTAATATAAAAATACACTTATATTTAAATTACACACGAATATATACAATATATATAATTGCTATATATATGGTATATATATATTATTATAAAATGCAAATAATATGTTAATAAAAATAAATAACAAAAAATAAAAATAATTTTTAATAATTATAAAAAAATATTTATATATGCAATTTTATTCTAACAGTATTTTGATATATATATATATATATTTATATCAAAATATACTTAGAATGTAATGATATATATATCTATGTATAAATAAATAAATAAAAACAATACGAAATATACATATGCCCATATACATAATTACATAAATAATTTCATAAATATACACGTAGACGTCAAATATATAAATATGTATATATATTAAAATTCTACATGTGTATTTATGTAATATTTTTTACCTAATTAAGTAATTTTAATGATTGCAATTTGAGGGACCTGCCTGCCAACCCAGGCCGAAAGTCCAGATAATTTAATTTGCTAGCACTGTGTTTAACCCTGTAACTTTCTATGACACCCTAAAACCTGTACATGGGGGTACTGTTTTACTCGGGAGACTTCGCTGAACACAAATATTAGTGTTTCAAAACAGTAAAACATATCACAGCGATGATATTGTCAGTGAAAGTGAAGTTTTTTGCATTTTTCACACACAAACAGCACTTTCACTGAGGATATTATTGCTGTGATACATTTTACTGTTCTGATACACTAATATTTGTGTTCAGCGAAGTCTCCTGAGTATAACAGTACCCCACATGTAGAGGTTTTATAGTGTTTGTGAAAGTTACAGGGTCAAATATAAGGCTTGATTTAACTTTTTTTTTTATTGAAATTTGTCGGATTGGTTAGGTTGCCTTTGAGAGCGTATGGTAGCCAAGGAATGAGAATTAGCCCCATGATGGCATACCATTTGCAAAAGAAGACAACCCAAGGTATTGCAAATGGGGTATGTTCAGCCTTTTTTAGTAGCCACTTAGTCACAAACACCGGCCAAAGTTATCGTTTCTTGCATTTTTAACACACAAACAAATATAAATGCTAACTTTGGCCAGTGTTTGTGACTAAGTGGCTACTAAAAAAAACTGGACATACCCAATTTTGAATACCCTGGGTTGTCTACTTTAAAAAAATATGTACATGTTAGGTGTGTTTCGGGGATTTATGACAGATAACGGTGTTACAAGGTCACTATTGATACATTTAAAATATATATATATATATATATATATATATTGAAACAGCAATTTCCTACTTGTATTTATAGGCCTATAACTTGCAAAAAAAAAGCAATAAAGCATGTAAACACTGGGTGTTTTTAAACTCGGGACAAAATTTTGAATCTATTTAGCAGTTTTTTTCATTAGCTTTTGTAGATAAGCAAAAGATTTTTCAAGTAAAAGTCCAAAAACATGTTTTTTTTTTTAATTTTTCACCATATTTTATTATTTTTTTTAAATACAATATTGGACATAATACAAATAATGGTATGTAAAGAAAGCCCCCTTTGTCCTGAAAAAAACAATATATAACTTGTATGGGAACCGTAAATGAGAGAGCGGAAAATTACAGCTAAACACAAACACCACAAAAGTGTTAAAACTGCTCTGGTCCTTAACGTACAAACATCGCAAAAACAGGCCGGTCCTGAAGGGGTTAAGAAAGGTTATGAACAGCACAATGTATCCATTCACTTTAAACTGTTTCATAACTGTGAACCACATTGTAAGAGATTTTTAGCAATTCAAAAAATAGAGACAAATTGGAAAGGGGAAGACGTCATAAAACAAGGCAAAACTGAGATGAAGTGGATTTTTAATTGGATCACTTTGACCCTGCTGGGTCTAAATGCAGACTTTGAACTGTGCCACTTTCTATAAAGGTTTCTCCATAGATTGATTTTAAGACTTTTTTTTTTATACATTCTAATCATTCCTTTTTTTTTTAGAACAGATAGGACATTATTTAGAAAATATTTTTAATATTCCTAAGATTTCATTTTTTTTTTTTGGATACATTATAATTGTAATACCCCGAATGATTTTTCAAGCAATATAGAGTTATCTGAAATTACTATGAATTTAGGGTGGAGTATCGAATATTTTTAAAAACAGAGAGAGAATCATTTTATCAATTACAGTTTTTGCTAAATTTTCCAGTTTTACAAAAAGAAGCTAGGTTATATATTGGTCTTGTTTTTATAAGTAATCTTTTTACCTAGCATTTTTTTTTCTACACCGTGACTCTCTGTTAATGTTTTTAGATGTATCTTTATAATCTTGTATATTCCAATTTTCTCCTCTTGTTTTGTATGATCTATATGGACATTGTAATGGACTAAGACATCGGAACATTTGCAACCGCGATGAAGCACCGCAAAGCACTATGGGAATTGTAGCAGTTCCCGAAAAAGAACAGGAAATTACGTGACGCCATAGGAGCGCACTTCAATGAAGGAACTACAATCAGAATGTGAACATATAGGAAAAATCTGCCCCAAATCATATTACAGCTAGGAATCAAGCCCTTCATTGGACGACGATAACCTAAGGTGGGACAGGCAGAGATTCCAAAACAGGAACCTGGAAACAAGAACATCACAGATTGAAACAGCTTATCCCACAGGCGAAACTCATCTTGTAGGACATCAGGAATAGGAAGAAAATTCTATTTTAGTTGATTTTTGTTTTAACATATACATGTTATTGGTAAATAAAAGTTATATTCTTTATTTCATCATCTTGATCCTGAGTCTTCAACTGGGTTCCCATCATAGGGGAAGTTTCATCCTACAAATAGACACTAAAGCAAAACAAGTTGGAGCCAGTGAGCAATTTTCATACCTGTGTGTCTCACTTATCACCGCATAAGTTCATACTGCACATAGGAGATATTCTCTGTTTCCTTTTTTTTTAATGAAACATGACATATTGGGAGTTGCTGATCCAAAATATTAAACGGAAAAAGGGTGTGTATGCCACCTTAAAGGCACATAAGAGACAGAGTTTAGAGTCTATACTTCTATAAAAGGCTCTAAATCAAGTGAATACAAATACAAAGCAACAAGTCTTGCGCTCAAACTCCCACTACTCTTGGGCGGCAGCAACGACCACAGTACACATCAGCCCCAATACATACAGTAAAAAAACAAACAAAAAAAAACAAACAAAAAAAAAACTTACCTGCGCTCTTCCCAAATCCCTATGCATATTTAAACAAATGGAGGTTATTTAGTTGCTCCAATGGCCATGAGAGTTTAGCCCACCTGCCACGTCAAAGCAAACCTCTCAGGTGAATAGTCAGTAAAAAAAAACTGACTATATAAACTGCAATAATTAACATTGCAGGGTTAAGGGACCTGGGATATTGCACCCAGACCACTTCAATGAGCTGAAGTGGTCTGGCTGCCTATAGTGTCCCTTTAAATATATTTATATAATAAGACATCACAGTCAAAAATGGGGAGGTAGGTTCTATTAATATTCACCTCTAGATCATAGTACTAATTTCAGGGGAGATAGTGTGTGTAGGGGAGGGTTAGAAGCCATAGTGGATGCAGGGGTTAATATGGGCTCTAATGGGTGCAGGGGGTAATAGTGTCTGTAGTGTATGCAGGGGAAGTGGGGGCTGAAGTGGATGACAGGGGGCATAGGTGCTGTACTGGCTATAGGGGCTCTAGTGGGGACAGGGAGTATTAGAGGCAATAGTGGGGATAGGAGGCATTGATGGCTATAGTGGAGGAAGGGGTTAATAAAGGGGTTAATACATTTTCCCACGCTGTGTAAAATGACAAAGAGCACTCTGATTGGTGGGCTTGGAATCTAACTAATCAGAGTGCTGTGTGTCATTTTACACAGAGTGGGAAAATTCCAAAGAACTTTCCCACGCTGTGTAAAATGACACAGAACACTCTGATTGGTTAGATTCGAAGCCCACCAATCAGAGTTCTCTTTATCATTTTACACAGCGTGGGAAAATTCCAAAGAACTTTCCCACGCTGTGTAAAATGACACAGAACACATTGGTTAGATTCCAAGCCCACCAATCAGAGTTCTCTTTGTCATTTGACACAGCGTGGGAAAATTCCAAAGAACTTTCCCACGCTGTGTAAAATGACACAAAGCACTGTGATTGGTGGGCTTGGAATCTAACCAATCAGAGTGCTCTGTGTCATTTTACACACCATGGGAAAGTTCTTTGGAATTTTCCCATGCTGTGTAAAATGACAAAGAGCACTCTGATTGGCTTAAACCAGCCAATCAGAGTGTTCTTAGCCTAATTGCAGGGCGTGGCAAGGCTTTATAAGCCTTCCACTGCCCTGCAGAGCTCAGTCTGCGCGGAGCCCTCCATGGGTGAAGATGGATTATTTTTTTTAGCGCTCGTTTTTTTTGTTTTTTTTTTAAATTGTGTTGGTTCTTATGGCTTTTTATTTGGCCTTTTTTGGGGCTGAAAAAAGAAGATTTTAGAAAAAAGAAGACGTCAAATGGTAAGTTGAATTTTTCTTTACAGGTTAGTTATTTTATTCCCACTTCACTATTTTTTAGGGTGAGGGGGGTAGGTAGGGGGTAACTTTTTTGGGGGTGGGGAGGTGGGTGACTATGGGCTTGGGGACCCCTAGTCACCTTTGATTGGGGGGGGGATTTTTTTTAGGTATCCCACCCACCGCTAAGGGGTGGGGGCTGGGGGGGACAGTAGGTCCCCCCTTATTGTTTTTTTAGGGCCCCCACCCACTGCTCAGGGGTGGGGGCCAGTGGGGAGGACAGGAGGTCCCCCCCTCATTATTTTTATGGCCCCATCCACCGCGGAGGGGTGGGAGCCGGGGGGAGGACAGTAGGTCCCCCCCTCATTATTTTTATGGCCCCCACCCACCACGCAGGGGTGGGGGCGGGGGGAGGACAGTAGGTCCTCCCCCATTGTGATTTATATCCCCCACCCACCGCGCAGGGGTGGGGGCCAGGGGGAGGACAGTAGGTGCCCCCTCATTATTTTTATGGCCCCCACCCACAGCGCAGGGGTGAGGGCGGGGATAGGACAGTAGGTCCTCTCCCATTGTGATATATGGCCCCCACCCACTGCGCAGGGGTGGGGGCCGGGGGGGAGGACAGTAGGTCCTCCCCCCATTGTGATTTATGGCCCCCACCGTGCACAGTGGGGGCTGGGGGGAGGGCAGTAGGTCCCCCCCTTATTATTTTTATGGCCCCCACCCACCACGCAGGGGTGGGGGCGGGGGGAGGACAGTAGGTCCCCCTCCAGTGTGTATCAGGGTCCCTGCGGACAGGTGTCAATCCATATCTGCCAAGTGACCCTATGTAGGGGGTACAGTCCCTATTCTGCTCTGTGTCAGTGTGTATCAGGGATCCTTAGGATAGGTGTCAATCCATATCTGCCAAGTGACCCTATGTAGGGGGAACAGTCCCTATTCTGCTCTGTGTCAGTGTGTATCATGGTCTCTGTGGACGGTGAACAGTCTCTATTCTGCTCTGTGTCAGTGTGTATCAGGGGTTTTGAGGACAGGTGTCAATCCATATCTGCCAAGTGACCCTATGTAGGGGGAACAGTCCCTATTCTGCTCTGTGTCAGTGTGTATCAGGGGTTTTGAGGACAGGTGTCAATCCATATCTGCCAAGTGACCCTATGTAGGGGGAACAGTCCCTATTCTGCTCTGTGTCAGTGTGTATCAGGGGTTTTGAGGACAGGTGTCAATCCATATCTGCCAAGTGACCCTATGTAGGGGGAACAGTCCCTATTCTGCTCTGTGTGAGGAGGAGGAACGGGAAATGAGTAGCTCGGCATCCAACATTGTGCAAATGGGGTCTTTCATGCTGTCGTGCCTGTTGAGGGACCCTCGTATAAAAAGGCTGAAGGAGAACAACCTGTGCTGGGTGTCCACGCTACTAGACCCCCGGTCTCTGTTCTGCTCTGTGTCAGTGTGTATCAGGGGTTTTGAGGACAGGTGTCAATCCATATCTGCCAAGTGACCCTATGTAGGAGGAACAGTCCCTATTCTGCTCTGTGTCAGTGTGTATCAGGGGTTTTGAGGACAGGTGTCAATCCATATCTGCCAAGTGACCCTATGTAGGGGGAACAGTCTCTATTCTGCTCTGTGTCAGTGTGTATCAGGGGTTTTGAGGACAGGTGTCAATCCATATCTGCCAAGTGACCCTATGTAGGGGGAACAGTCTCTATTCTGCTCTGTGTCAGTGTGTATCAGGGATCATTAGGATAGGTGTCAATCCATATCTGCCAAATGACCCTATGTAGGGGGAACAGTCCCTATTCTGCTCTGTGTCAGTGTGTATCAGGGATTTGACTATCTTTATTCAGATTCAAAAATTACAATTCCAGGAAAAATTTAACAAACATTTACAAGAACATGTTATGCACATCATAGAAACAATGTGAACCTCTTTAAAGCCACAAACTTAAGACAAAAAATACGTACACACAATGTGTAAGGGTTTGAAAGAATATTCTGAATCCTTACATGTTTACTTTATCGTTTGTTTGATTTTTGTGAACCATATATAAACTACAAGCAGCGTGAAAACTATAAAAACTCAAGTGGCCATGCCGATCAAATTAAATAGTATGCTTTACACAGCGTATAAGGGTGATGTCACAGCACAACGGGAATCTAACAGGGGAAGAGGTGAAAGTCATCCTCCCCCTCCCACGACCCCGCCATATCTGCCAAGTGACCCTATGTAGGGGTAACAGTCTCTATTCTGCTCTGTGTCAGTGTGTATCATGGTCTCTGAGGATGGGGAACAGTCTCTATTCTGCTCTGTGTCAGTGTGTATCAGGGCTGGGCTTTGAGGATAGGTGTCAATGTTAGGTGATTTCTGCCCTCTATGGATTAAAAGCAGACTCTGCATCAACTGTGTAATTTTCCATGGGAGTTTTGCCATGGATACCCCTCCGGCATGCCACAGTCCAGGTGTTAGTCCCCTTGAAACAACTTTTCCATCACTTTTGGGCCAGAAAGATTCCCTGTTGGTTTTAAAATTCGCCTGCCCATTGAAGTCAATGGCGGTTCGCGAACATTAGCGGAAGTTCGCGTTCGCGAACCGAAAATTTCGGGTTCGCGACAACACTATAAATATATATATATATTAATATCACAATACAGTTAGAACGAAATAACACACATCTATATATTTTTATATTAATTATTTGTAATTTTTTTTATGTATTTACATATATTTTTTTATATTATATATAATTATATATATAACAATAATTATATATATATATTTAATCAGTATCAGTCTACGTGTAATTTGATATTAATATATATATATATAATTATATATATATTAATAGTAAAATACACCTAGACAGTGTATGTGTGTGTATGTATATGTGTATATATATACTTAGATCATATATATATATAATATATAAATATAATCTAAGTATATATATATATATATTTTTACACTTATTTAACTTATTTTAATTTGATATCCAGCCAGCAGGGGGACTAACTGTCATTACAGTGAGTCCCCCTGCTGGCATTGCTGCAGCCAGCTATCCCAGCCATGTGATTGTGAGGTCCTCGCAAGGACCTCACTCTCACATGGCCCGGGGGGGCTGAAGAGGGCGGACGTGCCGTGGGGGGCTCCCTGGGAGTCCCCCCAACCGCGATCGCCGGCGTGGGATCGCCGGCGACCGGGTAAGTAAAAAAAAAATGGAGGGTGTACAATTACGCCCGGCGGCGTTTAGAGCCGCTTAAAAAAGGACGTAATTGTTCGCCCTCCGGTATTAAGGGGTTAAAGGTGAGAATCAGTGAACATTCTAGAAGCATAGAAAAGGGTTTTAAAAACCATCTCGTGTCATCACATTTTCAGCTACACAACAATGATCCAAAAAATGTTAAATGTATGGGTATCATTAAACTTTACCAACATTGGAGAGGTGGAAACATGATCAAAAAATTGGGCAAAAAAGAGATGGAGTGGGTCTATTATTTGGACACTCTACATCCCAATGGATTAAATGCAGAATTTGATCTTTTTAACTTTCTTTAAATAAGTCATATATATTTTTTTATTCTAGTCAAAACTTCTCCAGACTTACTAGACTAGATACATACTGTCTCGTTATTTTATCACAAATACGTTTTTTTTTGCTATTGAGCTCACATTGTTGCAGTAATGATATATAAGTAATATGTAAAATAAATTGTTATTTTTGGTACTATGGGACTATAGATAAAAAGTGTATTCCTGTTTGCTTTTAACTGTAAAAATGTATTTTTACTGACAGATGGATGTCTCCAACTTTCAGCATTTTAATTAATAACACTGACCTTATTTATTTATAAATCTATGTTTCTCTCTTTTTTTTATTTACTCACAATAAATATTGCCGATGGAGTGGTATAGAGGACATATAACATTTACCCTCCAATCTCTTTTTTTGACGCTTCTGGTCTGAATTTGGTTTATTTTGTGTTAATTTTTAGATTCTTATTGTGAATTGTAATATATTTATAAAGTTGAATGAATAAAAAAAATACTTTCCAAATGATTTATCTACAAACCTCATCATTAAAGTACCAATATAGGGTCAGGAAAACATGTATTCTTATCATTAGTGTAAAAAACACTATTTAAGCCCCTGCCCCCTCCCCCTCCCCCATTTATTCCTGCGCTGCATGGGTGCACAATTGATGATCTCAGCCAATCCAATGCTTTTCCATAGGAGGTGTCCCATTTTCTCAGAAAATGCGGTGTTCACAGCAAAAAGCCTGTAGGTACATGCTATACTCACCAGAAAAACTACATTAAGCTGTTGTTGTTCTGGTGACTATAGTGTCCCTTTAACCCCTTAACGACGTCACTCAGGGGATTGCCTTAACGACGAGTGAAGGACCTCGTCCGTCACCCGTTAAAATTAACCCCAGATCGCCGCAATCGCGGCGATCGCGGGGTTAATGGTGCTCTGGTCTGCCTCTGTATTAGAGGCAGACCAGGAGCACCGGATCCGGCTGTCCCAGCTCATGTGCCCGTTCTGACAGCATGTCAGAGCGAGCACATGTGCTGTGTTTACTTACCTTCCGCCTCCCTGCACTTCAGGGTTCACTGTGAAGTGCAGGGAGACGGATCAGTGCTGATCCTGCCCCCTGGTGAAAAAAAAATAAAGTTAAATTAAAATCCCACCCCCCTTTACCCATTTTAATAAAAAATTAACCACTTCCCTGCCAATTGATCACTGACTACAGTGATCAATTGGCAGGGATTACATTTTACTATGATCTGATTTTTTTTTTAACCCCTGAGGGTTAATTCTTTTTTTTTTAACCCTCAGGGGTTAAATTTATTTTATTAATTAATTTAAATATTTTAAAATTATAAATTTAGCTAGCTGGGGAGGGTGGAAGTTAGTGGGGAATTGGGGGATTTAGGGTTAGGCTAACTAGGGGTTAACGTTAAAAAAAGTTTTAAAATAAGCTTTAAAAAGTTAAAAAAGTATGTATGTATATATATATATATATAGGAAAGACGAGACAGGGGGGATATATATATAGTGAAAATGATAAGGTGCCCTCCCTGATTTGTAGAAAATTAAATTTAATGTGCCAAAAAAATTTTGTTCACAGGATTGACGTTTCGACCTACATACACATACACACCCTCTACCACGTCAGCTGGAAGGCTATTCCATGCATCCACTACTCTCTCAGTAAAGTAATACTTCCTGATATGATTTTGAAACCTTTGTCCCTCTAATTCAAGACGATGTCCTCTTGTTGTGGTAGTTTTTCTTCTTTTAAATATAGTCTCCTCCTTTACTGTGTTGATTCCCTTTATGTATTTAAATGTTTCTATCATATCCCCCCTGTCTCGTCTTTCCTCCAAGCTGTACATGTTAAGATCCTTTAACCTTTCCTGGTAAGTTTTATCCTGCAATCCATGAACCAGTTTAGTAGCCCTTCTCTGAACTTTCTCTAAGGTATCAATATCCTTCTGAAGATACGGTCTCCAGTACTGCGTACAATACTCCAAGTGAGGTCTCACCAGTGTTCTGTACAATGGCATGAGCACTTCCCTCTTTCTACTGCTAATATCTCTCCCTATACAACCAAGCATTTTGCTAGCATTTCCTGCTGCTCTATTACATTGTCTGCCTACCTTTAAGTCATCAGAAATAATCACCCCTAAATCCCTTTCCAAAGATGTTGAGGTTAGGACTCTATCAAATATTCTGTACTCTGCCCTTGGGTTTTTACGTCCAAGATGAATTATCTTGCACTTATCCACATTCAATGTCAGTTGCCACAACTCTGACCATTGTTCTAGTTTACCTAAATCATTAGCCATTTGGCTTATCCCTCCTGGAACATCAACCCTGTTACATATCTTAGTATCATCAGCAAAAAGACATACCTTACCATCAAGACCTTCTGCAATATCACTAATAAAAATATTAAAGAGAATGGGTCCAAGTACAGATCCCTGAGGTACCCCACTGGTGACAAGCCCAAGCTTCGAATATACTCCATTGACTACAACCCTCTGTTGCCTGTCACTCAGCCACTGCCTCACCCATTCAACAATATTGGAATCCAAACTTAAATATTGCAGTTTATTGATAAGCCTTCTATGTACAACAGTGTCAAAAGCCTTACTGAAATCTAGGTAAGCAATGTCTACTGCACCACCCTGATCTATAATTTTAGTTACCCAATCAAAAAAATCAATAAGATTAGTTTGGCATGATCTCCCTGAAGTAAACCCATGTTGTCTCTGATCTTGAAATCCATGTGTTTTTAGATGTTCAATAATCCTATCCTTTAACATGGTTTCCATCACTTTCCCCACTACTGAAGTGAGGCTTACTGGCCTATAGTTGCCCAACTCCTCCCTATTACCTTTACGTATTTTGGGGCTTTATATCTTATTTCCCCTTTTTGGGATACCGCATACTTTGTGCCCATTATGACCCCCCATTTCTCTATTGCTGTTACTCCCTTGGGTTCTCCACTAATCTGGTGAGGTGTGCATTGTTTAGCATACCGTCCTTTTTGTTAGCATCTTTATCTTATGAGGCTAATCTTTAGTCTTTTAGTATGCTACACTTCTCTCCATATGAGATTCTAGATACCTTTGTCTGTTCCCAGGCTTTTAATAGACTATAATAAAGTTTCTTTGTTTTTTGTTTTTTATACTTACTGTTGAGATTGGACTGGGTCCTTCTCCTATTGGTTATCCTCTAGTAAGGTAGCTTTTGGGAATTATACTGACATACATACATACATATTGACATACATACGTTAAATGTAAGAAGTGAGAGAACAAAATCTGTCCTAATAAATTGGGATACTAAATAAACTAAACAATAAAATCTAACATTCAATAGATAAAATTTAAAAAGGTTTAGTAACCTTAAAACTCAGGGATACATGGGATAGTCGAGATATATATATAGGCGATAAGAGTATGTACAGACAAGATAGTGCTAAATGATAGATACCTTTCACAAAGATGGTAAGGCAAATAGATACTTGTGTATAACATCACTATCCAAATAATGTAACTATTTGAAAGTATGTAATATAATTGTAACAATTAGGACAGGGTAAGAATCTCTTGAGTTACAAGAATTCGAAAAGAGAGGGAGAAAAGGGATATCACCTAAGCGAAGCTGAACTTGTGGTGAATTCCTTTCTCTAACTCTCTTGTTACATATCAGTAAAGAAAAATAGTGCATTTAGTATAAAATAAATGAACAGTGGTATAAGCATAGGGTGTCCAAGTTTAGGATTATAGGGTTAACAAGAGAAATATCACTTGTGCTGATCACTATAAATTATGCAGTGAAGCCCCAATCTATATAACGGTTGATTATGATATCTGCTTAATGCTCAAAGCCTTGCATGTACAGATGCCAATTTCTAACCGTTTGTTACAATAACCCTACAACTGTGCCTTCAAGGGCACCTAATGATAAACTAAGCTATGGATAGCCAAAAGTCAATAACTAAAATGCACTAACTGGACTTAACCCTAGCATAGCTTAAATAATCTTGACTACCTAAAACCCTTGCGGAAAGAAATCATAACGGCAAATATATAGATAGGATACGAGTCAAAGAGATATAAATTGTAAGCAAGTTGTGCACAGTCCAGCTCAGCCTCGGCGCACATTTTGCCGGTAAGGCGGCTCTTCAAGGGGGAGAGGGGAAAATTGCCATTCAAATTTACCTAAAATCCATGAGTACAATCGATCCCACAGAAGGGCAAACTGCAGACATCATGGGCAGAGCAGAACAAAATGTTTTAAGATCAGGCACTAGGAAGAAAAGATAAATAAGAATAAAGTCAAGTGGCAAGGTAGTGAGTAGAATTATTAAAAGACCAATATAGTGTCAGAAATACAAATGTGGATTCCTCACACTATCTTGTTAAGAAATCTTGTTAATAAATAAATATAACTTTATTTTAGCACCACATAGGTGCTCTGCCCCCCTCCGCCTCCATGTCTGTGATCATCAGAATTGACAATCCAATGCTTTCCCATAAGAAAAGATTGTGAGGCTATTACGCATGCACTGCAAAACAAGGGGGTTAATGAGAGACATTGAGAGACTAATGAGACACATAGAGTTGCTGGGGGTGTAATGAGACACATGAAAAGGCTGGGGGTTAATGAAACACATGGAGGGGTTGGGGGAGGGTTAATAAGACAAATGTAGGGGCTGGGAGTTAGTAAGACATGTGGAAGGATTGTGGGGGTATTGAGATCAATTGAGAGGATGGGGGTTAATGCAACAAATGTAGGGCTGGGATTAATAAAACACGCAGGGGATGTGGGGGTTAACGCGACACATGGAGAGGCTGGGGGTTAATGAGACAAATGGAGGGGTTGGGGGGGCAATGAGACACATTGTGGGTCTGGATGGTTAATGAGACATATAGAGGGGGTAGTAAAGCACATGGAGGGGCTGGGGTGCTTGAGACACATGAAGAGGCAGGGGAGTTAATGAAACACATGGAGTGTCTGGGGAAGTAATAATAAATACTGAGGTGCTGCATGGGTTTGGACACATTGGGGCTATATGGGGTTAATGAGACACATAGAGAGGTCAGGGGCTAATGATACACATGTAGAGGTCAAAGGGTTATTGAGACACATGGAGGAGCTGGGAGGGATAATGAGACACATGGAGGGGTTGGAGGGATTTAATGAGACACATGAAGATGCACACAGAGGGCTTGGGGTGAGAAAGGCACACAGAGGTCTGGGGTGAGAGAGGCACACAGAGGACGGAAGATGGGAGAGAGGCACACAGAGGACGGAAGATGGGAGAGAGGCACACAGAGGACAGAGGAAGGGAGAGAGGCACACAGAGGACTGAGGGGGGAGAGGCTCACTGAGGACTGAGGGGGGAGAGGCACACAGAGAACAGCGGGGGGGAAGAGACATATAGAGGATTGAGGGGGAGAGGCACACAGTGGACTCGTGGGAACAAGGCTCGGGGGAGGATAGGCACATAAATGGCTGGGTTGGAGAGGTGCACAGAAGGACTGGAGAAGACAAAGATACAGAGGGGTTGAGGAATTAAAAAAAAGACACATGGAAGGGCTGGGGCGAAAAGAGAGACACAGAAAGTGGCTAGGGAAGAGGAAAAAGAGAGACACAGAAAGTGGCTAGGGAAGAGGAAAAAGAGACCCCAAATAGGGGTTGGTGGACATGAGAAACATAGAGATTCTGGGGGGAAAAAGAGACACACATAGGGGATGTGAGGAAGTGACACACACAAAGTTGGCAAAAAAAAATTTTGGAGGAAGGCGCAAATAGCTGGTCTTCCTTAGGGGATTAAAATCACCTTGCACGGGCCCTGCATGAAAATAATTCTCTAAGTCAGCTATGCTTATACTTCGGCTACTTTGGAATTAAACTTGAAATTCACTTTGAATACTCATTTCAGTGAAAAAATCTTGTCTGTGTTTTCTTTGTAATAAAAAATATTGTCTTGTATTACTATTGACATATCCTGAAAATGTATTTCATTTCCACGTGTAGGGAAAAAAATTTGCAAATCAGGACAAAACGATGGCTAAAAAACTAACGCTACTTGAAGAACTAATTTTGAAAGTACAGGTAACAGTTTAATAATCTGCAAAGTATTAACATTTAGCCAGGATTTGTGACTAAGTGGCTACTAAAAAAGACTGGATATACCCTATTTTGAATACCTTGAGTTGTCTACTTTTCCAAATGGTATGCAATGATAGGGGTAATTTTCATTTCTGGGCTGCCATACTGTCTGAAATGCAACAAAACCAACCTGGCACATTTTCAATGTGTAAAAACAGAAAAAGGAAAAGCCCTATTATTGAACCTGTAAGTTTCCAAAACCCCATAAAACTTTCAGTGGTTAAAAGGTTTTCAAATGGCTTGACTCCAGCGCAAGTCAAGCTCCCCTCAGACAATCAGTGACTCCCCATTTACAAAACTGGCTTGCAAAAGGTACGATAGTGCTGGAGTTAGCTTAATGGCTGGGAACGATCAGCTCGTGCTCTCAAACAATGAACTCTCAAACAATGAACTAGTCCTGCACTGCAAGGCTTAGTTTAGAAGAGCTGAATTAAAAAATCACCCTAATTAAAATATATAAAGGTGATAACAAGTTATACTCATCAATCGTTAAGTGTCAGCCTCCCTTGGATCACCCCCAGTCAGCAATCCCACATCACCAAAGAAATATGTACAGCTGATTACCTTTTTTTCTGTACATATTTATTTAGTTTAGAAGAAGTAATGGAAGCTGTCTTGAGCTAAGCTCCTAGAATGGTTTGCCTATGTAAAATGGGTTAGGGCTAGGTCATTCCTTGCACCATAAATACTACAGAATGTTGTAGTAGTTATGGTGCTTAGAGTATTAATTAAATGGAGTTTCCTTTATTTATTAATTGAAATTAGATAACACTGTGATCATACTGCATATGTTAAAAGGTAATTGAGGCCTAAATTATTTTTTTATTAGCTTGCCTGACTCCTTTGAATGTTGGGTTTGAAGGTTAGACGTTTAAACTTTCTAAAATCTCTTCTCTTATATATATATATAAATGTGAAGCACCCTTAAGGGTTATTTCTTATAGTGAGAATTCAAAATGAATTTCAAGAGTAAGATCAAACCAAGGGACTTGGAAACAATTCTCTAAGTCAGCTATGCATCTACTTTGACTACTTTGGACTTAATCTTGAAATTCACTTTGATTTCTCATTTCAGCTAAAAACTCTGTCTGTGTTTTCTTCTTAATACACATATTGTCTGTATTACTGTTGACATATCCTGAAAATGTATTTCAATTCCATGTGTAGGAAGAAAATTTTGAAAAACAAGAAAAAATTGTGAATCCAAAACAAAGGCTACATGAAGAATTAATTCAGGCAGTTCAGGTAACAGTCTAATACTATGGAAAGTATAAACATTTACCCTTTGATATACAAAGCTGCATTAACAGCCATGCCAAGTTTTACATTTTCTTACTACACGCAGTTCTTGTAGTAAGCTTTCTTGATCATCTTTATTACATTGATATATTTAATACTGAATGTTTTATTTTCGAATGAAAAATTTAGAGAATGAAAGGATTCAAATGAAACAAATCTCAACAGAGATACAGATAGAACAAATAATCTGTGTAGGCCATATAATTGTAATATAAATAACATTGTATACTCGTGCCCTTCAAGTCGTTAATAATAAATTATTTATAAAAATGAATTATTGCTCTTGACAAAGTTAACTGGAAGAGCACCTGTAGGCACAGAAATCTCAAGCAACCTCCAACCTTCCCTTATTCCAAACTAAAAAAACAAAAGACTTGACTTGTTAAATATAACAAAAACATTTATATGTATACACACATTCTGGTTTTCTACATCTGTCATGCATTTATGAAATGGCCACTCTGGCTCCAGTCCTCTCTTCTCTCTTTCCCGGAAATCACTGTGTTTTGTTAGTGGGTGGGGGGGGGGGGGGGAGACAATGCACAGATCGCTGTGTTCAGTTTAGGAGGGCAGAATTAAAAGGATAATCTAGACAACGTCAATATCAGAGCTTAAAACCAGAGATTAATTGAATTCTGGTTTAAATAATGTAGTTAATTAGAATAAATGGTGCGTAATAGGGGGCTTTTATGATAGATGACAGAGTCCTTGATATAATAAGGTTTCCAAAATATTCAGTACCGTTACAAAAACGTTCCTGGCCATGTCTAACGCACATTTAGACAGATTCACAGCAACTTGAGGATAGAAGTTTCAACTTTTTGAAGTCTTCTTTCTCATATAGAGAAATGTAAAACACGCTCAGAGTTACATAGTTACATAGTTCCATAGTTACATAGCTGAAAAGAGACTTGCGTCCATCAAGTTCAGCCTTCCTCACATATGCTTTTGCTGTTGATCCAAAAGAAGGCAAAAAACCCAGTCTGAAGCGCTTCCAATTTTGCAACAAACTAGGAAAAAATTCCTTCTTGACCCCAAAATAGCAGTCAGTTGTCTCCTTGGATCAAGCAGCTATTACCCCACTAATTAGAAATTGTATCCCTGTATGTTATGTTTTTGCAAGTATTTATCCAATTGCAATTTAAACATCTGTATAGACTCTGACAAAACCACCTCTTCCGGCAATGAATTCCATATCCTTATTGCTCTTACCGTAAAAAAAAACCTTTTCTTTGCCTTAGATGAAATCTCCTTTCTTCAAGCCTAAATGTGTGACCTTGTGTCCTATGTATAGCCCTGTTTATGAATAGATTTCCAGATAATGGTTTGTACTGGCCCCGAATATATTTGTATAATGTTATCATATCCCCTCTAAGGCGCCGTTTTTCCAAACTGAAGAGATTTACATTTTTTTACCTTTCTTCATAACTAAAATGCTCCATTCCTTTTATCAATTTTGTAGCTCGTCTCTGCACTTTTTCTAGTGCCATGATATCCTTCTTTAGAACAGGTGCCCAAAATTGCACCTTACTTACTTTAGTTACTTACTAAAGTGAGAATTCAAAGTGAATATCAAGTGTACGGCCAAACTAACTGACATGGAAACAATTCACTAAGTCAGCTAGGCTTCTACTTCGGCTACTTTGGAATTAAACTTAAAATCCACTTTGAATTCTCATTTCAGTGAAAAACCCTCTCTGTGTTTTCTTCCTAATAAAAAATATTGTATTGTATTACTATTGGAATATCCTAAAAAAAGTATTTCAATTCCATGTGTAGAGAAAAAATGCTAGATTAAAGAACGAAATGATGGATCCACAAGGAACAGCCCATGGACAATCCATTTGGAAAGCACAGGTAACAGTCTAATAATATGAAAAGTATAAACATTTACCTTTTGATTTATAAAGCGGCATTAACAGCCATGCCGAGTTTTACGTTTCGTTACTACATGCAGTTCTTGTAGTAAGGCTTCTTCATCATCTGTATTAACTTTATGTATTTAATACTCCATGTTTTTATTTTCAAATGAAAAGTTAGAGAGAAAAGGATCTAAATGAAACAAATCTCGATGATGCTTGAAGTGTTCGTTTAATGGATTTACCTTTATTTATTAATTGGAATTAGATAATACTGTAATATTAGTGTAGACCTTAAAAGGTAATTGAGTCCTACATTATTTTATATTAGCTTCCCTGACTTCTTTGGAAAGTGAATGTTGGGTTTGGAGGTTAGAAGTTTAAACTTTCTAAAATCTCTTCTCTTATATATATATAAATGTGAAGCACCCTCAAGGGTTATTTATTATAGTGAGAATTCAAAATGAATTTCAAGAGTAAGATCAAACCAAGGGACTTGGAAACAATTCTCTAAGTCAGCTATGCATCTACTTTGACTACTTTGGACTTAATCTTGAAATTCACTTTGATTTCTCATTTCAGCTAAAAACTCTGTCTGTGTTTTCTTCTTAATACACATATTGTCTGTATTACTATTGACATATCCTAAAAATGTATTTCAATTCCATGTGTAGGAAGAAAATTTTAAAAAACAAGACAAAATTGTGAATCCAAAACAAAGGCTACATGAAGAATTAATTCAGGCAGTTCAGGTAACAGTCTAATACTATGGAAAGTATAAACATTTACCCTTTGATATACAAAGCTGCATTAACAGCCATGCCGAGTTTTACATTTTCTTACTACACGCAGTTCTTGTAGTAAGCTATCTTGATCATCTTTATTACATTGATATATTTAATACTGAATGTTTTATTTTCGAATGAAGAATTTAGAGAATGAAAGGATTCAAATGAAACAAATCTCAACAGAGATACAGATAGAACACATAATCTGTGTAGGCCATATAATTGTAATATAAATAACATTGTATACTCGTGCCCTTCAAGTCGTTATTAATAAATTATTTATAAAAAATAATTATTGCTCTTGACAAAGTTAACTGGAAGAGCACCTGTAGGCACAGAAATCTCAAGCAACCTCCAACCTTCCCTTATTCCAAACTAAAAAAACAAAAGACTTGACTTGTTAAATATAACAAAAACATTTATATGTATACACACACATACACACATTCTGGTTTTCTACATCTGTAATGCATTTATGAAATGGCCACTCTGGCTCCAGTCCTCTCTTCTCTCTGTGCCGGAAATCACTGTGTTTTGTTAGTGGGAGGGGGGGGGAGGGGAGTGGGGGGGGGGGGGACAATGCACAGATCGCTGTGTTCAGTTTAGGAGGGCAGAATTAAAAAGATAATCTAGACAACGTCAATATCAGAGCTTAAAACCAGAGATTAATTGAATTCTGGTTTAAATAATGTAGTTAATTAGAATAAATGGTGCGTAATAGGGTGCTTTTATGATAGATGGCAGAGTCCTTGATATAATAAGGTTTCCAAAATATTCAGTACCGTTACAAAAACGTTCCTGGCCATGTCTAACGCACATTTAGACAGATTCACAGCAACTTGAGGATAGTAGATTCAACTTTTTGAAGTCTTCTTTCTCATATAGAGAAATGTAAAACACGCTCAAAGTTACATAGTAACATAGTTACATAGCTGAAAAGAGACTTGCGTCCATCAAGTTCAGCCTTCCTCACATATGCTTTTGCTGTTGATCCAAAAGAAGGCAAAAAACCCAGTCTGAAGCGCTTCCAATTTTGCTACAAACTAGGAAAAAATTCCTTCTTGACCCCAAAATAGCAGTCAGATGTCTCCGTGGATCAAGCAGCTATTACCCCACTAATTAGAAATTGTATCCCTGTATGTTATGTTTTTGCAAGTATTTATCCAATTGCAATTTAAACATCTGTATAGACTCTGACAAAACCACCTCTTCCGGCAATGAATTCCATATCCTTATTGCTCTTACTGTAAAAAAAAACCTTTTCTTTGCCTTAGATGAAATCTCCTTTCTTCAAGCCTAAATGTGTGACCTCGTGTCCTATGTATAGCCCTGTTTATGAATAGATTTCCAGATAATGGTTTGTACTGGCCCCGAATATATTTGTATAATGTTATCATATCCCCTCTAAGGCGCCGTTTTTCCAAACTGAAGAGATTTACATTTTTTTACCTTTCTTCATAACTAAAATGCTCCATTCCTTTTATCAATTTTGAAGCTCGTCTCTGCACTTTTTCTAGTGCCATGATATCCTTCTTTAGAACAGGTGCCCAAAATTGCACCTTACTTACTTTAGTTACTTACTAAAGTGAGAATTCAAAGTGAATATCAAGTGTACGGCCAAACTAACTGACATGGAAACAATTCACTAAGTCAGCTAGGCTTCTACTTCGGCTACTTTGGAATTAAACTTAAAATCCACTTTGAATTCTCATTTCAGTGAAAAACCCTCTCTGTGTTTTCTTCCTAATAAAAAAATATTGTATTGTATTACTATTGGAATATCCTAAAAAAAGTATTTCAATTCCATGTGTAGAGAAAAAATGCTAGATTAAAGAACGAAATGATGGATCCACAAGGAACAGCCCATGGACAATCCATTTGGAAAGCACAGGTAACAGTCTAATAATATGGAAAGTATAAACATTTACCTTTTGATTTATGAAGCGGCATTAACAGCCATGCCGAGTTTTACGTTTCGTTACTACATGCAGTTCTTGTAGTAAGGCTTCTTCATCATCTTTATTAACTTTATGTATTTAATACTCCATGTTTTTATTTTCAAATGAAGAAGTTAGACAGAAAAGGATCTAAATGAAACAAATCTCGATGATGCTTGAAGTTTTCGTTTAATGGATTTACCTTTATTTATTAATTGGAATTAGATAATACTGTAATATTAGTGTAGACATTAAAAGGTAATTGAGTCCTACATTCTTTTATATTCGCTTCCCTGACTTCTTTGGAAAGTGAATGTTGGGTTTGGAGGTTAGAAGTTGAAACTTTCTAAAATCTCTTCTCTTATATATATATATATTAATGTGAAGCACCCTTAAGGGTTATTTATTATAGTGAGAATTCAAAATGAATTTCAAGAGTAAGATCAAACCAAGGGACTTGGAAACAATTCTCTAAGTCAGCTATGCATCTACTTTGACTACTTTGGACTTAATCTTGAAATTCACTTTGATTTCTCATTTCAGCTAAAAACTCTGTCTGTGTTTTCTTCTTAATACACATATTGTCTGTATTACTATTGACATATCCTGAAAATGTATTTCAATTTCATGTGTAGGAAGAAAATTTTGAAAAACAAGAAAAAATTGTGAATCCAAAACAAAGGCTACATGAAGAATTAATTCAGGCAGTTCAGGTAACAGTCTAATACTATGGAAAGTATAAACATTTACCCTTTGATATACAAAGCTGCATTAACAGCCATGCCGAGTTTTACATTTTCTTACTATACGCAGTTCTTGTAGTAAGCTTTCTTGATCATCTTTATTACATTGATATATTTAATACTGAATATTTTTTTTTCGAATGAAGAATTTAGAGAATGAAAGGATTCAAATGAAACAAATCTCAACAGAGATACAGATAGAACAAATAATATGTGTAGACCATATAATTGTAATATAAATAACATTGTATACTCGTGCCCTTCAAGTCGTTATTAATAAATTATTTATAAAAATGAATTATTGCTCTTGACAAAGTTAACTGGAAGAGCACCTGTAGGCACATAAATCTCAAGCAACCTCCAACCTTCCCTTATTCCAAACTAAAAAAACAAAAGACTTGACTTGTTAAATATAACAAAAACATTTATATGTATACACACACATACACACATTCTGGTTTTCTACATCTGTCATGCATTTATGAAATGGCCACTCTGGCTCCAGTCCTCTCTTCTCTCTTTCCCGGAAATCACTGTGTTTTGTTAGTGGGTGGGGGGGGGGGGGGGGGGGGGGGACAATGCACAGATCGCTGTGTTCAGTTTAGGAGGGCAGAATTAAAAGGATAATCTAGACAAGGTCAATATCAGAGCTTAAAACCAGAGATTAATTGAACTCTGGTTTAAATAATGTAGTTAATTAGAATAAATGGTGCGTAATCGGGTGCTTTTATGATAGATGGCAGAGTCCTTGATATAATAAGGTTTCCAAAATATTCAGTACCGTTACAAAAACGTTCCTGGCCATGTCTAACGCACATTTAGACAGAGTCGCAGCAACTTGAGGATAGAAGTTTCAACTTTTTGAAGTCTCCTTTCTCATATAGAGAAATGTAAAACACGCTCAGAGTTACTTACTAAAGTGAGAATTCAAAGTGAATATCAAGTGTACGGCCAAACTAACTGACATGGAAACAATTCACTAAGTCAGCTAGGCTTCTACTTTGGCTACTTTGGAATTAAACTTAAAATCCAGTTTGAATTCTCATTTCAGTGAAAAACCCTCTCTGTGTTTTCTTCCTAATAAAAAATATTGTATTGTATTACTATTGGAATATCCTAAAAAAAGTATTTAAATTCCATGTGTAGAGAAAAAATGCTAGATTAAAGAACGAAATGATGGATCCACAAGGAACAGCCCATGGACAATCCATTTGGAAAGCACAGGTAACAGTCTAATAATATGGAAAGTATAAACATTTACCCTTTGATTTATGAAGCGGCATTAACAGCCATGTCGAGTTTTATGTTTCGTTACTACATGCAGTTCTTGTAGTAAGGCTTCTTCATCATCTTTATTAACTTGATGTATTTAATACTCCATGTTTTTATTTTCAAATGAAGAAGTTAGAGAGAAAAGGATCTAAATGAAACAAATCTCGATGATGCTTGAAGTGTTCGTTTAATGGATTTACCTTTATTTATTAATTGGAATTAGATAATACTGTAATATTAGTGTAGACGGTAAAAGGTAATTGAGTCCTACATTCTTTTATATTAGCTTCCCTGACTTCTTTGGAAAGTGAATGTTGGGTTTTTGACATATCCTGAAAATGTATTTCAATTCCATGTGTAGGAAGAAAATTTTGAAAAACAAGACAAAATTGTGAATCCAAAACAAAGGCTACATGAAGAATTAATTCAGGCAGTTCAGGTAACAGTCTAATACTATGGAAAGTATAAACATTTACCCTTTGATATACAAAGCTGCATTAACAGCCATGCCGAGTTTTACGTTTCCTTACTACACGCAGTTCTTGTAGTAAGCTTTCTTGATCATCTTTATTACATTGATATATTTAATACTGAATGTTTTATTTTCGAATGAAGAATTTAGAGAATGGAAGGATTCAAATGAAACAAATCTCAACAGAGATACAGATAGAACCAATAATCTGTGTAGACCATATAATTGTAATATAAATAACATTGTATACTCGTGCCCTTCAAGTCGTTATTAATAAATTATTTATAAAAATGAATTATTGCTCTTGACAAAGTTAACTGGAAGAGCACCTGTAGGCACATAAATCTCAAGCAACCTCCAACCTTCCCTTATTCCAAACTAAAAAAGCAAAAGACTTGACTTGTTAAATATAACAAAAACATTTATATGTATACACACACATAGACACATTCTGGTTTTCTACATCTGTCATGCATTTATGAAATGGCCACTCTGGCTCCAGTCCTCTCTTCTCTCTTTCCCAGAAATCACTGTGTTTTGTTAGTGGGTGGGGTGGGGGGGGGGGGGGGGGGGGACAATGCACAGATGGCTGTGTTCAGTTTAGGAGGGCAGAATTAAAAGGATAATCTATACAACGTCAATATCAGAGCTTAAAACCAGAGATTAATTGAATTCTGGTTTAAATAATGTAGTTAATTAGAATAAATGGTGCGTAATAGGGTGCTTTTATGATAGATGGCAGAGTCCTTGATATAATAAGGTTTCCAAAATATTCAGTACCGTTACAAAAACATTCCTGGCCATGTCTAACGCACATTTAGACAGATTCACAGCAACTTGAGGATAGAAGTTTCAACTTTTTGAAGTCTTCTTTCTCATATAGAGAAATGTAAAACATGCTCAGAGTTACATAGTTACATAGTTACATAGTTACATAGCTGAAAAGAGACTTGCGTCCATCAAGTTCAGCCTTCCTCACATATGCTTTTGCTGTTGATCCAAAAGAAGGCAAAAAACCCAGTCTGAAGCGCTTCCAATTTTGCAACAAACTAGGAAAAAAATCCTTCTTGACCCCAAAATAGCAATCAGATGTCTCCTTGGATCAAGCAGCTATTACCCCACTAATTAGAAATTGTATCCCTGTATGTTATGATTTTGCGAGTATTTATCCAATTGCAATTTAAACATCTGTATAGACTCTGACAAAACCACCTCTTCCGGCAATGAATTCCATATCCTTATTGCTCTTACTGTAAAAAAAACTTTTCTTTGGCTTAGATGAAATCTCCTTTCTTCAAGCCTAAATGTGTTACCTCGTGTCCTATGTATAGCCCTGTTTATGAATAGATTTCCAGATAATGGTTTGTACTGGCCCCGAATATATTTGTATAATGTTATCATATCCCCTCTAAGGCGCCGTTTTTCCAAACTGAAGAGATTTACATTTTTAACCTTTCTTCATAACTAAAATGCTCCATTCCTTTTATCAATTTTGTAGCTCGTCTCTGCACTTTTTCTAGTGCCATGATATCCTTCTTTAGAACAGGTGCCCAAAATTGCACCTTACTTACTTTAGTTACTTACTAAAGTGAGAATTCAAAGTGAATATCAAGTGTACGGCCAAACTAACTGACATGGAAACAATTCACTAAGTCAGCTAGGCTTCTACTTCGGCTACTTTGGAATTAAACTTAAAATCCACTTTGAATTCTCATTTCAGTGAAAAACCCTCTCTGTGTTTTCTTCCTAATAAAAAATACTGTATTGTATTACTATTGGAATATCCTAAAAAAAGTATTTCAATTCCATGTGTAGAGAAAAAATGCTAGATTAAAGAACGAAATGATGGATCCACAAGGAACAGCCCATGGACAATCCATTTGGAAAGCACAGGTAACAGTCTAATAATATGGAAAGTATAAACATTTACCTTTTGATTTATGAAGCGGCATTAACAGCCATGGCGAGTTTTACGTTTCGTTACTACATGCAGTTCTTGTAGTAAGGCTTCTTCATCATCTGTATTAACTTTATGTATTTAATACTCCATGTTTTTATTTTCAAATGAAGAAGTTAGAGAGAAAAGGATCTAAATGAAACAAATCTCGATGATGCTTGAAGTGTTCGTTTAATGGATTTACCTTTATTTATTAATTGGAATTAGATAATACTGTAATATAAGTGTAGACGTTAAAAGGTAATCGAGTCCTACATTCTTTTATATTAGCTTCCCTGACTTCTTTGGAAAGTGAATGTTGGGTTTGGAGGTTAGAAGTTGAAACTTTCTAAAATCTCTTCTCTTATATATATAAAAATGTGAAGCACCCTTAAGGGTTATTTACTATAGTGAGAATTCAAAATGAATTTCAAGTGTAAGATCAAACTAAGTGACATGGAAACAATTCTCTAAGTCAGCTATGCATCTACTTTGACTACTTTGGACTTAAACTTGAAATCCACTTTGATTTCTCATTTCAGTTAAAAACCGTGTCTGTGTTTTCTTCTTAATACACATATTGATTTGTATTACTATTGACATATCCGGAAAATGTATTTCAATTCCATGTGTAGGAAGAACATTTTCAAAAACAAGACATAATGATAAATTCAAAACAGAGACTACATGAAGAATTAATTAAGGCAGTACAGGTAACAGTCTAATAATATGGCAAGTATAAATATTTACTGTCACGGCTAGTAATGTGGTCCAGCACGCAGAAACTATGTAAACATATACATAAGTAAGAAAAGGAAAATAACAGGATAGAGCGTAAACCGGACCTTAGAATGGCCGGACTAATACGCTAGAGACAGAGAATGGTCAAAGGGAAAGCCGAGGTCAAGGAAGCCAGAAAATACTCAATACCGATTAAACAAGCCAAGTCAGGGAAACCAGAGATCAGAATAACCAGGGAAAAGCCAAGGATCAGGATACCAGGAAATCAGAAACACGAAAATAGCACTCTCAGGAAACCAGGAAACTGAAACCACGACAGGGCAAAGTACTGGAAAAAGCTAGGGGTTTAAATACCCCTCTCTAGGCTATGATTGGTCAGAGGGCGACCTCTGACCCCAAAACGTGCGTGTGCGTTGACGTCGTGACGTCACGCACACGTTGGTATAATTCTCGGGGGCGGAGCTACTCTTAGGCGCGACCACGTGGTCGGCGCCATGTTTGATTCGGGCGTGATGCCCGGAAGAACGGAAGGAGCGGTTCCCGGCTCACCGACGAGCAGGTAAGCTCGTGTTGTCGGCGCGGCCGTGCCGGTCGGGCACGGGCGTGAGGCTCGGCGGGCCGGTGACCGCAACAGTACCCCCCACTCGAAGACCGCGCACCGTGCGGGAAGGACCCGGCTTAAGAGGAAAGCGGTTGTGAAATGACCGGATAAGACGGGGCGCATGGACCCGGTCAGCAGGAACCCAACAACGTTCCTCGGGACCATAACCCTTCCAGTCAACGAGATAGGACAAGACACCTCTGGATAATTTGGAGTCCATGATAGAACGGACTTCGTATTCTTCTTGATCACCCACTACCAAGGGCGGAGGAGGAGTGGATAACCTGGTGTAGCGATTGCAAGTAAGGGGCTTGAGCAGAGACACATGGAAAGTATTCGCAATTTTCATATGAGCCGGAAGCGCCAAAGAATAGGTCACTGGATTAATACGTTGGGTAACTCGAAAGGGACCTATGTACCGAGGGGCAAATTTCATGGACGGGACCTTAAGCTTGATATGTTTCGTGGAGAGCCACACCCTGTCACCTGGAAGATAGACAGGATTAGCGCCCCGTTTTTTGTCAGCTTGGACTTTTGCTCGTGATGAAGCTTTTTGCAGAGCTGAATGGACGGAATCCCAGGTATCATGAATTGATTCTAAACGGGTGTTCAAAGCAGGAATTTCCGTGTCTGAGAATTCAGAAGGAAAAACAGCGGGGTGATAACCCTGATTTACAAAGAATGGACTATGATTAGAAGATTCATGAGTGGCGTTGTTCCTGGCGAACTCAGCCATGGGTAAGAGCTCATACCAGTTAGACTGATTGGCATTTATAAAGCAACGTAAATAGGCTTCTAAAGACTGATTCGCCCTCTCTGCTGCTCCATTTGTTTGAGGGTGATATGCTGACGAAAAGGAGAGTTTGATGCCCAATTGTTTACAAAAGGAACGCCAAAACCTAGAAACAAACTGGGTACCTCTGTCAGATACTATGCTTTTGGGTACACCGTGCAACCGAAAGATCTCTCTCAAGAATATTTGAACTAGATCTTGAGCAGATGGTAATTTTTTAAGTGGGACAAAATGTGCCATCTTTGAGAATCTATCGATAACCATAAGGACTGTATTAAAGCCGTTTGAACTGAGTAGATCCACAATGAAATCCAAGGCTAAGTGGGTCCATGGAGCACTAGGTATGGGCAGTGGTTGTAACAGTCCAGGGGGCGATCTAGGAGGAACTTTAGAAACGGCACATATTTGACATGCCCCAACCTAATCTTTGATATCGTTTCTAAGAGCAGGCCACCAAAACTTCCTGGAGATGGCAGAGAGAGTTTTATGGACTCCAGGATGGCCCGCTGTGAGGTTGTCATGGAACATATCTAGTACCTTTTTTCGGAACTGAGGTGACACATACAGTTTGTCCGGAGGTTTTCCCACAGGTGCCTGAGTTTGGTCTGCTATTATGGCACATAAGAGTGGAGAAGACACTTCGGAAACTGTAGTGGCAATGAGGCATTCAGGAGGTATAATAGGATATATCTCCTGTTCCGGAACTTCCTCTGTCTCAAACTGCCTAGAAAGTGCATCTGCCTTGGTGTTTTTAGTACCAGGCCTATACGTAATTACGAAATTGAATCGGGAGAGGAACAATGACCATCTAGCCTGACGAGAGGACAGTCTCTTAGCGTCCCCAATATAAGCCAAATTCTTATGATCAGTAAAGATCAAAAGTGGCTCTTTGGAACCTTCCAAGAGATGCCTCCATTCCTTAAGGGCAAGTACAATGGCCAAAAGTTCCCTATTCCCTATGTCATAATTCTTCTCTGCAGGTGTGAGTTTGCGAGAGTAAAATCCACAGGGATGTAAAGGCGTATCAGGACTTTCTCTCTGAGACAGAATGGCTCCAACTCCTGTCTCTGACGCATCCACCTCTAGGATGAATGGTTTGGTTGGATCAGGATGGGTCAGGACAGGTGCTGAGGAAAATAAAGATTTTAACCGTTCAAATGCCTCTCTTGCTTCTTTGGGCCAAGATATACAATTTGCTCCTTTTTTGGTTAAATTGGTTATAGGGGAAATCATGGAGGAAAATCCCTTTATGAATTTGCGGTAGTAATTCGCAAAACCTATAAAGCGTTGAGTAGCTTTAAGACCCTTGGGCAATGGCCACTGTAAGACTGCCTCCAGTTTGCGGGGATCCATTGTATCTCCGTTTGGTCAAACTGGCATTTCTCCAGTTTACAGTAAAGACCGTTCTGTAACAGGGTTTTCGGTACAATTCTCACATGTTCGTGATGTGTCTCTAGGTCTGGGGAATAGATGAGAATGTTGTCCAGGTACACTAGAACGAACATGTGAAGGTACTCTCTTAGGACATCGTTAATAAAATCCTGGAATACCGCTGGAGCGTTACATAATCCAAACGGCATAACCAGGTACTCGTAATGTCCCATTCTTGTGTTAAATGCGGTCATCCATTCGTGACCGTCCTTAATCCTGACTAGATTGTATGCACTTCGGAGATCGAGCTTAGTAAAGACTCGAGCTCCCTTCAATCTGTCAAACAGCTCTGATATAAGGGGTATAGGGTAGGCATTTTTTATGGTAATCCTATTCAAACCCCTATAATCGATACAGGGGCGTAGGTCTCCTTCTTTTTTAGAGACAAAGAAGAACCCAGCCCCGGCTGGTGATCTACGGATCTACGGATATGACCCTTTCTGAGAGCATCCTTTATATATTCTTCCAAACAAAGATTTTCCTGGGGGGACAAGGCATAAACTCCTCCCTTGGGAGGCATGGTCCCTGGTAATAAATTTATAGTACAGTCATAAGGTCTATGAGGAGGTAACCCTTCTGACTGGACCTTGTTAAATACCTTTTTTAAATCCATATACTGCGGCGGTATTTGTGTGGTCAAGGGAGGTGCAATAGGAACATTAATGGTACCAATAGGTTGTGGGATTTGCTTAAAGCAAACACCTTTGCATCTCTCACCCCAACTCACAATCTCTCCTTCAATCCAATCCAAACGTGGATTGTGTTTCAGGAGCCAAGGGAAACCGAGTATTATCGGACATGTAGGTGAAGATATGATTTTAAAGGTCATTTCTTCAGAGTGGAGAATACCCACTGAGACAGTGATTGGCAGAGTTTCGTGTGTGATGAAAGGCTGGGTAAGAGGCCTTCCATCAATGGCCTCGACTGCTATAGGTTTCTCTTTTTGTCTTAAGGGCAGGAGATGTTTTGCAGAGAACTCTTTGTCTAGGAAATTCTCCGCTGCCCCAATCATAGCCTCACACTGTCAATCATAGCCTCACACTGTCAATCATAGCCTCACACTGAACAGTGGTCTTCTTAAAAGACAAGGTAACTTTGACAAGGAAACGGTTCTTAGTCAATTTAGGTATACATCACACCTAAGGTCGGTCCCCGTACGTGCCTTAGGTGTGCAAGTTTTCCGGCTGAACCGGGCATGACAATCTTTGATGTCCCTTCTTGCCACAATACATACATAGCCCTTCGTTACGTCTGTGTTGTCTCTCTGCCTCAGTGAGTTTAGCGCTACCTAATTGCATGGGTTCAGGTTCTGGAAGAGGAGCTTGGCTACTCACCACTGGGTTAGAGAAACGAGGAGCTATAGACAAATTAGAACGTCTGTTACGTTGTTTGTTTTTCTCTCTCTCTCTGAGCCGGTTATCAATGTCTATCATGTAGGCAATAAACTCATTAAGATTAACCGGAAGGTCTCTAGCTGCGGTCTCATCTTGTATACTCTCAGCTAGACCTTCAGAGAAAGCAGCCACCAGACCACTATTGGTCCAATCAACCTCAGACGCCAATGTCCTGAACTCTATGGCGTAATCGGCTACAGAACGACTGCCTTGCTTTATTTTCATAAGGACTTTGGCAGCGTTCTTCTCCCTGCCTTTAGGTTCAAACATAGCCTTAAAAGCTGTGAGAAAGGCACTGTAATCACGGGCTACTGCGTCACCACTTTCCCATAAGGGGTTAGCCCAGGTTAAGGCTTTTCCAGTTAATTGGTTCATCAGATAGCCTATTTTTGATCTATCTGTTGGGAATGAACCTGGGGAGGCCTCAAAGTGGTATTCAATTTGGTTTAAAAAACCTCTGAATTCTTTAGAATCACCTCCATAACGAGGGGGAGGTGACAGGGTTATGGACGGTGGTTTATGTGGTACGGGAACCACTACAGGTGGCGGAACCACAAGTGGTACAGGAGGGACCTCTAAATAGGCAGTCCTCTGGAGCAAGGTCTAAAATGCTTGGGCAAATTGGTCTAACCTGTGGTCCATATCCTCCACCCTATTTTCACAGGCGAATCATATGTTTGCATAGTTCTGCAGGATCCATGGCCCTGTCGTAATGTCACGGCTAGTAATGTGGTCCAGCACGCAGAAACTATGTAAACATATACATAAGTAAGAAAAGGAAAATAACAGGATAGAGCGTAAACCGGACCTTAGAATGGCCGGACTAATACGCTAGAGACAGAGAATGGTCAAAGGGAAAGCCGAGGTCAAGGAAGCCAGAAAATACTCAATACCGATTAAACAAGCCAAGTCAGGGAAACCAGAGATCAGAATAACCAGGGAAAAGCCAAGGATCAGGATACCAGGAAATCAGAAACACGAAAATAGCACTCTCAGGAAACCAGGAAACTGAAACCACGACAGGGCAAAGTACTGGAAAAGGCTAGTGGAGCTACTCTTAGGCGCGACCACGTGGTCGGCGCCATGTTTGATTCGGGCGTGATGCCCGGAAGAACGGAAGGAGCGGTTCCCGGCTCGCCGACGAGCAGGTAAGCTCGTGTTGTCGGCGCGGCCGTGCCCGAGGCTCGGCGGGCCGGTGACCGCAACATTTACCCTTTGATTTACAAAGCTGCATTTACAGCCATACCAAGTTTTACATTTCCTTACTACATGCAGTTCTTGGAGTACACTTTCTTGATCATCTTTATTAAATTGATATATTTAATACTGAATGTTTTATCTTCGGATGAAGAATTTAGAGAAGGAAAGGTTTCAAATGAAACAAATCTCAACAGAGATACAAATAGAACAAATAATTTGTGTAGGCCATGTAATTGTAATATAAATAACATTGTATACTCATGCCCTTCAAGTATTTATAATTAAATTATTCCTGAAAATGAATTTTTGCTCTTGACAGAATTAACTGGAAGAGCACCTGTAGGCACTGAATTCTCAAGCAACCCCCAACCCTCCCTCATTCCAAACTAAAAAAAACAAAAAACTTGACTTGTATAACAAAGTTTACATGTATACACACACACACACACACACATATACACACATACACACATTCTGGTCTTGTATATCTGTCATGCATTTATGAATTGGCCACTCTGACTCTAGTCCTCTCTTCTCTCTTTCCTGGAAATCACTGTGTTTTGTTAGGGGGGGTGGGAAAATGCACAGATCGCTGTGTTCAGTTTAGGAGGGCAGAATTAAAAAGATAACCTAGACAACATCAATATCAGAGCTTAAAACCAGAGATTCATTGAATTCTTGTTTAAACAATGTAGTTAATTAGAATAAATGGAACGTAATAGGGTGCTTTTATGATTGATGGCACAGTCCTTGATATATTAAGGTTTCCGAAATATTCAGTACCGTTACAAAAACATTCCTGGCCATGTCTAATGCACATTTAGACAGATTCACAGCAACTTGAGGATAGAAGTTTCAACTTTTTGAAGTCTCTTTTCTCATATAGAGAATTGTAAACACGCTCAGATTTACTTACTAAAGTGAGAATACAAAGTGAATATCAAGTGTACGGCCAAACTAACTGACATGGAAACAATTCACTAAGTCAGCTATGCTTCTACTTTGGCTACTTTGGAATTAAACTTAAAATCCACTTTGAATTCTCATTTCAGTGAAAAACCCTCTCTGTGTTTTCTTCCTAATAAAAACTATTGTATTGTATTACTATTGGAATATCCTGAAAATTTATTTCAATTCCATGTGTAGAGAAAAAATGCTAGATTAAAGAACAAAATGATGGATCCACAAGGAACAGCTCATGAACAATCCATTTGGAAAGCACAGGTAACAGTCTAATAATATGGAAAGTATAAACATTTAACCTTTGATTTATGAAGCGGCATTAACAGCCATGTCGAGTTTTACGTTTCGTTACTACATGCAGTTCTTGTAGTAAGGCTTCTTCATCATCTTTATTAGCTTGATGTATTTAATACTCCATGTTTTTATTTTCAAATGAAGAAGTTAGAGAAGGAAAGGATTTAAATGAAACAAATCTCAATGATGCTTGAAGTGTTCGTTTAATGGATTTACCTTTATTTATTAATTGGAATTAGATAATACTGTAATATTAGTGTAGACGTTAAAAGGTAATTGAGGCCTACATTGTTTAATATTAGCTTCCCTGACTTCTTTGGAAAGTGAATGTTGGGTTTGGAGGTTAGAAGTTTAAACTTTCTAAAATCTCTTCTCTTATATATAAATGTGAAGCACCCCTAAAGGTTAATTATTATAGTGGGAATTCAAAATGAAATTCTAGTGTAAGATCAAACTAAGTGACATGGAAACAATTCTGTTTTCTTCTTAATACACATATTGTCTTGTATTACTATTGACATATCTTGAAAATATATTTCAATTCTATGTATAGGAAAACATTTTCGAAAAACAAGACAAAATGATGAATCCAAAACAAAGACTACATGAAGAATCAATTCAGGCAGTACAGGTAACAGTCTAATAATATGGAAAGTATAACATTCACCCTTTGATTTACAAAGCTGCATTAACAGCCATGCCAAGTTTTACATTTCCTTACTACATGTAGTTCTTGTAGTAAGCTTTCTTGATCATCTTTATTAAATTGATATATTTAATACTAAATGTTTTTATTTTCAAATGAAGAAGTTAAAGAAGGAAAGGATTTAAATGAAACAAATCTCAATGATGCTTGAAGTGTTCGTTTGATGGAGTTACCTTTATTTATTAATTGGAAATAGATTACACTTCTCTCATATACCGTATATACTCGAGTATAAGCCGACCCGAATATAAGCCGAGGCCCCTAATTTTACCAAAAAAAACTGGGAAAACTTATTGACTCGAGTATAAGACTAGGGTGAGAAATGCAGCAGCTACTGGTAAATTTCTAAATAAAATTAGATCCTAAAAAAAATATATTAATTGAATATTTATTTACAGTGTGTGTATAATGAATGCAGTGTGTTTATAATGAATGCAGTGTGTGTATGAGTGCAGTGTGTGTGTATGAATGCAGTGTGTGTGTATGAATGCGGTGTGTGTGTATGAATGCAGTGTGTGTGTGTATGAGTGCAGTGTGTGTGTGTATGAGTGCAGTGTGTGTGTATGAGTGCAGTGTGTGTGTGTATGAGTGCAGTGTGTGTGTATGAGTGCAGTGTGTGTGTGTATGAGTGCATTGTGTGTATGAGTGCATTGTGTGTATGAGTGCATTGTGTGTATGAGTGCAGTGTGTGTGTATGAGTGCAGTGTGTGTGTATGAGTGCAGTGTGTGTGTATGAGTGCAGTGTGCTTATGAGTGCAGTGTGTGTGTGTGTGTGTGTGTGTGTGTTGCAGAGCCTTGGTGGGGGGTGGGCAATGCTTTTTTTATTTTTTTTATTATTTTAATTTTTTTTATTATTTATTATTTTTTATATAATTTAATTATTATTATTTTAGTATTATTATTTATTATTTTTATTTAATTTAATTATTATTTTAGTATTATTATTTATTTAATTATTATTATTTTTTTATTATTATTAATTATTTTTTTTTCGTCCCCCCTCCCTGCTTGATACATAGCAGGGAGGGGGGCTCCTTCCCTGGTGGTCCAGCATTGGCAGTTCAGTGGGGGGGAGAGGGGGGCTGGCAGAGCTGTACTTACCTCTCCTGCAGCTCCTGTCAGCTCTCTCCTCCTCCGCGCCGTCCGTGCAGCTCCCTCTGTCAGCAACCAGTGTAAGTCTCGCGAGAGCCGCGGCTCTCGCGAGACTTACACTGGGAGCTGACCGAGGTGCTGAACGGACGGCGCGGAGGAGGAGAGAGCTGACAGGAGCTGCAGGAGAGGTAAGTACAGCTCTGCCAGCCCCCCTCTCCCCCAGTCTGTATTATGGCAATGCAAATTGCCATAATACAGACTATTGACTCGAGTATAAGCCGAGTTGGGGTTTTTTAGCACAAAAAATGTGCTAAAAAACTCGGCTTATACTCGAGTATATACGGTATATAAATGTGAAGCATTTTGCAGGCTTATTTATTATAGTGAGAATTCAAAATGAATTTCAAGTATAAGATCAAACTAAGTGACATGGAAACAATTCTCTAAGTTAGCTATGCTTCTACTTTGGCTACATTGGACTTAAAACTTGAAATGTACTTTGAATTCTGTCTGTGTTTTCTTTTTAATAAAAAATATTGTCTTGAAATACTATTGACAGTGTATTTCAATTCCAATGTGTAGGAAGAAATTGTTGCTAAGGAGGACAAAGTGAAGGATAAAATGCCAACACAAACAAAAGAAATCCTTTAGAAAGAACAGGTAACAGTTTAATAATATGAAAAGTATAAACAGTTCCATTACTACATGCAGTTCTTGGTTTATTTAATATTATGAGCTTATTGATCATCTTTATGAAATTGATATATTTAATACTAAATGTTTTTATTTTCAGATGAAAGAGAAGAAAGGCATTCGAATGGAAAACAATTCAACAAAGGTACAGATAGAAAAAATAATCTGTGTAGACCATACAATTTTTATTTAAATAATATTGTATACTCACGTCCTTCAAGTCTTTCTTAAAGGACCACTATAGGCACCCAGACCACTTCAGCTCAATGAAGTGGTCTGGGCGCCAGGTCCATGTAGGATTAACCCTGCCTGCTGTTAACATAGCAGTTTCAGAGAAACAGCTATGTTTACTTTACGGTTAATCCAGCCTCTAGTGGCTGTCTCATTGACAGCCGCTAGAGGCGCTTCCGCGCTTCTCACTGTGATTTTCACAGTGAGAAGACGCCAGCGTCCATAGGAAAGCATTGAGACTGCTCTTGCCGTGCATGCACATTCGTCGATGACATCAGAAGAGGGAGGAGAGTCCCCAGCGCCGAGGGAGCCCGGCGCTGGAGAAAGGTGAGTGTTTAACCCCCTTCCTCCCCCATCAGCGCCACGTGAGGGGGACCCTGAGGGTGGGGGGGACCTAAAGACCCTATAATCTATAGTGGTCATTTTAACATGAAATTAACCTTGATTTCTCATTTCAGTTAAAAACCCTGTCTGTGTTTCTTCTTAATACAAATTTTGTCTTGTATTACTATTGACATATCCTGAAAATGTATTTAAATTCCATGTGTAGGTAGAAAATTTTGGAAATCAAGACAAGATGATGAATCCAAAACAAAAGCTACATGAAGAATTAATTCAGGCAGTACAGGTAACAGTCTAATAATATGGCAAGTATAAATATTTACCTTTTGATTTATTAAGTGACATTAACAGCCATGCCGAGTTTTACGTTTCCTTACTACATGCAGTTCTTGTAGTAAGGCTTCTTCATCATCTTTATTGAATTTATATATTTAATACTAAATGTTTTATTTTCAAATGAAGAAGTTAAAGAAGGAAAGGATTTAAATGAAACAAATCTCAATGATGCTTGAAGTGTTCGTTTCATGGAGTTACCTTTATATATTAATTGGAATTAGATAACACTTCTCTCATATATATATAAATGTGAAGCACCCTTAAAGGGACACTCCAGGCACCCAGACCACTTCTGCCCATTGGAGTGGTCTGGGTGCCAACTCCCACTACTCTTAACCCTGCAAGTGTAATTATTGCAGTTTTTTTATAAACTGCAATAATTACCTTGCAGGGTTAACTCCACCTCTAGTGGCTGTCTACTAGACAGCCACTAGAGAGAACTTCCTGACTCATAGCACAGATTATCTGTGCTATAGCGTCGCTGGACGTCCTCACGCTGTGTGAGGATTTTCAATGCTTTCCTTGGGGAGACCTAATGCACATACGCGGCATTGCCGCGCATGCGCATTAGGTCTCCTCGGCCGGTGGGCGGGATCAGTCTCGCCCACCGGCCGACGGAGTCAGAAGGAGGAGCGTCGCGGAGGAGGAGGCAGCGACAAGGGACATCGTCGCTGCCTCAGGTAAGTGACTGAAGGGGTTTTCACCCCTTCAGCAACTGGGGATTGGGGGGTGGGAGGGAGAGGGAACCTGCAGTGCCAGGAAAACTGATTGTTTTCCTGGCACTGGAGTTTTCCTTTAACCCCTTAAAGACCAAACTTCTGGAATAAAAGGGAATCATGACATGTAACACATGTCATGTGTCCTTAAGGGGTTAAGGGTTATTTATTATAGTGAGAATTCAAAATGAATTTCAAGTATAAGATCAAACTAATATAATGAAAATTGGTGAGAGCACACAAACTATAAATATAATGTATACGATATTACCCTTACAGTTCAGTAAAATCCTGTAATTATAAAATCAGAAAAAATACATAGGGTAATAACGTCTAAGTAAAGATTTAAAAGGTGTATAATTAGACACACTCACATATTTCTGAGTCACTTAGAAGCTGACTCAGACTAGAAGCTTTGAATGGATAAGAAATGGTGATGGCTGGTATCCAAAACGCTAGCTGTCGGTTTTCTTTTCACTTAAATTAACCAGGATGCAGGTTTCTTTCAAAAAGGTTTAATTCATGATGACGAATAAGGAAGTGAAGGGGGTAACTATGGACGCTAGGATGCCCGGATACCGGTCGCGTCAGAGAAGGGGAGGAGCTGGAAACCACGAGGAGGGAAAGAGAGAAAAAAAGACAGCGAAAAACTTCTTATTTAAAGCCAGCTAATTTTGAATGGACTCACACTTTGAGAAAGGCTTCGGCTGAAACGCGTTAGTGTGTGGAGAGTGGGACTGCTGTATCTTATTTATTGCTGCTGTTTTGTTTTGGAATTAAACCTTTTTGAAAGAAACCTGCATCCTGGTTAATTTAAGGGAAAAGAAAACCTACAGCTAGCTTTTTGGATACCAGCCATCACCATTTCTTATCCATTCAAAGCTTCTAGTCTGAGTCAGCTTCTAAGTGACTCAGAAATATGTGAGTGTGTCTAATTATACACCTTTTAAATCTTTACTTAGACGTTATTACCCTATGTATTTTTTCTGATTTTATAATTACAGGATTTTACTGAACTGTAAGGGTAATATCTTATACTTTATATTTATAGTTTGTGTGCTCTCACCAATTTTTATTAGATTACTTTCACTGATTTTATATGTGGTTGAGTGACCTCATAGGTTATTGAAGCACCCTCATTTATTGGATTTTAACCTGATATACGCACTTTATCTTCTAATAACCCCTTAAGGACACAGCTTCAGAAGCTGGACATACCCTTACGGACAAGCAATTTTTGCATTTTTTTGCTGTTTGTGTTCAACTGCAATTTGCATCTCTCTCATTTATTGTACCAACACATATTATATACCGTTTTTTAGTTAGACAACAAAAAGGGCTTTAATTTGATGTGACCTATACATGTATAAATTCTCATTTATTACAAAAAAAATGCAAAATAATGTGGAAAAAACAAAAAAAAAAACGCTTTTTTCCCCCACGTTTTGGCAATAATAATGTGTGCATAATATGTACAGCTTAGGAAAAGTAATTCAAAATCAATTAATTTATGTGTCTTGATTTACAAAGTACATAATATGTGTAGGATTTCAGTTTATTTTGAAAGTTACAGGTCACAAACTACAAAGTCTAAAATAAAATTTCAATGTGAAACAATTTTAGAAGTTGGTATGTTTGTCTTGGAAGTTTAATACCCATTACAGGAAACAAAATTGCCACACAAAAGTATATATTTATATAAAGTAGACATCACAGGCTATTTACCTAAGGTTAGTTTGACACTTTTTGCGTAGCCATTTCACCGCCAATCTCTGCTAAATATTGGAGTAAAATTGTGTTTTTTCTCTATTTTGGCATATTCACATATAACAAGGTTTTTGTAATGTGTATTTCGTAAATCTAGTGTGTGCTATCGCCGTACAGAACCCCATATTGTGTTCAGCTACATCTGCTGAGTACAACGATACCCCCATTGTATACCTTTGCCCCTATTTTGTGAAGCTACAGTGCCATATAGGAGACCAGGCTATTTCAGTTTCTATAGTTGGAATTTTCATAGATGGTCATATGTCTGAATTTATGGCATTATAGCCATTTGACTGTTCAAATAACCCCATAAAGGCCTTCCATTTGAGAAAGCAGACACCCAAGGGTATGTTATTAGGCATATATTATACCTTAACTTGCCACCATGTTTTCACCAATTTATTTCAAATTTTGTGGTGAGAAAAAAATAAAATAATTTTTTACATACATGTTGCATTTTCGCTGGGTATTTCTCACATTTGATAAGTGCCACTGTCATAAATTCCCCCTAAGTATGCTCAGTTACCTCTTCTGAGTAAAACAATATGCCCAATGTATGACCCAGACACGATTTTGTGAAGTTACAGTGCTGTGAAAGAGATGTGATAAGTTCAGTTTTTTTTTTAATTCTTTATTTTTGTTGTGCAGGAAAGTACAAAGCGCAGTTATACGCCACAACAGCGTGCATATATATATGTAAACATAGATTATACAGTGGCTTGGAATATTGTGCACAATTTTAGTTTTTTGTTATACGTATTATGCTATGCTGACATGTCTAGACGATATCTCTTTGTGTGTGATCGAGCTGGCTTACGGCATCCTGACATCACTGACATGCAGAGTTTGAGCATAAGAATAAAAAGATAGAACAAAATTTGAATAACTAGCCTGAGGTGTCACGGGTTATCTACCGGCTTTTAACCTTTGGTAAAAGGCAGTGGAATTGGAATAGGTTTCGCTTGCCGTTTTTAACACCATCGTATATCGTTGGGAAGTAACCAAACTACTTGCGTCACTACGTAAGTATGGTTGGTGTAACCAGAGTGTATATTCGTGTAGGTGCAGCTCCCTGCATGCGTCTTAAAAACATCTATGCTTGATCTAAGTGGTGTATGTTTGATTGTAGGTAGAGTTAACAGGTTTAACAGAGGCCCACAAGCCAATGCACAAGTGTGAATATTCTCTGTTCACGTTTTCCTTTTTATATAGGGACATAAGAGTAAATTCGTGTAGCCTAATGAGCGAATTGGGAAACATTCCATAGGTCGGCATCGCGTCTGCTTATCCTAAGTTTCCACAGTGTTCCGACAATGGCGTGGTAGGTCGCATAACTCTTAGTTATCTATGTGTGTCGTCTGGACGATGTTAATGAAAGTACAGAATTTTTCCCCCTTGGGACAAGCGCAGTTGGCATGCAAGCCGTCTAGCAACAGGTAATTAGTCACGTATAGTATTTGACTAAGCAGTAGACAGGTATGATGACTAGTACACTGATACCAAGTTACATTAACCCTGTACATTCCTGTAGCTAGTCTAGCTTAAAGGAGACTATATAGGTTGTGTTATCTAACGAAAAATCATATACTATATAACTTAATAAAGAGGAGTTACATTTGAACCCCAAACCGTGGGTATAAAAAAGAAAAATAGTGGTGGGTGATGTCCCTTTGGAGCCTGGATAGCCCTGCTTCGCCTCAAGTCGTGGCCCGGGCATTGGCATCTGAGCGGGTCCTCTGAGGAACAAACGGAATAACCCTAGAGGGGTCCCAATTGTGCGTGTTAGCGGTATGGCTCGGGCCTGTTTGGTCGAGCGCGTCTTGTGGGAGGCCGATGGCTTCCAGCATGGCCGCCGCCTCCTTAATGTCCCTGACTGCATGCACAGAGTCCTCTTTCAGGATGTGGAGTAGCCGCTGTGGTCTCCAGCGATAAGGGATGGCGTGGGTGCGCAGCAGTGAGGTAAGTGGTTGGAGCGTCTTCCTCCATTTCAGGGTGTCCCAAGAAAGGTCGGAATAAAACGTGAGCGCCATGCTTTCGAAGGAGAGTGAGGATTTCCCCTTGGTTGCTGCTAGTACCGCTGCTTTCTCCCTGCCGTTGCTGAATCTGACCACCAGATCCCTGGATGCGGTCTCGGGGGCTTTTTGAGGCTTTGGTATGCAAAAGATCCCGTCAGTCATTATGCTTTTTGCTTGCTTAGGTGTAAGTAGTGCCCCTAGCAGCCTTCTTACCAGGTGTGGGAGTTCTGCGTCTGGGATCGCCTCTGGGACACCCCTTATCTTGAGGTTATTTCGGCGCCTGCCATCCTCCATCACAGCCAGGCGTTGTTCCAAGGTGGCTTGCTGTTTCTGTAAGGTCCGGACTGCACCAGAGAGAGTGGTGATCGTCTGGGCATGTTCAGCCGTTGTCGTCTCCACCGTCCCCAGGCGGCCTACCAGGCCTGTTAGATCTGCCCTGAGTGAGGCCATGTCGGCTTGCAAGGTGAGTTGGAGGCCGTGTAGTAGCTCTTTCAGAGTGGCATTTGTCACTGGAGCCGAGTCAGTGTTCTTTGGAGCAGTTTGGGGCCGTGGTGGGAGGGGGACCCCAGCGGATCCCATCCCCATTATCGAGTCCTCCGAGGAGTCTGAGTACTCATCCATGTCGGCGGCCATCTTGGGCCTGCTTGTGCCGTGGGCCTGCCGGAGTAGATCTCCTATGTTCATACCCGGTTTGGGCTTGTCGGGCTTTTGCTTCTTCAGCTTACGGCCCATGACTGCCATCAGTGCCCGTGATCCGATTTGCCAGCGGTGGTAAGGGGTTATAAATTGCCGAAATGTGGCGGTGATGGTCGGAGCTCATCCGACATACGTCCGTCTCCAGTTCAGGTTTTTAAGTGTGAATTTACATGGAGAGTTTTAATGGGTCCGTATTCTATTTTTAAATATGTTAGCAGGCTGCTTTTTCCAATTACCCCAAAAAGGCATACTATTTCTTAAAGAAGATGCCCAAGGGTATTTCAAATGGCAAATTTTGAACCTTAGCGTGGGATGATTTTTCCGTTAGCTTGTATCAAGTGCAGTGGTAAAAAGCATTTTTTTTCTGCCTTTTTGACACACAGTGAGTTTGTACTGTATATTTTGCAAACCTTATGTGTGCTATGGCTTTATAATACTTTATATGTTGCTCAGCTATGTTGTCTGAGTACAGCAATACCCCCGTATGTACCTTTGCCAGTTATATGGGGACGTTGAAGGGGCACATTTCAGACACAGCCATTGCAGGTTTTGTCAAACTTTTAATTTTTACGCTGTGTTGTTACCCCACTTTGAAGTTTTTTTAGCAGGCTATATATTCCAACTATCCCATAAAAGAATACTATTTCTTAAAGAAGACATCCCAGGGTATTTCAAAAGGCATATTTTGAACCTTAGTGGGGGATCATTTTTCTGCTAGCTTGTACCAAGTGTAGTGGTAATAAGCATTTTTTCTGCTTTTTTGACACACACCGTGAGTTTGTACTGTGTATTTTGCAAACCTTATGTGTGCTACAGCTATATAATACTTCCTATCTTGCTCAGCTGTGTCCTCTGAGCACAGCGGTACCCCCATATGTACCTTTGCCAGGTATATGCGACATTGAAGGGGCACATTTGAGACACAGCCATTTAAGTTTTTTCAAACTTTACATTTTTACGCTGTGTCCATACCCCACTTTGGAGGTTTGTTTGTAGGTTAATTATTCCAGCTACACCATAAAGGCATACCATTTCTTAAAGAAGACACCCTAGGGTATTTCAAAAGATGTATTTTGAACCTTAGCATGAAATCATTTTTCCGCTAGCTTGTACCAAGTGTAGTGGTAATAAGCATTTTCCCCCTTTTTAAAAATTTTTTTACTTTTAAAAAGTTTTATTTAGCTTCTTTTTTTTTTAATTCTTTATTTTGGTAGTGCTTAGAGTAACATATATAGTCACTTTGCCAGCTTTGCGACTTGGAATACTAAACAATAAACAGTAGTTAACATTGCATGGCTTGTCATATCATGCACATTTTAGTTTTTGGTCGTGGTATGTAAGGCGGTCTCTATAGCATGGGGTATCTTCCCTGGTGTCTTATGTGAGCTTGTAGTCTCCGTCGGATCCCTTGCTAAGTGTGGTTTGAGTGCGGAATGCAGTGTATGCTGTGTGTAGGCAAATAGGCTTGTGTCTAGGCTGTATGGCGTGCAAGGCATACTTTGGGAAGTTTAATAGTGTGTATCATGTGTAAATGACATATTCCCTGTAACGGGGTGTTATGTCGCTTTGTGCCTTGCTTGTTATGTCGCCTGCCTTAGTTGGATTGGGTTGCAAGTTCCCTGCTCTATTTCTGTCAGGCATGAGGGCGGGTAGTGAGTCGTGGCCCATCGGCCGTCTAGTCTAGCGTATTGAGAGAGTGGTCATCTTGGTAACATCTTTAACGTCAAACAGTAAGAATTCAGCATCAGAAAACGAAAAATTTTAATGTGAGAGGAAAAACAAATAAGTAAAAAGTCATGCGTTAGCGTTTGAGTCCTTTGGGTGAGGGCTCTCGCCTTTGAGTTCAAGTTGTTGCCGGATCATGCTGTTCCCGGGCCGGACCTCGCGGAACGAAGGGGGTCACCCGATCAGGGTTCCATGCGTGTGTCGAGGCTGTAACACTTTGAGTCGCAGCAGGGCTTAGAGAGTCAATCGGCAGCCCTAGGGCAGGTAGTAGCGCCTTTGCTTCTGTGAGGGTGCTCACGGTATGCTTTGAGTCGCCTTTCTGTATCCATAGGGCTCGAGTCATCAGCCACTTGTAGGGTATATTTTTCTGCCTCAGCAGCGTGGTGAAAGGTCTGAGGGACCTTCTCCAGGCGAGTGTGCCGCCAGTTAAGTCCTCGTAGAATGTTAGCTCCATTGCCTCAAATCGGTAGGATGCTTGTCCCCTGGTTGCCGCAACGACCGCCATTTTATCTTTACGGCGCTGAAAATTCAGGATTAGGTCCCTGGGTGTGTCAGTAGGTGCGCGGAAGAAGCCTTCCAGTTGCGCCGTTTTGGCCTGTCGTGATGGGAGTAGGGCTGTCAGTAAACGCCTTAGCATATGCGGTAGTTCCTCCGATGGGGTGTCCTCTGGAATGCCCCGTATTTTTAGGTTATTAGCCCGCTTTGCATCTTCGAGTGCCGTGAACCGGCGCTCGTGTTTGTCGTTTAGGCTTTTAAGGCCCTGTACCTCCAGCTGCAGCGCCGCTAGTTGTGTGGCTTGGTTAGTTGATTCCGCTTCCAGGGCTCCCATTCTCCCCGTTAGGCCATGGATATCGGCCCGCAGGGACGCCATATCTGATTGGAGGGTGCGTTGGAGGTTGGCTAGCAGTGATTTCAGCACCGCCGTTGTTACCAGCGAGGCATCCGCCTGTTGAGTAGCCGGTTTCGGTGCCGGGTTCGCCGGGGGGTCTGCTTCGTCTTCTCCCGATGTAAAGTCATCGGAGAATTCCGGGTATGTGTCCGGATAAGCGGCCATTTTGGGCCTGGGGGCCCCCTGTGTTTGGCGGAGCAGCTCGGCTATGTTAGGGCCCGGTCTCGGGATCTCTTGTCTGGATTTTTTCGATTTCCGCCCCATTGTGTTGGACCGGTGCCAGGCGGTTCAGTCGGTCGTAGCAGTACCGTACAGGCGGTACTATCTGCTGGATGTTTAGCGATTTGGGCCTGGTTGTGTCGGAGCACATGCTCCATGCGACTGTCTCTCTCAGTTGCTTAGCTCCGCCCCAGATTTTAACAACTTATTTTACTATTTTAAAACTTTGTTTAAACTTTTCAAAAGTTTTTTTTGCTTTTTATTGTTTTTTTTTTACTTTTAACCCCTAACTAGCCTAACCATAAATCCCCAAATTTCCCCACTAACTTCTACCCACCTTAGCTAAATAAATAAATATTTTAAAATATTTAAAATAATTAATTAAATACATTTAACCCCTGAGGACTAAAAAAAAAATAAAAGTTAACCCTCAGGGATTAAAAGAAAAAAATCAGATCACAGTAAAATACTGTGATCTGTATTTTGATCACTGCAGGCAGTGATCAAAGGGCAGGGAAGGGGGGTAAATTTAATTTGAAAGAGGTGAGGGGGGGTGGGATTTTGTTACTAACACTTTTTTTTTACAGCCAGAGACAGATCAGCACCGATCTGTCTCTCTGCTGTTCACAGCTCACACGGAGCTGCAGGGAAACAGATCTGGTTTCACTGCAGCACGTGTGATTACTCTGACTCCCGGTCAGAGCGATCACATGGGCTGAATCAGTGAAACTGCCCATGGTAGGGAGACACACTACAGGAAGATTAACCCCACGATTGCCGCAATTGTGGCAATCAGGGGTTAATTTTCATTTATGACGGAAATTTTCCGTCATGCGTCCTTAAGGGGATAAGATCAAACTAAGTGACATGAAAACTATTCTATAAGTCAGCTATGCTTCTACTTTCGCTACATTGGACTTAAACTTGAAATTTACTTTGAATTCTGTCTGTGTTTTCTTCTTAATAAAAAATATTGTCTTGAAATACTATTGACAGTGTATTTCAATTCCAATGTGTAGGAAGAAATTGTTGCTAAGGAGGACAAAGTGAAGGATAAAATGCCAACACAAACAAAAGAAATCCTTTTGAAAGAACAGGTAACAGTTTAATAATTGGAAAAGTATAAACAGTTCCATTACTACATGCAGTTCTTGGTTTATTTAATATTATGAGCTTATTGATCATCTTTATTACATTGATATATTTAATACTAAATGTTTTTATTTTCAGATGAAAGAGAAGAAAGGTATTCCAATGAAAAACAATTCAACAAAGGTACAGATAGAAAAAATAATCTGTGTAGACCATACAATTTTAGTTTTAATAATATTGTATACTCACGTCCTTCAAGTCTTTCTTAATAAATGATCCTTGAAAATGGATTATTGCTCTTGACAGGATTTACATTAAGAGCAGTTGTAGACACAGTATTCTCAAGCAACACCCAAATCCTTACCCCCAGTACAAACTAAAAAAAATAAAAAACTTGACTGGTGAAATATAACAAATATACATATACAGTGAGGGGGAAAGTATTTGATCCCCTGCTGATTTTGAATGTTTGTCCACTGACAAAGAAATTCTCAGTTTATAATTTTAATGGTAGGTGTATGGTGTATTGTAACTGTGAGAGACAGAATAACAAAACAAAAAAAATCCAGAAAAACGCATGCCAAAAAAGTTATAAATTGATTTGCATGTCAATGAGTGAAATAAGTATTTGATCCCCTATCAATCTGCAAGATTTCTGGCCCCCAGGTGTATTTTATACAGGTAACGAGCTGAGATTGGGAGCACTCTTTTAAGGAGCACTCTTTTAAAGTGAGTGCTCCTAATCTCAGCTCATTATCTGTATAACAGACATGTGTCCACAGAAGCAATCAATCAATCCGATTCCAAACTCTCCACCATGGCCAACAGCTGTCCAAGGATGTCAGGGACATGATTGTAGACCTACACAAGGCTGGAATGGGTTACAAGACCATCACCAAGCAGCTTGGTGAGAAGGTGACAACAGTTGGTGCGATTATTCGCAAATGGAAGAAACACAAAATAACTGTCAATCTCCCTCGGTCTGGTGCTCCATGCAAGATCTCACCTCGTGGAGTTTCAATGATCATGAGGAGGAATCAGCCCAGAACTACACCGTAGGATCTTGTTAATGATCTCAAGGCAGCTGGGACCATAGTCACCAAGAAAACAATTGGTAACACACTACTCTGTGAAGGACTGAAATCCTGCAGTGCCCGCAAGGTCCCCCTGCTCAAAAAAGAACATGTGCAGGCCCATCTGAAGTTTACCAATGAACATCTGAAGAACACCATCCCCACCGTCAAACATGAGGTGAAAACATTATGCTTTGGGAGTGTTTTTCTGCTAAGGAGACAGGACAACTGCACCGCATCAAAGGGACAATGGACGGGGCAATGTACAGTCAAATGGATGGGGATAGGTATTCCAGCATGACAATGACCCAAAACACACAGCCATGGCAACAAAGGAGTGGCTCAAGAAGAAGCACATTAAGGTCCTGGAGTTTCCTAGCCAGTCTCTAGACCTTAATCCTATAGAAAATATGTGGAGGGAGCTGAAAGTTTGAGTTGCCTTGGTAAGGATCTGCATAAAGGAGTGGGACAAAACCCCTCCTGAGATGTGTGCAAACCTGGTGGCCAACAACAAGAAATGTCTGACCTCTGTGATTTCCAACAAGGGATTTGCCACCAAGTATTACGTCTAAGGGGTCTATTTAGGCATTTACTCATTGCCCTATCATGGTTTCTGTTTGGTTACAGATTTAGTGCTTCAAGTGACTCTCTTGTGAATTTCTGTTATTGACCTTTGAGAACTTCTGGTAACTTGGCCTGGCTTGTATATTGACCTGTGTATTTCTATTATCTGTCCTGGATTGTATATTGACCTGTGTATTTCGATATTCCTGTCCCGGCTTGTTTTGCTTTTCATTTATCTGTATTTCTGTATTCCTGACCTTGGCTAGTCCTGACTTTGGTTCTATTTTTTAATTTGTTAAGTCTGGCTACTCTTAGGACTGATAATATGTTTTTTTGGACACTCATTTTGTGGGAATCCTCTTTCCTGTGTTTTAGGGTAACAACATCCGTGATTTTATGATAGGGCCACGGACCTTACTGGAATGGGAGCTCAACAGAATACTGAGGCAAAGTTTGAGGAATGGGTCATAGGATGGATCAATTTGCTCACATTTTCCAGACCTTGTTAACCAGAATTGACCACCTCTCTACTGACAACTCTGCACCTATGCATCCCCGGACCGTGCCTGTAGTAATAGAGGTGTCTGGTCAGCACTGTCCACCAACCTGACACCACCTCCTAGATATGGTGGTGATTCTAAGACTTGTCGAGGGTTTAATAACCAAGTTGGGTTTCTTTTTGAAATGTCTCCCAGTTTGTTTCCTACTGAAAGGTCCAAAGTTGGATTTAGTATGCACCAACTAACCACCCAACTAGCCGATAAGGCTTTGGAATGGGCTAATGGGAGGCAAACAAGGCCTTGGGTTATGATTACCAGACTTTCGTAAAAGCTTTCCATAAGGTCTTTGATCAACCTGCCATAGAGAGGAGTGCAGCTATAATTATTATGAGAATTAAACAAGGAAACAGATACATAGCAGATTATGCTATCAGTTTCCTCACTCTTGCGTGAGAGGTGGATTGGAACAGAAGTGGCTTGGTATTTGGAGGGGGTTGGCAGCCGTGATCACGTGATCGGCTCTTTCTTTAACTAGCCAAGCACTGCACTTAGTCAGTGCTTGGTTGTTTTGGTCCTTGCTATAATCCCCTGGTGTCCTGATTGCTGTTCCTGGTTCCTGATCTTGGTTCTTGTTACTAAACTCGGTTCCTGATCCCATTTCCAGATTCCAGTCCCTGATCCTGGTTTCTGGTTCACGGTCCCTGATTTCTGGTTCCTGATTCCCGGTTATACTTCTCGGCTTCTAACAAAGTTACCGTATATACTCGAGTATAAGCCGAGTTTTTCAGCACATTTTTTGTGCTGAAAAACCCCAACTCGGCTTATACTCGAGTCAATAGTCTGTATTATGGCAATTTGCATTGCCATAATACAGACTGGGGCTGTATGAGATGTTACTTACCTCTCCTGCAGCTCCTGTCAGCTCTCTCCTCCTCCGCGCTGTCCGTTCAGCACCTCGGTCAGCTCCCAGTGTAAATCTCGCGAGAGCCGCGGCTCTCGCGAGACTTACACTGGGAGCTGACAGAGGGAGCTGCACAGACGGCGCGGAGGAGGAGAGAGCTGACAGGAGCTGCAGGACAGGTAAGTAACGCTCTCTGCAGCCCCCACAGCCCCCACTGAACTACCAATGCTGGACCACCAGGGAGTAAGAGCCCCCCTCCCAGCCATATATCAAGCAGGGAGGGGGGACGAAAAAAAATAATAATAATAAAATAAAAAATAAGATGAATAATAATTAAAAAAATATTAAAATAATTATAAAATAATAATAATAAACAAATAAATAAATAACTAATAAAATTGCCCACCCCCACCACTGCAACACACGCACACACACTGCATTCATACATACACACACACTGCATTCATACATACACACACACTGCACTCATACATACACACACACTGCACTCATACATACACACACACTGCACTCATACACACACACACTGCACTCATACACACACACTGCACTCATACACACACACGCTGCACTCATACACACACACGCTGCATTCATACACACACGCTGCACTCATACACACACACGCTGCACTCATACACACACACGCTGCACTCATACACACACACGCTGCACTCATACACACACACGCTGCACTCATACACACACACGCTGCACTCATACACACACACGCTGCACTCATACACACACACGCTGCACTCATACACACACACGCTGCACTCATACACACACACGCTGCACTCACACACGCTGCACTCACACACGCTGCACTCACACACGCTGCACTCACACACACTGCATTCTCATACACACACACTGCATTCATTATATACACACACTGTAAATAAATATTCAATTAATATAATTTTTTAAGGATCTAATTTTATTTAGAAATTTACCAGCAGCTGCTGCATTTCCCACCCTAGTCTTATACTCGAGTCAATAAGTTTTCCCAGTTTTTTGGGGTAAAATTAGGGGCCTCGGCTTATATTCGGGTCGGCTTATACTCGAGTATATACGGTAAGTCCCTGAAGGGGACTTGGTGGTGTGCTAAGGGAACTCTAGAAGGGAAAACCCCAAAAAATAGCAACTAAATAAACAATGTCAAATGGACACTAGTGCCCAAAAGACACATAAGGTTCCCTTGTAATATATTTGAGAAAAGAAAAAATCAATAGGAAAACACACACTTTTATTATTTAGAATAGGAAACAAGACTATATTAAAAAACAAGAATAGGAAGAAAAACCCATTTAAAAAGTCTAACTAGCTCTACAGGTATCGAGGGAAAGGGAGGTAGATGTGGACACTGAACCGAACAAATTTGGCTGGAGGAGACTCAAGGGATAATATCACTCAACGAGTTGTAAATTATTTAGACAAACCTAAGGAGGAGACGCAGGGCTGGACTGGGGATACAAAGCAGCCCTGGAAAGAAAATCTATGTCAGCCCCAAAAGTAATTGAGCCATATATTGTCGCATTTAATATTTAAGGCTATGTCTTGCCACCCCAGATGATTAAGTATATATATATATATATATATATATATATATATATATATATATATATATATCAAATATATATTGCTTTTTCTAATGTAAAATATATGTCCTTTCAGAGTAAAACGTTTAATTATACAGTAAGCATACTCACATGCAGACACAGACAATCTCACTGACACACACAAGCTCATTGATACACAGTCTCATTGACAAATACTCACTGGGAGACCAGCATGGCGTGGAGAAAAAAAAGGTGACTAAAAACACTATTTTTAAACACACAGACACAGAAACACACATATACCATTACAGACACACACACACCATGACACGCACACATACCATGACAGACACACACACACACACCTTGACAGACACACACCATGACACAGACAGACCATGTCACAGACACACGCACCATGATACAGACAGACACACACACCATGACACAGACAGACACACACACCATGACACAGACAGACACACACCATGACAGACACACACATACCATGACAGATACACACACACCTTGACAGACATACACACACCTTGACAGACAAACACATAACATGACAGACACACACACCTTGACAGACAGAGCATGTCACAGACACACGCACCATGATACAGACAGACACACACACACACCATGACACAGACAGACACACACACCATGACACAGACACACACCATGACACAGACACACACCATGACACAGACACACACCATGACACAGACAGACACATACCATGACAGACACACACCTTGACAGACAAAAACCTTGACAGACACACACACACTTTGACAAACACACACACACCTTTAAAGACACACACACAACATGATACAGACATACACACACACCATGACACAGACAGACACACACACCATGAAATACTATGACACAGACACATACCATTACAGACAGACAGAAACAAACACACCTTGACAGACACACACACACCATGACAGACAGATAGAAACACACACACACCATGACAGACACACAAACCATGACACAGACAGAAACACACACACCATGACAGACACACACACACACATACACTCACACTGACAGACTGACCCACATTATTTTTACCTGTCGTGCAGGGCAGGTAGCTGGATGTGAAGGCGGCCACAGGGGGAGCTCTGATGGAGGGCATTGGCAGCCGCTGGGGGAGCTATGATGGAGGGCATTGGCGGGAGTTGTGCTGTCACTGCTCTGCGTGCAGCTTAATGAGACTGACGTCATATTCCGGCCCCGGGCTCATTAAGTAGCTTGCGAGGGCGGGGAGCAGAGCAGTGACAGTACAGCTCCCCCAGCGGCCGCCAATGCCCTCCATCAGAGCTCCCCAGCGGCCACCAATGCCCTCCATCAGAGCTCCCCCGGCGGCCACCATCACAGCTCCCCCTGCAGCCGCTATCACACCCAGCTGTCTGCCCGGCCCCAGGTGACAACGGCCCACCGGGAAATTTCCCGGTATCCCGGTGGGCCAGTCTGGCCCTGAGGGGACCGAATTCCTAATCTAATCCTATGTTATCTGTGTGACTGAACAAACAGTTTTGATACAAGTTCCTTCTGAAATGAATACAAACTAGGTAACCACTAGATAGCTGTGACAGATCACCTAAATAACTATCCTGCTGCAAGATTAATATATTCCAGCTAAACCTCCGAAGTCCCTCCCCATATATAATCCAGCATCCTTCCTATAATCTAGCCATAATACAATCCTTACATGTCTAAATCACCCACCCTAATACCTATACACACACAGAAATCAATTGTGCATATCAAGTGCGTGTGAAGTCCTATATGATGATCCTTTAAGCAGTACTATGTAGTACTATGCAGGCTTTATGGCAAGGGAGAAGACCTGTAGAGGATTATGTACAGAAATCAGGGAGATAGTTGCGTTGAGGTTGGTCTCATGAACAAATACCGTCTGGAACTCTCTAAATCATTGAAAGGCATGTTGGCCAGACGAGGAATACCGCCCTCTCTGGAAGAAATGATCCTGCTTGTTACCAATTTAGACAGACGCTTCTGTGTGCGGAGGTCTGAAAGAATAGAAGGGCCTGCTTCGGCTCAAGTCCATGAACAAACCACTACTCCTTCCCAGGGACGGACTGACAGTGGCCTGGGCCCCCGGGCAAAATTAGCAACTGTGCCCCAAGCAGACCGATATATATGCTGGTGTAGGTGTACCGTGTATTTGATTATATGTACGTGTAAAGTGAATGTATGTTTCTGTGTGTATATTAACTGTAAGCGCTAGTGTGAGTGAATATATGTATGTCTTTGTGTGTAGTGTCAGGATATGTGAATTCATTTTTTTGGTTTTATAAATAGGGTAGTATTTTTTTTGTGTGTTTGTGTAGCATGGCAGTTTGTATAAAGGGGTATTTCTGAATTTTTGCAATGAGTTTGTATGAGGTTCAAATTTTGCGTCTTAAATTACAATGCATCAAGTGTTAAATGTTGCAACCTACCTTAAAGGATCACTATAATGTCAGGAAAAAAAACTTGTTTTCCTAACACTATATAACCCTTAGGTCCACCCCACTCCCCACCCTCAGGGTCCCCTTCCCGCTGGGCTGAAGGGGTTAAAACTCCTTCAGCCACTTACCTCTATCCAGCGCTGGGCTCCCTCGGTGCTGGTGACCTCCCCTCCCCCGCCGACGTCAGCTTCCAAGTGGAGCGGAATGCGCATGCGCGGCAAGAAACGTGCGTGCATTCAAACAGTCCATAGAAATTTATTTCTCAAAGCTTTCGTATGGACGTTCTGCATGATGAATGCGATTTTCGCATGCAGCGCCGCAGAAACGCCTCTAGTGGCTGTCAGGAAGACAGCCACTAGAGGCTGGATTAATCCTGCAATGTAAACATAGCAGTTTCTCTGAAACTGCTATGTTTACATCTGAAGGGTTAAAACCTGGGGGACCTGGCACCCAGACCACTTCATTGAGCTGAAGTGGTCTGGGTGACTATAGTGTCCCTTTAACGGAACACTATAGTGTCAGGAATACAAAAGTGTATTCCTGACGCTATAGGTTTCTGGCCCCCCTTAAAAACGGGATTTACTCACTGTGACAAAATGGCTTTTGTCACTGGGTCTGCATGTGACAAACTGCCCTACCCCCCTATCGCTTGGAGGAGCCGGATTGCTAGCCTCTTACCCTGGGATGCAGGCCCGTTAAGTCATGGGGTCTTATGGCACTTGGGACAGAGCCCTCTGTCTCTGGATCACATCATTCGCCTTACTTGCTTGGATTGTACATTTCCCCTGTTACACTTGTATGTGGGTTTGTGCAGTTTAACTTCCATTACAGCTGGTGAACTTAAACTTTACTCAACGTTATTGAGAACTGTGTTCGTGGGATCTGAGCGCTATTCACCTATAATATGCGCTCAGATCCAAGCTATCTGGGGGTGTGTGGAACATGGGGACTTCGTTCAGCGAAACATGAGTTATTGATTTTAATACAGTTTTGTTAAAAGGTAAAAAGCACATGTTTCTCTCTGCCCGGAGATAATTAGGTTCTCTGCAACCACTTAAGCTAATTATCTCCAGGATAGAGAGGAGGGGTAAGTTAATTATCTGCAGGATACAGAGGAGGGGTTACACTCTTCCTGTGGGTGTGTATAAAAATTGTACTGATTGGTTCTGCATATTTTGTTACAGTCTTCCACAAGGTCCCATGTGGGAGTTCCCTTGCTGGGAGACCATCATAAAAGGGCTGATTTTGGCCATCAATAAACATTCGTTTTACCCCTTCATGAAGTCTCGACTCATGTTTGGGGAATTGGGAGCTATAATCACTACTTCACTCTTTTCAGCTTGGATTTCGGGAGACGCTACAAGGATCAGCGCTGCACGGATAGCAGGATCCTTTACACTCACCTTTTTTCCATCACCGACCAAACTCCTTGGCACAGTTCAACAATTTTAGATGATCTCAGCCAGCCCAATGCTCTACCCTAGGAAAACACTGTAAGGCTATTGTGCATGTGCGGCAAAACACTACGCTGTGCCAATCAACATCTCCTCATAGAGATGCATTGAATCAGTGCTTCTCTATGACAAGTGTTCAGCGTCTCCATACGGAGCATGGAGATGCGGAATGTCAGTGCTGCACATTTTGCAACACCGACACAGGAAGCACCTAGATGTTCCTAGGCAGCAAGATAACATTGCTTTTTCTCTGAAAAGGCAGCCTTTACAGCAAAAACCCTGCAGGGGCAGACTATACCCTGCAGAGGGTGCTGGTAGGAAGGGGCTGTAGAGGATGCGGGGGGGTACAGGGGGAAGGGACTGCAGAGGGCACAGGGGGGAAGAGAGGCTGTAGTGGGTGCAAAGGGTAATAGGTGCTGTTGTGATTGTAAAGGGAAATATAAGCTGTAGTAAGTGCAGGGAGTGTAGGGGCTGCAGTTGGTGCATAGGGTATAGAGGCTGTAGTGGGTGCCTGGGGGTAGGGGCTAAAGTGAATGCAGGGGGTGAGGGGCAGCAGAGGGTGCAGGGGTAGCAGAGGGTAGGATCTCTGCAGGGGGGTAGGTGCTCCAGAGGGAGCAGGGGGTAGGTGCTTCAGAGGGAGCAGGGGGTAGGGGCTCCAGAGGGAGCAGGGGGGTAGGGGCTCCAGAGGGAGCAGGGGGGTAGGGGCTCCAGAGGGAGCAGGGGGGTAGGGGCTCCAGAGGGAGCAGGGGGGTAGGGGCTCCAGAGGGAGCAGGGGGGTAGGGGCTCCAGAGGGAGCAGGGGGGTAGGAGCTGCAGAGAGGGGAGGGGTAGGAGCTGCAGAGGGAGCAGGGGGGTAGGATAATAGGTGCTGTTGTGATTGCAAAGGGAAATATAAACTGTAGTAAGTGCAGGGAGTGTAGGGGCTGCAGTTGGTGCATAGGGTATAGAGGCTGTAGTGGGTGCATAGGATATAGGATTTGTAGTGGGTGCCTGGGGTAGGGGCTAAAGTGGGTGCAGAGGGCGAGGGGCAGCAGAGGGTGCAGAGGGTGAGAGGCAGCAGAGGGTGCAGGGGTAGCAGTGGGGTAGGATCTCTGCAGTGGGTAGGAGCTACAGAGGGAGTGGGGGGGTAGGGGCTACAGAGGGAGTGGGGTGTAGGAGCTGCAGAGGGAGCATGGGTTAGGGGCTGCAGAGGGAGTAGGGATGATAGGAGTTGTAAGTGTAAAGGAAGGAGTTACAGAGGAAGCAGGGGCTGCAGAGGGAGCAGGGGGGGTAGGGGCTGCAAAGGTAGGGGTACGGGCTGCAAAGGGAGCATGGGTTAGGGGCAGCAGAAGGTGCAGTGGGATAGGGCTGCAGAGAGGACAGGGGAGTAGTGTGTGCATAGGGAGCTGGGGGTATGGATGATAGGAGTTGTAAGTTTAAAGGAAGGAGTTACAGTGGGGGTAGGGGCTGCAGAGGGAGCAGTGGGAATAGGGGCTGCAGAGGGAGAAGGGGGGGTAGGGGCTTCAGAGGGAGCAGGGGGGGTAGGGGCTTCAGAGGGAGTCGGGGGGTTGTGGTGGCAGAGGGTGCAGAGGGGAAGGGGCAGTAGTGGGGGAAATATCATTAAAATATTTGTAATTAAATTTTTTTTAATGATTTAAAAAAAATTAAAGCCCCCCCCCCCTAACAAGTCTTACCTCTCTGGTAGTCCAGACATCCTCTCCTGGAAAGTCCCTCACCACTCCAGGCACAGGATCTTGACATGCTGTCTGTAACTCTAATCAGGGCATCTCCGCACAGCTCACTCTGCACTGTGACTGGTGATGTCACTTCCTGCAGAACAAGCTGCACGGAGCTGCCCTGAGCAGTGTTACAGGCAGTGGCGTCTCTAGGATTCATTTTTAGGGGGGGCACATGGTGGGCCAGAGACAAAAGTAGGGGGGCACATTTAACCCCGCCTCGCCGCAGTTTGACCCCGCCCCTGCCGCATGTTAAGCCCCGCCCCCGACACAATGTGTTTTTTTTTTTTGTTTTTTTTTTATAATCCCTGGTGGAGGATTCATTATTTTCCACCAGAGATTATTAAAAAAAAAACATTTCCCTTGATATAGTGCTATAGTTGCCAACATTTGAGAAATTGGGAAAATTCAGCGCTCCCTGTACAGTGCTGCTCTCTGTATAATACATGGCTGTGTGTATAATATCCTGGGACAGTCAGTGCTCCCTGTATAGTGTTGCTCTCTGTATAATACATGGCTGTGTATATAATATCCTGGGACAGTCAGTGCTCCCTGTATAGTGCTGCTCTCTGTAAATACAGATCTGTTTGTGTATAGTATCCCAAGATAGAGAGCAGCACTATACAGGGAACAATGATTGTCCCAGGATATTATACAGACACAGACCTGTATTATACAGAGAACAGCACTATAGTATTATACAGATAGCTGAGCATGTATCCCATGTCACAATCTCTAGACTACAAGTACCTGTCAACAGCAGCTCCCAGATGCGTGTAACAGGGCTAAAGTGTGCGGCAGCTCACACAGATGATTCAGCGGTAAAGCGCACTCGCTGGCAGAGCCAAACTGGAAAGCAGCCCTGGAAAAAAAATGTATGCCATTCCTACAGGTCTATATATATATATATATATATATATATTACAGTGAGCACACAAGCTCACTGACATGCGCAAATAGGCTCACTGACAGACATAAAACTCTCTGACTCGCACACAGGCTTACTACAGACAAACTCACTTGTATAAACACAAGGCTCACTACAAAGATGTTCAAGGACACACACATGCTCAATAAATAGAAGCTCACTGACACACACAAGCAGTACCATCTTAACAGTGTTAAGGGCCCCCGGGCAAAGCAGTGCACTGGGGCCCTTCCTACACAACAACTCACAGGAATAAAAATTGTAATTATTGATAGACTGCTGAGTACATAAATACGAACACCGAGAAACTTCTAAATACACACACACATATGTTGCTGAATGCACACAGGCTGATTTTTACACTTACACACAGACTGCTGAATCCAACACACACACACACGCAGACATACAGACTGCTGAGTCCATACACACACAGACTGCTGAGTCCATATACACATAGACAGACACACAGACTGCTGAGTCCATACACACACAGACTGCTGAGTCCATACACACATAGACAGACACACAGACTGCTGAGTCCATACACACATACAGATTGCTGAGTCCATACACACATACAGATTGCTGAGTCCATACACACATACAGACTGCTGAGTCCATACACACATACAGACTGCTGAGTCCATACACACATACAGACTGCTGAGTCCATACACACATACAGACTGCTGAGTCCATACACACATACAGACTGCTGAGTCCATACACACATACAGACTGCTGAGTCCATACACACATACAGACTGCTGAGTCCATACACACATACAGACTGCTGAGTCCATACACACATACAGACTGCTGAGTCCATACACACATACAGACTGCTGAGTCCATACACACATACAGACTGCTGAGTCCATACACACATACAGACTGCTGAGTCCATACACACACACACAGTGGGCCGAGTCCATACACACACACACAGTGGGCCGAGTCCATACACACACAGACTGCTGAGTCCATATATACACACAGGGAGTGCTGAGTCCATACACACACACACACACACACACAAACACAGACTGCTGAATCCATACACACAGACTACTGAGTCCATACACACATACAGACTGCTAAGTCTATACACACAGACACACACACAGACTGCTGAGTCCATACACACACACACACATACTGCTGAGTCCATACACACACACAGACTGCTGAATCCATACACACACACACAGACTGCTGAGTCCATACACACATACAGACTGCTAAGTCCATACACACAGACACACACACAGACTGCTGAGTCCATACACACACACACACATACTGCTGAGTCCATACACACACACAGACAGACTTCTGAGTCCATACACACACACAGACTGCTGAGCAGGGCTGCCATCAGAAATTTTAGGGCCCCTGACACAGCTCAAGATCTGGGCCTCCAGGGCCAGCCCCGAGCTGCCCTCAAGGATGAAGGGTGTTTGTGTGTGTATAGTGGATGTAGAATGTGTGTCATGGATGCAGTGTGTATAGTGGATGTAGAATGTGTGTAGTGGATGCAGTATGTGTGTCATGGATGCAGTGTGTATAGTTGATGCAGATTGTATGTTTTGTGTAATGTATGTAATGTTTGTATGCATGCATTATATGCAGAGTGTGTGTAGGTGTGTATAGTGAATGCAGAGTGTGTGTTTTTTGTAGTGGATGTAGTGTGCATAGTAAATGTAGTGTGTATAGAGCATGTAGTGTGTTTGTAGTGAATGTAGTGTGTTTGTAGTGAGTGCAACGTGTGTAAAGTGAATGCAGTGTGTGTGTGGTACAAAGTGTGTTTAGTGAATGTAGTGTGTGTGTGTGTGTGTGTAGTGCAGAGTGTGTTTAGTAAATGTAGTGTGTAGTGAGTGCAACGTGTGTATAGTGAATGTAGTGTGTGTGTGTAGTGCAAAGTGTGTTTAGTGAATGTAGTGTGTGTGTAGTGCAGAGTGTGTTTAGTGAATGTAGTGTTTGTAGTGAGTGTAGAGAGTGTATAGTGAATGTAGTGTGAGTATGTGTAGTGCAGAGTGTGTTTAGTGAATGTAGTGTGTGTGTTTGTGTATGTGTAGTGCAAAGTGTGTATAGTGAATGTAGTGTGTGTAGAGCAAAGTGTGTTTAGTGAATGTAGTGTGTGTAGTGCAGAGTGTGTTTAGTGAATGTAGTGTTTGTAGTGAGTGCAGAGTGTGTTTAGTGAATGTAGTGTGAGTATGTGTAGTGCAGAGTGTGTTTAGTGAATGTAGTGTGAGTATGTGTAGTGCAGAGTGTGTTTAGTGAATGTAGTGTGTGTGTGTAGTGCAGAGTGTGTTTAGTGAATGAAGTGTGTGTGTAGTGCAGAGTGCGTTTAGTGAATGTAGTGTGTGTGTAGTGCAGAGTGTGTTTAGTGAATGTAGTGTGTGTAGTGCAGAGTGTGTTTAGTGAATGTAGTGTGTGTAGTGCAGAGTGTGTACTTGTAAGGATGCAGTGTATGTGTAAAATAGGGCGGAGGGGAGTATTTTTTTTATTTATTTGTGTATATTTCAATTTTCCCCCCTCCCTGGTTCTTTCTGTGCCAGGGAGGGGGGAGATCGCATTCCCTGGTGGTCCGGTGGCATGGTGGAGCGAGCCAGCCGCGTTACATTGAACCATTGGCAGTCCGAGCCCCACATTCCTTATGTGCACTTATATATAATTTTTTTATAATATAATTTTTCTAAATATATGTGCACAGAGGGCCCCCTGCTACCTGTACATTGAAGAGGGTGCCCAGCAGTACACTGTCTTCCTTTCCAGCTCCTCTCTGACTAACTCTCGCAAGACAGGTCTGCGTGCTGTGCGGAGCGTTGCCATGGTAACCCATGGCAACGCGCTGGCGGCCGCAGGGCGTAGGGAAGTTAGACAGAGAGCAGCTGGAAAGGAGGACAGAGTGTACTGCTGGGCACCCTCTTCAATGTACAGGTAGCAGTGGGCCCTCTGTGCACATATATTTAGAAAAATTATATATAAGTGCACATAAGGAATGTGGGGCTCGGACTGTCAGAGTAGTTCGGGCCCCCCAGGACCGCCGGGCCCATGACAACCGTTATGGTTGTTATGCCCTGATGGCGGGCCTGCTGCTGAGTCCATACACACACACATAGACTGCTGAGTCCATACACACACACATAGACTGCTGAGTCCATACACACACAGAGTGCTGAGGGGGGTGAGGGATGAGGGGGGTGAGGGATGAGGGGGGTGAGGGATGAGGGGGGTGAGGGATGAGGGGGGTGAGGGATGAGGGGGGTGAGGGATGAGGGGGGTGAGGGATGAGGGGGGTGAGGGATGAGGGGGGAAGAGGCTGAGGGGGGTTAGAGGCTGAGGGGGGGAAGAGGCTGAGGGGGGGGAAGAGGCTGAGGGGGGGGGAAGAGGCTGAGGGGGGGGGAAGAGGCTGAGGGGGGGAAGAGGCTGAGGGGGGGGGAAGAGGCTGAGGGGGGGGGAAGAGGCTGAGGGGGGGGGAAGAGGCTGAGGGGGGTGAGGGATGAGGCTGAGGGGGGTGAGGGATGAGGCTGAGGGGGGTGGGAGTGAGGCTGAGGGTGGTGAGGAGTGAGGCTGAGGATGGTGAGGGGGGTGATGCTGCGGGTGGTTGGGGTGGGGGGGGGTGATGCTGAGGATGGTGAGGGGGGTTATGCTGAGGGTGGTGAGGGAGGGTGATGCTGAGGGTGGTGAGGGAGGGTGATGCGGTGGTGAGGCTGAGGGTGGTGGGGGTTCGTAGGCTGAGGGTGCTGAGGCTGAGGGTGGTGGGGGTGCTGAGGCTGAGGGTGGTGGGGGTGCTGAGGCTGGTGGGGTGGTGAGGCTGAGGGTAGTGAGGGGGTGAGGCTGAGGGTGGTGGGGAGGGTGGTGAGGCTGAGGGTATTGGGGAGGGTGGGGAGGCTGAGGATATTGGGGAGGGTGGGGAGGCTGAGGTTATTGGGGAGGGTGAGGAGGTTGAGGGTGGTGTGGGGTGCTGAGGGTTGTGGGGTGCTGAGGGTGGTGGGGAGAGTGGTGAGGGTGGTGAGGCTGAGGGTGGTGGGGAGGGTGGTGAGGCTTAAGTTGGTAGGGAGGCTGTGGGTGGTGAGGCTGAGGGTGGTGGGGAGGGTGGTGGGGCTGAGGGTGGTATGGAGGGTGATGAGGCTGAGGGTGGTGGGGAGAGTGGTACATACAGACACACAAACTTCTTCCTCACTAGCAGGCAGACAGACAGACACACACACACACAGACACAAGCACATTAAGCAAGCCTACCTGTCACTGGAGGCTGTTGCTGGGGGTCAGGCAGCCATCTTTCATCCTTTCCAGCAGCAGCTCCTGGAGATAGCTTTGTTCAGACTGGTGGGGTGAGGCTATGCCCAGAATGCTGTGTTCAGTCTGAGGGGGTGGGGCCATGCATAGATTGTGTGTTCAGTCTGAGGAGGTGGGGTCATGAACAGATTACTGTGTTCAGTCTGAGAGGGTGGGGCTATGGCAGATCACTATTTTCAATCTGAATCCTCAGACGAAATATAGTGACTCCAGAGTGCTGCAGCCTGTGCTCCAATCAGACAAACACCTGGCAGGAGATAGGGATGGGGCTTTTAACAGAGTAGGTGCCCCATCAGGCAAGTGCCTAAGCTGCTTAACAAGAAATCTGTCCCTCACTCTCGATATTTTCTGATGATATTTGAATTATTTGAATTGAATCATTTCCTTTTTTCCACAGGCGACTTTTTCCAGGAGCGTAGAAACAAGAAAGGGAAAATCATCTGCCCCAATGAAGTCAGAAATAAATAGTTCCACTCCAGGAAAGGTAACAGAATAAAAAATATTTCATATATATATATAGGATATATTTCATATATATATAGGATACCAGTAGAGAGCACTCAGTCTTTCAAGGTAAATTTCATCTGTTGCTTTATTGAGCAATTACAAATTCATACAACGTTCCAGTCGACATTAAAAGACCGGGAGCATTGAGTGCTGAGACCTGGGATGTGTATATATATATATATATGTTCCTTTACTGCAGAGTGCCCCCACGGAATCTGTATATGCAGCGGGGTTTTTTATAAACTGCTGCATGTACAGAGTTTATTCCCTTTGCTGTAACTCTTCTTCCAACAAAGTCATTGATCTTTCATTATTTAGTCCAGGACACTATTTATATGCAATCAATGTCATTCATTAGCCAAGAGTGTCCAGCTGATGGACTCAGCCAAAGAATGACTGATGGGACCAGCCATTTGAGGACCCTTGGCATCGTGCAGAGACCCATGTTAGAGGCCAAACCATTGCAAAAAAAGCTGTAGTTGTTATGATGCTTGGAGTAACTCTTTAAACCATAAGGCTTTCAATCCTTATAATGCCACCTGCAAAATAAATTGGGAACATTGGAAAATTCAATTGAGTTTGCTCCATTTTATTAACAATTAACAGGCCATGGGAGAGCAAACCTGTGGTGTTACATGGTCCTTGGAAATTCAGTCCATTATGCGACTTGTAGGAGAAGCAAAATTAATCAATTCACATATTTAAAATGGTGACTTGGTAGCGTATGGCAGTTCATTTACTTTTTCTAAGACCTTTTCAGATTTCTAAAGGAGTAAGTTAAATAACATACAGTACCATAGAGAATCTCACCTTCTTCAAGGTGCAATGCTTGTCCTCTGTTTTTCTCTATATTGTTATAAGCCAACTGCAATTGCTCCTTAAAACAATGAAATGTATTTCTTATATAGCACATATTTAAGATGACTATATATATTTATGTATATATATATATATATATATATAAATCCCAGTAAACTGAATATATAAATCCCAGTAAACAGAAAGCACTCAAGTGTCTTTGTAGTATAGTAAAATTTTACTTTTAACCCCTTAAGACCGAGCGTTCTATGTCGTCCTTATTTAGATGGCTCTAAAAGCCGCAGGACGGCATAGAACGCCCTGCGATCTTATGTACTTACCCGGTCGCCGGCAATCACACGCCGACGATCACGGTATGGAAACTCACCTGGGAGCCCAGGGAGTCCCCCTCCGCCCTCTTCAGCCCCCCTGGGCCATGTGATCGCGAGGTCCTTGCAAGGACCTCGCGCTCATATGGACGGCAAAGCTAATTTGCTAGCACTATATTTAACCCTGTAACTTTCCAAGACAACATAAAACCTGTACATGGGGGGGTACTGTTTTACTCGGAAGACTTCGCTGAACACAAATATTAGTGTTTTGAAACAGTAAAATGTATTACAACGACGATATCGTCAGTGACAGTGAAATTTTTTGCATTTTTCACACACAAATGGCACTTACACTGATGATATAATTGTTGTGATATGTTTTACTGTTTTGAAACACTGATATTTGTGTTCAGCGAAGTCAAGTTCAGTTTTTTCACATTAAAATTCGCCAGGTTGGTTATGTTGCCTTTGAGACCTTACGGTAGCCAAGGAATGAAAATTACCACCATGATGGCATACCATTTGCAATAGTAGACAACCCAGGGTATTGCAAATGGGGTATGTTCAGTCTTTTTTAGTAGCCACTTAGTCACAAACACCGGCCAAAATTGGCGTTCAAATTAGTTTTTTGCATTTTCAAATATTAACACTAACTTTGGCCAGTGTTTGTGACCAAGTGGCTACTAAAAAAGACTGGACATACCCCATTTGCAATACCTTGGGTTGCCTACTTTTGCAAATGGTATGTCATCATGGGGGTAATTCTTATTCCTGGGCTACCATATGGTCTCAAAGGCAACGTAACCAATCTGGTGAATTTCAATGTGAAAAAAATGAAAAATGGAACACGTTATATTTGACCCTGTAACTTCCCAAAACACCATAAAATCTGTACATAGGGGGTACTGTTTTACACGTGAGATATTGCTAAATACAAATATGTGTATTTTATTGCAGTAAAAGCAAACAGTATTTTGACATTCACAGTTAAAATTGCACGTAGAACTAAGAAAATTTAAACAAATCTTATTTTCTCCAATTTTTTTATATTTTATTCATATTAAATTATGTGTCATATCTAAATATTTGATGTTAACCCTTTAAGTCCGGAGGACGTACTATTACGCCACGCAGAAACCGGCTCTAAACGCCGGCGGGCGTAATAGTACGTCCTCGCTTTTATTGCCGCCCACGTGGCCGGCGGTATTCTCCCGCTGCAGATCGCGGTCGTGGGGGATGCCTGGCCCCCCGGGCAACCCCCCCTGTGGCCGGTGACCGCGATCTGCAGTCTCTGATCGCAGTGACAGGCTGTCACTGCGATCTCAAAGCACTCTGATCGCAGTGACAGCCTCTCACTGCGATCAGTGTTACATGTGTCAGCCTAATGGCTGATACATGTAACAGGCGCCATGATCCCCCTGCAGATTGGTAGGGGGGAGTGCTTGTACCACCCAGGCACTCCCCCCCTGTGGTCAATTACCCAATCTGCAGGAGGTGATCACAGTGACAGCCAGTCACTGTGATCACTGTTAGCATGTGTCAGCCAATGACCTCAGGTCACTGGCTGACACATTGTCTCTGCCCCTCACCTCACTTCGATCTGAGAGAGAGAGGCAGAGACATCGTTGTTTTCCAGCTCCTGTAAAAAGAAAAGTTTTATTACTTTTCTAAAAGTTTAAATTTTTTTATTTTTTTTACCCTTTCAGAGCTGATCACAGCATATTACTGTGATCAACCTGATTAGGGTATTTATTTATTTATTATTATTTTTTGGATCAAAAAAAAATTATTTCTAATTTTTTTTGACCCTTTGTGTCAGTCGCAGCAACCCAAATCTCCATTACCCTTTCCCCGCTGCCGTGATCACTATACTGTACAGTATATCTGCTGTACAGTACTGTATCAGTGATCACTGTGATCAGAGGGCTCTCTGATCAGACTGACCTTTTTTAGGGTTATTTTTACAGATCAAAAAATAACCCTTTCAGTTTTAAAAACTTTTTTGGGTCAAAAAAATTATTTCTAATTTTTTTTGACCCTTTGTGTCAGTTGCAGCAACCCAAATCTCCATTACCCTTTCCCCGCTGCCGTGATCACTATACTGTACAGTATATCTGCTGTACAGTACTGTATCAGTGATCACTGTGATCAGAGGGCTCTCTGATCAGACTGACCTTTTTTTTTTTTTTTTTTTTTTTTTAGATAATAACATTCTTTAAGAAAGAGCATATCTATACGGTTAAGGTTGTCAACAATTTCATGACTCATGTGTTCGCCCTGGGGTCGGTTGATGCTATTCAACTTGTGGTTATCCACATTACCTAAGGGGCAACTCGTGTGACCGCTGGGGGATGCTGTGTCCTGTGGTATTCAGAGTCAAACAGTTAGCTCTCGTTCACTATGGGTAACGTGCTGTCCGCTTGGTCAAGGCCCCCTCCCAGTTCTGACCCCAAGTCCTATTTGTGTAATGTCCCCTTTTCCCCGGTGTGCGGTCGGTTGTGTGTGCTGTGTCCTCTGTCGACGGTCAGGTCGTGGACTATCAGTTAGCCTGCGGCCAAAAAAAAATAGGGACCTCGGTGTTTCAGATTACAAGCTGCTACCCTGATGCCTATTCTGCCCTCTGAGAGCGTCGCTTAAAGACATAGGGCTTTGAATAGTCAACCATGCAGTGCCCGCCACCCACAACATGAGATAAAAACTTGCAAATGTATGCGACAAGATTCACGGTATCAGCAAGATAACTATCAACAGTAAGTCCAGAAATGACGAACAGTGGTTACCAATAAAAGGTTTTGAGAGTGTCTCTCTGCTATACATGTCCAGTGACATAACCGTAAAGGATCGATTAGCGGGTAATACCGTTCAGATAATCATAGTCGCCGACATGTAGTAAAAAGGCCGATGTTAATATGTGCGGTTCTCCGCTGCTATCAGTTCCCTGGAGAGGGGTAAGTGGCTGACACTGTCTCACCCCATCAGTGCGGTGCGGGGATTTGCTGGCGTGGCTTACCCCGTTTCGTCTCAGCTCTGATTCCCCCTTCTTGCTCTCCTTCCCCGCCAGTGATGTCCTTGGACCTTTTATGTCCCTGAATTAAAGGCGATGCCTTCAGCTGCTGTAAGTCCTTCAGGAATTTTGTGGGGTCTTCGTCCGGTGATAGCGTTAGTACATTGTCTTTATAGGGTACAACCAGTGTACCTGCTGCTCCCCATCGGTAGCGGATGCCGCTATCTCTTAGCTGGCTCGTGATTGGCATGAGTTTACGTCTCTCCATCAGGGTGAAGAAGGGGAGATCGTCGAAAACCCTAATACTGTGATTATCAACAGCGGTGGAGGGCGATTTTCGGGAGTGGGCCATAAGCGCCGCCTTGACCGAAACATCCCTGGTAATGGCAATGATGTCTCTAGGGGCGTCCGCTGGGGCTGTTGGGGCCTTTCGGATCCTGAAAGCCGTGGTTATCGGCCGTGCCTCGCCCTCTCGCTTAGCACCCATAGACTCTGCAACTTTATTTGCGTACTCCAGTAGGGCTTCAGGGCCTACATCTTCAGGGGCTCCTCTAAGACGCACATTTCTCTTCCGATGGCGTGTTTCTATCGATGTGACAGTGCGGGTGAGGCTCTGAAGTTGCTGTGACAAGACCTCCACCCTTGCTGTGGTCTCTGTGAGTACCAAGTCTCTATTAGTTTCTCGTGCTTCTACTGCCCCTAGACGCGTTGTGATGTTTGCCACCTCTGCCTGTACCCCTGCGAGGTCGGATTTCCAAACCTCCCGCAGGTCTAATAATAGCTTTTTGATGTCACCTTTCGTGGAGGGCGAGTCATCTGAGTCAGAGTCCCCTAGTCTGTACACTGCGGTGACCTGACGCTCGGTTTGGGGGTCTTCGCCGTCGCTGGACGCATCCGACTCACTGGCGCTGCTAGGCCTGTCCGGCGCCATCTTTGGCTGCGAGGGGTGCTGCGGCCTGTCAAAGGATCGCCTGATGTCGGGTTGGTGAGAGCCCTCCGTGCGGACAAGCTTCTTGTTTTTTCGCCCCATCTCTCTGGGGGGGGTTCCGCTCTAGTTGTACCTCGAATTAGAGGACTTTGTGTCGTAATTTTGTGGCGTTTTAGCAGGTTTTGTGTGTTTTTGAGCGGGAGCTCCACACATACACGTCTTGCTCGCTCTGTTGCTTGGCCACGCCCCCAGACTGACCTTTTTTAGGGTTATTTTTACAGATCAAAAAATAACCCTTTCAGTTTTAAAAACTTTTTTGGGTCAAAAAAATTATTTCAAATTTTTTTTGACCCTTTGTGTCAGTTGCAGCAACCCAAATCTCCATTACCCTTTCCCCCGCTGCCGTGATCACTGTACTGTACAGTATATATGCTGTATGGTACTATATCAGTGATCACTGTGATCAGAGGGCTCTCTGATCAGACTGACTTTTTTTTTTAGGGTTATTTTTTTCAAAACTTAAAAATAACCCTTTCAGTACTGATCGCAGCTGCCTATACTGTGATCAGTACATTTATTTTATTTTTGAGGGTGGGTAGTGCGTGTTAGGCAGGTAGTTAATTAATTAGCCCCTTAGTTAGCCCCTTTCACTTAATTAATTTTTCCCCCTAGAATGGCACGTCGCTACTCAGCCGAGGAGGCGTATGCCATTCTGGCAGGCAGTGATAGTGACACTCTGCAAGACAGTGACACTATCACTGCCTCTGACATTGAGCCTCTGAGTGAGACCTCAAGTGATGGTGCCCCACCACCACTCACAAGAGGACGCTCAGAATGCCCAATGCCAGAGGGAGACTGGGTGCCTTCAAACATGATGGCACCAGAAATACCGCCGTTCACTGTTACACCTGGCATCACTGTAACAGTGGACGACTGCGAGCCAATTCGTTTTTTTGAGCTCTTTATGTCTGTTGATGTATTTGAGCTCATGGCTCAGCAAACAAATTTGTTTGCTATGCAGTATCTCTCTGCACATCCGGGGTCCCATCATAATCGCAGGAATATGTGGAGACCCACGGATGTCGCAGAGATGAAGCGGTTTTGGGCTTTAACCCTAATGATGGGTATTGTTAAAAAGCCCAGTATCAGGTCCTACTGGAGCAAGCAACGCATCCTGGCTACACCTCTTTTCCCTGAGGTTATGCAGAGGGATCGCTATCTGCGACTGCTGCGATTCCTTCATTTTAATGACAACTCACTGTGTCCCCCTAGAAATGACCCACTGTTTGACAGGCTCTATAAAATTCGGCCCTTTATCCAACTCCTGTCAGACAGATTTTCTGAAAATTATATCCCCGAGAAAGATATTTCAATTGACGAGTCCCTTATGAAATTCAAAGGTCGACTGCTATTTAAGCAATACATTCCCTCTAAGCGGTCCCGATATGGTGTTAAATTTTATAAATTATGCGAATCCTGTACTGGTTACACATGGGCGTTTCGCATTTACCAGGGGAAGGATAGCCATCTTGACCCACCAGGATGCCCTGATTCTGTGGGTACAAGTGGCAAGATTGTTTGGGATCTAATCCTTCCCTTGTTGAATAAGGGATATAGGCTATGGGTTGACAATTTTTATACCAGTGTACCGTTATTTAAAAATTTATATTACTTTGAAACCCTAGCCTGTGGCACAGTGAGGAAGAATCGCAGGGGTTTCCCCCAAACCCTGGCAAGAGGCAGAAGTAGTAGAGGTTCCTCTTCAGCCCTCCGCCAGGATGAGTTGCTTGCCCTTCGTTTCACAGATAGGAAGGATGTATACATGCTGTCTACAATGCATGACGAAAGTACAGTGCCAGTGTCTGTGAGAGGTAGCACTGAGCGTTTGGAAAAGCCGAAGTGCATTGTAGACTACAGCAAGTTTATGGGGGGAGTAGACTTGGCTGACCAATGCATACAGCCCTATCTAGTGAACCGGAAAAGTAGGACCTGGTACAAGAAAATTGCAATCTACGTGACCCAGATTGCAATTTTCAATGCCTATGTGCTCTATAAAAAAGAGGTCATAGGTAAGCCCTGCCCTTTCCTAGACTTCACTCTTAGCCTTTTGTCTCATTTATTATTTACCCAGCCCCCCAATCCCACTTTGGGATCAGTAGATCTCCAAAGACTTTGTGGCAGACACTTCCCTTCCCGAATTCCTGCCACCGCACGTAAAATAAATACCCAAAAAAGGTGCCGTGTTTGCTACACGAAAGGAGTCCGAAAGGACTCTAGTTATTATTGCCCAACCTGCCCATCTCAACCCGGCCTCTGCATAGCAGACTGTTTCAAAGTCTACCATACAGAGCTGAACTTCTAAATCACTCTGTATGGGACTTTGGCAGTTTGTTTGCTTGATTTCCCTGGATTACTGACCTCGGCTTGTCCTGACTACGCTTTGTTAGCTGCCTGTACCGACCCATTGGCTTGCTTTACCGACTACTCTTACTTCTGGATTCCCTTGACCTTGGCCTGTCCCTGTTTACGCTAGCCATTCTAAAGTGGCTACACCAAACAACTCAAATTACTACAATTGTAGTATTTGAAATGTGCCTTCACAAAAAAAAAGCAAAAAACTAATCACAGGGTTAATGCTACAGAGTCAAAGATTTATCTGCCTCTCTCTGCCTTCAGATCAAAGTGTATGTGGGGGTACTGTTCTATTCCTGTGGTATAATAAAAACCTTGAAACATTTTACATGTGTTCTATTCAGAAGACCGTGTTCAATCAAAATACTGAGGGTTTAGTGCACTAACTAATACCAGGATTATGACATTTCTAGTGAAAATCCAATTTATGTGATTAACCCCTTAAGGACACATGACGTGTCTGACACGTCATGATTCCCTTTTATTCCAGAAGTTTGGTCCTTAAGGGGTTAAAAAGATAAAACTTAAAAGTAGATTTCGCTACATGGGCCCAGCATTTCTGTTAAAATGGCTAGACCAAACATCTCAAGGTCTGCATTTTGTGGTACTCTGGGTTGCCTACTTTTGAAAATGGTATGCCATAACGGTGGAAATGTTATTACCCAGGCTGCCATGCTCTCTGAATAGCCACATAGGCCCAGAAAATCACTTTGCCAAACTTACAAGCTAAAAGGGCATCTAATATATTTTGCCTTGTACTTATTGGAAAAATCTGAAATAATGATACGTGGGGGTACCGTTATATTCAGAAGACAGTGTTCAATCAAAATACTGAGGTTTTAGTGCACTAATACCAGGATTATGACATTTCTAGTGAAAATCCAATTTATGTGATTAAAAAGATAAAACTAAAAGTAGATATCGCTACATGGGCCCAGCATTTCTCTTAAAATGGCTAGACCAAACATCTCAAGGTCTGCATTTTGTGGTACTCTGGGTTGCCTACTTTTGAAAATGGTATGCCATAACGGTGGAAATGTTATTACCCAGGCTGCCATGCTCTCTGAATAGCCACATAGGCCCAGAATATCACTTTGACAAATTTCCAACTTTGAAATCTAATATTTTGTCCCCGTGACTACCCCCCAAAAAACAGAAAATCTGGTACATGGGGGTACTGTTATATTCAGGAGACAATGTTTAAAAAAAATAGTGAGGCTTTGTTGCAATAACTCATACCAGGAATAGGAAATGTCCTGTGAAAAGTGAGTTCATGTGTGGAAAAAAGCACAAATAAATCTATTACCGCTATGTGGGCCCTTCATTTCTGATAAAGTGGTTAGACCAAACATCTCAAATGATGCCATTTGTTATACTTTGGGTTGCCTACTTTTGAAAATGGTATGCCATAATAGTGGAAATGTTATTACCCAGGCTGCCATGCTCTCTCAAAAGCGAGATAGGCCCAGAAAATCACTTTGCCAAAATTCAAACTTTGAAATGGACATCTCATATATTTGTCCCTGTGACTCCCCCAAAAAACAAAAAATCTGGTACATGGGGGTACTGTTATATTCAGGAGACAATGTTAAAAAAAATAGTGATGCTTTGTTCCAAGAACTCATACCAGGAATAGGAAATGTCCTGTGAAAAGTGAGTTCATGTGTGGAAAAAAGCACAAATAAATCTATTATCGCTATGTGGGCCCTTCATTTCTGATAAAGTGGTTAGACCAAACATCTTAAAATGCACCATTTGAAATACTCTGGGTTGCCTACTTTTGAAAATGGTATGCCATAATAGTGGAAATGTTATTACCCAGGCTGCCATGCTCTCTCAAAGGCAAGATAGGCCCAGAAAATCGCTTTGACAATTTTCAATGTTGAAAACCAAAAATGGACAGGCGGTATTTTTGACCGTGTAACTTTCCAAAACCCCATAAAACCTATACATGGGGGGTACCATGGCGCTCGTGAGACATCACTGAACAGAACTAGGAGTGTTTCAGGGCAGTAAACTATATACTAACAATAATATTATCAGTGAAAGTACAGATTTTATGTAAAAAATGCAAAAAAAACAAACAAACGCTAACTTTGGCTAGGGTTTGTGCCCAAGTGGCTACTACAAAAGACTGGGCATACCCCATTTTGAATACCCTGGGATGTCTACTTTTTCAAATGGTATGCCATGATGGGGGTAAATTTCATTTTGTGGCCGCCATACGGTCTCAAAGGCGGCCTTGTCACAGCAGACTAATCTGACAAATTTGAATGTGAAAAAGCATATATGGATAAGCCTCATATATGACCCTGTAACTTTCAAAAACCCCATAAAACCTATACATGGGGGGTACCATGGCGCTCGTGAGACATCACTGAACAGAACTAGGGGTGTTTCAGGGCAGTAAACTATATACTAACAATAATATTATCAGTGAAAGTACAGATTTTATGTAAAAAATGCACAAAAAAAAACAAACGCTAACTTTGGCTAGGGTTTGTGCCCAAGTGGCTACTACAAAAGACTGGGCATACCCCATTTTGAATACCCTGGGATGTCTACTTTTTCAAATGGTATGCCATGATGGGGGTAAATTTCATTTTGTGGCCGCCATACGGTCTCAAAGGCGGCCTTGTCACAGCAGACTAATCTGACAAATTTGAATGTGAAAAAGCATATATGGATAAGCCTCATATATGACCCTGTAACTTTCAAAAAACCCATAAAACCTATACATGGGGGGTACCATGGCGCTCGTGAGACATCACTGAACAGAACTAGGGGTGTTTCAGGGCAGTAAACTATATACTAACAATAATATTATCAGTGAAAGTACAGATTTTATGTAAAAAATGCAAAAAAAACAAACAAACGCTAACTTTGGCTAGGGTTTGTGCCCAAGTGGCTACTACAAAAGACTGGGCATACCCCATTTTGAATACCCTGGGATGTCTACTTTTTCAAATGGTATGCCTTGATGGGGGTAAATTTCATTTTGTGGCCGCCATACGGTCTCAAAGGCGGCCTTGTCACAGCAGACTAATCTGACAAATTTGAATGTGAAAAAGCATATATGGATAAGCCTCATATACGACCCTGTAACTTTCAAAAACCCCATAAAACCTATACATGGGGGGTACCATGGCGCTCGTGAGACATCACTGAACAGAACTAGGGGTGTTTCAGGGCAGTAAACTATATACTAACAATAATATTATCAGTGAAAGTACAGATTTTATGTAAAAAATGCAAAAAAAACAAACAAACGCTAACTTTGGCTAGGGTTTGTGCCCAAGTGGCTACTACAAAAGACTGGGCATACCCCATTTTGAATACCCTGGGATGTCTACTTTTTCAAATGGTATGCCATGATGGGGGTAAATTTCATTTTGTGGCCGCCATACGGTCTCAAAGGCGGCCTTGTCACAGCAGACTAATCTGACAAATTTGAATGTGAAAAAGCATATATGGATAAGCCTCATATACGACCCTGTAACTTTCAAAAACCCCATAAAACCTATACATGGGGGGTACCATGGCGCTCGTGAGACATCACTGAACAGAACTAGGGGTGTTTCAGGGCAGTAAACTATATACTAACAATAATATTATCAGTGAAAGTACAGATTTTATGTAAAAAATGCAAAAAAAACAAACAAACGCTAACTTTGGCTAGGGTTTGTGCCCAAGTGGCTACTACAAAAGACTGGGCATACCCCATTTTGAATACCCTGGGATGTCTACTTTTTCAAATGGTATGCCATGATGGGGGTCAATTTCATTTTGTGGCCGCCATACGGTCTCAAAGGCGGCCTTGTCACAGCAGACCAATCTGACAAATTTGAATGTGAAAAAGCATATATGGATAAGCCTCATATACGACCCTGTAACTTTCAAAACCTATACATGATGGGGGTAATTTTCATTTCTGGGCTGCCATACGGTCTCAAAGGCAACCTAGGCCACTCAAACCAATCTGTCAAATTTCTATGTAGAAAATAAAATAATGGACAAGCCGTATATTTGACCCTATAACGTTCCAAAACCCCCAAAAAAACCTATACATGGGGGGTACTGTTTTAATCGTGAGACATTTCTGAATACAAATATTATGTTTTATTGCAGGAAAACCGAACAGTATTCTGACATTAACAGTTAAATTGCCATGCTGAAATTGAAAAATAACAAGATTTCTTTAATTTTTCAAGTTTTTTAGATTTTATTCATATAAAATGGAGTTCCATATGTGAATGTTTGATATGAAATGAAAGCTCTGTTTCTCCTGAACAAAATGATATATAATAAGTGTGGGTGCACTTAGTATGAAAGAGGTAAATTATTGTTGAACAGACATATAGTAAAATCCTGTGGTTTGTTTACATTTTTTTCTGTTCACAACTTGTACATTTGGCTGCGGTGTTAAGGGGTTAAATATATATATAATTATTGTTATATATATATTTATAAATAATATAAAAAAAAAATATGTAAATACGTAAAAAAATTAAATAAAAAAAATAATTAAAAATAAAATATTAAAAAATATATAGATGTGTTTTATTTCGTTCTAACTGTATTGTGATATTAACCCCTTAAGACCGCAGCCAAATGTACAAGTTGTGAACCAAAAAAAATGTAAACAAACCACAGATTTTGACTATATGTCTGTTCAACAATAATTTACCTCTTTCATATTAAATGCACCCACACTTATTATATATCATTTTGTTCAGGGGAAACAGGGCTTTCATTTAACATCAAATATTTAGGTATGGAACATAACGTAATATGAATAAAATATAAAAAAATGAGAGAAAATATGATTTTTTTTAAATTTTCTTAGTTCTATGTGACATTCTAACTGTGAATGTCATAATACTGTTTGCTTTTACTGCAATAAAATACACATATTTGTATTCAGCGATGTCTCACGTGTAAAACAGTACCCCCTATGTACAGGTTTTATGGTGTTTTGGGAAGTTACAGGGTCAAATATAGCATGTTACACTTTTCAGTTTTTTCACATTGAAATTTGCCAGTTTGGTTATGTTGCCTTTGAGACTGTATGGTAGCCCAGGAATGAAAATTACCCCCATGATGGCATACCATTTGCAAAAGTATACAACCCAAGGTATTGCAAATGGGGTATGTCCAGTCTTTTTTAGTAGCCACTTGGTCACAAACACTAGCCAAAGTTAACGTTAATATTTGTTTGTGTGTGAAAAATGCAAAAAACTAATTTGAAAGCCAATTTTGGCCAGTGTTTGTGACTAAGTGGCTACTAAAAAAGACTGAACATACCCCATTTGCAATACCTTGGGTTGTCTACTTTTGCAAATGGTATGCCATTATGGAGGTAATTCTTATTTCTGGGCTACTATACGGTCTCAAAGCCAACGTAACCAATCTGGCGAATTTCATTGTGAAAAAACTGAAACGCAAGCCTTATATTTGACTCTGTAACTTTTGAAAACACCATAAAACCTGTACATGAGGGGTACTGTTATACTCAGGAGACTTTGCTGAACACAAATATTTGTGTTACAAAACAGTAAAAAGTATGACAGCAAAAATATCGTCAGTGTAAGTGCCGTTTGTGTGCGAAAAAGGCAATTAATTTCACTTTCCCTGACGATATCATTGTTGTAATAAATTTTACGGTTTTGAAACACAAATATTTGTATTCAGCGATGTCTCCCGAGTAAAACAGTACCCCCCATGTACAGGTTTTATAGTGTCTTGGAAAGTTATAGGGTTAAATATAGTGCTAGCAAATTAAATTCCCTATACTTTCGGCCTGGGTTGTTAGGCAGGTCCCGCTAATTGTAATTAATTAGGATACCTAATTATGTAAAATTATTACATAAATATATATGTAAAATTATTATATATACTCGTGTGTGTGTATATATATATATATATATATATGTATATATATGTATATAATTTTTTTACTATTATTTTTATTTATATATAGGTATACATATAGTGATGTATACGTATATACTTGGGTATATACATATATATATTATTTCGTTCTACGTGTATTTTGATATCTATATATATATATATATATATATATATATATATATATATATATATATATATATATAGAGATATATATTATCAAAATACAGTTAGAATGAAATTACACACATATATATTTTTAATTATTTATTTTTTTATTTTAATTTTTTTTACGTATTTACATATTTTTTTATTATATATATATATATATATAAAATTATAATTATGTATATATTTAATCAATATCCTTCTACGTGTATTTTGATATTAATATATATATATATATAATTATATATATAAATATTAAAATACACTTAGTGTATGTGTAAATGTGTGCGTATATATATATATTATATATAGATCATATATATAATATATATATAAATGATGTAAGTGTATTTTATTTTTAACTTTAATTTTTATTTTTTTTTTACATTAAGGGGTTAATAGGGGAGGAGAGGGGCAGAGACAGTGTCAGCCAGTGATTTTACATCACTGGCTGACACACAGGATCAGTGATCACAGTGACAGGCTGTCACTGTGATCACCTCCTGCAGATCGCGGTAATTGGCCACAGGGGGAGTGCCTGGGTGGCCAGGCATGCCCCCCACCGCGATCTGCAGGGGGATCCTGCCTGCAGTTACTATGGGTCAGCCAATAGGCTGACACATAGTAACTCTGATCGCAGTGACAGGCTGTCACTGCGATCAGATCGCAGGGAGAGGCTGTCTCTGCATTCAGATCGCAGAGACAGCCTCTCCCTGCGATCATACTCTGCAGATCGCGGTCACTGACCGCAGGGGGACTGCCTGGGGGGCCAGGCATGTCCCCCGACCGCGATCTGCTGCAGAGAATTCCGCCGGCTCCATGTGTCAGCCGATTTTAAAATCGGCTGACACATGGTAAATACCGATCGCAGTGACAGCATGTCACTGCGATCGGAAGCTGCAGACCGCGGTCCCCAGGCACAGGGGGGCTGCCTGGGGGGCCAGGCATGCCCCCCGACCGCGATCTGCAGCGGCCATGTTCCGCCGGCCACGTGGGGGGTAAGACCGCCCAGGACGTACCATGCCGTCCTGCGGCGTTTAGAGCCGCCCAAATAAGGACGGCATGGTACGTCCTGCGGTCTTAAGGGGTTAATATATATATATTTATATCAAAATACACGTAGAACAAAATAATATATATATCTATATACATAAATATATACGTATATATCACTATATATATACCTATATATAAATAAAAAATATTTTAAAAAAATATATATATATATATACGTATATATACACATATGTTCGCCGGCGGACAGTTCGGTACATCACTATATATTTATATCAAAATACATGTAGAACGAAATAATCTATATATCTATATACATAAATATATACGTATATATCACTATATATATAACTATATATAAAAAAATATTAAACAATATATATATATACATATATTAATTCTACACATATATTTATGTAATAATTTTACATAATTAGGTATCCTAATTAATTACAATTAGCGGGACCTGCCTGACAACCCATGCCGAAAGTATAAGGAATTTAATTTGCTAGCACTATATTTAACCCTATAACTTTCCAAGACACCATAAAACCTGTACATGGGGGGTACTGTTTTACTCGGGAGACTTCGCTGAACACAAATATTAGTGTTTCAAAACAGTAAAATGTATTACAACGATGATATCGCCAGTAAAAGTGACGTTTTTTGCATTTTTCACGCACAAACAGCACTTACACGGACGATATTACTGCTGCAATACTTTTTACTGTTTTGAAACACAAATATTTGTGTTCAGCGAAGTCTCCCGAGTACAACAGTACCCCTCATGTACAGGTTTTATGGTGTTTTCAAAAATTACAGCGTCAAAAATAAGGCTTGTGTTTCATTTTTTTCACATTAAAATTCGCCAGATTGCTTACGTTGCCTTTATGACCCTATGGTAGCCCAAGAATGAAGATTACCCCTATGATGACTTACTATTTGCAATAGTAGACAACCCAAGGTATTGCAAATGGGGTATGTCCAGTCTTTTTTAGTAGCCATTTGGTCACAAACACTGGCCATTGGTCACAAACACTGCTTTTTTTTTCTATTGGGTCTTTTTTTTTTTTTTTTAAGGGGTAATGTGCACCTTTATATTCTAATCCTGCTGCACTGGGCATACTCATTATTGGGTTGCTCACTTTATCTCGATCTTTACACTATTTGCATAGTCTAGGTTTCATTTACAAAATGCCTATATGCATAAGAGAGAAAAAGAGAGAGAGAGATAAAAAGAGAGAAAAAAGAGAGAGAAAAGAGAGAGAAAATGGAGAGAAAAAAGAGAGATAAAAGAGAGAAAAGAAAAAAGAGAGAAGAGAGAGAGAAGGAGAGAGAGAGAAGGAGAGAGAGAGAGAAGGAGAGAGAGAAGGAGAGAGAGAGAGAAGGAGAGAGAGAGAGAAGGAGAGAGAGAGAGAAGGAGAGAGAGAAGGAGAGAGAGAAGGAGAGAGAGAAGGAGAGAGAGAAGGAGAGAGAGAGAAGGAGAGAGAGAGAAGGAGGAAGAGAGAAGGAGGAAGAGAGAAGGAGGAAGAGAGAAGGAGGAAGAGAGAAGGAGGAAGAGAGAAGGAGGAAGAGAGAAGGAGAGAGAGAAGGAGAGAGAGAATGAGAGAGAGAAAAGGAGAGAAAGAGAGAGAATGAGAGAGAGAAAAGGAGAGAAAGAGAGAGAAAGAGAGAAAGAGAGAAGGAGAGAAGGAAAGAAAGAGAGAAAGAGAGAGAGAGAGAGAGAGAGAGAAACATACATGTGTATACATTTGGAAGCAGTGTGGTTTTCCTGCTGAGTAACGAATATAAATCAAATATTGCACAAAACACCTAGAACAAATAAAGAAAACAAAATCTAATGTTAATTATTCAGCTTCTCTCCCCTCAGAACTGTATCATGCTGATACATGTTTTATTTATTAGCTAAGCTCTCCTTTCTATCACATTTTCTCCAGCAGCAGAGGTGCCAATCATCTGTCCCCACTTGTCATGTGATTGCTGATTTCAAATGTAGATGTTTTTACCACATATGGTTCAAAGATCTTGAGGAATTTCCAGTTATAGAATGTAACAGGAATGCCTGTTTTCGTTTTCTTCTATTAAACAACACCGTCAATTAGCTATTTTAGTAAATTATTTAATTGCATTTGTTTTTTTTTAATCTCCTTGACTTTTTATTAATAATGCACTACTGTAATCTTAAATTGCTTCTGATGTTTGAGCATATTATAAATGTAAACCCTTCACTACCTGTGTATTGTTATGCATGACGTTACATTTTTGATTGTAGATTGCTATTATAAAAATAAAAGCATAGAAATTTGCCTAATTTAAATGCTCTATTGCGTTGTTGCAGGAATAGTGTGAGGATTTTAGAGGTTATATGGCCTTATGTTGCAATACTTCAGATTCTGAAATATTTGCATAGAATAACAAATACTGTATAGCCATATATAGTAGCCATGACAAAATGACAAATTGACAAATTCTCTGTTTTAGCCTTGGAGATTCATTCTTCAACTTGTGATGATCAGCTGATTCCTGAACTCTGAAACACAACTTACACAAAGCAGAAACCAACCGAAATGCCAGTGGCTGAGCATGTTCATTTTGATAAGTGATTCTGAATTCCCCCGTGATGCTAAAAAAAGAGACAATTGAAGAGAAAAAGAGTTGTGATGGCAAGTCACTAAATGAGTGGAGGGGGGAAGGAGAAGCTGTAAAAAAATAAATCTATCAATATATACTATATAAATAATATAGAGAAATTTGTTTTATAGAGAAATGTGTTGACTCTTCCTGTCTTTTCCTCTATTGGTTACTTTTTCTCAAACGATTTGTGAACCAAATAGTGGGAAAATGCTCCTAACAGTGTACTGCAAAATATATCAATAATATTATACTACAATATATTTTTAAGTGCAATGATTGGTCCATTTTCGTGCACTTTTGATATGTCCAATTTGTTTCTCAATTCAGTGTTATTGGTATCAAAATCCTGGCAAGCAAAACCAATATACTCCTGAAAGTCGGGCATCCTGAAAAAGTTCTGTTTTCAGATAGAAATGGGTTTGCCAAGATAAATTTTCTACTCTGTTTATGGATATTTGTAAGAGACCTACGTGCAATGCAAATTTCCCCCACAAAATCACTAGAATATTAAAAGAATGTGTGCAAGTAAGTCCATATACATTAAAGAAACACTCCAAATACCTAAAGCAATTTGGCTTGCTAAAGTGCTTTATATGTGAAGAGTATGTCTTCCTTTTTTTTAATTTAATAAAAAGTGCAGAGTTCAATAGAATTGGTACTTTTATAAATTAACCGTGCTACAGCCACCTGTCAATCAGTCCATTGGTCCTGTTATTTCCTGGTTGTTTAGCTCATAGGGGATAAACTCAAGATACAGACAACTTCCCAAAGAGTGGTGGAGCTAATGTAGATAGGGCCCTATGCAAGTATATTTTTGGACACCCCTATCCCCCCAATCGCAAGTGTGACTAGAAGGTAGACCCCCCTCTGTTGTAAAACTCCCACAATGCTTTGCCTCCTGAGGTTCTACCTTTTGCCCATCCTTGCAGGTTAGTTTTTAGCACTGAGCAGTGTTTGTGTGTTTGAATGTAAGCATGTTTTTGAATCTGAGTATGAGTGAGTGAATGAAGGGGTGTGTTTGTATGCAGTGTTGACTTTTGAATATAGGCATGCATTTGTGTGTAGCGGGATTTTTAAATGCAGTGATATGTTTTTATATAATGTTGGTGTTTAAATACAGAGGTGTATTTGTAGGTAGTGTTGACATTTGAATGAAGAGATGTATTTATGTGCATTGTTGGTGATGCACACACTGACACTCATGAAGATACACAGATGCACACATGCAGATATGAAGACACACAAATATACACCGATGAACAGATACAGAGACACATGCACACACAATGACACACATGCAGGAACACAAACACACACACACACAGATACAAATATACAGCTACGCAGACACAAACACTGACACACATACAGATGCACAGACATGCAGCTACACACACTGAAAAACATAGAGATACACATATATACATACAGATACACACACATACAGACACGCAGACACATATTCAGATACATAGACTGACACACAATAGCACACATGCCACCCTCCTATTTCCTACCTTTTGGGTGCAGGACAGTGGCTTCTGCTGTGGGGAGTAACAGATCGCCTGGCACCCCGACTGGGTACCTCCGTTGACGGATGCTCCTAGTACTTTCCAAGGGCTCCAAGCACTCCACTAGACACCATAACCACCGCAGAACCCACGAACCGCCGCAGCTTGGTTGGGGTCTCGCCGTCTTCCCAAGACCAGGATCTAGCTTCCAGTAGGTAGACCTCTCATAATCCAGAGAGCAGGAACAGGAACAAGCTCTTACAAGAGCTTAGTGGTTTTACTCTAGGGAGTATAGTGATTATAACAATCCCCAGAGTGTAGGTAGTTCTCCAATCCCCCAAACATGAGCCGAAACTTCATGAAGAGTAGAACAAGTCGGAAGCTTTATTGGTACAGGTTGGCTTATAAACAATTCCTCAGGCCAGAGGCACACCCCCTGGACTTGATTGAACACCGCATTACAAACTGTACAGACCAATAAGAACAGAATAACAATATCTGACACTCCCACATACATTAAACAATCCCTCCCCTCTGCCTGTGATATAATTAAGGTAGTTAATGCATTAACCTAATTATCCACAGGCAGTAAAACACACATTTATACAAAGTCTAGAAAACACCCCAAAACATAACATAAATCTTACATCCCATGATAACTCGGATCTGGGTGAACAACATATCCAAAAATCACCCAGATCAGATCAGAGGTTCAGAAATTTTATGGAAGTCATCTTTTTGCCCAGGCGAACCCAGGATTTCATGTCCAAAACAGTTCCATAGATTCACGGCTAAGTGCCGCTGGAGGACCGACCAGGAACTGCGAGGTTTTCATGCCGAAAACAGTTCCAGGGCATTCACAGTCCCCATAAAGTCTATTCGCGGTTTTAGTCCATGCGAACAAGATGGCAAGATGTCGAATGGCGGCCACTTAGACTGTTCGGGAGTTCGAAGAACCAATGTTTAAAGTGTCAATAGGCACAATTAGGGTCTCTCAGCCAAAATAAATTAAAAGGGCCATAGTCACAGGGTAAAAGGCTGGCCAGTAGTCCCCTCCAAGACCCAGTGGCGAAGTTGCTTTCGTCACAGCGGTGGCTCTCCAAACTACTGTACAATAAGGGAGTTGGGCAAGCTCTTTAACAAACCTCCTGTCCTATGTAGAAGGACCTTATCAATCCCCAGGAAAGGAATGGGTCACTTCCCAGTAATTATGGTAGGCATTTTCATCAATATGGCCTTCAAAAATATACATTAAATATTATACTTAATTCATACATAAAATTAAATGAGTTGTGTCCTGGAGCTTTAATTAATTGTTAATTTTTTTGTGGTTTAGTTAGTTTGTGCACTGTCAAGACTTTTCTTTTATTAGGAAAGAAAAAGCATCAAACATGCTACTATGCTCCATTAAATATACACTTTGTATGAATTAATTGGTTAATTATCCTATGCTGTATTATGTTTTCTGTGTTTAAGTCAGCACAAAATCACACCAAGATTAAGTACATATTTTCTCAATTTGAATCAACAGACGTTAAATGTATCTATAATGATTATGCATATAATGCTAATTTGATTACTTTGCATAATTAAACCTAATTAGATACGGTCTATTTGATACTTTATAGCTGACTATTTGAGAACAATATGTTGACAAATCATAAAGAATATACATTTTAGCACTGTCCAAATAGATTCACAGATGACATGCTCAATGCCTCCACAAAATAACTTGATTCATTAATGAAAGAGGTTAATAATTTAAGGCTGAATACATGTAGACATACAATTATTATTTGAATATTAAGATCATGTACTTCACTGCCTGAAGTACTTAGCTCATAATACAATATCTTTAGCAGTGTTCAGTATTGCATAAAGTATGGAAACTATATACGCCTACCTGTCAGTGGTGGAACAAGTAGAGTTGCAGTGGTCGCTATAGCAACCTAGCTCTTGCCTTCCACCTAGGGGAACCCAGACTGGTTGAGTACTCATTATTACATTTTTTTCCTAGTTTGCAAAATTGGAAAGTGCTTCAAACTTGTTTTTTGGTTTTTTTTTTTTTTTTGCTTTGTTTTGGATCAACAGCAAAAACAGATATGAGAAAGGCTGAACTTGATAAATGCACATCTCTTTTCAGCCTATATAACTATGTAACTATGTAAACATGTTCCCTTACAAAAAGAATGCCTGCATAATGTGTATTATTATATAAATCCTTTAAGTCATAAAATGAATAGTTCAAGTAGAAAGTGCGCACAATTGTAAAAAAAAAAAAAAAAAAATCTAAATTTTAATTAGTATTATTTAATTTCTTGGTATATGCAATGAACAAAAACAAAAACCAGTAGGAAATACCAATGTAGGTGCATCTAAAAACAGCAAGGGATAACTGAACAGACAGTCAGCCAGCAACTATTATATATAAACCAGGTAAATATCACCCAATAATTTTTTTTTTTTAAATTCTTTATTTTTGTGGGTATGCAGAATTCAAACTTGTTTTACATCAGGTGCATATATAGGAACATAGGTATACAATACCTTTAGCAGAAAAAAAACGTTGCATATTGGAAATATTAGCACCCTTGCCAATCCACCCTTTTTTCATTTTTAAATATTCGCCTCAAAACCTCCACTTGCTAGACCAATTTAAGCAATACTGCGTGTTTGGAGGTCGCTTGTAACCAGCTATAGGAGCTCAGCTTTAGGATGCAGGAAATAATTTTGCGCACAAGCTCTCAGTTAACGTGCTGATAGTACTGAGGTACTTGGCTAAAACAGGGGAGAAGGGTAGGGGATAGGGGGGGGAGGAAGGGGAGGAGGGAGGAAGGGGGGGGGTTGTCATCTTGTACATAATTGCCGGCTATTTGCTTACGGAGCCAGTTTCAAAAGATGCAAAAACTTTACAAGTTATCAGCGATGTGCAGGTTGTCATTGGGCACATGTCAGAAAATTTAACTTGCTAGGTGAGCTAAACGAAAGAAAAAAGAAAAAAAAAACAGTATACACACAAAGTCAGCGCGTATATCAAATGCAAGGGTTTGTACTGAGAGTCCAATTTGTGGGCCTGCAGTGGAGTGTAGCAAAGGCCAAACATGCCCACAAGAAGAGTCTCAGGTCAGGGAGCCTGTCACCGTCTGTGCTACGGCTCTGGGAGCAAACGGGGAGACGTCCTCCATATTCCATACTGGGCATGCGCCCACCGATGCCGCCGGCATGGAAAGTCCCAACGACTGTAAGAAGGTAGATGCTTCAGTGAGATGCGACATGGATAGCTGCTTTCCGTCTTGTTCCGTCGTGAGGCGGTGTGGGCCCCATTTATATGGGATGGATTTCTCTCTTAGCTGCAAGGTAACTGGACGGAGTGTCCTGCGCCACATGAGGGTCTGTCTGGATAAGTCCCGGTATAGCGTTAGGGTATCACCCTCAAATGAAACTGTAGGTGAGCCTTTTGCCGCTCCCATTAGGGCCCCTCGGTCTGAGTCCCGGATAAATTTAATGAGCACATCACTTGGTGCTTCCTGGGGCGCCTTGGTCGCTTTGGGGAGACGAAAGCAGGAGTCCATTCCTACTTGTTTTGCTTGTTTTGGGACTAATAACGTGGCTATGAGTCTCCTGCAATAATGTGGCAGTTCCCCGGTGCTGATTGTTTCGGGAACTCCTCTGATCCTCAAATTCCTTGCTTTGGCCTTGTCTTCCATGTTGGCCAGTTGGGATGTCAGCGTAGAACATTGTTTTTGCAAGGAGCCCAGGACTCTTCGATGGACCCTACTCGGCTAGTAAGCGTCGAGACCTCACCTCGCACTTGTGCCATGTCCGCGGTGAACATCGCTTTAATTTCTGTCACTAGCGCCTTGATGTCGGCCTTTGTAGCTGGAGCCGCGTCCCCTAGCTCGTGAGGTGGCAGGGACAAGGTTTGTGTCCTCCCGGGAGCGTGAGTAGGAATAAGGTCTGAAGCACTATCCTCGTCCGAGGATTGGGAGGCATAGGCCTCTCTCGGTGCCATCACTGAAATGTTCAGTTTAGCGGGTCTGGAACACGGAGCTGTCGTGTAGTGCGACTTGCTCGCTCAGGCGCTGGCTCCGCCCTCCCACCCAATAATTTAAGGCAAAAATGGAGGCTCTTTTGATATCAGGGCAATACTTAGAAAGCGTCAAAACAACCTTAGGACAATAGCCTGTGATGTCTACTTTATATAAATATATACTTTTGTGTGGCAATTTTGTTTTCTTTTATGGCTATTAAGCTTACAAGACAAACATACCAAATTCTAAAATCGCTCCACATTAAAAGTTTATTTTACTGCTTGTGCTTTGTGACCTGTAACTACCAAAAAAAACTTAAAATCCCAGACACATTATATATTCTGTAAATCAGAAGAACTAAATTAATTTATTTTTAATTACTTTCTTTAACCTGCACTAATTAGGCACACATTATTATTGCAAAACCTGTACAAAAAACACAACATTTCTCTTTGTTTTTTGCATTTTCTGTATTTTTTTTAATAATAAATAAGCATTTATATTTATATATATGTTACATCAAATTAAAGCCCTTTCTGTCCTTTAAAAAACAGTATATAATATGTGTCGGTGCAATAAACGAGAGAGATGCAAATTGCAGTTGAACGCATACAGCAAGAAAATGCAAAAATTGCTTGTGTCTTTAAGCGTAAGACAAGCTTCTGAAGCTGTGTCCTTAAGGGGTTAAATAAAAAAGAGGTATATTTTCCCTTTAATCTTTTTTTTTTTTAAATTCTTTATTTTTCTTGTGCATTTGATTATATAACATAGGTACCTGTATCGCCACGACAGCGTTTACAGGCTTTTCATTGGCATACACAGTCATGGCATAACTTAAACGCACATTTTTTAGACATAAAAGCTAGCATTGCCTGTCTATTGTGTTGGGTCACGGTGAGGCCCCACAGTGTCATACATTAAGCATACTATGATTCCAACATGTACAGTAGCAATTAAAGCCATTTAAACATTGCCTAACTGGCTGAAAATGTTGTTGCGGTTGCTCTTAAGCTTGGCATTACACCAGCGGCGTATTGTTATTTACTGAGCAATAGTGATGTCGCAAACATAAAATTTTCGGTTCGCGAACGGCGAACGCGAACTTCCGCAAATGTTCGCGAACGGGCGAACCGCCATAGACTTCAATGGGCAGGCGAATTTTAAAACCCACAGGGACTCTTTCTGGCCACAATAGTGATGGAAAAGTTGTTTCAAGGGGACTAACACCTGGACTGTGGCATGCCGGAGGGGGATCCATGACAAAACTCCCATGGAAAATTATATAGTTGATGCAGAGTCTGCTTTTAATCCATAAAGGGCATAAATCACCTAACATTCCTAAATTGTTCGGAATAACCTACTTTAAAACATCAGGTATGATGTTGTATCGATCAGGTAGTGTAAGGGTTACGCCCACTTCACAGTGACAGACCAAACTCCCCGTATAACGCACCGCAAACAGTCCATTTGCACAAGGTTGGATACCAAGCTAGCCATGTCCCGTTCCTTGTCCTCACTGATGTCATTGAAGGTCTCTTCCTCCACCCAGCCACGTACAACACCAAGGGTCCCCGAAAGGTGACAACAAGCCCCCTGGGACGCCTGCTGTGTTTGGTCTTCCACCTTCTCAAAGCCACCTTCCTCCTCTGACTCCTCTTCTTCAGACTCCTCTCTCTGCGTTATTATAAGGTGTGTTAAGTAGTACTATTCCTATCAGTTTAATCCCTGTTACATCCCCTATCAGGGGACGTGTATATAAGGCATCAATTTTAGGAAGCGGGAGATGGAAAAACATGCTTGGTCGGTCCTCCTACTTTAAATTTGGGGCACTGCGCATGCAATCTAATGTGCCACCAGATAGGAGTGGTGTGTTAAGTAGTACTATTCTTATCAGTTTAATCCCTGTTACGTCCCCTATCAGGAGACGTGTATATAAGGCATCGATTTTAGGAAGCGGGAGATGGAAAAAGATGTTTGGTCGGTCCTCCTACTTCAAATTTGGGGCACTGCGCGTGCAATCTAATGTGCCACCAGATAGGAGTGGTGTGTTAAGTAGTCCCCCTCATCAGGCCTTTTTTAGTCGAATGTATCGCCTACTGTCAGTCCTTTCGGGATCCATCCCTCATTCATCTTAATAAAGGTGAGGTAATCTAGACTTTTTTGACCTAGGCGACTTCTCTTCTCAGTGACAATACCTCCTGCTGCACTGAAGGTCCTTTCTGACAGGACACTTGAAGCGGGGCAGGCCAGAAGTTTTATTGCAAATTGGGATAGCAGGCCACAGGTCAAGCCTGCACACCCAGTAGTCAAGGGGTTCATCGCTCCTCAGAGTGTCGATATCTGCAGTTAAAGCGAGGTAGTCTGCTACCTGTCGGTCGAGTCGTTCTCTGAGGGTGGACCCCGAAGGGCTGTGGCCATGCGTAGGACTTAAAAAGCTCTGCATGTCCTCCATCAACAACACGTCTGTAAAGTGTCCTGTCCTTGCCGGCGTGGTCGTGGGAGGAGGAGGATTACTTTCACCTCTTCCCCTGTTAGATTCCCATTGTGCTGTGACATCACCCTTATACGCTGTGTAAAGCATACTTTTTAATTTATTTTGGAACTGCTGCATCCTTTCCGACTTGCCATAATTCGGTAACATTTCAGGCACTTTCTGCTTATACCGGGGGTCTAGTAGCGTGGACACCCAGTAGAGGTCGTTCTCCTTCAGCCTTTTTATACGAGGGTCCCTCAACAGGCACGACAGCATGAAAGACCCCATTTGCACAAGGTTGGATGCCGAGCTACTTATGTCCTGTTCCTCATCCTCAGTGATCTCTCTGAAGGTATGTTCTTCCCCCCAGCCACGTACAACACCACGGGTACCAGATAGGTGACAACGAGCACCCTGGGATGCCTGTTGTGGTTGGTCTTCCTCCTCCTCCTCAAAGCCACATTCCTCCTCTGACTCCTCTTCCTCACAATCCTCTTCCAGCGTTGCCGCAGGTCCAGCAAGCGATGCTGATAAGGCTGTTTCTGGTGGTGATGGTGACCACAACTCTTCCTCTTCACGCTCATCTACGGCCTGACCCAGCACTCTTCGCAGGGCACGCTGATGTCGCTGATGGTGCCTTCGGTGCGACTGACTAGGTTTGTCACCTCCTCAAAAGGACGCATTAGCCTACAGACATTGCGCATGAGCGTCCAGTAACGTGGCAAAAAAATTCCCAGCTCTGCAGAGGCTGTCCTAGCACCCTGGTCATACAAATACTCGTTAACTGCTTTTTCTTGTTGGAGCATGCGGTCGAACATTAGGAGTGTTGAATTCAAACGTGTCGGGCTGTCGCAAATCAAGCGCCTCACTGGCATGTTGTTTCCCCGCTGGATATCGGAAAAGTGCGCCATGGCCGTGTAGGAACGCATGAAATGGCCACACACCTTCCTGGCCTGCTTAAGGACGTCCTGTAAGCCTGGGTACTTATGCACAAAGCATTGTACGATCAGATTACACACATGTGCCATGCACGGCACATGTGTCAACTTGCCCAAATGCAATGCCGCCAACAAATTTCTTCCGTTGTCACAAACCACTTTGCCGATCTCCAGTTGGTGCGGAGTCAGCCACTGATCCACCTGTGCGTTCAGGGCGGACAGGAGTGCTGGTCCGGTGTGACTCTCTGCTTTCAGGCACGTCAACCCCAATACAGCGTGACACTGCCGTATCCGTGATGTAGAACAATACCTGGGGAGCTGGAGGGGTGCCGTTGATGTGGAGCAAGACGCAGCAGCAGAAGAGGACTCAGCCGAGGAGGTTATGGAAGAGGATGGAGTAGGAGGAGTAGAGGAGGTGGCAGCAGGCCTGCCTGCAAGTCGTGGTGATGTCACCAACTCCTCTGCAGAGCCACGCATTCCATGCTTGGCAGCCGTCAGCAGGTTTACCCAATGCGCAGTGTAGGTGATATACCTGCCCTGACCATGCTTTGCAGACCAGGTATCAGTGGTCAGATGGACCCTTGCCCCAACACTGTGTGCCAGACATGCCATTACTTCCTTTTGCACAATCGAGTACAGGTTGGGGATTGCCTTTTGTGCAAAGAAATTTCGGCCGGGTACCTTCCACTACGGTGTCCCAATAGCTACAAATTTTTTGAACGCCTCAGACTCCACCATCTTGTATGGTAAAAGCTGGCAGGCTAAGAGTTCAGTCAAGCCAGCTGTCAGACGCCGGGAAAGGGGGTGACTTTGTGACATTGGCTTCTTACGCTCAAACATGTCCTTGACAGACACCTGACTGTGGGCAGATGAGCAGGAACTGCTCAAGGCGAGAGACGGAGGGGAAGATGGTTGAGAGGGGGCAAGGAGGACAGCAGTGGTTAACGTGGCTGAAGATGCTGGACCAGGAGGAGGATGGCGGCTTTGAATTTGTGTGCTGCTTGTACTCATGTGTTGATCCCATAGGCATTTGTGATGTGCGATCATGTGCCTTCGCAAAGCAGTTGTACCTAGGTGGGTGTTGGACTTCCCACGACTCAGTTTCTTTTGGCACAGGTTGCAAATGGCATCGCTGTTGTCAGAGGCAGACACACAAAAAAATGCCACACTGCTGAGTTCTGCAATGACGGCATTCTGGTGGTGGCAACAGCATGCGTTGATTGGCGTGCTGTCTGGCTGACCCCAGGTGCTGATGCATGCTGTCTGACTGTGCCACTAGCTCCTTGCGACGACCTCCCCCTGCTTCCAACTCGTCTCCTCCTCCTCCTCCTCTCTGTCTCCCAATCTGAACTTTCCCCCTGTTCTTCTTCTCTTCTAGCGGGCACCCACGTGACATCCACGGACGCATCGTCATCATCAACCGCTTCACTTGTATCTGACAACTAGCAAAGGAAGCAGCAGTGGGTACAACATCATCATCATCACACCGTACGTGTGTAATGCTGCCTGACTGAGACATGTCCCTGTTATCTACATCCTCATTTCTTCCAACTGATGTGTAAATAACTCCTCTGACATACTAAGTGAAGTGGCTGTGGTGCTAGTGTTGGTGGTGGCGGCAGGCGGGCGAGTGGTAACTTGAGAGGTGCTTGAAGCTAAGCTGGAGGAGGATGGTGCGTCGAGGTTCCGAGCGGAAGCTGTAGAAGATTGGGTGTCCTGTGTTAGCCAGTCAACTATGTCCTCAGAACTTTTCAAGTTCAGGGTACGTGGCCTCTGAACACTGGGCCTTATTCTAGGGCCAAAGGGAATCACAGAACCATGACCACGACGGCCCCTGTGGGGTGGCCTGCCTCTGCCTGTCATTTTTTTTTTGGATTAGTGGTACTATGCATGCAAGCTACTGTGACAACAGATATGAGTGGTGGCACTGGGCAAGTGGGCACAGTATACGCTGCAAGCCTGACACACACGCTGGCAGACAACTAACTGCTATTCAATCTATTACAGTCAAAATTGTATTTTTTTTTTTAAATGTAGACTACTGTTACACCAGATACGAGTTGCACTGGTGTGACACTGTGCCCTGGCAGGCCCTGAAACGCATACTCGTGAAGGAAACTGACTGCTATATATTACAGTCCAAAAAGTTTAGTTTTTTTTTTTAAATGCAAGCTATTGTGACACCAGTAAGTGAGTAATGGCACTGGGCAGGCCCTGAAACGGACACTAGTGAAGGAAACTGACTGCTATTATATTACAGTCAAAATTTTTTTGTTTATGTTAAATTCAAGCTATTGGGACACCAGTGAGTGAGTGGTGGCACTGGGCAAGTGGGCACAGTATGCGCTGTGAGCCTGACACACAGGCTGGCAGACAACTAACTGCTATTCAATCTATTACAGTCAAAATTGTATTTTTTTTTTTAAATGTACACTACTTTTACACCAGATATGAGTTGCACTGGTGTGACACTGTGCCCTGGCAGGCCCTGAAACGCACACTAGTGAAGGAAACTGACTGCTATTATATTACAGTCCAAAAAGTTTTTTTTTTGTTAAATGCAAGCTATTGTAACACCAGATATGAGTGGTGGCACTGGGCAAGTGGGCACAGTATACGCTGCGAGCCTGACACACACGCTGGCAGACAACTAACTGCTATTCAATCTATTACAGTCAAAATTGGATTTTTTTTTTTTTTTTAAATGTACACTACTGTTACACAACATATGAGTTGCACTGGTGTGACACTGTGCCGTGGCAGGCCCTGAAACGCACACTCGTGAAGGAAACTGACTGCTATTTTATTACAGTCCAAAAAGTTTTGTTTTTTTTAAATGCAAGCTATTGTGACACCAGTGAGTGAGTGGTGGCACTGGGCAAGTGGGCACAGTATATGCTGTGAGCCTAACACACAGGCTGGCTGGCAGGCAGGCAACTGCAATTACATTACACAGAAAAAAAAAAAGAAAAGCAGACTGATGTTCTAGCCCTAAAAAGGGATTTTTGGGGGTGCTGTCCTTACAGCAGAGATCAGATGAGTCCTTCAGGACTGTAGTGGACACTGAATACACTAGCCTAGCTATCAATTTCCCTATCAAATCAGCAGCAGCTACACTGTCTCTACTCGCACTAAGAATGCAGCTTCACAACGAATGTAAAATGGATGCTGTCCAGGAGGTGGGAGGGTCTGGGAGGGAGGGTCTGCTGCTGAATGGCTGGAATGTGTCTGCTGACTGTGAGGTACAGGCCAGGGTCAAAGTTTACTCAATGATTACGAATAGGGGCGGACCGAACAGTGCATGTGTTCGCCATCCGTGGAGAACGCGAACAAGCGATGTTCGCCGGGAACTATTCGCTGGCGAACAGTTCGGGACATCACTACTGAGCAAGTAATATATACAAACATGGAATAACATGAAGTAACAGGAGATTAGTTCTACAGTTTAAAGCGTTGCTACTTAGGCTTATAATACTATTACCTATGACAGCATGCCCTAAACCAACATATGATCTGCTCTAGGATACATGATTAGTCAGTGTTAGGCTGATAGGATTGTAGAGTATAGGCTTTCCTGGTCGTTAGTAACCCTAGTGTACCTTGGGGTTCACGCTGATTTGCTTGGGGGAAACATGCTGATTATCTGCACTAGAGGGTTAAAATGAGCTTGGCACATAGCTATGCGATATAGCCTGCCCGTGGGGTTAAAGAGATTTCGACTAAGCCTGCTGTGACCAACGAGGCTCACCCCCATGGCTGCACCCAGATACAATTTGGTCCCCTAAACTATGTATGAAAAAGACGAAAAAATGAAAATAATAGAGCAACAGAAATATTATGCAGTAAAGCAATACTAGTTATGCAGTGGTCACAGGAGCCAGTCTCTGTGAGTCTCCGATTGGAGTTTCAGCCGTCTCCAGCGCTTGGTTGGCCCAGCTCGTGGTCAGGATGCGTGGTGGTGTCCCTTTGTGCTGTCTTGCTGACTTGCGGCAGGTACTGTGTGTCATATGGATGGGGTTCGGTCGGTTGTGGTGTCTCATGCCTGGGCTGACGTGGTGGGCCGTTGTAGTCTGGGAGCCAGGTGGGCAGTGGCATAACCCGGGCCCTCAGGCCTGTCAAGTCAGGATCGGCTGTGTGAGGGGTTGGAGACCTCTGCATACCTTCATCTCGTTGTCTGTGTCTTGCTCTTTCGCGTCTTGGTTACCTTGCTTGGGTTGCAATGGATCTGTGAGGTGTTCTCCAGGGTGTCCGGTAAGCCTTTGCTTGGGCCCTGCTGGGTGGCCTCTGTGTTGCCGGTTAGCGGAACCCTCTATGCTGCCTGCCTGCTGTAGCTTGTTGGGGCCGCATGTGTGGGTGACCTTGTGGTCGGTGAGATCTCCGGCGTGCCGCAGTCCCAGCGTTTGCCCGCTTCCGCGGTGTTGTGGGTGCGGCTGGGTGACACAGCTGGTTATGAGGGGGCACAGGTTGTGGAGCTGCTGACTTGGCTGGTGCCGGAGCAAGACTCCTCTCTTCCAATCGCTCCCAGAATCGCCGGCATACGGCATCAAATTTGGCCTGAAAGGCTGCTGCCCAGTCACTAGTGTTATGTTGCTCTGTGTGAGCTGCACCGCCGTCGGCCATCTTGGCTAGGCCTTTTTCCCTTTAATCTTATACATACACAACACCCATATACAATCACACAAATAATGATACTCAGCCATCTCCACACACAATCACATTTATACAACTCCACGAATATTAACACTCGGTCAGCTCTAACACAATCACATTCAGCCAGCCCCACATACAAGTACACTCAGCCAAGACCACACACAATCACACTCAGCCAACTCCATGCATAATCTCACATTTAACCAATGCACACAAAATTATACTCAGCTAGCTCCACGTACAGTTACATTTAGACAACTCCACACATAATCACACTCTGCTAGCACTCACACACAATCACATTTAGCCAGTAATGTAATGCTTAGGGTTAAGAGGTAAGGGATGCCTTTTTATAATTTGGCACTGGAGTCTCTTATTACACTCCTGACAGAAAGAGCATTTTCTCATGAATACTGAGTAGTTAGCTCCTCTAAATGTGAGGCTCTACATATATCCTCAGAAATAGCAAAAATTTTTGTTTTTTTTTTATTTTATTTTTTTGCAGTGCATAAAGTAATTGCATACACGCCTGAGGTACCCCAACGGCAATCCTCTGGCCCCATAATAAGCGTTACGTTTGGGGTATTAGAGTGAGCTTGCACTTTTTTTTTAATATATATATATTGTGAGAAACACAATGTACAATGAATGATTGTTGTACACAGATTGTGTACAACAATCATTCTGAACTTTGCTTAACCCCTTCAGGACGGAGTCAATAGTGCACGTTCTGATCAAAACAAAACGTAAACAAAAACTGGAATTTGCGCTTTATGTCTGTTTACCCGTAGTCCCCCTCTTTCAAATTATATGCACCCACACTTATTATATATCATTTTGTTCAGGAGAAACAGGGCTTTAATCTATCATTAACTATTCATATATGGAACATAATTTATTATGAATAAAATTTAAAAAAATGTGAGAAAATTAGATTTTTTTTAAAATGTGCATTTCCGTCTGACATTTTAACTGTGAATGTCATAACACTGTTAGGTTTTACTGTAAAAAAATGCACAGATTTGTAATCAGCAATGTCTCACGAGTACAACAGTATTAACAGGTTTTATGTTGTTTTGGAAAGTTACAGGGTCAAATATAGAACATTCCATTTTCAAATTGAAATTTTCCAGATTAGTAATGTTACCTTTGAGACGGTGTGGTAGCCAGGAATGAGCATTACCCCCATAATGGCATAGCATTTGAAAAAGTAGACAAGCCAAGGTATTGAAAGTGGGGTAGTGCGGAAGTGCCTCTAGCGACTGTCAATGAGACAGCCACTAGAGGCTGGATTAACCCTAAAGTAAGCATAGCAGTTTCTCTGAAACTGCTATGTTTACAGCAGGCAGGGTTAATCCTAAATGGACCTGGCACCCAGACCCCTTCATTAAGCTGAAGTGGTCTGAGTGCCTTTAGTGGTCCTTTAAGACCTGAAATGATTTCAATGTAATATTTACATCAGATATGGCATATCAGAGGCTTCCATAAAATTTGGTATTCCACGTTTACAAAGTGAAATTGGATTATCTTCACACAAATATCCCTATGTGTGTGGGCACACATCGATCTCTCATTCTTTTGTAGGAGCTCAGTATTCTTGGTGTTTGAATTTATACCAGAGTTTCATTGCAATAATATGTACAGTAATATGTCTTTAAAACGCAATATGAATATTTTGAAGTCACAAAAATTATTACTTCGTAAGTCATGTCATGTAAAATTTTCCAGAACAGCCTCACCCTTGGCCACACACACACTCTTACACCCCCTCTCACATCCCTCACACTCCTAAAATGAAATTGTCCTGCTTCGTCCCCTTAACCCCTTAAGGACCAAACTTCTGGAATAAAAGGGAATCATGAAATGTCACATATGTCATGTGTCCTTAAGAGGTTAAAGGGAAACTCCAGTGCCAGAAAAACGATCCATTTTTCTGGCACTGGAGGGTCCCTCTCCCTCCCACCCACCAATCCCCGGTTACTGAAGGGGTGAAAACCCCTTCAGTCACTTACCTGGGACAGCGGTGATGTCCCTCGCCGCTGTCTCCGCCTCCGCGACGCTCCTCCTAGTGATTACGTCGGCCGGTGGGCGAGACTAATCTCGCTCACCGGCCGAGGAGACCTAATGCGCATGCGCGGAAATGCCGCGCATGCGCATTACGTCTCCCCATAGGAAAGCATTGAAAAATCATTTCAATGCTTTCCTATGGGGTTTTGAGCGACGCTGGAGGTCCTCACACAGCGTGAGGACGTCCAGCGACGCTCTAGCACAGGAAACCTGTGCTAGAACCCAGGAAGTGACCTCTAGTGGCTGTCTAATAGACAGCCACTAGAGGTGGAGTTAACCCTGCAATGTAAATATTGCAGTTTATGAAAAACTGCAATAATTACACTTGCAGTGTTAAGGGTAGTGGGAGTTGGCACCCAGACCACTCCAATGAGCAGAAGTGGTCTGGGTGCCTGGAGTGTCCCTTTAAGGACTGAGCCAAATGTACACGTTGTGATCAAAACAAGACGTAAACAAAAACTTGAATTTGCACTATATGTCTGTTCAGGCGTAATTCACCTCTTTCATATTATGTGCACCCACACTTATTATATATTATATCAGGGGAAACAGGGCTTTCATTTAACATCAAATATTTAGGTATGAAACATACTTTAATATGAATAAAATATTAAAAACTGGGAGAAAATAAGAATTTTAAAACTTTTTTTTAGTTCTACATGACATTTTAACTGTGAATGACATAATACTGTTTCATTTTACTGCAATAAAATACATATATTTGTATTCAGCGATGTCTCACGTGTAAAACAGTACCCCCTATGTACAGGTTTTATTGTGTTTTGGGAAGTTACAGGGTCAAACATAGCATGTTACATTTTTTCAGTTTTTGAAATTCGCTACATTGGTTACGTTGCCTTTGAGATCGTATGGTAGCCCAGGAATGAGAATTACCCCCATGATGGCATACCATTTGAAAAAGTAGACAACACAAGGTATTTTAAATGGGGTATGTCCAGTCTTTTTTAGTAGCCACTTGGTCACAACTTGTCCAAGGACACTTCTTTGTATTACTTGATGCTTGAATAAACAGCACGATTAGAAATATTATTGAATGATGTGAGTGCACTTCAACAAGAACCTATATATACTTATGGTCGGAGTTTGCACCGAGGCATTAACAAGACCAGGAGCAGTGAGTGCGGGACACGTGGAAAGTTTTATATATATATATATATATATATATATGATCTAAGTATGTATAATGTTATTTGAAACTGGGTATTCGTATATATGAAAAACAAAGAAACAGGGGCAACCAGTAGTGCAGTATGTCTAAAATCCAAAGGGTAAAATAGTAGTAAAAGGTAGAAAACACCACTCACACCCAAACATTACGAACCCCAACTGGATCCACCGACGGCCCTCGATACCATGGGCAGAAAAACTAAACAACAGAAAGCTGACAAGCCGAAAATGGGAATGTACATAGGCGATATGTGGCGGCAAGCACATGGCGGCTCACTGTCCAAAATGGCTTCCTATATGGGAGAGAGCTCCGATTTCTCAGACGATCAAGCTCTGGAGCCTGAAATCCATAACCTACCAATACCAAGAGACCTACCTCCACCGCAACCACCCGTGGTCCCCAACCTGGATACTGCACCGGTGACGAAAGCCGACATGCGGGAGATGCTGGCGGGCCTCCGGAGGGATATCCACACGGATATGGCCACGTTCCGCAAGGACCTGCAAGGCCTAACAACACGCACAGGCATTCTGGAAGACAACTCCCGCAACAGCAAGGCACAAATTACCCACCTGCAGCAGGAAATAACCATGCTCCACCAGCAACAAACCGCAATGGAACAGAGGCTTGCAATACTTGAGGACTCCAGATGCAGTAGGAACCTCAAGATCAGAGGGGTAGCAGAGGCAGTACCTGATGAGGAGCTACCGCACTTTCTAAGGCGGCTACTCGGCGCACTACTCACCCCAAAACAAGCCAAATCAATCACAACTGTGGGTCTCTTCCGGATCCCACGACCACTCAAGGCACCCGCCACAGCTCCACGGGAAATTCCAAAGAGGGCAAGACAAGGCAGCGGTGTTGGGCACACTCAGGGGAAACTCCCCATACAGCTTTGAAGGCTCCTCGCTCTCATTCTATGCCGATCTATCAGGGAGCACCCTCGCCTGGAGGAAATCGCTACAGCCACTCACAGAGGTATTGCGAGCTAACAACATTACTTACCGCTGGAAGACCAACCGCGCACTGGTGGTCCAGAAGGGAGACACCTCCTATCCGATCAGGAACCTTGCCGGAGCAGAGACTATCCTGGAGCCCTTGTTGTATGTGTCCCGCTAGCTGAATATAGGCAAAAATCTATAAAAATCTGCATTATTTTTTTTTCTCACATATTACAAATGTTATAGTTAATTTGGATAGATATCCTTTTTATGTGGTGGCCATTTTCCTAATTACTTATCGAATTATGACAAATTTACAAATTCTCAGCTATGTTTTAGATTGGGTGATTTGGCCTAAAATTACCTGTGCTACAATATTGCCAAAGATGACTGGTAACACATGCTGCTTTCCTTAATCTTTTTTTTATGTTCACTGCAGAGCATACATGTACAATGAATGCAAACCAGTCATTCTTAAGTTCCAGAAAAATAGTGTTTATTTTAATGCGGGTACAGCGTATATATAAAATACACTTTTCTGAGGGGTGTGTACGACAAAAGGCAAAATCAACCAATCAACAAAGTTTCAGTGCAGAACATTACGTATGTTGTTAATTAATACAAAGGACAGTTGCTTTACTTGAGTTTCTTATCTCCAAGGTTAATGCAAAAGAAACATTTCAGAAGCAGAAACTAGGGACATAAGCATGATTTAAAATGTAGCTTTTAACCCCTGCAGGCGTGGAAGGACCTAACTAGGGCAAAGGCTTATTTTTAACTCTTTATTCACCTGTATACATGAAAAGTCCCCTTTTCTAGAATCACAGGTGAAAGTGTTAGCCAAGGTATATCCAAATGTACTAATTACACCTGTGGGCCTTTATCTATTTCTTCACCTCTATTCCCTTGGACCTCTTTCACCCACAAAACCATCCAAAGAGGGCCTGTCCGGATATTTGTAGATACAGGATAAAATATGTTATTAAACCCACGTCTCATTATGCAATACACTCGGTTAATGTATATATGTCTTTATAGCTCTATGTCTAGGGGAATATTCACTAAGCATTGCATAGGTGAAACAATTCATTCTCCATCAAGGCACATACCTCAAAATTAGAGGTATTGCAGAAACAAGACATTCACACCAAAATATTAAGGAAAAAATTAGCTAATTAAAAATATAGTCCAGTGCAGCTAGAAATCACCTTTTTCCATTTAGGGAAAACTTGAGCCACAGTAATGCCAGTTTAGGACAGATCGTCTCCTTGTTCACCCACCTCACAAATGTATAACTTCCCGGAAAACAGGGAGTTAGTTCCTGGTGTCACACTCCACTGCGATGTAGCAGAAATGGTCAGGAATATCTACTTAATGGTCATATGAGCAAACAAGTTGCTGATAGTGCCAAACTGATTCTAGCATATCTGTGATATCCTAGTGTAGTAAAGGCTGCAGGATGCCCTAGAAACATCTGATACACATATGGTTAAAAACTGCAGTACTTCCCTTTTGCTCAGGGCATGTGCAGGAATGCTAGACATGTTTACTTCTAGGAAATATGTGTGGAGATACATTAATACACTTACTAATTGGGTATTATGTTGGGCAGTAACGAAGGTGGCACACGATCTGCCTCAGAGCCATATGACCATATATGGGACAAGAGATGTATATGATCAGGGTCAGGACCTATGTACAGGAATGTTAAGAATGTTCATTCGCAGTAAAGTAATAGTTAAGACACTTTCTAATTGGTTATTAATTGCTGCAGTAATGGGAGTAACCCTTGCGTATCTCGCTTACAAATTAACTACATCATTTATGATATATAAGCTCTGTTAACTGAGGATTGGGGGCCAGTGTATTTGAGACGTGAGTCCACACTGTTAATTCTGCGCAGAATAAAAATGTTTGTCTCTTCCGCTGAACGGTGTCCTGCGTGCTTTATTTTATTTTTTTATTTTTTGTAAGGGTTTATTGGTCATCCAAGAAGTTACACAACAGTATGAAAACATCCATTGGGTGCATTTGTCAGATAATTTTCTTAGAGGTTGTAATAGTTGTCTACATACATTAGTATACAGAAACATAATGGTTCAGCGAGTAGTACAGAATAAAACAGTGAGTTACATAACATATCTCCTCATATAAGTTGGAGTGTGTCTGTAGAGATTTACTAAATCAAGGTGAGGGTTCGTCTATGTTTCTAACCCATATCAGCTAGAATTGTAGTAGCTTAGCAGATAGGAAAGCTCCATGTGATAGGTCCGGCATAGAGATTGTAGAGATCATGGAGCACCCCCCTAGGACTAGTGGGTACATGGTAAGAGTATGTTGCTCTATCATAGTGAATACATGCAATTTTTAAGGTTTATATGACCAACCCTCATCGAAACTGTACAATTGTAAAGTAGGATGGTTCCTGTGAGCCCTAAGTATGCGAACTCAGTGGACGACATAACTAAAGTTTGGGATTATAGACATTTCAAACATATTAAACTCAGAAACTGACCCAAAAAGTGCCCGGTGCTGCCTGGTGGGTGAGGGTTTGTCAAGAATATACCTTATAGCTTACAAATAAAAGGTGCATTGGGATAGACATAATAGGGGTACCTAATGCCTTCTCCGACCGCTATGATCGAGTGAGTAGTTCCGTCTATAGCAGTTTGTCAGTAAGTATGCATATCTCCTGGGTTGCTTCTCTGCAGCCCGTGCCACTTCTCATCAGTGAGCCTAGAGAAGTGTGTGTAGTCATGGAGAGGAAATTACCTGTGATCTAGAATTCTCATATAAGTGTCTTTTGTGATTTGATTCCTGGAACTTCTGTTACACTATGGTTTAGAGCAGGGGTAGGCAACCTACGCACTAGTGCCATGCACGGCACTCAAGGTGACTTTGCACGGCACTCAGGGCTGCTAGAGCCAAACAGGCTCTGGCTATCAGGAGTCCAAGTAAAACTTCAGATATCTGCTAATACGAAGAGGTGGTAAAGGACAATCCTGAATTTATGCATTGCGGCACATAGAGGAAGTGATCTCAGATCACTTCCTCCCAGCACTTGTGAATGGGAATCCACACTGTAATAGAGCAGCACGCAGCTGCTGTTGCAGCTGCTATACTTGAGCTATACCTGGCCGGCCTGGTCCCCACTGGAACCCAAGGAAGCCACCCACACTGCTAGATTTAGACAGAAATGCACAATAACCCTCCCCTCATACAAATAATACGAACAGCCCATACACAAACATACACACAATCCCCACAAACGCAACACCACTAACTATCCACATACATGCACACAACCCCACATGCAGCCTCTCACATGCAATACCTCAAACAGCCCCCACACACTACCAAACACACAATGTGACATATCCATACACACACACACACACACACACTACCCCAAACAGCCCCTCACATACACACACTACCAAACACACAATGTGACATACCAATCCACACACACACAATACTCCAAACAGCCCCTCACATACACACACTACCAAACACACAATGTGACATATCCATCCACACACACACACACTACCCCAAACAGCCCCTCACATACACACACTACCAAACACACAATGTGACATACCCATCCACACACACACAATACTCCAAACAGCCCCTCACATACACACACTACCAAACACACAATGTGACATATCCATCCACACACAATTCCACAAGCAGCCCTCATACACAGCCCAAATTCATAGGTATCATACACAATACCATAAAGTACTCCTGAACATATACAATATAATAGCTCATATACGCACAAATACAATGATACAAAGCAATTACAGTAAAAATAACACAAGCAGAATACGGCAGCATACACACCTCAATTTTAAAAAAAAGGACCGGCACGCTAAGGGACATCACAATCCTATATCGGCACAGTGCTGCTAAAAGGTTGCCTACCCCTGGTTTAGAGGAAAGGAACACTCTGATCTAACAGCCTGACATACTTTAGGGAGGAACTTATTAACATTGTCCGTGATTTGCAGACATGCTGATTGAAGTAGATGTGCACAGTGAACCCACCATGTTGTAATTCTCTGCTACTTCCAGCAGATATGCCAGCAGCAAAGGGGAGCAGCTATATTTTGGTTAGTGCTGTTGGTAGGATAAAGTGAATCAGAGGCTATTGATCCTGGCTGCGATTCAGTTTGTAGAAGCTGTTTGTGACATACTAAATGTCTTTCATTGCTCCAGATCTTTAATATGCTGATTTTGATAGTGCTGAAGCAATGATCCCCACAGAGGATCATTGCTGAACTCTTGACTCTGAAGGGCAAATGCCAGCCTAGAAGCTGGTGAGTTGTTAGTCTAAAGAAACACAGATAGAAAGAAGGTATTTATGCAAAAAAAATCACAAAACTATTTTCGCAACGGCAAAATAGTGAAGGAAAAGTATTACATGCACATAAAATATAAGTGGAGATATTGAGTCTCTTTAAGTTGTTACTATATTATTCCACTGGATGAACCCAAACTCACGTTACTGCAACATATTTTCTCCTCTTAAATTCACCATACCCTAATTAAAGATGTAACCCATCTGGGATTATAGAATTCTGGTTTCACTGTACCCTGCAATTTTGTGTGGTGACCAGCAGATGGCGAGCTTCAGAGCGCATGGCTGAATACAACCAGGACTCCATTTTTGGATAAAAGCAGAAACATATCACTGACAAGCAATTGTTGGGCCTAGGCACATACCCTAACTCTCAGGTAGCAGAGACTTGCCCTGCAGAGTGTAAAGAGGTAAAAAAAAAAAAAAATTCAAAGTTATCATTGTTTTTTCAGTTCTATGTATGTTGCATTACATTTTTCCAATGTATACCAGGAGTATTACAGCTGTACGTGCTTGTGACTGGAACTACAGATATTGCTATTAACATTTCACAAGATGCTAATGAAGGCCCATATTATACTTCTATTTCATTTGGAAATTTAGAGAAAAGATTTAGAGGGAGAGAATATTTAAGGAGAAAAAAAGGACATGAACTTAAAGGAATAGAGTGCAGAGAATATAAAGGACATGAAAAATTCAGTCAAATAACATTTTTGTCTAAAATGAATTCTAATTTTTAATAAAAATCCAACAAGAAGTCTGTGAGGTACAAAAATCTGAACTCAATATGTTATCTTAAAATTAGTCTTGGGATAAAGATGTCAGAGAAGTCAAACTTTGACTCTGATATCGTCTAGTACAGCAAGTCACTGAATAGTATCCATACCGGTTTCTAAACCTAAGGGGGAAAAAAATATCCTCTATTTATCAAAATGACTAGTGTACACATATTAAAATATATCTATTATCCTCTAAATATGGAGGTAAAATTATACAAGTTTAAACCAGGCAGGGAACTAAGTGTTTTTTTTTATCATGGCATGCATCTATATCACAAATCCTTATTTATCAAGAAAAGACTTTGTTAAGATTACAAAAATGAAATATTGCAACGTAAAAATAATATGCACTGTAACATATAAAGACCTTTTTCTAATGCCTTAAAAATCCACATGTAATTTTTCATCCCACGTAAAAATAGAATTTCATGCGTCAAATTCTATCCTAATTCAACACGATTATTGTGTTCAACACGATTATTGTGTTATTATATGTTCCTTGAGATTAATAAAGTTCCTTTTCTACTTGTGCGTACTGGTACGAAACTTTATCTGTCCTGACAAGAATTCAATGCAAAGTGAATTTATTCACAGTAGGCAAACTGGAAAACAAAAATTCAGCTATGTTTTCAGTTCATCTGAATTTACTATGTATTCTTCATAATTCCTATTTTAGTGGATATAATTGTCTCAATTATTTAAAGTCAAAGTCTCTACTAGGAAGCATCTAATTGCTGTCACTCTGACAGCTACTCAAGGTGTAGTTATGGCAAAATGCTAACATTAAGGTTTCTGTGAAATGGCAATCCTTTACACTTTCACACAAAAGGAACATGGCCACATATGATGAAGTGGTTTTAGTGCTTAGAGTGTCCTTGTAAATGCTCTCCAAAATGGCTGAACACATTTCTTCATCATTTTCTCAATGTCTGCCTTTTTCTTGACTCCTATTGTTATACTGATTTTGTACTTTTTTTTATTTTATTTCTCAGACAATACAACATGCAGTTATCAGTAAATCGTAAATTAACTAGTGTCATTTAGAGATGTTTTAACATTCTGTATCAAATGGATTATATATACAGTATGCTTGTGGGCAGACAGTTGCTTCTCTGTTGCAGATATTTTGATGTGACCCCATAATGAGTTTGATAATCTCACACTTCCCAGTTTAATATGTATGGATCTGCTCCTTGGCTCAGCACTGTTTTAAGAGTTCAAACAGAATTCCCCTTTGCAGTCACAGGCGTCCCAGTGTGTTCATTATGGGTCAAATTTGCAGTTACAGAGAGGCTGGGGTCTCCATCTGTTTATTGTGGGATCTGTTTATTAAATAATGAGTCACAGTGAGTAACCAGCCAACTTACAAAATCTAGTCCAATATAAATGAGAAGAAAATAAATCATATTGATTTTTATTCAATTTGCTTATTTTGGTATACATTTACTAAATTGGTTGCCAAGTCATCACAGCTTACTATTATTCAACACATCTCTACATTTACAGGCAGTTTTTGAAAAATGTGGTATTTTCTCTATCAAGCATTTTCCCTGAGAACAATGCAAATGTTTCTTATTTTCATCTTAAAAATTTTTTTTGTGTTTGTTTGTTTTTTTAAGAAAGATTACGCAACTTATAGCTTTTGTTTGTGATGTTGTACAATGAATATATATAAGTACATACAGTGCCTTGCAAAAGTATTCATCCCCCTTGACTTTTTACCTTTTTTGTTACATTACAGCCTTAAGTTCGTTTTATTAATCTGAATTTTATGTGATGGATCAGAACACAATAGTCTAAGTTGGTGAAGTGAAATGAGAAAAATATATACATAAATCTATTTTTTAGAAATAGAAAACAGAAAATTGGCATGTGCGTATGTATTCACCCCCATTGTTATGAAGTCCATAAAAAGCTCTGGTGCTCAATTACCTTCAGAAGTCACATAATTAGTGAAATATTGTCCACCTTTGTGCAATCTAAGTGTCACATGATCTGTCATTAAATATACACACCTTTTTTGAAAGGCCCCCATAGGCTGCAACACATAAGCAAGAGGCACCACTAACCAAACACTGCCATGAAGACCAAGGAACTCTCCAGACAAGTAAGGGATAATGTTGTTGAGAAGTACAAGTCAGGGTTAGGTTATAAAAAAATATCCAAATCTTTGATGATCCCCAGGAGCACCATCAAATCTATCATAACCAAATAGAAAGAACATGGCACAACAGCAAACCTGCCAAGAGACAGCCGCCCACCAAAACTCACGGACCGGGCAAAGAGGGCATTAATCAGAGAGGCAGCACAGATACCTAAGGTAACCCTGGAGGAGCTGCAGAGTTCCACAGCAAAGACTGGAGTATCTGTACATAGGACGACAATAAGCCATATGCTCCATAGAGTTGGGCTTTATGGCAAAGTGGCCAGAAGAAAGCCATTACTTTCAGCAAAAAACAAAATGGCACGTTTTGTATTTTCGAAAAGGCATGTGGGAGACTCCCAAAATGTATGGAGGAAGGTGCTCTGGTCTGATGAGCCTAAAATTTAACATTTCGTCCATCAAAGAAAACGCTATGTCTGGCTCTGGCGCAAACCCAACACATCACATCACCCAAAGAACACCATCCCCACAGTGAAACATGGTGGTGGCAGCATCATGCTGTGGGGATGTTTTTCAGCAGCCGGGACTGGGAAACTGGTCAGAGTTAAGGGAAAGATGGTTGGTGCTAAATACAGGGATATTCTTGAGCAAAACCTGTACCACTCTGTGCATGATTTGAGGCTAGGACGGAGGTTCACCTTCCATCAGGACAATGACCCCAAACACACTGCTAAAGCAACACTTGAGTGGTTTAAGGGGAAACATATAAATATGTTGTAATGGCCTAGTCAAAGCCCAGACCTCAATCCAATAGAAAATCTGTGGTCAGACTTAAAGACTGCTGTTCACAAGCGCAAACCATCCAACTTGAAGGAGCTGGAGCAGTTTTTCAAGCAGGAATGGGCAAAAATCCCGGTGGTAAGATGTGGCAAGCTCATAGAGACTTATCCAAAGCGACTTGGAGCTGTGATTGCTGCAAAAGGTGGCTCTACAAAGTATTGACTTTAGGGGGGTGAATAGTTATGACTTTTTCTGTTATTTTATCCTATTTGTCGTTTGCTTCACAATAAAAAATAAAAAAAATCATCAAAGTTGTGGGCATGTTCTGCAAATTAAATGATTCAAATCCTCAAACAATCCATGTTAATTCCAGGTCGTGAGGCAACAAAACACGAAAAATGCCAAGGGGGGTGAATACTTTTGCAGGGCACTGTACTTATTTTCAATGCATCTCCTGGCTTAAATGGTTACTTCAACCACCATAACCATTTTAGTGATTGGAAGTGGTCATGATGGTAGCAGTATGTAAGTGCAGTGTTTCAGTTTGAAACACTGCACATACAGAATAATCAGCACTTGTGTACTGGGGGCAAGTTGCTCTCCCGGTACAAGTGACTTAGAACTCTGTAGCTGGCTATCTAATGTAAATTCTGTGCAGGAAATATGTCCATCGCAAGAGTACACAGTGCCTGCAAGGTTTTTTTTTCTCAGCTCCTTCCAAATAAAATTGCTAGTCCAAAAAAGAAAACAAAATCCTAAACACTTCCCTCCCTGTCACCCTGCCTTCTCTCCTTCCCATTGTCAGCTCACATTGTGCGCATGCACTTTAAACTGACATGACGGTCCAATTACAGGCTTCTCTATGAGAAGAGAAACAAAGTGCCAAAGTCCACATTTAGGCACTGAAATAAGCTGGATACTACCAGGTGTATCCGGGGCATGAACTCTATTAATCAAAATAAGAAAAGGAAGGACAGGAGGAAAAACCCTCCACTAGTATTGATTACTCTGCTAGCAATATAAAGAAGGACTACTACAATTGCAGTGTGCAAAACTATCTATAATACAGCCATGCAAAAAAGAGATCAAAAAATCAAATGCTCATCACTTGACAAAATCAGTCTGTGAATACAATATCACCACGGTGGCTTTAGTGGAGTGTACTTGCCATTGGAAACATTGCTTTAAATGTAATCACAAATGCAAGCATGGGAATATCTGATGCCTGCTTGTTAACCTCTGTGTCTTGAACTAAATGTGTCAGAGATATACACTCTTGAGACAAATCAATCCTAAGTGTAAAATACAGTTTTAACGAGCACCAAAATGTTTATTAGCACACCTCCAAAACCCACACTAACTAAGCATCTAGAAACTATATACAGAGAAGCAAAAACAAATGCCAGAAGATTAGAGAGAAACGTATCAGGCGAGTATAAAACCTTCTAACTGTATATAGAGGAAAGTGCCTAATGGAGGTGAAACAAATAAATTACAAAAGCTGCAATCATATCAATAAAGGATAGGGTTACAAGATCTACGACCATCTACACAAAAATAAAAAACATTCATAAAATGCTAGCCATCATAGGAAGGGGGAAAAAGAGGAATACAACAAGAGAACAGGGGAGGGTTAAGTGTAAGAGGCTCAAACTAAGTTGCAGTCTGCCAGCTCAGCTACAGGATCACTTAACCCCTTAAGACCGCAGCCAAATGTACAAGTTGTGATCCAAAAAAAATGTAAACAAACCACAGAATTTTACTATATGTCTGTTCAACAATAATTTACCTCTTTCATACTAAGTGCACCCACACTTATTATATATCATTTTGTTCAGGGGAAACAGGGCTTTCATTTAATATCATTCTGTGGTGGAATCTCGGTAAAAATAAATTTAGTAGGCCGAGATTACCACGTGGCATGTGTACGTGCATATGCTGACGTATCGATCAGTTAGTTGCACGTGGCAAGATACGATCAGTAGTGTACGGAGCATGTGCAAGAATACAGGATATAGTATTCCCCCTCCTCCATTGTGCTGGACAAGCCATGCGGTCAAACAGGAAGTTAATTCTTATTTGTGTTGATTGGTTAAGAGAATGTGCGGGTGGAGCTTAATATGGGAGGAGTTATATGCCTATATAAGGAGCCTATACAAATACAAAAAGAGAAGTCCTGCGCTTAAGCAGCTAGGACTGCAACACACATCAGCCCCAATATATAGTAAAAACCAAAGAAAAGAAAATGTTACTTGCGCTTTCTCCTTTAATCCCTATGTATATTTAGACAAATGGAGGTCATTTAGTTGCTCCAATGGCCATTGGAGGGATGCCCGCCTGCCAACGTCAAGGCAGACCCCCCTAAGCGGGTCCTAACACTGACCCTTCAGCCTGCTTCCTTGAGCTTCTGGCAAAGATATCTCTAATGAGACAGAAAGGGGTATTTTTTATATACACCCCTTTACTTATTAACCCTTAATAGGGAACACATGGGATGGGTAGCAGCATTGTAACCAGGCTGTGTGATACAAAGTAAATACAAATACAAAAAGAGAAGTCCTGCGCTTAAGCAGCTAGGACTGCAACACACATCAGCCCCAATATATAGTAAAAACCAAAGAAAAGAAAATGTTACTTGCGCTTTCTCCTTTAATCCCTATGTATATTTAGACAAATGGAGGTCATTTAGTTGCTCCAATGGCCATTGGAGGGATGCCCGCCTGCCAACGTCAAGGCAGACCCCCCTAAGCGGGTCCTAACACTGACCCTTCAGCCTGCTTCCTTGAGCTTCTGGCAAAGATATCTCTAATGAGACAGAAAGGGGTATTTTTTATATACACCCCTTTACTTATTAACCCTGCTACCCATCCCATGTGTTCCCTATTAAGGGTTAATAAGTAAAGGGGTGTATATAAAAAATACCCCTTTCTGTCTCATTAGAGATATCTTTGCCAGAAGCTCAAGGAAGCAGGCTGAAGGGTCAGTGTTAGGACCCGCTTAGGGGGGTCTGCCTTGACGTTGGCAGGCGGGCATCCCTCCAATGGCCATTGGAGCAACTAAATGACCTCCATTTGTCTAAATATACATAGGGATTAAAGGAGAAAGCGCAAGTAACATTTTCTTTTCTTTGGTTTTTACTATATATTGGGGCTGATGTGTGTTGCAGTCCTAGCTGCTTAAGCGCAGGACTTCTCTTTTTGTATTTGTATTTACTTTGTATCACACAGCCTGGTTACAATGCTGCTACCCATCCCATGTGTTCCCTATTAAGGGTTAATAAGTAAAGGGGTGTATATAAAAAATACCCCTTTCTGTCTCATTAGAGATATCTTTGCCAGAAGCTCAAGGAAGCAGGCTGAAGGGTCAGTGTTAGGACCCGCTTAGGGGGGTCTGCCTTGACGTTGGCAGGCGGGCATCCCTCCAATGGCCATTGGAGCAACTAAATGACCTCCATTTGTCTAAATATACATAGGGATTAAAGGAGAAAGCGCAAGTAACATTTTCTTTTCTTTGGTTTTTACTATATAAGGAGCCTGCACTATTGTCCGGGGCTCAGAACTTGCTGTATTTTGGTGACGCTAGTCCCTCTGAGTCCCGATCGGTGATCCAATAAAGAATCTCTTCCTTCCTGAAGAAACCTGTGTCCATCTCTCTGTGCTTGGCTTCCGTCAGTTTCTCCGGTATCATTTGGTGCATTGGCCGGGAAGCTCATCGTTCAACGGTAGCTGAGAGGCAGAGGCGTGAGACGGTCTATCTTTGCCCACGTTCTCTACGGCTGCACCCCTGAACTTCTGCGTGGACCTCCCTTCGTCTCGGCGCCACTGGTCTGTTGTCCAGGAGATCATCGGCCTCTACGTGAGAAGTGCTGGGGTGTCCCCGTCGATGAGTGTGAACTCAGGTTCAGGAACGAGGAGGTAAGACAACTGCTGTTTTAGACGGCAGGACCCGCTAGGGGTATACCGATTGTGCGGTAGGCCCAAAGGGGTTTTTGAATCTGTATCTGCCCCCTCTGTCGGAGGGAAGGAGCGAAGGCGCACCGCTCGATCGAACGCTCTTTAGTCAGACCGTTTGATTTGGTTAGTCAGGCAGGGCGCTCTGGTGTAAAATAAGCCCTAGCCGGACACCGGTGTCTTGTCTAGACTAGCGTTCTAGGGTGTATATTTTGTTCGCTAGGTCGGAGGGACCGGGAGACTAAGCGGCGTCTGTGTAAATCCGGTTCGCTAGTTCTCATCCTATCTGGGCTAAGTGGGAAGGCGTGTAAATTTGGAACCCACTAGACTTTTGATAGTACGACTAAGAGGCGTCTGTGTAAATTCGGTCCTCTAGCTCGTTGTATAGTGCGACTAAGAGGCGTCTGTGTAAATTCGGTTCTCTAGCTCGCTATATATGTGGTGATTGGGCAGTGTGGCTAACCAAAACGTATGTAGATTGTTTTTAGGTAGTCCATTCAAGGTACTGGCCAATAGTTTAGTTGGGAATTGTAAATGTGTTAGCGATTGTTTAGTAAAGTGTATATCTTGTTAGATAGCGCGAGCTCAGCCGTCTAGCGAGAGTGTTAATAGTGTGTTGCTGTATTATAGTGCACGGTACCATAACCCTGTATATTTACTGACATTGTATAATAAGTACTAATCATTGTCGTCCATTGCATGTTTAACACCATAACCACTAATAATTGTATTGTGACCTTAACTTGTGCCTTGACCTATGCTAACCGTACTGTAACCGCTATTTGTAAAAGACGATGTTACTGGGGTGTGTTATAGACGGGTAATTCATATATAGAGAATTATAGCGTGGGTGACTGTATAGTTACGCCAAAGGGCATAATATTGATTATATAGTGACTGGTGTAACAGCTGTGTGTGTACGGGAATTCCCTGAGTGTTTATTGTTATTGTGTACGTTTCACTTGGTAACCGTACCACGTGGTGCTGTTGCCAGAGGAAACGGGTGTGCCTGTTGAATAGTACGCGTGTATAGTATTCGTTGTCGACGACGTTCCATTGTTAAGTATGGGTGCGTCGCAGTCAACGATTCCGGATCCCTTAGGATGTATGGTTAAGAATTTTAAAAAGGGATTCAAAGTTTGTGATTTTGGGGTTAAGATGTCTCCTGTACGTTTGGTCACTTTGTGTACTAGGGAGTGGCCTACTTTGGTTGCGGCATGGCCGCCACGTGGCAGTTTGGATCCAATTCTGGTACAGCGCTTACACGTGGCTGTATCAGGTAGGCCTGAACTTTACGGCCAGTTTCCTTATATTGACTGTTGGAGACAGGCCGTAAATGACTCGCCAAAATGGCTCCAGACATGCCACGAGGAGCAGTGTCGCCTCATGGTAGCTAGGACTTGTTCGTCCACTAGGACTGGTGTTAGGCCCATTTTGGACACGCCCCCTGAGTCTGAGATCCTTTTGCCGCCCCCTTACTTTCCGTTAAGAAGAAGTGACGCAAACGCAGGAAGTCCTGCACCCCTCCCCTCATTACCCTCATCCACTTCCGCTTCCTCCTCCAGTACAGGATCCACCCCCCCTCGTACTAAATCTCCCCTTCCGGAACCAGAACCCACCCCCATTAGAAACGAATATCCTGATTTGGCGCCACTTCAGACTTCCGGTCAAGCTTCATCTAGCTCGGCCCGAAGTGTTCTATTTACCACCTTTTCCCAAAACCAACCTCCCACATCCCCATACCCTATCTCTCCCCGACCGGAACCCATGACTGACGCCTCTCTACGTAGCCCCATCCAAACCCGACAGTTGACTGGTGCCCAACAATTAAAGCATTATCAGATGCCTCTTCGCCTAAATCCCGGGTCAGCTTATATCGATGCCGCAGGTCAAATGGCACACGCTGACCCAGTCTTCGTATATGTCCCATTTACCACTACCGACCTTTTAAACTGGAAGACCCATAATTCCTCGTATACTGAGAAACCACAAGCCATGACTGATCTGTTCACCTCAATAGTACAGACGCATAATCCGACATGGGCTGATTGCCAGCAGTTACTAATGACTTTATTTAACAATGAGGAAAGGACAAGAATAAATCAAGCAGCCATTAAAGCATTAGAAGATAGAGCCCGTGCTTTGAACCAAGCTAATCCAGCAGCATGGGCCGCAACACACTATCCCAACACTGATCCCGATTGGAACGTAAATGGTGCTGATATGGTTCAACTCAGAGCCTATAGAGACGCTATAATTGCTGGCATGAAAGCAGGAGGAAAGAAAGCCATTAACATGTCGAAGACAGTTGAGGTGATTCAGAAAAGCGATGAAGCGCCCAGTGTCTTTTATGACCGATTATTGGAGGCGTACCGCTTGTACACCCCCTTTAATCCGGAAGACGCAGACAATTCCCGAATGGTTAACTCCGCCTTTGTCAGCCAAGCTTACGGAGATATTAAGCGCAAGCTACAAAAGTTAGAAGGGTTTGCAGGTATGTCCATCACCCAACTAATGGAGGTAGCTAATAAGGTTTATATGAACAGGGATACAGAAAGTAAGAAAGAGGAAGAGCGCAAGATGCGTAAAAAGGCTGATATGCTAGCGGTAGCGATCGCAGGCGTAGATAGACGGGGCCCAGATAGAGGCGATAGTAGATGGAATGAGGAACCTCTAAGTAAAAATCAGTGCGCTTACTGTAGGGAAGAAAGGCATTGGAGAAATGAGTGTCCGCGAAGAGAACAGTCTGAGAGAGACAGACCTAGGACAGGTTATGGAAACTTTAGAGGCAGAGCGAGAGGTAGAGGAGGCCCCGGAGGGAGTAATGGTTATAGAGGGAGTAATGGGAACAGAGGAAGTGTTAGGGAAGATAGGTATATTCCAGCAGCGCAAAGGTCCCGCGATAGAGAAGGTAGGGACTTCGTAGGATTGGCTGACACGGTCATGGAGGACTATTGATACCGACCGGGCTCCATCCCCCTTGGTCGAGCGGAGCCTATGGTCGATGTATCAATAGGGGGGAAAAGGAGTGCGTTCATGATCGACACTGGTGCTGAACATTCAGTGGTGACTAATCTAGTTGCTCCTCCATCTGGAAGGACTATTACTGTGATAGGAGCAACTGGAAGAAGTGCTGAAAGACCGGTTCTTAAAAGTCGACTCTGTACATTGGGAGGCCACGTAGTAAAACACCAATTCCTTTATATGCCTGAATGTCCAGTCCAATTGCTGGGACGTGATATGCTATCAAAATTACAAGCGCAGATTACGTTCCTACCAAATGGAACAACATCTTTAAAGTTTAATGGACCTTCAGGTATTATGACTTTATCCGTACCAAAGGAAGAAGAGTGGCGACTTTATACAGTGTTGACTAGCCAAAACCCTAGGAGTGATGAGACATTGTTTAACATACCAGGAGTTTGGGCAGAGAACAACCCACCAGGACTGGCCCGCAATATTCCACCTATAAAAATTGAACTGAAACTTGGGGTTTATCCAGTAAGCCTAAGACAATACCACATCCCACAGAAGGCTAAGAAGAACATCCAATCCTATCTGGATAAGTTCATACGGTATGGTATCCTAAAATTCTGTACTTCCCCCTGGAACACCCCATTGCTGCCTGTTCAAAAGCCCGGTACAGATGAGTATCGACCTGTACAGGACTTAAGAGCAGTCAATGATGCGGTTGTTAGCATACATCCAGTTGTACCCAATCCATATAACCTGCTTGCTTTAATTCCGGGCGGGGCTACTTACTTCACAGTCTTAGATCTCAAAGATGCCTTCTTTTGCCTCCGAATTGCCGCAGAAAGTCAATGTATTTTCGCTTTCCAATGGGAGAACGCTGTAACGGGCTCAAAACGCCAAATGACTTGGACAAGACTGCCCCAAGGGTTTAAAAATTCACCTACCCTATTTGGTTCAGCCCTAAGTCAAGATTTACTGGATTTCGAGTCCATCCCAGGAGAGTGTGTATTGTTACAGTATGTAGATGACTTGTTGATAGCAGCAGTTACAAAAGAAATCTGTCAGCAAGCAACGCACGATCTACTACACATTCTCTGGAAGGCAGGATACAAGGTGTCTAGAAAGAAGGCTCAGTTGTGTTTGCCAGTATCTGGGATTCCATATCTCTGAAGGTCAAAGGATTATGGGGCCAGAGAGAAAAGAAGCTGTCTGCCAAATACCAATACCCAAGAATAGAAGACAAGTGCGAGAATTCTTGGGGGCAGCAGGCTTCTGTAGGATATGGATTCCCAGCTATGCGATATTAGCAAAACCTCTGTACGCAGCCATCAAAGGTACAGAGCACGACCCCTTCTTATGGACCCAAGAACAGCAAACGGCATTTGAAGATGTGAAGAAGGCTTTGATGAGTGCCCCAGCATTAGGTCTACCTGATCACACACGACCATTCTACTTATATGTACACGAGCAGAGAAGAATGGCTGTGGGAGTATTGACACAGTACTTGGGATCATGGCAAAGACCTGTTGCCTACATGTCTAAGCAACTGGATGCAGTGGCCAGCGGACTTCCACCTTGTCTAAGAGCCGTAGCTGCAGCCGCCCTGCTAGTAGCTGAAGCCGATAAACTCACTCTGGGTCAAGAACTTTATGTACGAGTCCCACATGCAGTACAGACGTTGTTGGATTACAAAGGAAATCATTGGTTTAGTAATAGCCGTATGACCAAGTATCAAGCAATGTTGTGTGAAAACCCAAGAGTGCATTTAGAGACTGTAAACACCTTAAATCCAGCTACCCTTTTGCCACAACCTACTGAAAGTCAACATGATTGTTTGGAAGTAATGGATGAAGTATTTTCAAGTAGACCAGATCTTCGTGATTTTCCCATCCAGAACCCCGATGTTCAATATTATACCGACGGCAGTAGTTATGTGAAAGAAGGGATCCGCTATGCAGGATATGCAGTGACAACAATAGACAAGGTGATAGAAGCTCGGCCACTGGCAAAAGGAACATCAGCACAAAAGGCAGAATTAATAGCACTAACACGAGCGTTACAATTGGCTGAAGGTTTAAGAGTGAATATCTATACGGACTCTAAGTATGCGTTTTTAACCACTCATGCCCACGGAGCTTTGTATAAAGAAAGAGGACTACTGAATTCAGAAGGCAAAGAAATCAAATACGCAGGCGAAATCCTACAACTATTGGAAGCAGTGTGGGAGCCGAAAGAAGTCGGTATCATACATTGTCGAGCGCATCTGAGAGGAGATGGTGATGTAACCAAGGGAAATCGGATGGCAGATAGTGCAGCTAAGCGTGCTGCTGAATCAGGAAGACAGGAGTATGTGGGGCATATAGCTGCTCTTATACCAACTCCACTGTCCCAATGGACTCCAGTTTATACAGCTCAAGAAGAGGAGTGGTTAAAGACTGAACCGGGAAAGTATCTGGAGAACAAGTGGTATCAGCTAGAAGATGGAAGAATAGTTATACCAGCATCGCTAGCGGTAGAAATTGTCCAAAATTATCATAACGGGACACATTCTGGGAGAGACAGTACTGAAGAATCTCTTAGAAAACATTTCTACATACCAAGATTGTCCAACTTGACTCAGGCCATTGTACGCAGATGTGTAACGTGTGCTAAGAATAATGCAAGACAAGGACCAGTAAAACCACCAGGAGTCCAGTTTATGGGGGGACTCCCCATGTCCGATCTACAAATAGACTTTACAGTGATGCCTAAATCGGGTGGACATCGTTACCTGCTGGTAATTGTGTGCACCTATTCAGGCTGGGTAGAAGCATGTCCTACTCGTACAGAGAAACCAGGAGAAGTTGTAAGATTCCTGCTACGAGAAATAATACCCCGATATGGACTACCCTGTTCTATAGGATCGGACAATGGTCCAGCTTTTGTTCACCAGTGCCTACAACAACTGACTCATATGCTTGGTATAAAGTGGAGGCTTCATACTGCATATAGACCCCAGAGTTCTGGTAAGGTAGAGAGAATGAATAGAACTATAAAGAACCAGTTGGCTAAAATGTGTCAGGAAACCCAACTTAAGTGGAACGTTCTCTTACCTATAGCTCTATTGCGAATCCGCAGTACCCCTACCAGAAGGATGGGCCTCTCTCCTTTTGAAATTATGTATGGGCGACCACCTCCCGTACTTGGTAACTTAAGGGGGGACTTGAGTCAGTTGGGAGAAGGAATTACTCGGCAGCAGGTTGTAGAGTTGGGTAAGACTATGGAGGAGGTACAGAAATGGGTACAAGATAGATTACCTGTGAATATTTATCCCCCTGTTCATAGTTATCATCCAGGAGACCAAGTGTGGATTAAAGAGTGGAATAATGTACCGTTAGGGCCCAAGTGGAGAGGTCCTTATGTTGTTCTTTTGTCTACCCCTACAGCAATAAAAGTAGCAGAAGTGACTCCGTGGATACATCACTCCAGGGTTAAACCAGCAGCAGTCGATTCTTGGCAAGTTACAGCAGATCCAGAGAATCCCTGCAAGATCCGGTTAAAACGCACGACCCAGTCGGAGTAACGAGGAATTATTGTGGATTACAAATTTTATTGTTACAGGTGTGAGTGAGAAGGCCATAATAAAGCCTGTCCGCTTACCATCACATAGTGTATAAGCCAGGAAAGTCTCGAAGGGACACCTGTGAAGACGAGCAGAACTCCATTCCCTGCAGCCCTCACATCCTGGAAGCTGAGGTTCCATCGCACGGACGAAGACTGAGGATGACGGCGAAAGATGTGCTTTTGATTGTGTTTATTTATATGTGTTTTTATATTCAGGAAGGTAGAGGTACCGACACTCCTAGCTGTGAGGTATGCATTAAGACTACGAGAACAGGTAACCATATTTCCCAAACCCTAATTTGGCATTCACAATACGAGTGTAAAGGAGATGTATCGAGATGTAGATACTTAAATATAGATTATAGTGTGTGCCATTTAGGAGTAGGAGAACCTAAGTGCTTCAGTCCGGAGTATCAGCCTCGTACAATTTGGTTGACTCTCAGGAATGGAGATCCTCAGGGGACCCTAATTAATAAGACGGTGTTAGAATCCGTACATTCTTCGGGTGTTCTGCTATTTGATGCGTGTAAAGCGATATTGAGTGGTAGAAAGCCGTGGAATGTATGTGGGGATCTTAGATGGGAGAGGACGTATGGGTCTAATGATAAATATATTTGTCCCAGTAGTAAAAATAAATATGTGAGTCCTAGATGCCCAAATAAAGACTATAACTTTTGTCCATATTGGTCTTGTGTGGGGTGGGCGACTTGGGGACAGACAGTAGACAAAGACATGATAGTGACTAAGTTGCCGACTAGCCCTTATTGTAAGTCTATGGAATGCAACCCAGTCCATATACTTATTAATAACCCCGACAAGTTCTTAGATAAGTATGGAAATTTATTTGGGTTTCAGATATACGGGACGGGTTTAGATCCTGGGACATTATTGTTTATAGGAATAGAGACTGATACGGTATCCTCCCAGACTCATCAAGTATACCATTCCTTTTATGAAGAGATGAGTATAGATAATAAGATCCCCCATAATGCTAAAAACCTGTTTATCGATCTAGCTGAAAGTATTGCCGGTAGTCTTAATGTTACCAACTGCTATGTGTGTGGAGGTACTAACATGGGAGACCAATGGCCTTGGGAAGCAAAGGAGGTAATGTCCGGTTCTGAGGCAGTTGACCAATTAATATCTACACAAGCCGATTATCATATGAGTGTTAGAGGTAAATCTGAGTGGAGATTAAAGACCTCCATCATAGGTTATGTTTGCATAGCAAGGAAAGGAATAATGTATAATACTTCTGTAGGAGAATTAACTTGTCTAGGGCAAAAAGCTTATGATGATGATACAAAGAATACAACTTGGTGGTCGGCTTCAAATGTCTCAGAACCATCTAACCCGTTTGCTAGATATGCCAATTTAAAGGATGTGTGGTTTGATCTATCCATCACATCTACCTGGAGAGCCCCAGCAAATTTGTACTGGATCTGTGGTAAGAAAGCCTATTCGGAGTTGCCACAGGACTGGGAAGGGGCATGTGTGTTGGGTATGCTCAAACCATCCTTCTTCTTGTTACCGATTGAAACAGGTGAGACTTTAGGTGTTAAAGTGTATGATGTGAATCATAGGAAGAAAAGGGGACCCATAGAGATAGGCACCTGGGAAGATAATGAATGGCCTCCCCAGCGTATCATAGACTATTATGGGCCAGCCACGTGGGCTGAGGATGGTACTTTTGGTTATAGAACCCCTATTTATATGCTCAACCGTATTATAAGATTACAGGCGGTGGTTGAGATTATCACTAATGAGACATCACAAGCGCTCAATCTTCTAGCGAAGCATAACACCAGGATGAGGACAGCAGTATACCAGAATAGATTAGCCTTGGATTACCTTTTGGCAGTAGAGGGAGGTGTATGTGGGAAGTTTAACCTAAGCAATTGCTGTCTTCAAATAGATGACGAAGGGCAAGCAATAGCTGAGCTTACTAGCCATATGGTTAAACTAGCGCATGTGCCTACTCAGGTATGGAAAGGGTACAATCCAAGTAGTTGGTTTGGTAGCTGGTATGAGTGGTTTGGAGGGCTTAAGGCAGTGGTAGGTGGAGTCCTACTGATTTTACTGTTGTGTCTACTCCTACCGTGTCTTACACCCTTAGTAGTTAGGTCTGTGCAAAGCCTGATAGGAAGTATAGCAGAGAGGAAGGCTGCTGCACAGATAATGGCAATATATAAATATAAGGCTCTAGATCAGGGAGAACCAATGCAGGAAGATGAGTGTTAAAAGATTCACATCATAAGATAAGTCTGGTCTGGTTCAAGGTAACTTGCGGTGTAAGCAAACCAAGGTTAAGTGATGCCTCAAGTAATTGTAAAATATCAAGAGGCATCAAAGGGGGGAATGTGGTGGAATCTCGGTAAAAATAAATTTAGTAGGCCGAGATTACCACGTGGCATGTGTACGTGCATATGCTGACGTATCGATCAGTTAGTTGCACGTGGCAAGATACGATCAGTAGTGTACGGAGCATGTGCAAGAATACAGGATATAGTATTCCCCCTCCTCCATTGTGCTGGACAAGCCATGCGGTCAAACAGGAAGTTAATTCTTATTTGTGTTGATTGGTTAAGAGAATGTGCGGGTGGAGCTTAATATGGGAGGAGTTATATGCCTATATAAGGAGCCTGCACTATTGTCCGGGGCTCAGAACTTGCTGTATTTTGGTGACGCTAGTCCCTCTGAGTCCCGATCGGTGATCCAATAAAGAATCTCTTCCTTCCTGAAGAAACCTGTGTCCATCTCTCTGTGCTTGGCTTCCGTCAGTTTCTCCGGTATCAATTCATGTATGGAACTCCATTTTATATGAATAAAATCTAAAAAACTTGAAAAAATTATGAAATCTTGTTATTTTTTCAATTTCAGCATGGCAATTTAACTGTTAATGTCAGAATACTATTCGGTTTTCCTGCAATAAAACATACATATTTGTATTCAGAAATGTCTCACGAGTAAAACAGTACCCCCCATGTATAGGTTTTATGGGGTTTTGGAAAGTTACAGGGTCAAATATACGACTTGTCCATTATTTTATTTTCTGCATAGAAATTTGACAGATTGGTTTGAGTGACCTAGGTTGCCTTTTAGACCGTATGGCAGCCCAGAAATGAAAATTACCCCCATCATGGCATACCATTTGAAAAAGTACACATCCCAGGGTATTCAAAATGGGGTATGGCCAGTCTTTTGTAGTAGCCACTTGGGCACAAACCCTAGCCAAAGTTAGCTTTTTTTTTTTGTGTTTTCTTTTTTTTACATAAAATCTGTACTTTCACTGATAATATTATTGTTAGTATATAGTTTACTGCCCTGAAACACTCCTAGTTCTGCTCAGTGATGTCTCACGAGCGCCATGGTACCCCCCATGTATAGGTTTTATGGGGTTTTGGAAAGTTTCAGTGTCATATATACGGCTTATCCATTTATGCTTTTTCACCTTGAAATTTGTCAGATTAGTTTGCAGTGTCCAGGCTGCCTTTGAGACCGTATGGCAGCCAAGAAATGAAAATTACCCCCATCATGGCATACCATTTGAAAAAGTAGACATCCCAGGGTATTCAAAATGGGGTATGCCCAGTCTTTTCTAGTAGCCACTTGGGCACAAACCCTAGCCAAATTTAGTGTTTGTTTGGTTTTTTTGCATTTTTCACATAAAATCTGTACTTTCACTGATAATATTATTGTTAGTATATAGTTTACTGCCCTGAAACACTCCTAGTTCTGCTCAGTGAGGTCTCACGAGCGCCATGGTACCCCCCATGTATAGGTTTTATGGGGTTTTGGAAAGTTTCAGGGTCATATATATGGCTTATCCATTTATGCTTTTTCACCTTGAAATTTGTCAGATTAGTTTGCAGTGTCCAGGCTGCCTTTGAGACCGTATGGCAGCCAAAAAATGAAAATTACCCCCATCATGGCATACCATTTGAAAAAGTAGACATCCCAGGGTATTCAAAATGGGGTATGCCCAGTCTTTTCTAGTAGCCACTTGGGCACAAACCCTAGCCAAATTTAGTGTTTGTTTTTTTTTTTTGCATTTTTCACATAAAATCTGTACTTTCACTGATAATATTATTGTTAGTATATAGTTTACTGCCCTGAAACACTCCTAGTTCTGCTCAGTGAGGTCTCAAGAGCGCCATGGTACCCCCCATGTATAGGTTTTATGGGGTTTTGGAAAGTTTCAGGGTCATATATATGGCTTATCCATTTATGCTTTTTCACCTTGAAATTTGTCAGATTAGTTTGCAGTGTCCAGGCTGCCTTTGAGACCGTATGGCAGCCAAGAAATGAAAATTACCCCCATCATGGCATACCATTTGAAAAAGTAGACATCCCAGGGTATTCAAAATGGGGTATGCCCAGTCTTTTGTAGTAGCCACTTGGGCACAAACCCTAGCCAAATTTAGTGTTTGTTTGTTTTTTTTGCATTTTTCACATAAAATCTGTACTTTCACTGATAATATTATTGTTAGTATATAGTTTACTGCCCTGAAACACTCCTAGTTCTGCTCAGTGAGGTCTCACGAGCGCCATGGTACCCCCCATGTATAGGTTTTATGGGGTTTTGGAAAGTTTCAGGGCAGGGGTCAAGTCCTGGAGAAAAAAGTGTGGGAACTCACCCATGATTCCCCCCCCCCCTAAAAAAAAAAATTACACTCCTATGCATATAGTGCAGTTCAGGGTGTGTATAATGAATGTACTGTGTTTGTAGTGAGTGCAGTCTGTATAATAAATGTAGTGTTTTTGTAGTGAGTGCAGAATGTGTATAATGAATTTAGTGTCTGTAGTGAGTGCAGAGTGTGTATAGTGAATGTAGTGAGTTTGTAGTGAGTGCAGAGTGTGTATAATGAATGTAGTGTGTTTGTATTGAGTGCAGAGTGTGTATAATGAATGTAGTGTGTTTGTAGTGAGTGCAGAGTGTGTATAATGAATGCAGTGTGTTTGTAGTGAGTGCAGAGTGTGTATAATGAATGCAGTGTGTTTGTAGTGAGTGCAGAGTGTTTATAATGAATGCAGTGTGTCTGTAGTGAGTGCAGAGTGTGTATAATGAATGCAGTGTGTTTGTAGCGAGTGCAGAATGTGTATAATTAATGTAGTGTGTCTAGTGAGTGCAGTGTGTATAATGAATGCAGTGTGTTTGTAGTGAGTGCAGAGTGTGTATAATGAATGTAGTGAGTGCAGTGTGTATAATAAATGTAGTGTGTTTGTAGTGAGTGCAGAGTGTGTATAATGAATGTAGTGTGTTTGTAGTGAGTGCAGTGTGTGTATAATGAATGCAGTGTGTTTGTAGTGAGTGCAGAGTGTGTATAATGAATGTAGTGAGTGCAGTGTGTATAATAAATGTAGTGTGTTTGTAGTGAGTGCAAAGTGTGTATAATAAATGTAGTGTGTTTGTAGTGAGTGCAGAATGTGTATAATGAATGTAGTGTGTCTAGTGAGTGCAGTGTGTATAATGAATGCAGTGTGTTTGTAGTGAGTGCAGTGTGTATAATGAATGTAGTGAGTGCAGTGTGTATAATAAATGTAGTGTGTTTGTAGTGAGTGCAGAGTGTGTATAATGAGTGCAGTGTGTTTGTAGTGAGTGCAGAGTGTGTATAATGAATGTAGTGTGTTTGTAGTAAGTGCAGAGTATGTATAATTAATGTAGTCTGTTTGTAGTGAGTGCATAGTGTGTATAATGAATGCAGTGTGTGTAGTGAGTGCAGTGTGTATAATTAATGTAGTGTTTTTGTAGTGAGTTCAGAGTGTGTATAATGAATGTAGTGTGATTGTAGTGAGTGCAGAGTGTGTATAGTGAATGTAATGTGTTTGTAGTGAGTGTAGAGTGTGTATAATGAATGTAGTGTGTTTGTAGTGAGTGCAGTGTGTATAATAAATGTAGTATGTTTGTAGTGAGTGCAGAGTGTGTATAATGAATGTAGTGTGTTTGTAGTGAGTGCAGTGTGTATAATAAATGTAGTGTGTTTGTAGTGAGTGCAGGGTGTGTATAATGAATGCAGTGTGTGTGTGTGCTGGAAGATGTGCGTGCGTGCGTGTGTGCTGGATGATGTGTGTGTGTGCTGGATGATGTGTGTGTGTGTGTGCTGGATGATGTGTGTGTGTGTGTGCTGGATGATGTGTGTGTGTGTGTGCTGGATGATGTGTGTGTGTGTGTGTGCTGGATGATGTGTGTGTGTGTGTGCTGGATGATGTGTGTGTGTGTGCTGGATGATGTGTGTGTGTGTGTGTGTGTGCTGGATGATGTGTGTGTGTGTGTGTGTGTGTGTTTGTTGGATGATGTGTGTGTGTGTGTGTGTGTGCTGGATGATGTGTGTGTGTGTGTGCTGGATGATGTGTGTGTGTGTGCGCTGGATGATCTGTGTGTGTGTGTGCGCTGGATGATCTGTGTGTGTGTGTGCGCTGGATGATCTGTGTGTGTGTGTGCGCTGGATGATCTGTGTGTGTGTGTGTTCGCTGGATGATCTGTGTGTGTGTGTGCGCGCTGGATGATCTGTGTGTGTGTGTGCGCGCTGGATGATCTGTGTGTGTGTGTGCGCTGGATGATCTGTGTGTGTGTGTGCGCTGGATGATCTGTGTGTGTGTGTGCGCTGGATGATCTGTGTGTGTGTGTGCGCTGGATGATCTGTGTGTGTGTGTGTGCGCTGGATGATCTGTGTGTGTGTGCGCTGGATGATCTGTGTGTGTGTGTGTGTGCTGGATGATCTCTGTGTGTGTGTGCAGTGGCGTACACACGATCCATGGGGCCCCGGTGCGAAAATTGATCTGTGGACCCCCCCCCCACACGCTTACTCTGCACGGGCCTGGGCCGCAACACATGGTGCGACCCCTGTGACCGCGTGATGTAAGCCAGTGCATGCAGATACACATAGACTTAAAGGACCACTATAGGCACTCTGATCACTTCAGCTCAATGAAGTGGTCTGGGTGCCAGTTCCCTCTAGTTTTAACCCTGCAGCTGAAAACATAGCAGTTTCAGAGAAACTGCTATGTTTCACTAAGGGTTAATCCACCCTCTAGTAGCTGTCTCACTGACAGCCGCTAGAGGAGCTTCCGCGATTCTCACTGTGAAAAATCACAGTGAGAAGACGCTGGACGTCCATAGGAAAGCATTGAGTAATGCTTTCCTATGGGCAGTTTCAATGCGGTCCCGGCTTCGCTGCGCATGCGCATTCGGAGCTGAGAGGCGGATCAGGGCGGAGAGATCCCCAGCGCAAAGGGAGCCCGGCGCTGGAGAAAGGTAAGTGCTGAAGGGGTTTTTACCACACACACACTCTTACGAACAGACACATACACACTAGCTAACAGACACACACATTTACTGACAGACACACTTAGTGACAGACATACATACACTCTCACTGACAAACACACACTCACTAACAGACACACACAAATTAACACACTCAGTAAGACACACAGTAACACACTCACTGACACACAAACACACACACTGACACTCACTAGCAGACACACACAACTAACACACACACTAACAAACACACAAAAACTAACACTCACTGACACTCACTAGCAGACACACACAAACTAACACACTCAGTAACAGACACACACACTAACACACACACTAACACACACACTGAGGGCTGCACACAGAGGGTGCTGCACACAGAGGGCAAGGGGGCTGCACAGAGAAGGGGGAATGAACTGCATAGAAGGGGAAGGGGAATTCACACAGGGGGTAGGGGCTGCACACAGAGAGGGAAAGGGGGCTGCACAAAGGGGGGAAAGGGAGATTCACACAAAGGGGAATTAACTGCACAGAGGGGGGAGAGGGGGAAATTAACTGCACAGAGGGAAAAAGGGGGATTCATACAAGGGGGAGAGGGCTGCACAGAGAGGGGGAAGGGGGCTGCACAAAGGGGGGAATGAACTGCACAGAAGGGGGAAAGGGGGAATCACAGAGGGGGTAAAGGGGTTCAAACAGGAGGAAAGGATGCACAAAGGGGGATGGGCAGCACACAGGATTGCCAAGGGACTCACTGTGGTGGGGATTAAGGACTTTAAAATACTACAACAATGCAATGCAAACAAAAACAAAAACAACAATACACCTTCCTATTTGTTGTCCCCCTCACTTTGGCTTACCTTGGGTCAAAGAGGGGATACACAATGATCTGGACCTGGCCTGACTGGGGGGACTCTGCTCTGCACGATGCACAGCAACACTCAGTGTCTGCTACTTCCTGCTGTCAGACAGTGGCAGTGCTGAAGGGCTGCTGCCTGCTGGAGAGGCAGTGAGGGAGATCTGATTTCCTGCGGAGCAGGAGGAGAAGGTTCCTTCCTGGCTGCCTTACCACCTCCACGTTCCCCCCCTGGGCTCCACCTCCACGTTCCCCCCCTGGGCTCCACCCCCACCCCCACTCCCTGCACCACACGCCCCAGTCAGACAGCATACCGGCCCCAGCTTACCTGCTGCATCAGTCACTGAGTCTGAGACTCAGAGCAGCCAGCCAGCTATCTGCCGAGGCCGCCCACAGCACCAGGAAGAATGTTATCTGACAGTAACAGCAGGGGCCCCCAACCCCCCCTCCCTCCCTCCCTGCTTCTTACCTTGTCAGGGAGGGGGGAGATCGCCTGGTGGTCCGGTGGAGGGAAGCAGCCGCTGCACACAGGGGCCATCACACGCTGTGTTCCCTCTGAGGCTCTAACTCTCGCGAGACTCGCCTGTGCGGAGCGTTGCCATGGTAACCCGTGGTCTCGCGAGAGTTAGAGCCGGAGAGGGAACACAGCGTGTGATGGCCCCTGTGTGCAGGTAGCAGGGCAGGTCCTGCAGGACTGGGAACGGGAACGGCGTTCCTGCTTTGGAAAAAGTGCAGGAACGCCGTTCCCATGCGTTCCTGCAGGACTCAAGCCCTGTTTCAGGGTCATATATACGGCTTATCCATTTATGCTTTTTCACCTTAAAATTTGTCAGATTAGTTTGCAGTGTCCAGGCTGCCTTTGAGACCGTATGGCAGCCAAGAAATGAAAATTACCCCCATCATGGCATACCATTTGAAAAAGTAGACATCCCAGGGTATTCAAAATGAGAGGCAGATAGAGCTTTGATATCACATAGAGAGTCACTGTGCGAAAAGTTTGAGAAGTAAAAAAAACGAAAAAAAAAAACTATTTTTTGTAACCCTTTCAGTGCTAATCACAGCATTAACCCTGTGATCAGTTTTTTATTGGGAAGTCACATTTCAAGTACTACAAATGTATTATTTTGAGTTGTTTGGTGTAGCCACTTTAGAATGGCTAGCGTAAACAGGGACAGGCCAAGGTCAGGGGAATCCAGAATTCAGAGTAGTCGGTAAAACAAGCCAATGGGTCGGTACAGGCAGCTAACAAAGCGTAGTCAGGACAAGCCGAGGTCAGAAATCCAGGTAAATCAAGCAAACAAACTGCCAAAGTCCCATACAGAGTGATTCAGAAATTCAGCTCTGTATGGTAGACTTTGAAACAGTCTGTTATGCAGAGGGCGGGTAGAGATGGGCAGGTTGGACAATAAAAACTGGAGTCCTTTCGGACTCCTTTCTTGTAGCAAACACGGCACTTTTTTGGGGGAGCTTTTTTACTAGGGGTGCATGGGATTCGGGAAGGGAAGTGTTTGCCACAAAGTCTTTGGAGATCTCCTGATTCCAAAGTGGGATTGGGGGGCTGGGTAAATAACATACGGGACAAAATGCTTAATGTGAATTCGAGGAAAGGGCAGGGCCTACCTATGACCTCTTTTGTATAGAGGACATAGGCATTGAAAATTGCAATCTGGCTCACGTAGATTGCAATTTTCTTGTACCAGGTCCTAGTTTTTCGGTTCACCAGATAGGGCTGTATGCATTGGTCAGCCAAGTCTACTCCCCCCATAAACTTGCTGTAGTCTACAATGCACTTCGGCTTTTCCAGATGCTCAGTGCTACCTCTCACAGACACTGGCACTGTACTTTCGTCATGCATCGTAGACAGCATGTATACATCTTTCCTATCTCTGAAGCGAAGAGCAAGCAACTCATCCTGGCGGAGAGCTGAAGAGGAACCTCTACTGCTTCTGCCACTTGCCAGGGCTTGGGGGAAACCCCTGCGATTCTTCCTCACTGTGCCACAGGCTAGGGTTTCAAAACAATATAAATTTTTAAATAATTCTATACTGGTATAATAATTGTCAACCCATAGCCTATATCCCTTATTCAACAAGGGAAGGATTAGATCCCAAACAATCTTGCCACTTGTACCCACAGAATCAGGGCATCCTGGTGGGTCAAGATGGCTATCCTTCCCCTGGTAAATGCGAAACGCCCATGTGTAACCAGTACAGGATTCACATAATTTATAAAATTTAACGCCATATCGGGACCGCTTCGATGGAATATATTGCTTAAATAGCAGTCGACCTTTAAATTTCATAAGGGACTCGTCAATTGAAATATCTTTATCGGGGACATAATTTTCAGAAAATTTGTCTGACAGGAGTTGAATAAAGGGCCGAATTTTATATAGCCTGTCAAACAGTGGGTCGTTTCTAGGGGGACACAGCGAGTTATCATTAAAATGAAGGAATCGCAGCAGTTGCAGGTAGCGATCCCTCAACATAACCTCAGGGAAAAGAGGTGTAGCCAGGATACGTTGCTTGCTCCAGTAGGACCTGATACTGGGCTTTTTTACAATACCCATCATTAGGGTTAAAGCCCAAAACCGCTTCATCTCTGCGACATCCGTGGGTCTCCACATATTCCTGCGACCATGATGGGACCCCGGATGTGCAGAGAGATACTGCATAGCAAACAAATTCGTTTGCTGAGCCATGAGCTCAAATATATCGTCTGACATAAAGAGCTCAAAAAAACGAATTGGCTCGCAGTCGTCCACTGTTACAGTGATGCCAGGTGTAACAGTGAACGGCGGTATTTCTGGGGCCATCATATTTGGAGGCACCCAGTCTCTGCCTGGCATTGGGCTTGCTGAGCGTCCTCTTGTGAGTGGTGGTGGGGCACCATCACTTGAGGTCTCACTCAGAGGCTCAATGTCAGAGGCAGTGATAGTGTCACTGTCTTGCAGAGTGTCACTATCACTGCCTGCCAGAATGGCATACGCCTCCTCGGCTGAGTAGCGACGTGCCATTCTAGGGGGACAAATTAATTAATTTATATACTAAAGTGGGTAATTAATTATCTACCTGCCTAACACCTACTACCCGCCCTCAAAAAATAATATAAATGTACTGATCACAGTATAGGCAGCTGCAATCAGTACACTGAAAGGGTTATTTTTTGATCTGTAAAAATAACCCTAAAAAAGGTCAGTCTGATCAGAGAGCCCTCTGATCACAGTGATCACTGATACAGTACTGTACAGCAGATATACTGTACAGTATAGTGATCACGGCAGCGGGGAAAGGGTAATGGAGATTTGGGTTGCTGCGACTGACACAAAGGGTAAAAAAAAATGAGAAATAATTTTTTTGACCCAAAAAAGTTTTTAAAACCGAAAGGGTTATTTTTTGATATGTAAAAATAACCCTAAAAAAGGTCAGTCTGATCAGAGAGCCCTCTGATCACAGTGATCACTGATACAGTACTGTACAGCAGATATACTGTACAGTATAGTGATCACGGCAGCGAGGAAAGGGTAATGGAGATTTGGGTTGCTGCGACTGACACAAAGGATCAAAAAAAATTAGAAATAATTTTTTTTTGATCCAAAAAAAAAATAATAAATAAATACCCTAATCAGGTTGATCACAGTAATATGCTGTGATCAGCACTGAAAGGGTTAAATAAAATATAAATTTTAAAACTTTAAAAAAAAATTTAAACTTTATTTTTCCACAGGAGCTGCAAAAACCACGATCTCTCTGCCTCTCTCTCTCAGATCGAAGTGAGGTGAGGAGAGGGGCAGAGACAATGTGTCAGCCAGTGATCTGAGATCATTGGCTGACACATACTAACAGTGATCACAGTGACTGGCTGTCACTGTGATCACCTCCTACAGATCGCGGTAATTGGCCACAGGGGGATGCCTGGGAGGTACAGGCATGCCCCCCACCGCGATCTGTAGGGGGCTAATGGCTGCAGTTACATGTGTCAGCCAATGGGCTGACACATAGTAACACTGATCGCACTGACAGGCTATGGCAGCCTGTCAGTGTGATCAGACTGCAGCCTGACAGTTCAGATCGCGGTCACTGACCCCAGGGGGGCTGCCTGGGGGGCCAGGCATGTCCCCCGACCGCGATCTGCTGCAGAAGAATGCGGCCGGCTCCATGTGTCAGCCGATTTCAAATCGGCTGACACATGGTAAATACATGGTAAATACCGATCGCAGTGACAGCCTGTCACTGCGATCGGAAGCTGCAGACCGCGGTCCCCAGGCACAGGGGGGATGCCTGGGGGGCCAGGCATGCCCCCCGACCGCGATCTGCAGCGGCCATGTTCCGCCGGCCACGTGGGGCTGAAGACCGCCCAGGACGTACTATGCCGTCCTGCGGCGTTTAGAGCCGCCCAAATAAGGACGGCATAGTACGTCCTGCGGTCTTAAGGGGTTAAAGGACCACTATAGTGCCAGGAAAACAAACTCGCTTTAGGTTCCCCCCCCCCTCAGGGTCCCCTTCCTGCCCAGTTCAAGATGGGTTAAGGGGTTAAACACTTACCTTTCTCCCGCGCCGGGCTACCTCGGCACTGGGGACTCTCCTCCCTCTTCCGACGTTATCCGCCATGCATATTCAATCAGTCCATAGGAAAGCATTTCTCAATGCTTTCCTATGGACGGCAGCATCTTCTCACTGTGAAAATCACAGTGAGAAGTGTGAAAGCGCCTCTAGCGGCTGTCAATGAGACAGCCACTAGAGGCTGGATTAACCCTAATGTAAACATAGCAGTTTCTCTGAAACTGCTATGTTTACAGCTGCAGGGTTAACCCAAGATGGACCTGGCACCCATACCACTTCATTGAGCTGAAGTGGTCTGGGTGCCTATAGTGGTCCTTTAACTGAATATATAATATTTAGTGAACTGCTTATACAAAAATTCAATTGCTAAACTAAGCTCATAAAGGATGTATAAAGCTAGCCTAAATTGTGATAGGTGCCTCCAACAGAGGCAGCCTCCAGGCATCAGTCTAAAATCAACTTAAAACGTATACGTTCCCATCAAATGGAAAAAAGAAAACCTTTTTGCTAATGTGAGAGAAAAAAACCCGCTGCGTTTCGGTGTTAGCATTCCTTTTTGTCGGGGTTCCCTGTCAAACAAAAAAGTATTGCAAAAAATTTGATGACTAGGCGCTTACAAATATATTTAGTCTCAGCTGTTGGTTTACCTAGCACCTAGTTTACAAAGCACCTAAGTGCACAATCATATAAAAAAAAAAAAAAAACACCAAAGAACATACGTTTTTACATAAAGGTGTTTTTTTCTGGTGTAGATTATGCCAGGCCTAAAGCAATACATGTAGTTAAAAAAAAGGCATGCAAAATCATTTACAGATCCAAAAGACTAACTGTTTTACTAAGGAGGGTGAAATGTGTCTTGGCTGAGGATAGAGGTTTACTTTGGACTTTTATCTATGTTTTTATACTTTTATATTGCTTTTTCTTTATGTCCAATAAATAGTTATAGTTTTCTACTTACCTAAATCCTGTTGCACGGAACACCTTTATTTCCTGGTCTTAAAGGGGAAGTGTCATCCCAAAAGTTTGACACGAAGTGCTTACACTTAGAGCCAGGTTTATAGGCTCTGAAAAAGGTGAGCAAGAATTTGAAGAAATGACGGTTTGATATATTAATTAATATCTAGAAACTACACTTATATTTCTTATTTTTTTCTGGTCCCATATATCATCACTTGAGTACAACTTAAGAGTTGGAGAAAGGGTCTGGTTGCACCTGAAAGAGTGCCTGAAAACCTGTTTGTTTAGAGCCTATACCATAAAAGGCTCTAAAAATTTGAGTTGAGATACTAAAAAATTATTAATCGATGCATATGGTTTAACAATATCACACCATTTATATTTTTTGTGTTTCTTTTTTATTTTTATGACAACATTGTCCCTGTATGTGGTACTGAAGGGCAAGTGTCCATTTATCCTGTAATGCTGCACTCTTACTCGGTAAGTTAAGGTGGAGGGTTATATCACCTAAACACTGAGGTTTTGCATTGGTTTCTGTAGCCTGTCAAATGCTACATGGAAGGCAATTAAACGTTGGTACATGTTTTATGCCTCCTTCAGTGTCCAATCAAATTACACATGCTTCAAAGGTGTGAAGGGGAGGTGGAGCCACATAAAGGGGTGTCTTGAATATGACATCCCATTTTAAGGTCTGCATGCATGGGTGGTCTGTAAGGAGCATTCTCCATGTGGGAGGGAAACTCCCCTGCAATGATAAGAGAATGTAGAGACTGCCCACTCCAGCATGACCATCCTGTATAGTGAACTCATATGGAGCACATACAGCATCCTGTTTTTGAAATCCGCCTATCAGGGCGGTCTACTCAAGACTTTATTCACATGAAGGGGAAGTTCCCCTCAATGATGCAAGAGTCAAATAACCACCTACTCTGGCATGGTGTTCCCCACTTATACAGTTCCACACACATTCATTATTGATTTTGTCTGCAATAAAATAAGAATAAATAGATCATAATCATCGTGTATATAAACTAAAATTCACTGTTCTGAGATAAATATACGACCTCCCGCACCTTTTCAAATCTTCCCCAAGCCTAAAGTCCTTTAAGAAATCCATCTATACATATCTCAAAACAGAATGCACCTGTCATGGTTGATTATATATTTCCTACCTGTTCTATTTTAAATCTTTTATATACTGTGGATTAATATTGTTTTTGTATTTTATTGTACCCTATTGTATCAATGCCATGTTTTGTGGACCCAGGACATACTTGAAAACAATAGAAATCTCAATGTTTCCTTCCTGGTAAAATATTTTATAAATAAAGTGCATATGCGATATGATAGATGGTTCAGAAGCGCTACCTAAGCAAGGATATATGCTCACTGAAGCTAAATTATCAATATTAGGTAAAGGCATCAAATTGATGGATGTAATTGACTACTGTCCATATTAAAACAGACTCTTGAGTCATGGATGACTGCAAAGAGGATGAGAAGTTGCAATAAATTAATCAAAAACATGGGAGCCACACTGCTCATGTATAAAAAAAAATATATTATTTAAAGGAGAGTGTCACAAATTAGACACTTGGTTTAATCATTTATAAATGGTGTACAAGAGAACCCCCTCATTCAAGTCCATTGGTGATAAATTTTGAACTGATAAATTCCTAGATGTTATCTCCTCCTCAGCTTTTTGTCTAAATCATCTTTTCTCTGGTCCAATTTTACCAAATCTATACCAGCAAACTTTAAGCCACTTGAATCTCCAAAATGTTAGGATTTTAGATGTATAATGTGTTATAAAATACAATTATAGCCCAATTATTTTTTAATGATCCTATAATTTGCTGGACCTGTTAATATTCCAACTATTCCTCTCTTATATATACGTTAATGTTTTGGAGGTTTACTAATATACATTTCGATGCAAGCTAACCCTGTATTTTACTCTAGAAGTTATTGGTCTCAAGAGTGTATATTTCTAACACAGTTCAACACACAGATATTAAACAAACAGGCATCATATATTCCTATGCTTACATATGTGATTAAATGTAATAAAATATTTCCAATGGCAAGTACATTCCAATAATCCAGTGGCAACATTGTATTCACAGACTTTTTTTGTCAAGTGATGAGCATTTACTTTTTTGATCTCTTCTTTTTGCATGTGTAACCCTGTGAAGTTACACAGGCTGCATTATCTGAAATGCCCAGTAGATGGCACATGGCCCCAGTATGTTGTTAATAAAACATTGAGCATTGATCACATGACTTGCTGAAATCAGTGGGAGGAGTGTGGCATCATCAGTTCCTGGGAGGATTTCCTGCACAGCTCTGGGGAAGGAGGGCCTAAAATGATTCTAGAAGGATGACATGCTGAGCTGAAATGGAGGACATGTGAGAGACTGTAAAAAGAGATGGAACCTGGCGGAGAGAACTTGTTTCACCCAAGATCACACCAGATGAGAGAGGGACCTGATGGCAAAGACAAGCATTGAGCCCAGACGTTTGGTGAATCCAGTGAGAGGAGACTGCTACTGACTACCAGGTTAATTGTGTTGTGAGGGTAAGCCAAACCTCTCCCTGTATCACCACAGGGCCCCTGTCTTCTCACTCACAGTAAAGACTCTGAGGTCCCGTACAGACATTACACATCTGAGGCTGTGTCAGTGACTCTGTGGAGCAGGACTTATTAGGGCCCCAACTCTCCTATGTGCACCAACGGCCGCTAGGGCGAAGATAAGGGGGTGGGACGCAGGTGTGCTGGTGGGTGAGTGGGGAAAATCCACATTTGCATTGTTATCTGTTACGCCATTGTATTTTCCTATGTGTGTCGGTTCAATTGCTATTTACCATATAAAGTTAGTTCCAGTTAGGCTGTGTCAGTCTTATTGCACCAAGTATGTTCCCAGTGGGACCCCACATCCCTACCCCGGATGTTCCACTGGGTGGAGGCGCTGCCGCAGACATGTACCCCAGCTCCCAGATAGCGGAGGCTCAGGATCCGCCTGTCAGGCATAGTGAATTAACTAGGTTTAAGGACCCCAAAGACACTAGGGGGCATCCCCAAAACCCCGTTACATATGGAGGCACTGCTGAGATGAATTGGGGTACAACCAGTGAGAATAGGCTAAGTCCTCAGGCCACTCCCTCCTTTGCAAAAGAGTGGGCCCAGAAAAGAAATGTACCATTACAGCAAGCTGTGATGTTATGCAAAATCCCATCCTGCTGTGAGATGAATCATGTCATCTTGTGTATAGAAATTCGACTGGGAATAGAAATGGCGACCGTCAGGGATATCCTGCAGGATTCTGAAGGCCAAACTTACATGTTAATATATTGTCATACGGACTTGGGAGACCACGAGATGCCTACCAACATTCATTTATATGGAGCCCCGGATGAAGGATGCTCCTTAGTGTACGCTCTCCTTGATAAGAAAGAAAGGGCCTCACTGCAACAACCCTTTAAATTAGAACGGAAAGATTATGTCACAGAAAATTATTCTAAGCTCCTGACCCCCATCTCCGGAAAGGCCGGAGCCATTCCTAAACAAGCTGCCCATCCTCCTAGAGGGCTGGGGATGATTACTCCTAAAGTAGAATCTCATCCACCTACAGCATTACTGAAACCAGACAACCCTGAAGTACACACCCTGCCTACAGGAGGTAGTGATGTATCGGACATACTACAGAAACTCTCAGAAGCCATAGTGAGGGCAAACCACACCCAGAGTTACCGCAAACTAAAGGTGTTTTCTGGGAATCAGCCTGTTCCTGCAGGAGAAGAACCTTTTGAGGTCTGGAAGGATAATGCTATGCAGTTGTTGGAGGATACCATAAAGAAACAGCGGTTGGTGGAGAGTCTTCGTTTTCCCGCTACAGACATGATAAGACTGTACAAGGGAGTAAATGGGCAAGCTACTGTGCACGACTATCTACAAGTTTTACAGGATGCTTATGGGAAATCAGAAGATTTGGATGATCTGTTGGTTAAGTTCCTAGCCACTAAGCAGAAGGAGCATGAAAAAGCCACTGACTATATCAACCGGTTACAACTATCGCTTGGAAAGTTATTCCATAAAGGAGCAGTCACTGCCCCTGAGTTGGATGCTCGGCTATCTAAGCAAATTCAGAGAGGTGGTTTGACCAATAATCCAGTTATGATTCTGCTGAGAGCCAAATTGGATGATAAAGTTCTGCCTTATTCCACATTAATAAATACAGCTAGGAGAATGGAAGACCAGACGTGTCCACCCCTACAGAAGGAGAAAGAGGATACAGAACTGTCAGCTCTTAGGAAGAAGGTGGCTGAATTGGAGCTCTTATGCAAATCACCACCAGAGAGAGCAGCTTTTCCCCCTGGAAGTGGGGGGCAACACAGGAAGACTCAGAAAAAGCTGTTTCCTGAGGATTCACCCCCCCGAGGGGACTGCTTTAAATGTGGAAAGTCAGGGCATTTTCAGCGGGAGTGCCCTGCGAATTCCATGGGGGTGGATGTGGAGGTGCTGGCAACCGAGCTCGAGGAGACTCAAATGACCAGGTCTTACAAGCGAAGGAAGACCCGGCCTACACATAGTCTCCCTGTAGGGGCCAAGATTGGGCCCAAATCTTTGATACACGTACAAGTGGAAGGAATTCATGCTTCAGCATTGCTAGATACAGGTTCTCAAGTCACCATTATCTACAGAGACTTCTATGAACGTCATTTGAAACACATTCCTATGGAACCTGCAGGAGAGTTTCAGCTATGGGGCGTTGGGTCGCAAGCTCAACCTGTGGAGGGATGCATAAAAGTGACCATAACTATTCCCCAGTTAAATACCGGGATGATATGTCCTATGGAGCTGGAAGCTTTGATATGCCCTGCAGCCAAGAAAGTGTGTGCCCCAATAATATTGGGTACTAATGCAAAGATGGTACAGGATGTATTCAGGGCCTATCTGACAGAAGTGGGAGATGTCTCCCTAGACCGACTGATGGAGGTCAGCCCTGTCCTAGGAAAAGAGTGTCGACGACTAGCCCTTGAAACAAAACCAGGGTTGTGCCACTATTCAGGAACAGAACCTGCATTTGTGAAGCCTGGTGAGACTAAAACCTTACGAGCCATAGCCTCAATGCACCATGAAATGTTGGGGGGAACTGGACAATACCTTATTGAGTCTCTGCCAGAATAGAATCAGAAGAAGGGGTGGACTCTCATACCTGAGATAAAAGATTGGCGAAAAAGGTGGTGTCGGAGCTTTCCTGTGATGGTACAGAATTTAACCCCCACGGAAATCCGGATTGATCGTCATCAAACGATTGGTGTAATACACCTTTTAGATCAAGTTTCGTCCATCATGTCTGTGAGTGCAGAACAGAAGGATTATGTGAAAGCACCTTTAGATTTTGATCTAGAAGATTCTCCCCTACCACAGCAGTGGAAAGACAGCCTTTGTTCAAAACTGGCCACCCGAGAGGGAGTGTTCTCCAGAGCAGAGATGGACGTGGGGTGTTCTAAGAGTGCCACCCATGCTATAAGACTTGCTGATCCTACTCCCTTCAGAGAAAGGTCAAGAAGAATACCCCCTCGAGATGTGGAAGATGTCCGGGACATACTCCAACAGATGGAAGGAGCAGGTATCATCACAGAGTCCCGGAGCCCCTATGCCTCACCTATTGTGGTAGTGAGGAAAAAGAATGGTTCAGTTCGGCTATGTGTGGACTACCGTACTCTGAACAAGAGAACTGTGCCAGATCAGTACACTTTGCCCCGGATAGAGGATCTTCTGAACGCCCTATCTGGCAGCCAGTGGTTCAGTGTGCTTGACTTGAGGTCTGGATATTATCAGGTACCTATGAAGAAGGAGGATCAGGAAAAGACAGCTTTCATCTGCCCCTTGGGGTTCTTCCAGTTTACCAGAATGCCACAGGGAATCACAGGAGCTCCTGCTACTTTTCAGAGGCTGATGGAGAAAACTGTGGGGGATATGAATCCCAAAGAGTGTTTAGTGTATCTAGATCAGTGCTCCCCAACCTTTTTATCGCCGCGGACCGGTAAACGTTTGATAATTTTTCCGTGGCCCGCTTGTTTTGATTTAGTAAGACAAAAAAAAAAAATAAACAGTCACATATATTAAAAAAAACACGCAGACACATACATAGTCAGAAAATCACAAACACAGTCACATAAAGACATAGACTCAAAATTGTGTGTATGTGTGTGTGAGCGGTGCAGTGTGTATGTGAGGGTGGCAGTGTGTGTGAGAGTTGCAGTGTGTGTGTGGGGGGCAGTGTTTGTGGGGCAGTGTGTGTAGTGTGTGTATGGGGGAAATGTTTGTGGGGCAGTGTGTGCAGTGTGTGTATGGGGGCAATGTTTGTGGGGCAGTGTTTGTGGGGCAGTGTGTGTATGGGGGCAGTGTTTGTGGGGCAGTGTGTGTAGTTTGTGTATGGGGCAGTGTGTGTATGGGGCAGTGTGTGTATGGGGCAGTGTGTGTATGGGGCAATGTGTGTAGTGTGTTTATGGGGCAGTGTTTGTGGGGCAGTGTGTGCAGTCTGTGTATGGGGCAGTGTTTGTAGTGTGTGTATGGGGCAATGTGTGTAGTGTGTGTATGGGGCAGTGTTTGTGGGGCAGTGTGTGTATGGGGACAGTGTTTGTGGGGCAGTGTGTGTAGTGTGTGTATGGGGCAGTGTTTGTGGGGCAGTGTGTGTAGTGTGTGCATGGGGCAATGTGTGTAGTGTGTATGGGGCAGTGTTTGTGGGGCAATGTGTGTAGTGTGTGTATGGGGCAGTGTGTGTAGTGTGTGCATGGGGCAGTGTGTATGGGGCAGTGTGTGTAGTGTGTGCATGGGGGAAGTGTTTGTGGGGCAGTGTGTGTAGTGTGTGCATGGGGGCAGTGTTTGTGGGGCAGTGTGTGTAGTGTGTGCATGGGGGCAGTGTTTGTGGGGCAGTGTGTGTAGTGTGTGCATGGGGGCAGTGTTTGTGGGGCAGTGTGTGCATGGGGGCAGTGTTTGTGGGGCAATGTGTGTAGTGTGTGTATGGGGGCAGTGTTTGTGGGGCAGTGTGTGCATGGGGGCAGTGTTTGTGGGGCAATGTGTGTAGTGTGTGTATGGGGCAGTGTGTAGTGTGTGCATGGGGCAGTGTTTGTAGTGTGTGTGTAGTGTGTTTATGGGGCAATGTGTGTAGTGTGTGTGTGTGGGGGCAGTGTGTGTAGTGTGTGTATGGGGCAGTGTGTGTATGGGGGGTAAGGAGCCTTTTTTAAAATTTATTTAATTAAAATTAATATATTCATGTCCCCCCTCCCTTCTTACCTTTACTGGGAGGAGGGGGGACATTTCTTAGTCCCTGGTGGTCCGGTGGGGATTCCCTGGTGGTCCGGTGGTGGTGAGGTGAACTCTAGCCCAGTTACAGGGCTAGAGTTCACTCTCGCGAGATTTGGAGCGTTGCCGTGGTTACCGCGGCAACGCTCCAAATCTCGCGAGAGGAGGACCCGGAGGAGCTGCAGGTAAGAGCTCCCGGGTCCTCTCTCACTCCCTCCCCTGCCGGCTGTCAGCAATGTGCCTGCAGACCATGGAGGGAGATCTCTGATCTCCCCTCCGGTCCGCAGGCACATTGCAGGGCTGGCACTTGGGCAATGCCAGCCCTGCATTAGCCGGCAGGCTCGCACACCCCACACCCCTGGGCGGCCCGGTACCGTTTGATCCACGGACCGGTACCGGTCCGCGGCCCGGGGGTTGGGGAACACTGATCTAGATGACCTAATTGTTTTCGGGAAGACACCAGAGGAGCATGAACAAAGATTGCTAAAGGTGTTGGATCGACTGCAAGCTGAAGGCCTGAAGCTATCAGTGGACAAATGCCGATTTGCCCAGAACTCTGTCACTTATGTGGGGCACATAGTCTCCGCTGAAGGAGTAGCCACAGATCCTGCTAAAATTGAAGCAGTGTTGAATTGGCCAAGACCAAATAACATCAGTGAGTTGCGGTCCTTTCTCGGATTCTGTGGTTACTACCGAAGGTTCGTGAAAGACTACTCAAAGATTGCTCGAGAGTTACATGACCTGCTGAAGATTACCTCTGACGTAAAGGGTGTTAAGGCACCATATCCTAAAGACCCCTTTGGAGAGAAATGGACTTCAGGATGTGAAGATGCCTTTCTGACACTGAAGAAGAGACTTACAGAAGCTCCTGTCTTAGCCTATGCAGACCCTGAGAAACCATATATCCTCCATGTGGATGCCAGCATGGAAGGCCTAGGGGGTGTACTGCACCAAAGTTATCCAGAAGGATTGAGGCCGGTGGCTTACATAAGTAGAAGTCTTACAGGTGCTGAGAAAAACTATCCAGTCCATAAATTGGAATTTCTGGCACTCAAGTGGGCCATCGTGGATAAGCTGCATGACTATTTGTATGGAGCAACATTCGAAGTAAGGACTGACAACAATCCACTTACCTACATCCAGACTGGATGCCACAGGACATAGGTGGTTGGCTGCCTTGTCAAACTACAGTTTCCGCCTGAAGTACAAGCCTGGGCCCAAGAATATCAGCGCAGATGCCCTGTCCCGCAGACCTAGACTCCCTCCTCACCAAGAAGAAGAGGAGTGGGAAGAGATCCCTGGGCCGGGGGTAGGAGCCTTTTGTCAGATGTATGTGGTGGCCGAGAGTCAAGAAGAATTTGCCGAGCTAAGGGGGGTAGACTCCATTAGCCACTCTCCAGAAGCTGTGCCTGAGGTGTTCCATGCTCCAGTCATGCTTCAACAGTGGCCCAGTATAACCACAGAAGACAAGAGGAGTGCTCAAGCGCAGGACTGGTATATTGGGATAGTTATCAGAGCAATAAAGACTGAGAATCCTAAATTGCTGACTTCTCTACCTGTGAGTCAAAGAGAATTATACCGAAGAGAATGGAGCCGACTACATCTCGAAGATGGAGTACTCTATAGGGTTGTGAAGTATCATGATCACCCCGATAGAAAACAATTGGTACTACCGCACAGATACCGTGGCATGGTCCTGAGAGCTCTCCACGATCAACATGGGCATCTCGGGGTGGACAAGACCTATGGCCTAGTACAAGATCGGTTCTATTGGTCTCGCATGAGGGAACATGTCGAGCAACATGTAAAGACATGCAGGAGGTGTATCCAGAGGAAGACCCTGCCTGTGAGAGCTGCCCCTATGGGTCATCTGAAAAGTGCAGGACCCATGGATCTTGTGTGCATGGACTATCTCTGCATTGAGAACGATACAGCGGGAATTGGAAATGTGCTGGTGGTAACGGACCATTTCACCAGATATGCTCAAGCCTTCCCCACTAAAGATCAAAAGGCTGTGACTGTAGCCAAAGTCCTTTGGCAGAAGTATTTTATTCACTATGGATTACCCAATCGGATACACTCTGATCAAGGTAGAGACTTTGAGAGTAAGTTGATCAAGGAGCTGTTGGGCATGTTGCAGGTGCAGAAGTCCAGAACCACACCTTATCATCCGGAGGGTGATGCACAGCCAGAACAGTTCAATAGGACCCTCCTAGATATGCTAGGGACTCTCAAGCAAGTCGAGAAGCGGTCTTGGAGTAAACATGTGGAAGCCATGGTCCACGCATACAACTGTACAAGACATGAATCTACAGGGTTCTCACCCTATTTCCTAATGTTCGGAAGAGAAGCTCGATTGCCGATAGATGTCCGTTTGGGAGTGTCTCCTGATGGAACAGATTCAACTTCACACTTTCAATATGTGAGGAACCTCAAACAAAACCTTCATCGGGCCTATGAGTTGGCCACCCAAGCTGCAGCAAAAATGGAAGAACGGAACAAAAGAAGATATGATGCTAAGGTGAGATATCGGGAGATTCAAGCAGGGGATAAAGTTCTTCTCCGGAATCTAGGTGTGCCTGGAAAACACAAACTGGCTGACAGATGGAAGGACACCCTGTTTGAGGTTGTGTCCAAACTGGAAGGACTACCAGTGTACAACATTAGGGGCCCGGAGGGCCGAATAAAGGCTTGGCATAGAAACCATCTGCTTCCAGTTGTGTATGCTGATGAAGAGGAAGAGAGTAGTGAAGAACTGGAGGAAAACCCAACAGAGAGTCCTAGAAATGGGGCAGAGGAGACCCCGGGGACTCCCAGTGCAGAGGATCAGTGGTGGTCATCACCCGCTGAAGAAACACAGCAATTGCCTCCTTTAACTCCTGTGGTTTCACAAAGTTCCGGAACCTCTCCTGGGTCACTAAGTTCTCCAAGGTTGAATCCAGAAAGTCCATGTTTTGTGCCTGGAACTTCCCTTATAGACTCTACTTCGAGGGCAGGAGTCGAAGTTCCACAGTTGATGTCCCAAGATCCTCTCCCCCAGCGAGAACTGAGACACAGCACCAGAGTGCGGCAACCCCCTAGGACCCTAGTTTATGATAATATAGGAGAGCCCAGTTATGCCCACAAGCCGCATCTAAAATGGCCATTTTCCTACCTGCACTAGCTGAAGTGGTAAATGTTAGTGACTCTTTACCCTAAATAACTAGCTAGCTAGGATGTTACTGTGCTAACTGTACTGTAGGTATGCTAAACCTTTCTCTGTTGAATTTTTGTTAAGCTCCCTGGCTAGGACTTGCCAGTGGAAGGCAAGTATTTTCAAGGGGGGGCATGTAACCCTGTGAAGTTACACAGGCTGCATTATCTGAAATGCCCAGTAGATGGCACATGGCCCCAGTATGTTGTTAATAAAACATTGAGCATTGATCACATGACTTGCTGAAATCAGTGGGAGGAGTGTGGCATCATCAGTTCCTGGGAGGATTTTCTGCACAGCTCTGGGGAAGGAGGGCCTAAAAGGATTCTAGAAGGATGACATGCTGAGCTGAAATGGAGGACATGTGAGAGACTGTAAAAAGAGATGGAACCTGGCGGAGAGAACTTGTTTCACCCAAGATCACACCAGATGAGAGAGGGACCTGCTGGCAAAGACAAGCATTGAGCCCAGACGTTTGGTGAATCCAGTGAGAGGAGACTGCTACTGACTACCTGGTTAATTGTGTTGTGAGGGTAAGCCAAACCTCTCCCTGTATCACCACAGGGCACCTGTCTTCTCACTCACAGTAAAGACTCTGAGGTCCCGTACAGACATTACACATCTGAGGCTGTGTCAGTGACTCTGTGGAGCAGGACTTATTAGGGCCCCAACTCTCCTATGTGCACCAACGGCCGCTAGGGCGAAGATAAGGGGGTGGGACGCAGGTGTGCTGGTGGGTGAGTGGGGAAAATCCACATTTGCATTGTTATCTGTTACGCCATTGTATTTTCCTATGTGTGTCGGTTCAATTGCTATTTACCATATAAAGTTAGTTCCAGTTAGGCTGTGTCAGTCTTATTGCACCAAGTATGTTCCCAGTGGGACCCCACATCCCTACCCCGGATGTTCCACTGGGTGGAGGCGCTGCCGCAGACATGTACCCCAGCTCCCAGATAGCGGAGGCTCAGGATCCGCCTGTCAGGCATAGTGAATTAACTAGGTTTAAGGACCCCAAAGACACTAGGGGGCATCCCCAAAACCCCGTTACACATGGCTGTCTTTTAGATTAGTTTTGCACACTGAAATTTTAGTAGTCCTTCTTTATATTGTTAGGAGAGTATTAAATACTAGTGGAGGGATTTTCCTGTCCTTTCTTTTCTTATTCTTATTATGAGAATATGAGAATTCTGTGATTTGGCCGTGCGAGGCCCTGGCTGATGTGAAAGCCAGCACCAAAACTTTGCTCTATGGCAGCATTTACCAATTGGTGTTCCGCACTGAACAAAATTGGGGTTCCGCAGCATTTCGTCACATTCAAGATGACCGCCGCTACCTGCTGTTCCCAGAAGGTCGGAAACAGCAGAGATTGCGCAACTGAGATCTCATAAGAGATTGCAGGAGCGCGATCTTAAGCTTGCCCTGCTGTCAGCCCGCCCTGCTGTCAGCCCACCCTGCCGCCCACCCTGCCATCAGCCAGCCAGTCCGGCTGTCAGAGAGCCCACCCTGCTGTCAGAGAGCCCACCCAGCCATCAGCCATTTTCTATCACTCGTGGTAGAGGAGTGATAGAGAGTGGACCTGAAAGTTGAAGCTCTGTTATTGTCTTTGAAATTGTTTGTTAGGGACATATAAAGCTCTGTTATGTAGGGACATAGAAAACTCTGTTAGGTAGGGACATTAAAATTCTCTGTGAGGGGCATTGAAAGGCTCTGTCAAGGACATTAAAAGGCTCTGTCAGGGGCATTGAAAGGCTCTGTCGGGGACATTGAAAGGCTCTGTCAGCGACATTAAAAGGCTCTGTCAGGGGCATTGAAAGGCTCTGTCGGGGACATTGAAAGGCTCTGTCAGGGACATTAAAAGGCTTTGTCAGGGGCATTGAAAGACTCTATCAGGGGCAAAAAACTGTTAACTGAAAAAAGTTACTTGGGTTGGGCTTCTAATCCTTTTTTTGGTAAACGTATTTAGAAATCATTTGACATATCTATCTATCGATCTATCTATCTATATATTAAGACTTTGCCTGGAGTTGTGGGAGGGGCATATGGGACCTATATAAGTGACAACCCCCTTGCCTACCCTACCGTAATTGGTCTGGCAATCTGCATGCTGCTACTTCCGGTGCATACAGACCGCCAACTCGCTACTCCTGGCTGTGGATCGCTTTGTTTTTCTGCCGTCTGGATTCAGTCCTTTACACCGGTTCTGCAGTCTGCCCCCCGATGGCCTCCCAACACGGAAGCTCCTGCTGACCTCTGACCTTTAGAGATGATAGTCGCGCCGGCACCGTCACTTGAAGTCTTCACCCGTTATGCTTTTGTATGAATTACTCATTCGGCTGCTTTCTTAGTTATTCCATTCAAGGCAAGCCCACCCTCTCCCCTCCCGTTCGGCTCCTTTTATACAAACTGTTATTTACTAAATCGCACGAAGTGTTGTGGATTATGCAACACGGACGGCTCTATGGCTGTATAGAGTGTTCGTGTCCTTAATATCATTCACATACAATGGAGAGGTTCAGTGTTGATTCCGTTTGTTTTATAGACGAATCCTCGCTCAGGTTCACAAGCCAAATCTATAAGAATTACTTTTGCATCTTTATATCGCACGAACGCTGTAATGCTACTCGTTTTTTCTTGAAACTACTACCCTGCTCCCCAAAGATTAGATAGATTTTATATTGGAGGGTATTTCACTTACCCTTAATAACAACTTTTTTTGCTTTCAAGGTTATTACTACGTTCAGTGCAGAGGCACGGCCATTGGGACCAGGTTCGCACCCAGCTATGCAAATCTTTTTATGGCACATTGGGAAAGATCTTTTATATATATATTCCCAACATCGATGATATCTTTTTAATTTGGAAGGGCAATAGAGCTTCGGTTTTAGACGTTTTATCTTTTTAAAATAGTAATACATGGAATATCCTATTAAAGCATTAGGTGAATGTACAAAAAATAAATTTCCTAGATTTAGAAATCTATGTTGAAGAAGAAAAAATAAAAACTCGTACATTTTTTGAAAAGGTGGATGTGGAGAGGTGGCCAATGGAGCAACAGGCAAGACGTGCTTGTGAGGAGCTCCGATACAGAAACTAAACAAATCGGGAGAATAACTCACCTAAACGGCTCCCACGGACACAGAGACACCCACCCCTCAACAGCTGACCTAATGGGGCGAAAGAACGAAAAAATCCATGCACCTGAGACCCGCAAAATGCCTGATATCAGGCTATCATTTGACAGGCCGGTCCGGCGGAAGGCACCCAAGATGGTGCCAGAAGCGCAGAGTGAAGATGAAGCCTCAGAGGCATCACGAGATGCGGAGCAACCGGTGGAGAATATCCTGGCGAGTAACACTAACAGTGAGTCTGACTCAGATACAGACTCCGCGCCGGCAACGAAAAGGGATATAAAATGCCTCTTAACCGAGATGAGGCAAATATGGAAGGTGGACTTGCGGGCAACGCAAGCGGAATGGGTAAAAGACTCACAGCGGTTGAATCCAAAGATGGAGAGAGGGAGACACAGTTGCAGACTGCCCAGCTGGAGATTCAAGGACTGGCAAAACAGGTCCAAAACCTAACCAAAATTGTGACAGTGCTGGAGTCAAAGCACAGGAGAAAAAACATCCGCATCAGATGAGTACCGGAGGAGATAACAGGGGATGACCTCATGTCCTTCCTGCACCGTATGCTGACCCATATGGGAGCGAAAAACGGAGTTGCTGAGGAGATGATAACGACCGCATTCCGTATTCAAAAATCCACCTCGGCCCCAGCGGAGGCACCCAGAGACATTATTGCAGTAACCAAGAACGTTGCGGCTAGATCTGCCATCATGTCCCGCTCGAGAGAGTTAAAAAGTGTGAACTTTGAGGGCTGCATGGTAGCTATATATGGGGATTTCCCGTTCGCTGTACTAGTGGCGAAAAAGCAACTAGGCCCAGTTGCCAGTAGACTGCGGGAAGCAGGGGTACGGTATAGGTGGGGAGCAGACGGATCATTGGTTACACAGAGAGGAGAGGAAACGCTAACCCTACCCCCTGACGGCGACCAGGAGACATTTCTCCGGCGCATACGAGCGACAGACACAACCCCAAAAAGAGCCCCCAAGACTCAGCACAATGCCCAACGGCGACTCCCAGGCCCACCACACACACATATAGCCGGGACACAGACCACCAGGCCAGCAAACAGCTGATAGATGTAAAGCCCATAAATAAATAAAGGAAGGCCCACCCTAGTAAAGCACCACACAGACAAGCTACCGCTGTTAGACAATGTAAATAGTTTCGCACAAACATCTACACGACCGAGACCCAAAAGGAGAGCCACAAATTGACAAAGAACAAAGGGATAATGCCCTACCATAGACCACACATAAAGACAGACCAACATGACAGAGATACACAAGTGGAACCTACTGCTAAACTGTATAAAGCTGAGATACATAAATAATTTTTCCTAACCACGCATCCAATGTTAACGTGCTCCAGTTGGTCCATTGTTGGTACCACATATTATTTACCATAATACGATACAGTTGTGAGTATCTATGTATGAAAATTCAATAAAATACAAGTTGAAAAAAAAAAAAGGTGGATGTGAATAGTTATATTCACACAGACAGCTATCACTTCCGCCCATGGCTGGATAATATTCGTAAAGGACAATTCCTCATGTTAAAGAGAAATTGTTCAGACATCACCCAGTTTAATGATCAGGCCAACCTCTTGCAGGACCAATTCCTTGAACTAGGATATTCACTTAATAGTCTTAATGACAATATCCAAGAAGTCAGAGAATTAGACAGAGAAAATCTATTGGAATACAATCATAGATATAACATCATGGAGACAGAGAAAGTTCCTTTGATTTTTAATTACAACAGCAAACATAAGAAACTAAGACACATTATTAACAAAAGCTGGCATATCTTGAAACAAGACTCAGAATTAATACCGATTTTAGAAGATAAAACCTAAGCTTTAGAGGGGCACGTAATCTGAAACAAATTTTAACTTCCAATTTTATTGATATTAAAAATACAGATTTTTATTAGTACTCATAGAGACCAAATTGTCAGGCTTCCACATTGTGGAAGCTGTATGGAATGCAAAAATGTTAAACAAAAAAATTCAAAGAATTGATAATTTTAAATCCTCTTCAGGACAGGAAGAATTTCAGATTAGATATTTTATTACCTGTCATTCAAAGAATATGGTATATATGCTCATGTGTCCTTGTGGCTTGCAATATGTAGACAATACTTCAAGATGCCTTAAAACAAGGATACGTGAGCATATCTACAACATAAAGAGGGGTTATCTCAATCATAATGTGTCTCAGCATTTTCTAACATGCCATAATAGTGACCCTACCAATCTACAACTCTGTGGAATTCAGATTATACAGAGATATTGGAGCGGTGGTAACCTGGAGTCCACATTGAGCACATGTGAGATGAAGTGGATATTTGATCTAGATACTTTGTCTCCAAAGGGGCTCAATGTGGACTTCAAAATGGCAGTTCTAATTTAATGAATATTTTTAAATTATATATATATATATATATATATATATCTATATATATATCTATATATATATCTATATATATATATATATATCTATATATATATATATATATAGATATATAAATATAATTTTTTTTTTAATTCTTTATTTTTCTTTGTGCATGTGTGAACAGACAACATTTGATCTTGCAGTGCCACAACAGCGACTGCAGGCTTATCTTGAACAATTAATTGTTATGGCATGCATTTAGACAACACAATTTTTGTGTTATTATGTCATGCTAAATTATCATGCTATGTATGAACAATATCTTAATGCTAAAACTATGTTTCCAGGCAGAAGGTTTCAGGCAGTCCAATACCGTGCATTGTAATTAGTAGTGTGAACAGTTACATGTCTGCAAATTAACTATGGGCTGGAGCTTGTAGCAGAGGTGTAACTCAGGCAAGATTCAGTTACAGGACATGTCAGTCCATAGGCTGAGAGTCATTACACTACGGCATGTTACATATTTGACTGTGTATATGCATTAGATACGTCTAAAAGCAGTTATAACGTTAGGTAAGCATGTGAGTAATCAAAAAACAAGCATAAAACTCCACTGGGTCCTTGCATGCGAGTCACTCTTCTCCCCTGGTCTTGCTCCACTGGGCTGTTGGAGGTAGTAAGCTGTGGGGCATGCTTGGTCTCCCGGGCTTGTGGCTTCCCTGCCTCCACCCTGGTGAGAGGGTATGTCCGCTGAGCTCATGGTACAATGTAAGGTAGGTAGTCAAGTGTCTCTGTGAGACTAAGCAACGTGTCAATGAGCAGTTCAACTATGCCCCATGCTGATCGTGTTATGCCCTCTCATTCCGTTTCTTACCCGGTGGACGCGTTTACCTCTCCCCGTTTTGCTGTGATGTAGTGGGTGGTCAGTTGGGGATCGAGAGCTGGAGATGTGTATCGTCCGCTCTCACCCTGGTAGGTGAGTTGCTGGGTAGGACCTCGCCCCGGTATCGGGTATCTGGTCGGTGGAGACCCAGTTCCAATGGACCTTCCTCCAGGAGTGAAGCGATGCCTTGTGTGGTGCCATGCCATCTGGCTTGTGGCTTGGGCAGGAAAAACCCGTATCAGGTACTTGTATTGCTGGTGCCTCCATCCCTTTAAGGTGGTGAGGTGTTTTTCAGATGCCCGAGTGGCGACGAGGCAGTGCGGCGGTCATTTTAGCTTCGTGGCATTGAAGTGCGACCTGCAGGCCTCGGTATGGATTGCTTCGGTGCCCTCCAGTGGGGACCAGGATAACCGTCAGGCCCAGATGGGGGGTAGGGGAAGGGGCCCGTGAGATGCGTTCCAAAGCCGTCAAGCAAGCAATTAGGCACTCAGGACTTTGGAGCTTGCGACCTTTCTGCGAGAAAGGCAGGATGGACGGCCGCCACCCCATCCTGTTTTTCTCGCAGAAAGGTCGCAAGCTCCAAAGTCCTGTATGGCCTGGGTGGCCCCAAGACTCCCGATCTCGGAGCCTGCTGTTGTGCCCACTTCAGCTCCGGCTCAGTGATCTTTCTCTCCGGCTCGAATTCCCTCATGCGACCGGTCAGCATGGCGGGCAGGCCCCGTCCCCAATAAATAAATATATATATATATATACATATATATATATATATATATATATATGTATATATATATATATATATAATTTTAAATTAGTTTGTATTGTATATTTTCTGTTTTTTATTATGTAATTTTAGGGAATGAATTATCTCTCCCTTATACCCTGTATGGCTGATACAGATGTGGTTGAGACACTGTTGCAACAAGAACTAAGGGAAGGGTTTTTATTAGGACCTTTTAAGGAGCCTCCATTCTCCAACTGGAGGACTAACCCCATAGGTTTAGTCACCGGGAAGACCTTGTTGATCTCTCCGCAACCCATACATCAGGGATCCCTAGTCTCAACTCCTTAATTACCTCAAAGGAGTTTTCATTGCAGTATTCTGTGATAGACAATGCGATTGATTGCAGCAAGGGTGGGGGCCTGGCTCAGTAAGACAGACATTGTACATGCTTTCAAGTTACTACCCATTCAACCATCTCTATGGCATTGGCATGGTATTAAATGGAAAGGTCTTCACTATTTCTTCACAAGATTTACATTTGGTTCGAAAAGCAGCCCTAACATTTTTGAAACGTTCGCTAAAACTTTGAGTTGTGTTGGTGGGTGGGGGCCCTAAATACTAATAAGGGGGGGGGGGCCTAATGTCCTCCCCCCTGGCCCCCACCCCTGAGCGGCGGTTGGGAGACCTAAATTGGAATAAGGGGTGGGGGACCTAATGTCCTCCCCCCTGGCCCCCACCCCTAAGCGGCGGGTGGGGGCCCTAAATACTAATAAGGGGGGACCTATTGTTCTCCCTCTGGCCCCCACCCCTGAGCGGTGGGTGGGGGCCCTAAATACTAATAAGGGGGGACCTAATGTCCTACCCCTGGCCCCCATCCCTGAGTGGCAGGTGGGGGCCCTTCATTGGAATAAGGGGGGGTCCTAATGTCCTCCCCCCCTGATCCCCACCCCTGAGCGGTGGGTGGGGGCCCTAAATACTAATAAGGGGGACCTAATGTCCTACCCCTGGCCCCCATCCCTGAGTGGCAGGTGGGGGCCCTAAATTGGAATAAGGGGGGGGACCTAATGTCCTCCCCCCCTGGCCCCCACCCCTGAGCGGTGGGTGGGGGCCCTAAATACTAATAAGGGGGGGACCTAATGTCCTCCCCCCAGGCCCTCACCCCTGAGCGGCAGGTGGGGGTCCTAAATACTAATAAGGGGGGAAACCTAATGTCCTCCCCCCTGGCCCCCACCCTTGAGCGGAGGGTGGGGGCCCTAAAAAAAAATGTTCCCCCCCAGGTGACTAGGGGTCCCCAAACCTAAGTCTGCGTGGAGCCCTCCATGGGTGAAGATGGATTTTTTTTTTGCGCTCGTTTTTATTTTTTTAATTTTTTTATTGAGTCGGTTATTGTTTTTTTTATTTGGCCTTTTTTGGGGCTAAAAAAAAAGATTTTAGAAGAAAGAAAACATTGAATGGTAAGTTTTAGTTATTTTTTTTACAGGTACTTAGTTAAAGGTCCCCTCGTCATTATTTTTAGGGTAAGTGGGGTAGGTAGGGGGATCATTTTTTTGGGGGGGGAGGGGGTGACTAGGGGTTTGGGGACCCCTAGTCACCGGGGGGGGACGCCATTTTTTTAGGGCCCCCACCCGCCGCTCAGGGGTGGGGGCCGGAGGGGAGGACATTAGGTCCCCCACTTATTAGTATTTAGGGCCCCCAACCGTCGCTCAGGGGTGGGGGCCAGAGGGAGGACATTAGGTCCCCCCCTTATTCCAGTTTAGGGCCCCCACCCACCGCTCAGGGGTGGGGGCCAGGGGGGAGGACATTAGGCCCCCCCTTATTATAATTTAGGGCCCCCACCCACCGCCACAGGCGGCTCACTGTCTAATAGACATTCCCCTACTCGCAGTATAGCGTGTAGGGGCATAATTTACTAATGCTAAGTAATTTTTACTTAATATTAGTAAATTTGGCTGAAAGACAAATTTAGGTCTTTCAGCCTTTTAGTAGATAGCTCCCTAATACAGTGGGAATTAGGGAGTTATCTACTTATTCATTCTTGTCATTACATTGACTGGTCAAGTAACTTACATTTTATATGAATGTATGTTACTTCATTGTTGTAAGTGTTGCAAATGCTTACAGCTGAATCCTGGCTATGTTTGTATACTTTTTATTTAAAATTGTATACAATGTAACATTCTTCTTCTTTCACTGGGTAAGTATATTAGTACTTAGGCAATACCGTGCTTCGTCACTTTGGACATTCGGAAGTACCCAAATGTCCGAATTGCCTGAAATTCGTCCGAATTCATATTCGGACCGAAGCGAATTGCACATGTCTATTCACCAACAACTCTGCCTTATTCGAGGTGTATACTATTGTTTCTGCAGCAGTGGCATGGGGCCATTTATGGTCTGGTTGCTCAGTGCGATGCTTTTCCGACAACCAAGCTACTTGCCATATCATTAACAAAGGACGTTCAGGCTCACTGGCTATTATGAGGAGACTGACTTGGTTAGCTGCCTGTAATCACTTTTATCTGGTTTGTTGTCATGTTCCTGGAGTTTTCAATACCGCAGCTGACCAATTGTCTCGTTTTAAATTCCAAGCATTTCAAGAAACTGTGCCCACTGCCTCACGTGTAGCCACAGCCGCCTCATCGTTCCAGGAGCTAGTCATGGATTAAATTAATTACTGGAGCATAGTTGAGTCGTACCTAGCATGACCCTTTCAACTAGCACTTGCCAATCCTACAATAGGGCTTTCTATTTATATATGACATTTATGGCAGACCATAAATTGGATAATATGTTTGACGTTACATCTTTGGTAGCATTCGCTACTTTTTACCAACTTAGGTTAAGCTGTCCCATAATACTATCAAGCTATACTTATCTGGCATTCAACACCACTTGTATTCAACATTCCCAGACAATCCCATTTTTGTTTCTTCTTATCCAATTAAGACCATACTCAAAGGTATACACAAAGCCAGCAGTCCTTTTCCACATCAAAGGTTACTCATTAATAAACAATTGTTTAAAGATATGTCAGACTTGCTAGATTCAGCCCCTTTTTAAAACATCACTAATCTGGTTATTAAAAACTGCAATTTATCTGGCTTTTTATGGGTTCGTTAGACCAGGAGAAATTACCATCCATAGTAACGATAACTCCCATGGATGCCTCATGCGCTCCTATCTAGTAAAACACCAAGATCACTACATACTGTCCCTACCTGTAACCAAAACTAGTCAACTGGGACAGCCAGTCCAGATCACATATTAACTTGCGCACAATAGATGGTGCCTGGTAAGGGTTCTTGACTCTCATCTCCTCACACTCCCTACGCTGTCAGAAATACCATTTCTGTCACTTCACGGAGCAGTCCTGACTACTTCTATGTTTATGCTGTACGTGCGATTATTACTAACATGACTGGGTTTGAATCCTAGTAGATATTCAGGACGCTCCTTCAGGATAGGGGCCGCTTCTACTGCATCAAGTCAGGACATACCAGTCCATGTTATCAAATCACTAGGGGAAGTCAGCCGCTTTCTTGATATACATACCTCAACCTGTACAGGAAATGCGGAGGGCTTTTGTGCAAATGTCATCTTAAGATGTTTTCCTTTGTATTATGTTCATTGTATTATTTATTTTGTATTAAATATTTATTTGGCATGGTACTTCTCCCTTTTGCCCACTTTACTTACTGGCCTACTGCATACGTCGGTTCCGGCACACTTCAACTGACTTTTTCCAATATACACGTTATGTCACTACACGGTATGCATTAATCCTATCGATGGTTGCCCGGAGCACAAATGTTAAGGCTTTGCCTAGAGTTGTGGAAGGGGCATATGGGACCTATATAAGGGACTCCCCCCTTGCCTACCCTACCGTAATTGGTCTGGTGATCTGCATGCCCCCCCCTCCACTCCCTTTATTCATTTATATTCTACTCGAGTGGGCCCACTTTATTTACTGGCCTACCGCATATGTCGGTTCCAGCACACTTCAACTGACTTTTTCCAATATACATGTTATGTCACTACAAAGTATGCATTAATCATATCGCTACATATATAGTTTGACGGGAAAAGGGTGCACTTTATTATCTTTATTAATCAGTTCTATACACACACCAAAAAAAATAATAGTTTTTACTACAAAAATCTAAGCTGTTAGCAAAATAGTGCAGCCAGGTAGTGAGATCTGTATTAAAGTGTTCGTTTTACTCCAAGACTCTGCATTTACGCTAAATTCTTTCTATAAGCTTTGTAAAACATAGCATCCTTTTTAGTGAGTTTCTGCGATCTGTTTCAAAGTTTCAAATCTATTTGCCCGGAGTCTGACTCAAAAATCCTGCTTGAGTTCAGTTCTTTCTAAGAGCTTTATGAAAATCAGCATCCTTTTCAGTCAGGTAGTGAGATCTGTATTTTTTTAAGTGTTTTTTTTTTTTTTCAATAAACAACTATGAATTTGGAAAGCTTGGAACTCTTCAGAGAAAAATTATTACTACTTTTAGCTGTTCGGCACTTATAGAAACTGAGAAAGAAGATACAACTAAAAATCCAGAAAACATACCCAAAATATTTGAATCTACTGTTCCTCAAATAGCAGAGACAAGTGACAAGTCAAAGAAAAAAAGAAAAGCACACAATGCTACCCAATCTTCTTCTCAAGGGGGGTGTGGCCAAGCTGCCGACAGCAATGGAGGCTTAAACCGGAGCTCCTCGATCCCTCACCATCCCCAGCACCCCTAAAAGCAGCCAAAGCCGACCGTGGGGAGAACTCCAGAGCGGCAAGCACTCCCAGGCAATCAGGGTCACATCAGGCTCAAATAACTGCCTCCATGCAGTAGTACCTGACAACACCGACATAACTGACCTCCCACGTGGCATCAGAGGCCTGCAACATGTCGGACCCCTCCACACCGACCTCACCAGTCTCCAGCAGAGAGCTCTAAAGATTGTGAGTTTTTCTAAGTCTCTCACTTACATTATTCAGTGTCTAAATGTATTACCCTTTGTCGGTTTTCTGTATCCACAGAGCCTAAAGATTATCTACAAAATCTGGGTAAAATTGCGCAATCACCTTTCCTTCTATTTTTCTTATAAAATATTGCCAAAAAGTTCATTAGTACCTGCTAAATTACATCATCATTTTGAGCAAAACCACGCAGAGTACAAAGATAAAGACATTGACTTTTTTAAGCGAAAGCTAAAGGAGTATCAGAAGAGTAAACAATTTATGAGCAAAAAATTTCAAAGTGCTAGTGAAAAAGCCACAGTGGTTTCTTACAGAATGAGTTACCACATAGCACTTGCCGGATAAACACACACAATTGTGGAATCACTAATAAAACCATGGTCAAAAGAAATAGTGTCATGTATTTTAACTGATAAGTTTAGTGAAACAATTTAAGCTGTGCCACTTTCCAACAACACAGTTTTGCGCCATATTCATGATCTTGCTGATGACATCCATACTGAATTAATTTCTCGACTGCATCAATGTGATGGGTACTCACTGCAATTAGACGAGTCCACAGATTTTGCAGGACTTTCAATTTTTGTTTGATATAATTTTGACAAACAAATTGATGAAGCCTTGCTTCTGTGTAGAACATACAACTTTACTGTATCCAGAAGTTCATGAACACACACAGTATAAATTGGGACAAATGTGTAGATGTGCGCAGTGATGGTGCAAAAGCAATGGTTGGAAAAGTGGCAGATTCTGTGACACGAAGAAGAAATGTAGCAAAAAACAGCACTTTGTTCTTCACAGACATGCATATAAAAATATTTCAATCTCACTTAAAACTGTGATAGACGAATCGGTCCAGATTATTAATTTTATAAAAAGGTGACCATTACAGTCATGACTATTTAAAATAATAATATGTGAAGATATGGGCAGTCACCACTCTGCTCTGCTTTTGCATTCAGAAGTCTGTTGGCTATCACGAGGTAAAGTCCTTGTTAGAATGTTTGAATTGCATCAAGAGTTGTTTGCATATTTCCAGGATCATAAATTTAGATTATCTGATCGATTAAACAAACATTTTGTGGTTATCCAAAGTAGCATATCTTGCAGACATATACACAAAATTAAATGACGTATAACTCCAAGGAAAAAACACTAATATTTTAATGCAAGAGATAAAATATTTTCACTGTCTTGTAAGCTGCAGTTTTGGACCTCATCTGTTGAGCAAAATAATTTGAACTCTTTGCCAACACTTAAGGATTTAATCACATCTATTATTCAGTATTTTCCATTCTTGAATGAAAACAATAATGACTGGGTTCGAAATCCATTCATAAAAGACAAGTCAGACATTTTTTCTAGATTTTGAGAATCTCATCGATATAACTTCTGAAAGTCAACTAACCCAAAAATTTAAAGAAGTTTCTCTTATTGCTTTTTGGGGTGATTTACGCGAAGAATATTCAGAACTGTCCAAGCGGGCAATCAAAGTTCTGTTGCCATTCGCAAGCATGTACTTATGTGGATTCTCGATTTACTCTGCAACAAAAACAAAGTCTCGAAATCGACTTGATGCAACTGCAGACATGCAAATACAATTGTCAACAATTAAACCAGATATAAAAAGAATTTGCCAGCACAAAAGAAAATTCCAATCTGCTCATTAAAAAAATTCTACTGTACGGCTTTTTGGGCGGTGGGGTTCCACAGTATTTCTATACCATGTCAAAGGGTTCCATGGATAAAATTAAGTGGGAAACCCTGCTCTATGGAATCAGCCAAAGTTAAATCCTCTATAGCTGCAAGCCTATCTAACTAAAAACTATGCAGTGAATAAAAATTAAAAAACTAACATCAAGCTTTGAGCCTCTCAAATAATGCATTCTGTGACAGTTTCAGACCTTTATGCATGGTCAAATAACAATGCTTATGAATGTTATTAACTTATATGTATTTGTTACTTAACATACATACCTGCTTACAATTCAATATAATGTTTTTTCTTTATTTAACCAAAATATAATGTTATTTCATTTTAATTACTACTTACAGTATTATGGCAAGTGGCAGTCATGATGACCTATACGAGAATGAGGAGACAGAGAATGGTAAGGTAAAATTATGCTGACATTTCCTAAACTAGAGCTATAATATAGATTAAAAACTTGAACATTATTGAGATTTGTGAAAGTTATACATACTGAAGCAGTCGCGTGCGATTGTAACTCACTAATCTTTTGCATACCTTTAACTGACTTATGTTTTGTAACAATTACATTTAAAACCTCTAGACTGTAAGCTTGTTTGAGCAGGGTACCTTGAGTACGTATGTGAATTGTTTTTTGAGAAACGTTTTGACCTTCCCTAATGCCAAAGCTCTAACTGTATCCCTGTCAGCTATACACTAGGTTACGATGAGACCTCCCTAAGAAACAACATAGAGGAAATGAAAAAAAGGGACAGAGCGATACTTTTAAAATATAAATCTAAGAATAAAGAATTAGGATCGGATGTACCTTATATCTGCAATTTTAGTTACACTAATAAAAGAATTTAAATAAATGTTGGCTGATTTTGAGGGGAGACCCTAAGTTATACAACCTTTTACCTACACAACCAAAGATTGTATACAGGGGTGCACCAAACTTAGGCGGCATGCTGACACATAACCATATAAGTTAACCACATAACCATAAAGATACAAAGTGCAAACCTTTTCTATATAAAGATGGCTTTTTCAGATGGAGTCAGTGTACAGCATGCAGATATACAGGCAATGTAAAAGACATGAGAAAACTTTTAAAAATTCACAAACAGAAAAGGACTAAGAACGTCATCTAGCTCCTAATATGCATATGCAATTTGTACTACGTTGGCAGACCCAAAAGACCATTACATAAAAGAATAAATGAACATGTAAGAAATATTAAGAAAGGTTATGAACAGCACAATGTATCCATTCACTTTAAACTGTTTCATAACTGTGAACAACATTGTAAGAGATTTTTAGCAATTCAAAAAATAGAGACAAATTGGAAAGGGGAAGACGTCATAAAACCAGGCAAAACTGAGATGAAGTGGATTTTTAATTGGATCACTTTGACCCTGCTGGGTCTAAATGCAGACTTTGAACTGTGCCACTTTCTATAAAGGTTTCTCCATAGATTGTTTTTAAGACTTTTTTTTTATACATTCTAATCATTCCTTTTTTTTTTTAGAACAGATAGGACATTATTTAGAAAATATTTTTAATATTCCTAAGATTTCATTTTTTTTTTTGGATACATTATAATTGTAATACCCCGAATGATTTTTCAAGCAATATAGAGTTATCTGAAATTCCTATGAATTTAGGGTGGAGTATCGAATATTTTTAAAAACAGAGAGAGAATCATTTTATCAATTACAGTTTTTGCAAAATTTTCCAGTTTTACAAAAAGAAGCTAGGTTATATATTGGTCTTGTTTTTATAAGTAATCTTTTTACCTAGCATTTTTTTTTCTACACAGTGACTCTCTGTTAATGTTTTTAGATGTATCTTTATAATCTTGTATATTCCAATTTTCTCCTCTTGTTTTGTATGATCTATATGGACATTGTAAAGGACTAAGACATCGGAACATTTGCAACCGCGATGAAGCACCGCAAAGCACTATGGGAATTGTAGCAGTTCCCGAAAAAGAACAGGAAATTACGTGACGCCATAGGAGCGCACTTCAATGAAGAAACTACAATCAGAATGTGAACATATAGGAAAAATCTGCCCCAAATCATATTACAGCTAGGAATCAAGCCCTTCATTGGACGACGATAACCTAAGGTGGGACAGGCAGAGATTCCAAAACAGGAACCTGGAAACAAGAACATCACAGATTGAAACAGCTTATCCCACAGGCGAAACTCATCTTGTAGGACATCAGGAATAGGAAGAAAATTCTATTTTAGTTGATTTTTGTTTTAACATATACATGTTATTGGTAAATAAAAGTTATATTCTTTATTTCATCATCCTGATCCTGAGTCTTCAACTGGGTTCCCATCATAGGGGAAGTTTCATCCTACAAATAGACACTAAAGCAAAACAAGTTGGAGCCAGTGAGCAATTTCCATACCTGTGTGTCTCACTTATCACCGCATAAGTTCATACTGCACATAGGAGATATTCTCTGTTTCCTTTTTTTTTTAATGAAACATGACATATTGGGAGTTGCTGATCCAAAATATTAAACGGAAAAAGGGTGTGTATGCCACCTTAAAGGCACATAAGAGACAGAGTTTAGAGCCTATACTTCTATAAAAGGCTCTAAATCAAGTGAATGCAAATACAAAGCAACAAGTCTTGCGCTCAAACTCCCACTACTCTTGGTCGGCAGCAATGACCACAGTACACATCAGCCCCAATACATACAGTAAAAAAACAAAGAAAAAAAAACAAACAAAAAAAAAAAACTTACCTGCGCTCTTCCCAAATCCCTATGCATATTTAAACAAATGGAGGTTATTTAGTTGCTCCAATGGCCATGAGAGTTTAGCCCACCTGCCACGTCAAAGCAAACCTCTCAGGTGAATAGTCAGTAAAAAAAAACTGACTATATAAACTGCAATAATTAACATTGCAGGGTTAAGGGACCCTGGATATTGCACCCAGACCACTTCAATGAGCTGAAGTGGTCTGGCTGCCTATAGTGTCCCTTTAAATATATTTATATAATAAGACATCACAGTCAAAAATGGGGAGGTAGGTTCTATTAATATTCACCTCTAGATCATAGTACTAATTTCAGGGGAGATAGTGTGTGTAGAGGAGGGTTAGAAGCCATAGTGGATGCAGGGGTTAATATGGGCTCTAATGGGTGCAGGGGGTAATAGGGTCTGTAGTGTATGCAGGGGAAGTGGGGGCTGAAGTGGATGACAGGGGGCATAGGTGCTGTACTGGCTATAGGGGCTGTAGTGGCGACAGGGAGTATTAGAGGCAATAGTGGGGATAGGAGGCATTGATGGCTATAGTGGAGGAAGGGGTTAATAAAGGGGTTAATACATTTTCCCACGCTGTGTAAAATGACAAAGAGCACTCTGATTGGTGGGCTTGGAATCTAACTAATCAGAGTGCTGTGTGTCATTTTACACAGAGTGGGAAAATTCCAAAGAACTTTCCCACGCTGTGTAAAATGACACAGAACACTCTGATTGGTTAGATTCGAAGCCCACCAATCAGAGTTCTCTTTATCATTTTACACAGCGTGGGAAAATTCCAAAGAACTTTCCAACGCTGTGTAAAATGACACAAATGACACAAATGACGTCAAATGGTAAGTTGAATTTTTCTTTACAGGTTAGTTATTTTATTCCCACTTCACTATTTTTTAGGGTGAGGGGGGTAGGTAGGGGGGTAACTTTTTGGGGGGTGGGGAGGTGGGTGACTATGGGCTTGGGGACCCCTAGTCACCTTTGATTGGGGGGGGAATTTTTTTTAGGTATCCCACCCACCACTAAGGGGTGGGGGCTGGGGGGGACAGTAGGTCCCCCCTTATTGTTTTTTTAGGGCCCCCACCCACTGCTCAGGGGTGGGGGCCAGTGGGGAGGACAGGAGGTCCCCCCCTCATTATTTTTATGGCCCCACCACCGCGCAGGGGTGGGAGCCGGGGGGAGGACAGTAGGTCCCCCCCTCATTATTTTTATGGCCCCCACCCACCACGCAGGGGTGGGGGCGGGGGGAGGACAGTAGGTCCTCCCCCATTGTGATTTATATCCCCCACCCACCGCGCAGGGGTGGGGGCCAGGGGGGAGGACAGTAGGTGCCCCCTCAATTTTTTTATGGCCCCCACCCACAGCGCAGGGGTGAGGGCGGGGATAGGACAGTAGGTCCTCTCCCATTGTGATATATGGCCCCCACCCACTGCGCAGGGGTGGGGGCCGGGGGGAGGACAGTAGGTCCTCCCCCCATTGTGATTTATGGCCCCCACCCACCGTGCACAGTTGGGGGCTGGGGGAGGGCAGTAGGTCCCCCCCTTATTATTTTTATGGCCCCCACCCACCACGCAGGGGTGGGGGTGGGGGGAGGACAGTAGGTCCCCCTCCAGTGTGTATCAGGGTCCCTGAGGACAGGTGTCAATCCATATCTGCCAAGTGACCCTATGTAGGGGGTACAGTCCCTATTCTGCTCTGTGTCAGTGTGTATCAGGGATCCTTAGGATAGGTGTCAATCCATATCTGCCAAGTGACCCTATGTAGGGGGAACAGTCCATATTCTGCTCTGTGTCAGTGTGTATCAGGGATCCTTAGGATAGGTGTCAATCCATATCTGCCAAGTGACCCTATGTAGGGGGAACAGTCCCTATTCTTTACTGTGTCAGTATGTATCAGGGATCCTTAGGATAGGTGTCAATCCATATCTGCCAAGTGACCCTATGTAGGAGGAACAGTCCCTATTCTGCTCTGTGTCAGTGTGTATCAGGGATCCTTAGGATAGGTGTCAATCCATATCTGCCAAATGACCTTATGTAGGGGGAACAGTCCCTATTCTGCTCTGTGTCACTGTCTGGGGGGAGTATCTGCATTAATACAGAGTGTCTGGAGGGAGTATCTACAGTAACACAGGGTGTCTGGAGGGAGTATCTGCAGTAACACAGGGTGTCTGGAGGGAGTATCTGCTGTAACACAGAGTGTCTGGAGGGAGTATCTGCAGTAACACAGAGTGTCTGGAGGGAGTATCTGCAGTAACACAGAGTGTCTGGAGGGAGTATTTGCAGTAACACAGAGTGTCTGGGGGAGTATCTGCAGTAACACAGGGTGTCTGGGGGGAGTATCTGCAGTAACACAGGGTGTCTGGAGGGAGTGTCTGCAGTAACACAGAGTGTCTGGAGGGAGTATGTGCAGTAACACAGAGTGTCTGGAGGGAGTATTTGCAGTAAAACAGAGTGTCTGGGGGGAGTATCTGCAATAATACAGAGTGTCTGGGGGGAATATCTGCTTGTAACATTTATATGCACTGAAAAAAAATAATAATAATAAATTGAAAAAATAAAATAAAATGGTTGCAGCTTCCGAATGAATCTAAATTGGATGCTGTCCAGTAGGTGGGAGGGTCTGCTAGGGAGGGTGTGCTGCTGATTGGCTGGAATGTGTCTGCTGACTGTGAAGTACAGGGTCAAAGTTTACTCAATGATAAAGAATAGGGGGCGGACCGAACATCGCATGTGTTCGCCCGCGGTGGCGGACGCGAACATGCTATGTTCGCCGGAACTATTCGCCCGCGAACCGTTCGGGACATTACTATTTGACGTATTTAGGATGAAATAAAGGTGTTACAGTTGTGCCAATAATAAAAAAAAAACATTGTGAAATGGGGATATTAATAAATTGGTACATTTAAAATGGTACTTGTGAAAAGAGTACATTATTGTAAAATTATATACATATTGTTAAAATTACATACAGATTATTAAAAACTTTTGGAGCGTAACAAAAATTAATGAGAGAATAATGTAGTTGTCATGAATTTAGGAAGATATAAGAATTATATATAAAAATAATACGTGAAAAAATATTTATATAAAAAAGTATAAAAGTTATAAAAATGCATTTAGTTTATATTCCACATTTAACCCTTTAGGCTCTAAGGTCTAGCTTAAAGATCCATTTTGCTTCAGCTTTATCTAATTATTTTTCTAGATCTCCTCCTCTCCATGGGGTATTTAGTTTTTGTATTTCCATAAATGTAAGCCCTATGGGATTTCTTGCATGGATCATGTCAAAGTGTTTGGATAGGTTGTGTGAACAAAATCCTTTTTTAATATTTCTAATATGTTCGCCTACTCTTATTTTTAAGGATCTTTTCGTTCGTCCGATATATAATTTATTACAAGGACAGCTTAGCATGTACATGAGACCTGGAAATTTAGGCTGGCAAGGTGATATATTTGAACAACTTGGAGGTTTGTACCTACAGAAACCTACAGTGATGTGATGTGTGTATGATGGGAGAAGAGAAAGGAGAAAGGCTCCTTAGGGTCTTGTGTGTTGGTGTTTCTGCAAAGTAATCAACTGACATCAGTCTTTATTAAGCCCTAATTTGCAAGATGACACCAGTTCAAGATTTACCATAAAGGGGAGACACATAAACTCCTATAGATATGCTGGAACAGTAAAAGTTGGAGGGGGTGGAGGGGAGGAGGGGTTATTGTCACAGCATTGCAATCAATAGTGCAAGTTGAGAGACCCCTTAGTATAAGTAATATACAGACGTAGGAATGGATAAGAGGGCTGTAAATGAGCTCCTCTGGTATCTTAGAAATGACCAGCTGTGTGCTAGTTCCTAGTCTCCCCCCAACAACTTCAAGGGTGTTCTAATCTGTAACGCTACCCACAGAGAAAAAGTTACCACTTATTGTCAGAAGGAGGTGTAAATCTGGGGACTGAGAGAGAGCTCTTCAACTATCTTTGTAAAGAGAAGGCTATGTACTAGTCCCTAGTCTCCTCCAAACACCTTCAAGGGTGTTCTATTCTGTAACTTTAATCTGAATGGAGAGCCAATTACTGCCTAGTAAATCATCACCTTCGCTGTAGGAACCGCACTGTACAAAGTAAAGAAATTATTAACCTATGCGGGTCTAATTATCCATCGTGAGAAAAGTGTCCCTAAAGTGAAAATAACAAGTGCTGTGAAAAAGAGTGACGAGCTGGCGCCCGACGCGCATTTCGGTGTATGGCAACACCTTCGTCAGGGGCTGGGAAAGCCTCGCCGAAAAGCCGGGACTTTTAAACCCCACTATGGCCAATCAGATGTGGGAATTCCTCCCGCGTCATATGATCACGTGTCCGGGGTGCCCAGACGTCATTGATGACGTATTGCCCCTTGTGACTTAACTGTGGGCGGGGCGAGAGGGGCGAGATTGGTAGGTTAACTTGTCAATCTCCTAGTGTCACTGAAGACGCATCGCCCCATGTGACTGGCCGTGAATCAACGGAATAGTCAGATTAAATGGCGAGCATCATTTAGGTGACGAATTAGGTTTAAGAAAATCGCCGATCATGGGCTGGGGGACATCTGTGAGTAAGACACAAGTGTGATGCTATATAGAACATTACTATCCTTAAATCTATTGATCCATCTAATGTCTATTGGAGTATATTACTTCCAGTAGAGAGGTTAAGCTGTGTGTATGTAAAAATAAAATTATTTATAATTACTATACAGTGTATTGTTTTTCTTCCTCTATTTTGGTGGCTCCAGAAATAAGGAGCTAGTGATAAGACATTGTGGAGCAAATGGGTATGACCCTGCAGTGAATCCTTGGATGTTGTCATTAATTGGAAGCTGCCTTAGCTGTATAGGGGTGGTATAGGTCATATTCGAAATTCAGCAGACATAATGTTAAGTAGATAATGTTCAAGAATATTATGGCATCAGATGGCTTCTAGGAGGTTGGCCTGGGGTTAAGATTATGTGACTAGTGTAAATGGTTAACTGAGTTATATACAGTGATTTTATTTACAGTGCTGGTAAGAAATTACAAGTTGTTATCGTTATTATGTAGAGATCATGTGATGAAGGGAGTATAGGTAAAACCTTCATTTAGTCCATTTGGAGACAGAGTTTTCAACCGATAAATCCAATAACATTCCCTTTTTCTGATGTGTTGGTCCCAATTGCCCTCCCTTTGGTCCTGTCTAATCAGTTCTATGCCCTGAAATTTCAGAATTGTGGGGTCTCCGCTATGTACATTTTTGACATGTCTTGAGATTGGGGTTTCTATATGTCTTGTGGTTTTAGCAGAATTAATGTGCTCAAGAATTCTTCTTCTGAAGGGGCGGAAGGTTTTTCCCACATACAGCATATGGCATTGACATGTGATCAGGTAGACCAGGCCTTTTGAGCTACAATTGAAAAAGGAACGTGTATCAAAATGCTGGTTTTTGCTACTATTGGTGAAGGTTTTTGAGTCTTTCTTTTTTTTTTTTAATTTCTTTTCTTTTTATTGTATAAAAGTTTTAACAATTGCATGTGAGGTACCCCAAAGGCAATCCTCCAGCACATTGAAACAGCCAGACACAAAGAAATATGTTAAAACACGACAAATTAAACAAGCAAAAAAAAAAAAAAAAAAAAAAAAATTTAAAAAAATTATAACCAAAAAAAAAAACACACCATGACTATTGAAGGCATACATATGCTGGCAATATATTGCAATATAGACACTATGTAGAATTAAACACCGAAGGTTTCCACAAAGAAAATGCAGTGTTCCATTGAAAACCATCATACACATATGTATATTGCAATCGCGCTACATTTGTCCACTGCCAACCGCTATCTGATGGAATTCGCACCAAGAATTTCCATGGTATAGCTGTTATATTGATAAACATAAAAAAAAAAAATAATAATTTAGACTACAAATAAATTACATTCTCTGAGACTCGATATGGGGGAAGCACAATCCGTTATCTTATATTCTGTTTATTTGTCCAGGGTGACCATAGTTTGGCCACATCTCTAGTACCAAAAAAGGGGTTTGATTCCATCCTGTACTGATAATCTATTTGCTCCATAATATTATGCCATATTAATGGGATAGAGGATTTCCAGGCCCTAGCTATACATATTTTAATGGCAAAAAATATATGGGTCAAAAGATATTTTTGATATTTATCTTGCGAAGGGAAACCAATATTAAAGAGAAAGAGTTGAGGGCTAATTTCTTTTATCTCCCTAAAAATAGAATTAATAAAGCCAAGCATTTGAATTTTTATATTATTAAGACCCCGACACTCCCACCATATGTGATATATAGTACCCTCCTCGTTTCCACATCTCCAACAGTTCCTAGAATATACAGATGATATTTTATATAATCTAGCCGGTACCATGTACCACCTATATATTATCTTTAAGTGTGTTTCATAGAGAGAGACGCTATGTATACAACGCTTAACTAGGAGTGTAGCATTGGTCCATTCCAAAAGTGGAAAGGATTCCCCAATATCTTGTTCCCATTTAACAAAAGAGGTAGCATGAGAATCTTGTTCCATTGATTCTAGCAATTTAGTAAATCTAGAGATCCCTCCCTTCTTTTTATATAATACAATAAGGGGATTAACATTGTGGTCCTTAAGTATGGTCCTAGATAATAGAAAATTCTTAATCCTTAGATATTGAAAGAGATCTCTAGGGGGAAGATTATACTTTTCTTGCAATTGTGTAAATGGGATGGGTTTAAGTCCATCCCACAAATCCGAGATCTTCACTATACCTAGGTGTGTCCAAGATTGGACATTTATATTATCCATTGTATATTGTAGGACCACTAATGGAACCCTATATAATAATTTATCTTCTAGCTTCAATTTTTTATTTAGGATTTTGGAGGTATTGATCATATCTACCAATATACGATTCGAAAGATACTTGGTATCCAGATCACCCAAATTCAACATACCCATCCAAAAGAGAACGAACAGTTTATATCTAGGGCTATCCTCCTGTTCTAAAGTAAGCCACGATTTATATCCCTGTTCCATGTCTAGCCACTGTAAAAGATGAGTCGCCATACATGCTTCATGGATTTTATCTACATCTGGAAATGCTATTCCTCCCTTCTGATAGCTCCTTCGAAGAGTGTCAAAAGCTATCCTAGGTGGTTTATTTGCCCAAATACATTTGGAAATCATGATTTGAAAACGATTAAGGATACCTTTCCCCAGTCTATAAGGAATTGCCCTAAGATAATAAACGAGTTTAGGTATCAGGAATGCCTTGATCATATTTAATCTTCCTATCCATGAGGACTCAATCTTCCTCCATTTGTCTACCAATTGTTGCAAATCTTTTAGTAATTTATCGTAATTTGTTTGTATCGTCCTCTCTATATCAAAAGATATTTTAATCCCCAAATAACCAATAGTGTCTTTTGCCCATAAGATTTGGAAATGTGCAGTCAGATGATCTTTCTGAGCCTCAGATAAAAAAGAGGCTAAGATTTGAGTTTTTTTCATATTGACCTTATAGTTTGAGAAACTACTATAGATGGATATAACATCCAATACCGATGGAATTGAGACCATCGGATCCGTCAAGGTAAGGAGTACATCATCTGCAAAAAGGGAAACCTTGGTTTCCCCATTAAGAGACTTAACCCCCCTTATATTATTATCCTGTCTGATCAAGGTGGCCAAGGGTTCAATTGTAAGAATATAGAGCAGGGGAGCCAAAGGGCAACCCTGTCTAGTACCATTTTTGACCTCAAAATGGTCAGACTCAACGAAAGAATTAATTATTTTAGCTGTAGAGCTCCTATATAACAACATAGTTTTTTGTCTAAACTGACCCTCTAAGCCGAATTGGCCCATGACAGAGTCGAGGAATCTCCAATTGACTCTGTCAAAGGCCTTCTCAGCATCGAGGGCCATAATGACAGATCCCCATTTATGCTCATTTATTCTATGTATTAAATTAAATATTCTACGTGTATTATCTGTAGTACCTCTCCCTCGCACAAATCCAGACTGATCAACATCAATCAGTTCTCCAATTACCTCTTTAAATCGATTGGACAAGATTTGAGAGAATAACTTTATATCCAAATTAATAAGAGATATAGGTCTATAGTTAGTAAGCTAGTGTTGGGTCTTTCCCTACTTTGGGTATGGGAATAATTGAAGCCAATAACATCTCATTTGGGAAGGGGGTATCCGCGGACACCTTCGTGAACATCTCTAAAAGGATAGGGGAAATGAGTCTAGAAAAGGTTTTATAAAACATTGTTGAAAAGCCATCTGGGCCTGGGGCCTTGTTCAATTTTAACTTACCTATTGCTTCGGTTATTTCTGATAGTGAAAATGGGGCATTCAGCATTTCCAACTTCCTATGGTTAATTTTTGGTAATCTAAGACTACTCAGAAATGTATCCATTTCCTCTCTGCTCTTCCCTACCTCCTCCAGGTTATATAAGGATTTGTAAAATTCCGCAAATGCATTTACAATATCCTTTGGTGACACTAAATGTTTATCACCTAAGACAATTTTTTTTATAGATTTATCTTTGAGGTTATTTTTAATTTTATTAGAAAGGTCTTTGTTTATTTTGTTATTGTTATGGTACCATCTTTGTTTAAGGAATAGTATATTTTTATTGACCATATCGTAAATTCTCTCTTTAATAGTTTCCCTTAATTTAGCTATTTCTTTGATTAAGTCTTTATTCATCATATCTTTATTTAAACGTTCCTGATTTGCCAATTTTATTCTTAACTCTTGCAGAGATTCTGCCTTCTTCCTTTTAGATTCAGAGCCAAGTTTAATCAATAGTCCCCTTATATAGCTTTTAAGGGTACACCATACCATAGCCGTAGAAACTTCCCCATTATCGTTGGTAATCAAAAAGTTTTCAATTTCGGATGACAAAAGGTCAATGTTGCACTCTGATTTCAAGAGGCTTTCGTTAAGTCTCCACCTTGTCCTTGGTCTAAGACCACCTTTTAGCTTAACCTTAATGAATACTGGTGCATGATCTGATACAACTATGGATCCAATATTGGATTTAATAATAGAACTTAGAAACCCGGCTTTCACCAGAAACATATCAATTCGAGAATAGGTCTGATGGACATTCGAAAAAAAGGTATAGTCTCTCTCACTAGGATTCAAAGTCCTCCAACAGTCAAATAGAGAGTTCCTATCTAGAAATTTAGAAAGATCTGAAACATAGGTATTTACAGATTTATAATCTCTAACATTTTTATGGCTTTTATCCCGTGCTGGGTCCAATACACAATTGAAGTCTCCCCCAATTATGATGTTACCACATGCTAGTTCATCAACCTTTTCCATAAGTTTATCCAAAAAGTCCCCTGGGCACGAATTTGGTGCGTAAATATTAACCAAAGTATATATAATACCATTAATTTTTGCAATGAGTATTACGTATCTTCCCATTGAATCCCCAGTTAGATGTATCATTTCAAAATTAGTTCTGCTAGAGATTATGATAGCCGTGCCTCTTTTTTTTTTTTTCCCTCCATATTAGAAGAAAATATCAACGGGAATTTCTTAAACTTCCAGAGTCTCTCTGGGGGATTAATCCAGTGTGTCTCCTGAATAAAAGCAATGTCAATATCGTTTTCATTTAGAAATTTATAGACCGCTCCCCTTTTCTGTGGTGAATTCAAACCCTGGACATTCCATGATATCACATTAAGTGCCATCATAACGCCTATTGTCCTGGTTACCCCCCAAATCGAGTCTCAGAAAAGGAAAAAGGAAAAAACAGAAACAAAAGAAAAAACAAAAACAAAAAAAATACAAATTTACAATATAAAGTACAAAAAACATAAAAAATACTTCAAGAGAGGGAACAAACCCCCTCTTGGTAATCCAGTGGGGAAACGTATATATATATAGATACATACATATATAAGAAGCCCCCTGAACAAGACCTGCCTATAATTGCAGGAATAGAGACCCTAGCGAGAGGAGGAAGGCCTCCAAACTCTTCAGAGACCAGACGGCATTCTGAGTTTCTAGCCCAAAATCGATCTATGTCAATCCACAATACTGTCAACTTTGACTAGAATGCATGACCACCCTAACCCCTAAAGCCATAACCCAATATATTACTAATCTGACACTACTTGTTGTATTTTACAGCTATCCATTATAATAAAACTAATTTCCCTCTCCTCTCCCTTCCCTCAGTCATTGTAATTCCAAGATATAATATGGAATATGAAATGTATATCGTGAAAGAAGCAAGATAAGGAGACCTGTATATTTATATCTACCTGAACCAGACCTGCCTATAGATGTAGAAGAAAAAAATAAAATAAAAAATAAACACACTGACAAGAAAAGGAAATTCTCCAGACCTCATCAAAACCCAAACAGTATTCCAAATATCCACCCTTTATTTAACACTATAACCTTCAATGGATCAGTTAGTTTTGTCTGGGGTAATGGATCGCGTTGGTTAAAAAAAAAAGAAAAAAAAAATATTCCAATAGTTACTATTCTAATTCTGTTCAGCATATTTCTCCAACTCTTAAGTATGATAATACGAGTCCTTCCTCTCCTTTCCCCTCCCTTAGTCATTCTGTCTACCTATTTCCTTGATATATATATATATACACATAGTCCGACTACCCCTATGTATGGTGATCTAGATCAGCTTTACCTCTTATATATTATACCATTCTTATACCATTCTTATATATCTCCAATATGCCACCTTCAATTATCCGTCAGAGATATAACATATAGAATTACCAGTCTCCTATGTAATTAATTATATCAAAGCGGAGGAGAGTGGGGAAGTGAAGGCATCTTAACAGAAAATATTGTGTAATGACTATATATTATAGCATAATTATATGACTCCCAACATTATCGCAGGTTAACATTACCTTAGACCTTAACTTATGTCATACCCCTTATATGAATACAGTGTAGATTTTTAAATTGCAAATGTTACCAAATGCCCTTATCTATAAATGAACAACCATAACTTTGGACATAACTCTGCCCATGGAGCTTGGGCATTCACTAATCTAATCTGTCTTTGATTATTACAAAAGGACAAAGAAAAATAAATAAATAAATAAATAATAAAATAAAATAAAAAAAAGATTTATAGTGGTAGTAGTTAGTCATTGTCTTATTCCAAAAAAGGTGATCATTAACTTGAACAACTTAGTAAATAGTCAGTGTCTTGTTCCAGGTAGGTGGTCGTTAATTTAATCAACTCAGGGAGATAGCTACTGTAATTTCCAAAGTTGGATTTTTTCTTGGGCCGCCGAGGCTTCTTTAAGAAGAAATTGTTGATTTTGAAAGGAAACCAGTAATGCTGTAGGGAAACTCCATCTATATTTAATTCCATGTTTCCTCAGAATGCTGGTCTGAACGGCAAATTTTTTCCTTGCCAACCGAGTCGTCAAAGATATATCTGAATATAACTTAATATCTTTAAATTGGGGGTCTGTTATAGCATTTTTTTGTGCCGACTGCATGATTAAGTTTTTAATATAGTTGTTAGAGAAACAGACAATTATGTCTCTAGGTATGTCAGCCGACACGTTCTTTGGTCTGTATAGTCTATGGTATCGCTCGAATGGGAATTCTCCAAGTGACAATTCAGGCATTAGGTTTTGAAAGAAAGATTTTAAGAATTTGTCTAGTTGATCATAATTAATGGATTCAGGAACACCTCTCAATTTTATATTGTTCCTTCGGGATCTATCTTCCAAATCGGTAACCTTTGTCTCTAATGCTTTAATCTTCTCGTCCAATTGATTATATTTTAAGGTTAAATCTTCGTTAGATGTTTGGATTTTCTGGAGTGTATCTGCCTGATTTTGCAGTATAGAGGATATATTAGCTATTTCCAGCCTTAGTATGTTAGAATTATCTTCCAGATCTTGTTTTAATTTCACATATAGAGCTTCCAGAGCTTCATTAAGAGTTTGTTGGCTGGTAAAAGTCTTTCTTGATAAACTTACATGCCTTGCACCTGCCACATTTGTAAGTTCCCTTAAGGTTATTTGATAACCAATGTGTTGGTGCTGAAGGTCTCTGATAATGGCTGTGAACTAAGGAATCTTTGAGATTCTTTCCTCTTCTAGCTACTAGGTATACCTGTGTCGGGATAATATCCCTCAGCTTTTCGTCCTGTTTTAACAGCGGCCAAAATCGGTGCATAATTGATCTTACGCAGTTCCATCCTGCATCATATGTGGCTATTCAGCTAAATTTCTTGTTCTCTTGTCCCACTGTTTTTTTATTATTATTGGTTGGAGTGGAGTCCTCTCATATTAAGCTGTCTCTGTCTGTTAGTAGGGCTCTGTGATAGGCCCTTTTAAAGGCATTTATTGGGATACCCCTTTGTTCTGAACATGGTCCTTAAGTCCCTGGCCTTGGTTTTAAAGTCATCTACATCTGTGCAGTTGCGTCTGAGGCGTAAGTACTGGCCAATAGGAATCCCCTTTTTCTGAGGGACTGGGTGATGACTCTCCCAGTTTAGTAGGCTATTTGTGGCCGTACTCTTTCTAAACAAGTTGCTTTTTATTGTCCCATTCAAATTGGGGATCAGGGTAAGGTCCAGGAAGGTCAGATTTGGAGTTCCAACCTCCATGGTGAACATGAGGTTAAGGTCATTAGTGTTCAGTAAATGTACGAAATCTGAGAATTGCTCAGACGTGCCTGTCCAGATGATCACGATGTCATCTATGTATCTCTTCCAGTAATGGATACACTGGGCTAGATGGTTTCCTGGATCGGCGAACACTATTTTTTCCTCCCACCATCCCAGGTGCAGGTTGGCATATGAGGGCGCACAAGATGTCCCCATAGTGGGACAAGAGAACAAGAAATTTAGCTGTATAGCCACATATGATGCAGAATGGAACTGCGTAAGATCAATTATGCACCGATTTTGGCCGCTGTTAAAACAGGACGAACAGCTGAGGGATATTATCCCGACACAGGTATCCCTAGTAGCTAGAAGAGGAAAGAATCTCAAAGATTCCTTAGTTCACAGCCATTTTCAGAGACCTTCAGCACCAACACATTGGTTATCAAATAACCTTAAGGGAACTTACAAATGTGGCAGGTGCAAGGCATGTAAGTTTATCAAGAAAGACTCAAAAACCTTCACCAATAGTAGCAAAAACCAGCATTTTGATACACGTTCCTTTTTCAATTGTAGCTCAAAAGGCCTGGTCTACCTGATCACATGTCAATGCCATATGCTGTATGTGGGAAAAACCTTCCGCCCCTTCAGAAGAAGAATTCTTGAGCACATTAATTCTGCTAAAACCACAAGACATATAGAAACCCCAATCTCAAGACATGTCAAAAATGTACATAGCGGAGACCCCACAATTCTGAAATTTCAGGGCATAGAACTGATTAGACAGGACCAAAGGGAGGGCAATTGGGACCAACACATCAGAAAAAGGGAATGTTATTGGATTTATCGGTTGAAAACTCTGTCTCCAAATGGACTAAATGAAGGTTTTACCTATACTCCCTTCATCACATGATCTCTACATAATAACGATAACAACTTGTAATTTCTTACCAGCACTGTAAACAAAATCACTGTATATAACTCAGTTAACCATTTACACTAGTCACATAATCTTAACCCCAGGCCAACCTCCTAGAAGCCATCTGATGCCATAATAGTCTTAAACGTTATCTACTTAACATTATGTCTGCTGAATTTCGAATATGACCTATACCACCCCTATACAGCTAAGACAGCTTCCAATTAATGACAACATCCAAGGATTCACTGCAGGGTCATACCCATTTGCTCCACAATGTCTTATCACTAGCTCCTTATTTCTGGAGCCACCAAAATAGAGGAAGAAAAACAATACACTGTATAGTAATTATAAATAATTTTATTTTTACATACACACAGCTTAACCTCTCTACTGGAAGTAATATACTCCAATAGACATTAGATGGATCAATAGCTTTTAAGGATAGTAATGTTCTATATAGCATCACACTTGTGTCTTACTCACAGATGTCCCCCAGCCCATGATCGGCGATTTTCTTAAACCTAATTCGTCACCTAAATGACGCTCGCCATTTAATCTGACTATTCCGTTGATTCACGGCCAGTCACATGGGGCGATGCGTCTTCAGTGACACTAGGAGATTGACAAGTTAACCTACCAATCTCGCCCCTCTCGCCCCGCCCACAGTTAAGTCACAAGGGGCAATACGTCATCAATGACGTCTGGGCACCCCGGACACGTGATCATATGACGCGGGAGGAATTCCCACATCTGATTGGCCATAGTGGGGTTTAAAAGTCCCGGCTTTTCGGCGAGGCTTTCCCAGCCCCTGACGAAGGTGTTGCCATACACCGAAACGCACGTCGGGCGCCAGCTCGTCACTCTTTTTCACAGCACTTGTTATTTTCACTTTAGGGACACTTTTCTCACGATGGATAATTAGACCCGCATAGGTTAATAATTTCTTTACTTTGTACAGTGCGGTTCCTACAGCGAAGGTGATGATTTACTAGGCAGTAATTGGCTCTCCATTCAGATTAAAGTTACAGAATAGAACACCCTTGAAGGTGTTTGGAGGAGACTAGGGACTAGTACATAGCCTTCTCTTTACAAAGATAGTTGAAGAGCTCTCTCTCAGTCCCCAGATTTACACCTCCTTCTGACAATAAGTGGTAACTTTTTCTCTGTGGGTAGCGTTACAGATTAGAACACCCTTGAAGGTGTTGGGGGGAGACTAGGAACTAGCACACAGCTGGTCATTTCTAAGATACCAGAGGAGCTCATTTACAGCCCTCTTATCCATTCCCACGTCTGTATATTACTTATACTAAGGGGTCTCTCAACTTGCACTATTGATTGCAATGCTGTGGCAATAACCCCCCCCCCCACCCGCCTTCCCCCCCACCCCCTCCAACTTTTACTGCTCCAGCATATCTATGGGAGTTTATGTGTCTCCCCTTTATGGTAAATCTTGAACTGGTGTCATCTTGCAAATTAGGGCTTAATAAAGACTGGTGTCAGTTGATTACTTTGCAGAAACACCAACACACAAGACCCTAGGGAGCCTTTCTCCTTTCTCTTCTCCCATCATACACACATCACATCACTGTAGGTTTCTGTAGGTACAAACCTCCAAGTTGTTCAAATATATCACCTTGCCAGCCTAAATTTCTAATTCATATATTTATCCGGGTACAAGCCCTTTGGTGGACTGGCACCACCCCCTGACCAAAATTATGTCTATCTTTCTCCGACACCTCTGGTTTCCATCTACATAGAGGTCGGGGATCATTAGACTATCTAGCTATTTTCATTGTACATGAGACCTGTTGTGTTACAATTTAAATTATTTTTAATTAAAAAAATTTCTTTAGTTTGTGGATGAATGAATTCCTTAATTTTTTGTGGTTGTTCTGGATTATTTATGCATCCCCCACATTTTTTACATTTCCAAAAGCCTATTTTTGCTTTTAATTGTGTAGAATTTGTTATTTCTCATTTTTTGTAGTTGGTGTTAGTATTGTATTTCATTTCATTTCTCTTTTTCTCATTTTTTGTAGTTGGTGTTAGTATTGTATTAAGGTTTGGGGCTTTAGAATAAACGATTTTTGTTTTAAAATTGTATCTAGTTAAGGATACCCTTTAAGAATGCTCCAATCTTTATGTAAAGTGTTGCGTACTTGATGTGTTTGATTATCAATTTCTTGAGTTTTCGGTTATGTTTCTAAGATTTGGTTCCGTGGTAGTTCCATGGTTTTAATAATGGCTTGATTTAGTAGAAATTCAGAGTATCCTTTTAAACGGAGTTGATGTTTCTTTTTTTTCGATTTGATTTTTGCATACTTCAGGTTCTGAACAATTGCCTTTTATCCTCCTAAATTGACTGAATGGTATATTGTTGAGCCACGTTTGTTTATGGAAGCTATTATTAGGGATGAAACTATTGCATGCAACAGACTTCCTAAATGTTTTAGTTTTTATTTTGTTGTTTTTCAAGTAAATTTCCAGGTCTAAAAATTCTATTTTTTCTTGAGAGTGGTTAAAAGGGAAATAAAGATTATAAGGGTTAAAATTTAGGTATTGCTTAAAAGTTTCCAATGATGGAAGATCTCCTTTCCAAATAAATATGCAGTCATCTATGGAGCGCTGCCATAGGACTAGATTTGCGCTATATTGGGAGTTGGTCCAAATGAATTCGTCCTCCCATTTGCCCATAAAAAGGTTTGCGTAACTTGGCGCAAATCTAGTCCCCATGGCAGTACCCTCTATTTGTAAGTAGTGATGGTTATTGGCCCACAAATGATTATGGCTGAAGATGAATGCTACACATTTGACTATATATTCGATTTGGTCATTCTTAAGTTCAGAGTGTGTTGCCAATGCATACTGGACTGCCTCACATCCTTGGAGATGTTCTATAACTGTGTAGAGTAACGTCACGTCTGCTGTAAATAGGATGTATTGCTCTTTCCATTGTATTATGGACATAATTTGTATAATATGGGTACTGTCTCTTAAATGAGATTTTAATTTCCTTTTTATAATCTTTTATTTCATATTTTTAAACATGTAAAAAGAGTACATGACACATATAATGTACATCATAGACAACCACAATAGTACATAGATAACATTATAAGTCATCGTATCAAGTGTAAATTACATATCCAAAATACACAAAACAGACATTGAATTCTGCGGGGAGAGGAGGTAACAGGAGGCCAAGTTTATGTCCAGGGGTTGATTATTATATCAAGAGAGAGGCGTATTATAGACATTCTCTGAATAAAAATTTTGAAGATAATTTATAGCACTCTCCATATCTTGTAAAGAGGCTAAGCCTCATAGGTCTTCATGCAGGCTATCAAGTTAAGATACAAATGTCTCTACTAAGACAAAAAGGGGTGCTACCCTTACATACGATACGCTCTTAATAGGACATATATAAAGTGTCTGACATCAATATTAGATAACTATACAAATAGAAGCATCTTATACAAACTCAGATATAAAGCAAAATACAACTCAAAATACATTACTGGATTTCGCTTACCCATTCTTGCCAAAACCTAAATCTTTTTGGATTATTCAAAAAAGGAACGCTCAAGTCCCTCTCCATCCTAATTTGTTTCAAGATTTGATCTTTAATTATTTCTCCTGATAATCTTTGATTTTATAACAAGACAGGAGGCTCCTATTATGCATTAACTTTCTTTACTTAACTCCAGCAGCAAAGACATTTTTTCAATAAAGTTTAGTGAATAAAAAAGATAAAAACAACAGAGTAACTGAAATGGAACGTTGGTAGCCAATCAGCACCCAGCATAGTCCATATAGTGAATGATCCCCAATATTCTCCCTCTTTCTTTGCTGCTCCAGTAGAGATAAGTATCATACAGGGAGTGCAGAATTATTAGGCAAATGAGTATTTTGACCACATCATTCTCTTTATGCATGTTGTCTTACTCCAAGCTGTATAGGCTCGAAAGCCTACTACCAAATAAGCATATTAGGTGATGTGCATCTCTGTAATGAGAAGGGGTGTGGTCTAATGACATCAACACCCTATATCAGGTGTGCATAATTATTAGGCAGCTTCCTTTCCTTTGGCAAAATGGGTCAAAAGAAGGACTTGACAGGCTCAGAAAAGTCAAAAATAGTGAGATATCTTGCAGAGGGATGCAGCACTCTTAAAATTGCAAAGCTTCTGAAGCGTGATCATCGAACAATCAAGCGTTTCATTCAAAAAAGTCAACAGGGTCGCAAGAAGCGTGTGGAGAAACCAAGGCGCAAAATAACTGCCCATGAACTGAGAAAAGTCAAGCGTGCAGCTGCCAAGATGCCACTTGCCACCAGTTTGGCCATATTTCAGAGCTGCAACATCACTGGAGTGACCAAAAGCACAAGGTGTGCAATACTCAGAGACATGGCCAAGGTAAGAAAGGCTGAAAGACGACCACCACTGAACAAGACACACAAGCTGAAATGTCAAGACTGGGCCAAGAAATATCTCAAGACTGATTTTTCTAAGGTTTAATGGACTGATGAAATGGGAGTGAGTCTTGATGGGCCAGATGGATGGATTGGTAAAGGGCAGAGAGCTCCAGTCCGACTCAGACGCCAGCAAGGTGGAGGTGGAGTACTGGTTTGGGCTGGTATCATCAAAGATGAGCTTGTGGGGCCTTTTCGGGTTGAGGATGGAGTCAAGCTCAACTCCCAGTCCTACTGCCAGTTTCTGGAAGACACCTTCTTCAAGCAGTGGTACAGGAAGATGTCTGCATCCTTCAAGAAAAACATGATTTTCATGCAGGACAATGCTCCATCACACGCGTCCAAGTACTCCACAGCGTGGCTGGCAAGAAAGGGTATAAAAGAAGAAAATCTAATGACATGGCCTCCTTGTTCACCTGATCTGAACCCCATTGAGAACCTGTGGTCCATCATCAAATGTAAGATTTACAAGGAGGGAAAACAGTACACCTCTCTGAACAGTGTCTGGGAGGCTGTGGTTGCTGCTGCACACAATGTTGATGTGAACAGATCAAAACACTGACAGAATCCATGGATGGCAGGCTTTTGAGTGTCCTTGCAAAGAAAGGTGGCTATATTGGTCACTGATTTGTTTTTGTTATGTTTTTGAATGTCAGAAATGTATATTTGTGAATGTTGAGATGTTATATTGGTTTCACTGGTAAAAATAAATAATTGAAATGGGTATATATTTGTTTTTTGTTAAGTTGCCTAATAATTATGCACAGTAATAGTCACCTGCACACACAGATATCCCCCTAAAATAGCTATAACTAAAAACAAACTAAAAACTACTTCCAAAAATATTCAGCTTTGATATTAATGAGTTTTTTGGGTTCATTGAGAACATGGTTGTTGTTCAATAATAAAATGAATCCTCAAAAATACAACTTGCCTAATAATTCTGCACTCCCTGTATATATTCACTTATGCTACTGTTTTCTATACATACCTTCTAGTTTGGTTATATGTTGACATATGTGTTTATTCCTTTGGAATATATACTTTTCTGAAGTAATTATATGTCTTCTTATTGTTTTAAAATACATATTTATATTTGGTGCACTGTCTTTCATGCATTCTGTCTGGAAATGAAGTCGCGGTTCGTTCGCGTTCGGTATTTTAGTCTTTGAACTGTTAGGTCAGTTATTTTTATGAATCGCATTCGTTAGTTTTTTCACACAAATTGCACCCATTTACTTTTCGTATTACTTTATTATTCTCACGTTCGCGGGTTTTTTGTATACGAACGGTCAATTTACTGTTCAGTCATTTCGGCAGTTTTATGCGAACCGCTGCACGCGCGTTTCTATCAGTTAATCCCTCATACATTGATGACGTTTTATGGGCGGGAATACCAGTTAGTTGGTCCTCAGCTAACTTTCCCGCCCACTTTACCTCAGGACAGCGTTTTTCTTCACAACTTGTTACTCTTTACTGGTAATTATTATTATAACTTGAACTATTTGATTTTCCTGTCAGAATTTCCCCTCATAGTTGGCAACATTTTTATTATTCAACTATTCTCGAATAGTAGATACAATTGCTATTTGTTGCAATTTTGTAAATTATGAATTCTAAAGAGATTAGACCAATTGAGTCACCAAAACCTGGTGTTTCTCATGACTGTGAAATCCTCACTGAGGATTCTTTACAAAATATTGTGGATTTATCTGTTCAAAAGTCAGTTTCCTCTGCAATTTATACTGCAATGTCTTCTATGCAAGAAGCAATTGCAAAGTCTGTGGCTCAAGCCATAAGCAACTCAAAACCCAGTGAGAAGACTCTTTTAATTAGTACTCCTTCAGACCAGTTCTGGTCATCTGTGGAGTCTGAACTAGCTCAAGGTTTTAGGAGGTCTGGGAAGGCCACCCAGAAACGCAAACATTGCTTTGAGGGTCCTGCAGAATCCCCTGGCGGCTCTAAGCCACTTAAGATAGGGAAGGACCAAGACAAGAACACAATGCGTGTCTCGCGCAAAACTGAAGAGTGTAATCAATCACTCAAAAGACCCTCTGCTTGTGAGGAAGACAAATGAGCTCGGAAGGCCATTCACAGGAGCAAACCTGACTCCTATAAAACCTCCTCAGATAGTGACTCATCTTCAATCTCAGGGGATGACAAATCTGACTCTGATTCTGCCTCAAATTATTCATATATCTCAGAGACACCTGAGCTTATCTCTAAATCTTATTTTGGATTTTAATGGTAAACCATTATTCAACCCAGACCATATTAAACATCCCAGCCAAATGGGTCCTTATGGCTCATGTAGCCAAATATCTTGAATACTGGTTGAACACCCTAGACCGGCCTTGTCAAAGAAAGTAGCACAGACCCCTGATCTAGATCCCACTATTGTGCAATTTTTAACAAAATCAGGGAAGAACCCAAATAAAGGTCTTGACAGATCACTAAAATCTTGTCAAGATAAATTAATGGACATTTCTGGTCCTGTGGCTAAAATGTTTAAAACTTTAGAACATGCTGCAGCTTCTGGGAATCCTCCCAGCATTGATACTTTAAGAGGCTGGACCCAACGCATAATATGCTTTTTGGGGAATGCTAACGCAGCGCTGACCAGCGAACGCCACAGGTCTATTTTAATGAAAATTGACCCTCAACTGTCAAATTTAGCCACTTCCGAACCTGGTCCAGCAGTGGAAGGTCTCCTATTCAGGGAATCCTTTATTAAAGACATTAATAAATATGTCAATCTATTTTGTTCTCTTGATAAGGCTCAGTCATCCCTGAGGAAAGTTTTCAACACTAAGGTTTTCGGAAGGGCTGGAAGAGGAAGGAACCATTCTTCCAGCCGTTCCTTTCAACATAGACAGGTTCCAACCCACCAGGCCCTCACATGACACCCAACAATCAACTCTATTCTTTCCACTACGTGGCAGACCTTGGAGATCAAGAGGCCATCGAGGAATGTCTCACTTCAGATCTTCATCCGGTGAGTACGACAACCCCCCTTTCTTCCCTGGTAGTGTTAGGGGCAGACTCACTTGTTTTTTTCCATGTCTGGAGTCAGATTGCAAACGATTCTTGGATACTAGACACGGTTCTAGGTTACAAAATAGATTTTATATCATGCCCCGTCCAAAGAAACATACCTTTCCCGATAAATTTTTCGACCCAAGACCAGGCCCTGGTGCATCAAGAAATATTAAGTTTATGCTCAAAAAATGCCATCATACAGGTGCCCATGAGCAGCTCAGGCTTCATAAGCAATTTATTCTTGGTTGAAAAGAAAGATTTTGGTCACAGACCAGTCATAAACTTGAAATACTTAAACAATTTTGTCAGATACCACCATTTCAAAATGGAGGGAATTTATTACCTCAAAGACCTATTGATATTCAATGACTGGTTGATCAAAATAGATTTGAAGGATGCATACCTCACGGTACCTATCCACCACTCATGTCAGAAATATTTACAGTTCCTATGGCAAGGGAAGAAATGACAATTCAAATCATTGCCATTTGGTTTATCCTCTGCACCTTGGTGTTTCACCAAATTACTCAAACCAGTAATATCCCTACTTCGAAGCAGGGGAGTAAGAATGATAATCTATCTAGATGACATATTGATTATGTCACAGAGTGTGCAAACTATTCAACTACATTCTCAATGGACATTGAATCTGTTAACAAGCCTTGGCTTTGTAATAAATTACGATAAATCGATTTTAACTCCCTCTCAGGAGATAGAATTTTTAGGATTTCTAGTATTAATATTTCAATGTTTGGAGCTCACTCATCAAGAGGAGCTATGACTACTAAAGTGTTTCAAGCAGGTGGCTCTTTATCAGATCTGTTAAAAACTGCAGATTGGTCTTCAGAATCTACATTTAAACAGTTTTATTTTAGACCTAGGCTGCATGTTTCAAAAATAATATTGTAATAACATCTAATGTATTTTATATTATGACTATTTAGCTTTGAACATGCATAATACGAGCCTCCTGTCTTGTTATAAAATTCAAGATTTTCCTAGTCTTGACGTCAGAAAATATAGATTTTATTAAAGACAGGAGGCGAGTATTATCCCTCCCATTAACCCACCCTGTTATTTATATTTCAGCTTAATCCTGTTTGGAGTTTCGTCATTCTATCCTTGGAGTTACTCTACTAGACACTTCTTCTAGATTCGCAGGTCGAAAGAGGGAGAATATTGGGGATCATTCACTATATGGACTATGCTGGATGCTGATTGGCTACCAATGTTCCATTTCAGTTACTCTGTTGTTTTTATCTTTTTTATTCACTAAACTTTATTGAAAAAATGTCTTTGCTGCTGGAGTTAAGTAAAGAAAGTTAATGCATAATACTCGCCTCCTGTCTTTAATAAAATCTATATTTTCTGACGTCAAGACTAGGAAAATCTTGAATTATTTCTCCAATTCCGAGCAATTATTATTTTAAAAGCTACAAAACAATGAATCAGGAAACATTCTATTCTATAAGATAATCTTGGCCAGTGCATATGCAATAGCACAACTTCGGGTTTTCTGTCTAACTCCATCTTCGTCATATCTACCATGAATTTATACAGCCAATCTATTAACTGCTGTATCTCTGAACAACTCCACCATATGTGGAGATGGGTCCCCTCCTCTCTACCACATCTCCAACACAGCGGAGATGTATTATGATACATCTGTGCTAGCCTTTTGGGAACCAAATGCCACCTATTCATGACTTTATAATGAGTTTCTACAAGATTCAGACACTGTACTTGTTTTCGTATCTTATTGAAAGATTCATATCATTCATTCCTATCCAATTGACAATTTAAGTCTCTTTCCCACTTAGTTATTTGAGGGGTAACTACCACATAGTTAATATTTCTCATAATTTCTATTGCCTTAGCCAAAATTTTAGATGAAGACGCACTTGAAAAGAGAGATCTCAATAATCTTGGGGATTTTCCTACTGGTATAACTAAAAATTCTGTAGAAAATATTTAACCCTTAAATAAGAAAAAATCTTCGTACTTGGTATCTGGAATCTTTCTTTTAGGGACTCATATGACATTAACTTATCATTATCTAGGACCTGAGATATTTTTTTTATCCCGCATTTCCTCCAACATTCCAATAATATATATTCTTAATATTAGCTTCCATTACTCCCAACAGAGAATAATCCAATATTGCATATCTCAGGTCCAATTTCCTTTTAATATCTTCCCACATTGGCTGGAGCTGTGACCATATTTTATTGTTCTTAATATCTATACCCATTTTTTCACTATGGTTTGTGTTCCAGATAAGTCCTTCTATGTTTTTTAACCCTAAATCTTCCATTTCCATTTTAAACCAAGATTAATTCATAGCAGTTTCTACCTGAGTTCTATATACATGAGTTAATTGGTTCGCCCAATAGAAAAAATGCATATTAGGGAAATTTAAACCTTCATCTGAGGGTTGTAACGACATAGTTGATCTATTAATTCTGTTCTTTTTATCTTGATTAATGAAATTTTCCAAACTCTTCTGCAATAACATTAACCAGCTAGGTGAGATCCTAAGAGGTCCCATTTGCATTAAATAGTTCCATTTAGGAATAATATAACACTTGATAATGTTAATGTGCTCCCACCATGTAATCTGTGTCTCCAAGATTTAAGTAATAAATTAGTATTCTTAAGAAGCTGTAGAAAATGTACTTCCATCATTCTATCAATATCTTTCGGGATTGTTACTGCCAAATATGCAAATTTCTCTGTGGTCCAGGCAAATTCATATTTACTTTTAATCTCATCCCTATATTTATTTTTTTTTAGACCAATACTCATAACTATAGTCTTATCATTATTTAATTTATAATTTGTGGGGGCGGAGCCTGACCGGGGAGCTGAGCAGACATGCTTTCTCTGAGCTCCCGAGCCTGGACCGGATTCCTGACAAATATCGGGGGTATAGCACCTGACCCAGAACCCCTACCTGCCTCACCGTACACTACAAAGTCTAGGGAACTGGGGGACACCTCGCAAGCCCGAAGGATGTCGGAATCCGCGACACAGGGACTCGGGGCCTACTCTACACAGGGCAGGGGAGAGACGGCCGCTCTCCCGGCCCACCAAAACAAGCGGCACCCGCAGTATCGGACTTTCTCCCCCCCCCTTGGACCGGTGGGGGTTATCCCGGGCCCAATCATCATGTATCACAAACCTAACTGGAATACACTTGACGACAACAGCCTGAACCGAGCAGCTATCGACCAAACTGCCGCCGACAAAATGGCGGCTTCGGGCCATGCGCCAGACCATGCACCCTCCCGGCCCCTCCATGAGCGCCTGGAGACCCTGCTCCAACAATTCTGGGCAAAATTGGAGCTCAGAGAGGCCCAACAAAACCCCACTCGACACAGGGAGGAGGTATGGCCTAAAGTCCAGAAGCAGACGGAGTGGACCCCGGGCAAAACTGCCCCACCACGGAAGGCAGTATGCCTATCCAGACTGGGGGTCGCTAGGAGACTACCTCCAAAACTCCAACCACACCGCGGGAAGGTCACCCACCGCCGGCGGTGGACTACCACCAGGACCTTCCACAGCGCCCACAAAGGGAAAGACCCGGTCCCGAGAGGTAACCGAGCCTGTGGCCACATGGCGATGACCCCACGCACGGTCTGGAGCGGGGGAGAAACTCCCCACCGTACACGCACCCCCTCCTCACCTCAAGCTCTCCGGAAGACCACCACCACAATGCCTAGACTGAGCCACGAACCCCCCGACTGGAGAAAGAAGACCTACAGACCAGGGGCAAGGGCCTCCTTAACAACTCGGAGATCCAGGGCCTCGGAAATGCCAGGCTGCAACACGCTGACAGCATTATTTCCACGCCTGCAACTCAGCCTGATCACCCACATGCCGGATGGGGGAACCGACACACCGGAGCAGAGAATGGACTACCCGATGTGGCACGCACTGGGGATTGGATGAAGGCAACAGACAAAGCCCTTCCACGCACCCCTCCTGTTGCCAGGCATATGGACTGCTGTACGACTGAACTCAATACCCGTTAACTGAAAAGATACTATGCCCTAGTTTGAAACAACGAGCAGTAATGGGTACTTATGCTACTTGACACATGTTTATGCCACCTACACTGCAGTAATCACAGCCATAGTATAGCCTTGATAACCATGCATGATAGTACAGGGCAGTGTTTTACTTTACTTAATTTCGCATTACTTTTTATTTTACTCTGAGTTGCTTCCACATTCCTAGCCTGACACGTCACACTTGGGACACATTTCTGCTCCCCCAGACGCACCCAGCTCAGTCCCCAACATGTTCAGTTAGGCACACAGTAGCGAACTACAGCCTTGCCACACCCAAAACGCACCAATGTGGCTTCACCTGACATATACTTGGCATGACCCACTTGATGCTTTGCTTATGATTAGCTATATTAAGACAAATAAGCCATTCTGTTTATAATCGTATTGTTTGTTTAACTAATATAAAATGAGGCAGTCCGGCATAGGAGATGTTGTAATGTGTTACCGTTAATCCTGTGTTTTCTTTACTTTACCCAGCTTTCAGATACCATAGCCTAGTCCTAGCATGTATTTCAATGTTCTGCAACTGAATAACCACCTGACGTAACCTTGTTATTCTTAATACGAAATGAGGCTGGTATATATTTTGAGTTGATATGCACTGCTATGTATAACACCCGACTTGTATGAAACTTTATTGTCTCCCCTCTTATATTCTGTACCCACATACTTTATGCCTCAATAAAAAAGAGATTTACAAAAAAAAAAAAAAAATTTATAATTTGCCAATTGGCTATATTTCTTAACTTCTATCATCAGAGAGTCTAATGATTTAAAAGGATCCACTATAGTGAGCAGAATATCGTCAGCATAAAGGCTGTTCTTAAATTCATCTTCCTTTATCTTATATCCCTTAATCTCTGAGTTTTTCCTGATCTTTTCTGCTAAAGGTTCAATAGACAGAATAAAAAGCAATGGCGATAATGGGCAGCCTTGTCTAACCCCGTTCCTTATAGATACCACATCAGAGCAAACATTTGGCCCAACTATTCTCGCAGAATAATTTTTATAGAGTGCCATAATGCCTTTTAGCATCCACCCATTAATATTATATGCTTCTAAAGTTAGTTCTAAAAATTTCCAATTCAGCCTATCAAATGCTTTTTCAGCATCTACCGCGATGGTTATAAGAGGTATCTTTTTCCTTTTTGCACCATCTAGAATATCAATAATTCGTCTGGTGTTAGATCCTACCCACTCTCCCGGCATAAATCCAATTTGATCTTTATGAATTAATTTCTTAATTACTAATTTAAGCCGGGTTGCTAAAATGGAAGCAAATATTTTTTGCAATTAGAATTTTATTCTTTTTTTTTTTAAATTCAAAAAAAGGGGTACAGAAAAAAAAGGGAAATAAAAGGGGGTTGAATTAATATACATTCACTTTTTTTTTTTAACATATTATGTAAATCATCTCTATATAGTGTTCAAATTAGAATGTCTTATGGATATTTATCTTAAGGTTTAAGGAAGCAAATATTTTAACATCAGTGTTTGTTAAAGAGATAGGCCAATAGCTTGACACTAAAGTGGGGTTCTTTCCTTGTTTCAAAATCGGCAGCACATTTGCTCCCATCATTTCTTCCGGAAAGTTCCCCCTCTGAACTGCATCATTAAAAGTAAGGACCAAGTGTTTGCTCAATAGAGATCTATATACAAGAAAAAATGAATTTGTGAACCCATCAGGTCCTGGAGTTTTACCTTTCTGAAGTTTTGTAATAGCTGTATTTACTTCTGCTTCTTGGATCGGGCAATTTAGTCCCATTTCCTGGGTCTGATCTACATCTGCTGTAAATAGGATGTATTGCTCTTTCCATTGTATTGTGGACAGAATTTGTATAATATGGGTACTGTCTCTTAAAAGAGATTTTAATTTAACTTCTATTTTTTGTAAAAATGTATCTATATATTCTGACAGGTAAGATGTCAGGGAGTGGACCTTTCTACAGCAAAGAATTTTATAGAAAAAACATTTTTAAATAATGATGGAATTATTTTAATAGATGATTTTAGCCAGGCTAGCGTAACATTTTTAGATTTCGATATTTATATAAAGGATAACAGAATACAAACTTAAACTCATTTAAAAAAAGTAAAAGTCCATGTAAATAATTTTATTAAAACTGACAGTTGCCATTACAGAAGTTGGCTGGATAGTATACCTGTGGCAAATCCAGTCACTTTAAACTGTATTTACTGCATTTTGTTACAAGTGTGTATGTATGCCTTTAAGAACCAAGTGTATGTAGTGTGGTTCTTGCGAACAATGGCGTTCGTATGCTGGCGGCATGAAAGCCGCCAGCCTTCCTGCAAATCGTTTCACGACCAGTGAATTTCAACACTGTTCGTGAAACAACCAAACTACTGAAGGGAGACCACACACAGGAGGTCGTGTGGCTCCCATTAAGGATTGCAACAGTGTTGCAATCGGTAATTAGAGGGATTCAGGGTGGCCGCCGTTCGGCTACCGACCACAAAGGCTACTCGACGGCCCGAATACCGCTGGACTTTCAAGTCATTCGGGAGTCCCGGTCCTTCGGTAGTTTGTTCCCATATGTTCAATCTATAGTTTGAAGTGAACTTAAATGTAATGTGTATTTCATGCGGCCTTCGGTTATTTAAGATGGGATCTGAGCGGTACTTTGACGAAATGTGCGCTCAGACCCCAGCTATCTACCGAACGTCCATCCGTTTAAATGTGACGAATAATGTAAAAGTTATGGGTTTTAATGTAAATTGTCAGTTCTGCTGCACGGAGGGTTAATCCACTTAACTGTATATTCTAGTGGGAGTATCCCTCTCGTGCAGCAGTGCATGATGGGAGAAATGTTCAGGTTATTCAGTTCCCCATGTAGTCCCCTACTGTACAACACCTGAAATGTGAGTAGGGAAACCCCTCGCATGGGGAATCCCATAAATACTGTGACCTGTGATTAAAAGCTCAGTTGACTCCCAGCCTATGTGTCGTCTAGTTCTTGGGAGGGAAGGATTCTTATAATGCTACCTGGATTATTGCATAAACGAAACTGGAATGTGAACCAAGGACAGGTGTCCAGGGAACACTAGTGAGATACTGGTCTGAGTTGTTAGTCACTTAAAATAAAAAATCATTTAATCGGTATACAAAACCATGAACTTAAAGTAAATGTAAAAAGAAAAGAATATAAAAAGTGAAAAATAGTAAATAATAAGTGCACTCCAACAGGGAGGAGGGTAGAAAGGTAGCTCAGGGAGCGCAGGGATGAGCTTAGGCAGTGGGTAAAGGGAGGTAAAAGTAGTTTATAGCTATATACTAGTCCTATGCAAGAGAAAACTGCTCTCTACAGAAATGGACATGAGCTATAGTGGCTACTATGAGAGCCTCTCCAATACCCAGAGCAACAATGTACACAAACTGGTAAACTCCAGGATACTGTAACAGCCTGTGTGATATAGAGTACTTCACACCTGCTATAGAAATAGAATAAATCCTTGGAGTGTACAAACAGCCCGTTAGTAGAACCCCAGTATAAGGTTACATAAGAGGATAAAGTCCTAGACCCGTGTTACAAATTGCTTCACACTATCTCCTAAGGTACAATATATCCTCAAAGGCTAATGCCCTATCTGTGCCAAATCTGAGGTATAAACTCATACTGAACCCTGAATAACGCTCCAAACCGGCTACCAACCCTCCTTGCCCTGATTAAACACCCAAAACAATGGTGAAGAAAAAAGTGCTGTGCTTTAAAAGAACATTACTTCTGCCTAACGCGTTTCGGCGCTAAAGAGAGCGCCTTTCTCAAAGGCTATCAACGGAGAACTGGCTCCGGACTCGTGTTAAGTATGTAGTACTGAAAGAAATGAGCCAACTTTGATGAGTGTGGGCGGCGTTCTATTCAGCCGCAATAGCCGTTTGTGAGTGGTTCACCAATCTGACAATCAGATGGTGAGGCCCCAATCGGAAACAGAGGGGCGGAGCTAGGTGCCGAATCTGGAACTCATGTATAATGAGTTACCATGGGTACCTGCTCGTGTACCGGTCTCGTTCTTTATAACGTAAATACATTCATACAGTATGGTATTGCCTTAGTGGCTCAAGAGAGACAGTAATACCCATTCTCCATGTTATGGCAATGGATAAATCGCCCATGGGTTGGGTTTTTCCCCGGATTTATGGCAAGAACGTATTGAATGGATTACATATAAAGTGCATATGGAGACACAGTTTATCACATGGTGGCTATAAACAAAATACACATATAGCTGCCGAAGTTCTTTTTACAACAGTCCATGAAAATGACATATTAGTATAATGATACTTGTAGGGATAAGTGACAAGCAACTAATATATATCGTATGAAGGGTTTATGATGCAATAAAAGGGGTGAATGTGAAGCCTTCATTGAGGCCACAAGGGGATAGAGTGTTCAATGTCTGGATCCAATAGCATTCTTTCTGCCTCAAAATCAGATCCAGATCTCCCCCTCTTTTTCCCACAATGACCTTCTCAACCCCTGCAAATTTGAAGCATCTAAATGTTTCACTATGGTGTCCTCTAGCATGTCTAGCCACAGGGGTATCCCTATTTGATGGAACTGAGTGGATATGTTCCATCATACGCCTCTTGAAGGGGCGTATGGTTTTTCCCACATATTTTTTCCCACATTTACATGTGAGTAGGTAGACTAGTCCTGTGGAGTTACAATTAAAAAACTGTTTGATAGGGATGGTTAGTGTGCCTGAGGAGTCTGTGATGGATTTGGAGTCTTTATCTATGTAGCGACAGGCCACACAGCGTCCACATTGGTAGGTGCCGTACACATTTAACCAGTTTTCCTTGCTAGTATTGCGTTTGGAAAAGTGGCTGGGTACTAGCATGTCCTTGAGATTTTTGCCTCTTCTGGCTGTTATTGAGACATGTGGGGGGATCACATCTTTGAGGTGTCTATCTTGAGTAAGTAGTGGCCAAAACCTAGCCAAAATCTTTTTCGCTGGGTCCCATCCTGCATCGAACTTAGCCACACATCTAATAGTTTTAGGGGGGCATGGTTTGGGACGGTTGTCCAAGAGATCCTCACGTTCACTTAAGAGTGCTCTTTGGTATGCCTGTTTCAGGCATCTATTAGGATACCCTTTGGCTTTAAACCTTGCCTTCAGTATGGCTGCTTTCTCTATAAAGTCTTCCACAGATGAGCAATTTCTTTTAAGGCGCAAGTACTGTCCCACTGGAATACCCCTCTTTAGTGGGTTAGGGTGGTGACTACGCCAGTTGAGCATATTGTTAGTGGAAGTGGGTTTGCGATATAGAGTGGTCTGAATCGTGAGTTGTTCAGTAATAGTGAATGTGCAGTCTAGGAAATTCAAAGATGATAGCCCAATTTCCATGGTCAGACGGAGGTTCAGGTCATTAGTATTTAAAACTTCCACAAATTCTGTGAATAGTTCTTGGGTTCCTGTCCATATGACCAGAATATCATCTATATAGCGTTTCCAAAGATGGACGTAGTCCATATAATGTTTAAGGCGCTCTGAGTAGACAATATGTTTTTCCCACCATCCCAGGTGCAGGTTGGCATAGGAGGGGGCACAAGACGTCCCCATCGCAGTGCCCTGCACCTGGTGATAGAATTTGTTGTTGAAAAGAAAGAAATTATGAGTCAAAATAAACTTTAAAAGGTCTAGTACAAAGGTAGTATGGTGTGAGTGGCTAGAGACCCTTGTTTCAAGGAAAGTGCCAACGTGCTGTATCCCACCTATATGGGGTATTGAGGAGTAGAGTGCCTCCACATCCACAGCTAGACCGATTGTATCAGGTACTAACAATCTAACATGCACATTTAACTGGTTAAATGTGTACGGCACCTACCAATGTGGACGCTGTGTGGCCTGTCGCTACATAGATAAAGACTCCAAATCCATCACAGACTCCTCAGGCACACTAACCATCCCTATCAAACAGTTTTTTAATTGTAACTCCACAGGACTAGTCTACCTACTCACATGTAAATGTGGGAAAAAATATGTGGGAAAAACCATACGCCCCTTCAAGAGGCGTATGATGGAACATATCCACTCAGTTCCATCAAATAGGGATACCCCTGTGGCTAGACATGCTAGAGGACACCATAGTGAAACATTTAGATGCTTCAAATTTGCAGGGGTTGAGAAGGTCATTGTGGGAAAAAGAGGGGGAGATCTGGATCTGATTTTGAGGCAGAAAGAATGCTATTGGATCCAGACATTGAACACTCTATCCCCTTGTGGCCTCAATGAAGGCTTCACATTCACCCCTTTAATTGCATCATAAACCCTTCATACGATATATATTAGTTGCTTGTCACTTATCCCTACAAGTATCATTATACTAATATGTCATTTTCATGGACTGTTGTAAAAAGAACTACGGCAGCTATATGTGTTTTTTGTTAATAGCCACCATGTGATAAACTGTGTCTCCATATGCACTTTATATGTAATCCATTCAATACGTTCTTGCCATAAATCCGGGGAAAAACCCACCCCATGGGCGATTTATCCATTGCCATAACATGGAGAATGGGTATTACTGTCTCTCTTGAGCCACTAAGGCAATACCATACTGTATGAATGTATTTACGTTATAAAGAACGAGACCGGTACACGAGCAGGTACCCATGGTAACTCATTATACATGAGTTCCAGATTCGGCACCTAGCTCCGCCCCTCTGTTTCCGATTGGGGCCTCACCATCTGATTGTCAGATTGGTGAACCACTCACAAACGGCTATTGCGGCTGAATAGAACGCCGCCCACACTCATCACTGATTGGCTCATTTCTTTCAGTACTACATATTTAACACGAGTCCGGAGCCAGTTCTCCGTTGATAGCCTTTGAAAAAGGCGCTCTCTTTAGCGCCTAAACGCGTTAGGCAGAAGTAATGTTCTTTTAAAGCACAGCACTTTTTTCTTCACCATTGTTTTGGGTGTTTAATAGGGGCAAGGAGGGTTGGTAGCCGGTTTGGAGCGTTATTCAGGGTTCAGTATGAGTTTATACCTCAGATTTGGCACAGATAGGGCATTAGCCTTTGAGGATATATTGTACCTTAGGAGATAGTGTGAAGCAATTTGTAACACGGGTCTAGGACTTTATCCTCTTATGTAACCTTATACTGGGGTTCTACTAACGGGCTGTTTGTACACTCCAAGGATTTATTCTATTTCTATAGCAGGTGTGAAGTACTCTATATCACACAGGCTGTTACAGTATCCTGGAGTTTACCAGTTTGTGTACATTGTTGCTCTGGGTATTGGAGAGGCTCTCATAGTAGCCACTATAGCTCATGTCCATTTCTGTAGAGAGCAGTTTTCTCTTGCATAGGACTAGTATATAGCTATAAACTACTTTTACCTCCCTTTACCCACTGCCTAAGCTCATCCCTGCGCTCCCTGAGCTACCTTTCTACCCTCCTCCCTGTTGGAGTGCACTTATTATTTACTATTTTTCACTTTTTATATTCTTTTCTTTTTACATTTACTTTAAGTTCATGGTTTTGTATACCGATTAAATGATTTTTTATTTTAAGTGACTAACAACTCAGACCAGTATCTCACTAGTGTTCCCTGGACACCTGTCCTTGGTTCACATTCCAGTTTCGTTTTTGTATTGCATTACAAGGGTTATCCCCTACAGAGATACGACCTGGACACACTGAATTTATCTCTGTTTTCAGGGATTTGTTCTTTATCTCATTTCCAGTAATCTATTATATAGAGGTTTCAATACCTACAATTGTGTCAATATATATTAAATTGAAGGCACTAACAGTTCACTAGCCATGGCTAATAATTTTCTATCCCAGTTGAAGGAATCGAATTCCTGGTGTGTAGATGCAGAATCAGTCTTTTCTGACAGTAACCCCACTCTACTACCCGAGCATGACAATATCAACTATAAATTTAGAACGCTAAGTAATCTGTGCAAACAACAGATTAGAATTGGGTGGGAGATCACATCCTTGAAAAATTACCTGGGGAAATCAATGATTCCAAGGGGCCTGAGGATTCAAACCACACCTAATACACATATGGATGACCCAAGCCTATTAAAAGAATGGGAGGAAGCATCTAATATGTGTTCTACAAAATATATGGAAATTCTAGTCAAATTTGAATCAGAAAGGTTAAAACAGATTGATGAAAAAGTTAACAATGCTGTAGAGCAGAGGCGGCTCTCTAATTAGGCGGTTTAGGCGGCCGCCTAAGGCCTCGCGCTGTGTGGGGCCTCGCGGCCGCCTAAACCGCCATAGGGCAGACTGACATGTCGGGTCCTTGAGGACCCGACACAGGAGGGGGCCCGGCGGCTTCCCCTGTATGCCGCCGGGTGCGAGGCCCCTCCTGTCAGTCTGACCGGGAGAGCCAGCCTTCAGTCTGCAGCTCCGCCGGGTGTGAGCTGCAGACTGAAGTGTCTCGCGATCTCTAGCCAATCAGAGCGTTGCCGCGGGTTACCACGGCAACGCTATGACTGAAGATCGCGAGACCTTCACCATGTGGTCTGCAGCTCTGCATCCGGCAGAGCTGCAGATCGCAGAGCCCACTGGACCACCAGGGAGTCTGACTGCCACCACTGGACCACCAGGGAGTCTGACTGCAACCACTGGACCACCAGGGAAAAAGGTACCTGCCACCCCACCTGTCACCCTGCCACCTCCTCACCCAGTCACCCCACCTGTCACCCCCCCTCACCCAGTCACCCCACCTGTCACCCCCCCTCACCCAGTCACCCCACCTGTCACCCCCCCTCACCCAGTCACCCCACCTGTCACCCCCCTCACCCAGTCACCCCACCTGTCACCCCCCCTCACCCAGTCACACCACCTGTCACCCCCCCTCACCCAGTCACCCCACCTGTCACCCCCCCTCACCCAGTCACCCCACCTGTCACCCCCCCTCACCCAGTCACCCCACCAGTCACCCCCCCTCACCCAGTCACCCCCCTCACCCAGTCACCCCACCTGTCACCCCCCCTCACCCAGTCACCCCACCTGTCACCCCCCCTCACCCAGTCACCCCATCTGCCACCCCCCTCACCCAGTCACCCCATCTGCCACCCCCCTCACCCAGTCACCCCATCTGTCACCCCCCTCACCCAGTCACCCCATCTGTCACCATGCCACCCCACCTGTCACCCTATCTGTCACCCCCCTCACCCAGTCACCCCATCTGTCACCATGCCACCCCACCTGTCACCCTGTCACCCCCTCACCCTGTCACCTCATCTGCCACCCTGCCACCCCCTCACCCTGCCACCCCACCTGTCACCCCCTTACCCTGTCACCCCATCTGCCACCCCCTTACCCTGTCACCCCATCTGCCACCCCCTTACCCTGTCACCCCATCTGCCACCCCCTTACCCTGTCACCCCATCTGCCACCCCCTCACCCTGTCACCCCATCTGCCACCCCCTCACCCTGTCACCCCATCTGCCACCCCCTCACCCAGTCACCCCATCTGCCACCCCCTCACCCAGTCACCCCATCTGCCACCCCCTCACCCAGTCACCCCATCTGTCACCCTGCCACCCCACCAGTCACGCCATCTGTCACCCTGCCACCCCACCAGTCACGCCATCTGTCACCCTGCCACCCCATCTGTCACCCTGTCATCCCATCTGCCACCCCCCTCACCCTGTCACCCCACCCTGCCACCCCCCTCACCCTGTCACCCCACCCTGCCACCCCTGTCACCCCACCCTGCCACCCCCTCACCCAGTCACCCCATCTGTCACCCCTCTCACCCTGTCACCCCATTTGCCACCCTGCCACCACCCTCACCCAGTCACCCCATCTGTCACCCTGCCACTCCAGCTGTCACCCCCCTCACCCTGTCACCCCATCTGTCACCCCCTCACCTAGTCACCCCATCTGTAACCCAGCCACCCCACCTGTCACCCCACCTATCACCCCCTCACCCTGTCACCCCATCTGCCACCCCCTCACCCTGTCACCCCATCTGCCACCCCCTCACCCTGTCACCCCATCTGCCACATCCCTCACCCAGTCACCCCATCTGCCACATCCCTCACCCAGTCACCCCATCTGTCACCCAGACACCCCACCTGTCACCCCCCCTCACTCAGCCACCCCACCTGCCACCCCACCCAGCCACCCCACCCAGCCACCCTCCTAAACCAGTCACACCACCTCACACTGTCACCTCCCTCCCCCTATCACCCCCTCACCCTGCCACCCCACCACTTTGTCACCCCCTCACCCTGCCACCCCCTGTCACCCCCTCTCACCATGCCAACCCCCTGTCACCTCCTCTCACCATGTCACCCCCTCTGTGACCCCCCCACTGTCACCCCCTTACGCTGTCACCTCACCCTGTCACCACCCCTCACCCTACCACCCCACCTGTCACCCCCCTCACCCTGTCACACCACTCACCCAGCAACCACCCCACCTGCCACCCCCTCACCCAGTCAACCCATCTGTAACCCTGTCACCTCCCCTCACTCAGCCACCCCACCTATCACCCCCTCACCCTGTCACCCCATCTGCCACCCTGCCACCCCCCTCACCCTGTTCCCCATCTGCCACCCCCTCACCCAGTCACCCCATCTGTCACCCAGACACCCCACCTGTCACCCCCCTCACTCAGCCACCCCACCACACCCTACCACCCCACCTGTCACCCCACCACCCCACCTATCATCCAGCAAACCCATCTGTCACCCCACCTGTCACCCCCTCTCACCCTGCCACCCCACCTGTCACCTTCCTCACCCATTCTCACCATGCCACCCCACCTGTCACCTCCCTCTCACCTTGTCACCCCCTCACCCTGCTACCTCCCTGTCACCCCCCTCACCCTACCTCTAACTGTCACCCACCCTGTGACCCCCCCACACTATATCCCCCCCTTTACTCTGTCACCTCACCCTGCCACACCCCAAACAATATGTCACCCCATCTCAGCCTGTCACCCCACCTCACATTGTCAGCCCCTAACTGTCACCCCATCTCAGCCTGTCACCCCACCTCACATTGTCAGCCCCTAACTGTCACCCCCTCTCACCCTGTCACCCCACCTCACACTGTCACCCCCTCTCACCCTGTCACCCCACCTCACACTGTCACCCCACCTCACACTGTCACCCCACCTCACACTGTCACCCCACCTCACACTGTCACCCCACCTCACATTCTGTCACCCCACCTCACATTCTGTCACCCCACCTCACATTCTGTCAGCCCACCTCACATTCTGTCAGCCCACCTCACATTCTGTCAGCCCACCTCACATTCTGTCAGCCCACCTCACATTCTGTCAGCCCACCTCACATTCTGTCAGCCCACCTCACATTCTGTCAGCCCACCTCACATTCTGTCAGCCCACCTCACATTCTGTCAGCCCACCTCACATTCTGTCAGCCCACCTCACATTCTGTCAGCCCACCTCACATTCTGTCAGCCCACCTCACATTCTGTCAGCCCACCTCACATTCTGTCAGCCCACCTCACATTCTGTCAGCCCACCTCACATTCTGTCAGCCCACCTCACATTCTGTCAGCCCACCTCACATTCTGTCAGCCCACCTCACATTCTGTCAGCCCACCTCACCCTGCTACCTCCCTGTCACCCCCCTCACCCTACCTCTAACTGTCACCCACCCTGTGACCCCCCCACACTATATCCCCCCCTTTACTCTGTCACCTCACCCTGCCACACCCCAAACAATATGTCACCCCATCTCAGCCTGTCACCCCACCTCACATTGTCAGCCCCTAACTGTCACCCCATCTCAGCCTGTCACCCCACCTCACATTGTCAGCCCCTAACTGTCACCCCCTCTCACCCTGTCACCCCACCTCACACTGTCACCCCCTCTCACCCTGTCACCCCACCTCACACTGTCACCCCACCTCACACTGTCACCCCACCTCACACTGTCACCCCACCTCACACTGTCACCCCACCTCACATTCTGTCACCCCACCTCACATTCTGTCACCCCACCTCACATTCTGTCAGCCCACCTCACATTCTGTCAGCCCACCTCACATTCTGTCAGCCCACCTCACATTCTGTCAGCCCACCTCACATTCTGTCAGCCCACCTCACATTCTGTCAGCCCACCTCACATTCTGTCAGCCCACCTCACATTCTGTCAGCCCACCTCACATTCTGTCAGCCCACCTCACATTCTGTCAGCCCACCTCACATTCTGTCAGCCCACCTCACATTCTGTCAGCCCACCTCACATTCTGTCAGCCCACCTCACATTCTGTCAGCCCACCTCACATTCTGTCAGCCCACCTCACATTCTGTCAGCCCACCTCACATTCTGTCAGCCCCTCACATTCTGTCAGCCCACCTCACATTCTGTCAGCCCCTCACATTCTGTCAGCCCCTCACATTCTGTCAGCCCCTCACATTCTGTCAGCCCCTCACACTCTGTCACCTCCCCTTTCACTCTGTCACCCCCCTCTTACTCTGTCACCCCCCTCTTACTCTGTCACCCCCCTCTTACTCTGTCACCCCCTCTTACTCTGTCACCCCCTCTTACTCTGTCACCCCCCTCTTACTCTGTCACCCCCTCTTACTCTGTCACCCCCTCTTACTCTGTCACCCCCCCTCTTACTCTGTCACCCCCTACACAATGTCACCCTCCCTCTCACACTAGGTCTCCCTCTCACACACTAGGTCTCTCACCTCTCACAGTATGCCACCCCTTCACACTGTCACCCCCCCTCTCACAATAGGTCTCCCCCCTCACACACTAGGTCACCCTCCTGTCACCCCCTCTTACTCTGTCACCCACCCGGTGACCCCCCCCCACACTGTCAGCCCACCTCACACTTTCACCCCCTCACACTAAGTCACCCACCCTCTTATTCTGTCACCCACCCTCTTATTCTGTCACCCACCCTCTTATTCTGTCACCCACCCTCTTATTCTGTCACCCACCCTCTTATTCTGTCACCCACCCTCTTATTCTGTCACCCCCTACACAATGTCACCCTCCCTCTCACACTAGGTCTCCCCCCTCTCACAGTAGGTCTCCCACCTCTCACAGTATGCCACCCCTTCACACTGTCACCCCCCCCTACACAATGTCACCCTCCCTCTCACAATAGGTCTCCCCCCTCACACACTAGGTCACCCTCCTGTCACCCCCTCTTACTCTGTCACCCACCCGGTGACCCCCCCCCCACACTGTCACCCACCCGTACTCTGTCACCTCACCCTGTCGCTCCCCGCACACTGTCACCCCACCTCACACTTTCACCCCCTCACACTTTCACCCCCTCACACTAAGTCACCCACCCTCTTACTCTGTCACCCACCCTCTTACTCTGTCACTCACCCTCTTACTCTGTCACCCACCCTCTTACTCTGTCACCCACCCTCTTACTCTGTCACCCACCCTCTTACTCTGTCACCCACCCTCTTACTCTGTCACCCACCTTCACTATGTCACCACCCCTCACACTATGTCATTTCCCCCACACACTCTGTCACCACTCTCTAGGCACACTGACACCCCTCCATACACACGGCCTCTCCCTCCGCACACACGGGCACCACTCTCCGCACTCGGGCACCTCCCTTCATTCTCACTGTCAACCCTCAACACTCTGGCACCCACCTCCATACACTTTGGCACCCTCCTGCTCTTTTACACTCACCCTGCCGCAGTTACCCCTTTACTCAACCTGTCACCCCCTGAAGGCAATAATTATACACACTGTCATAAAATAGCTCCGCCATAAACTCAGTGCCAAAGGCCACAGGCAGTACACAAACATACACATGCTCAGAGAAACATACATACATATACAAGGATACTCACTGCCAGACACACATTCTCAGGCACACAGAGGTAGACAATGCAACAATGTATACATAGACTAGCTCTCTATATCCAGTGCTGCAAGCTCCCTCTTCAATATATCTACAGCTTCTTATACACACTGCTATTTTTTTCAATAATGGTGTTAGTGGGGGCCTCATGTATGAGTCTCGCCTAAGGCCTCGCCAAGTCTAGAGCCGCCACTGCTGTAGAGGATATTCAAAAAAGCAGTAACGATCCCTCCTTTGCCACTCAAGAACAGAGATTACAGGAAAACCTTAATAAGTATCAGAACGTTATTAAATCACGCAAACACAAGAAGTTTGTCAGAGATAACGACGACTATAGATCAGGTAGAATCTATAGACACTTTAAGAAAATCTCTAGAGTAGACTCGGACTACTGCACTACCTCTGAATATGAGACCTCAGATACAGATAGTGAACCTACAGCAGTGCCGCAAACTAGACAAGCCACACAGAGAGGCAAAGGAATCCTCAAAAAAGGAGTGTCTTTTTTAGGGCAACTACAGAGGGAGGGGGAACAACCCATACAGTACAGGCAAACTCGCAACAGGGGGAGAACTCGCAGACGGTACTAGAAGGAGACACTAGAATAATCAATATCTCAGACACCCCTCTCACCATGTTACAAGAACAAGTAATTATGAAGGGTCTATCTTTCGTCCCTACTCCACCATTCTGCAAATTTGAATGGATTAAAGATATAAACTTGTTTGGGAGAAAGCTAGCCCTTCACAAATTCTTTAAAGTGAGAGACGAGAAAAAAGCCAAAGAACTAGGCTTTGATGAAAGAGAATATCAATGTGTTCTTGACTTGGTGTCCCTTCTTGAAACCAATGACAATGCTTCCCCCCCACCTTATACGGATCTGCATCCAAAAAGTAAATTTACTCCGAACTTTCGTGAATTTAAAAGCATTGACATGTTCGTTGAGTCCACAACCAATATGATTAAGAACCTGAACATTGATACCTTTAAGGTTAAACCGAGACATAACCTTACAAAAAGGGAATGGAAAGCAATAACCGATTTAAGGGACAATGAACAGGTTATCATCAAACCGGCAGACAAGGGGGGCAACATTGTCATTCTAAACAGACTCCACTACACTCAGCTAGCTGAAAAGATACTCGATGATGCAAGCACTTATAAAGTCTTACCATCAAATCCTACTTCCAAATTCCTCTCTGAGTTCAAAAATCTACTTGATAAAGCATTTGATCATGGTGTACTCACAAAGGACGAATATGCGAGTATCTTTGTAAAAAATCCAGCAATATCTACCTTCTACTGTCTCCCCAAGATACATAAAGGCTATGAACCCTTGACAGCTAGACCGATTGTATCAGGTACTAACAATCTAACATGCAAAGGTAGCACCTACGTAGATAAAATTCTACGACCCTATGTAGAAAAACTACCGTCCTACCTCAGAGATACAAAAGACACTCTAAGATGCATTACATCAATCAAAGTACCACAGGGGGTGATGCTTTGTAGCCTCGATGTGGAGGCACTCTACTCCTCAATACCCCATATAGGTGGGATACAGCACGTTGGCACTTTCCTTGAAACAAGGGTCTCTAGCCACTCACACCATACTACCTTTGTACTAGACCTTTTAAAGTTTATTTTGACTCATAATTTCTTTCTTTTCAACAACAAATTCTATCACCAGGTGCAGGGCACTGCGATGGGGACGTCTTGTGCCCCCTCCTATGCCAACCTGCACCTGGGATGGTGGGAAAAACATATTGTCTACTCAGAGCGCCTTAAACATTATATGGACTACGTCCATCTTTGGAAACGCTATATAGATGATATTCTGGTCATATGGACAGGAACCCAAGAACTATTCACAGAATTTGTGGAAGTTTTAAATACTAATGACCTGAACCTCCGTCTGACCATGGAAATTGGGCTATCATCTTTGAATTTCCTAGACTGCACATTCACTATTACTGAACAACTCACGATTCAGACCACTCTATATCGCAAACCCACTTCCACTAACAATATGCTCAACTGGCGTAGTCACCACCCTAACCCACTAAAGAGGGGTATTCCAGTGGGACAGTACTTGCGCCTTAAAAGAAATTGCTCATCTGTGGAAGACTTTATAGAGAAAGCAGCCATACTGAAGGCAAGGTTTAAAGCCAAAGGGTATCCTAATAGATGCCTGAAACAGGCATACCAAAGAGCACTCTTAAGTGAACGTGAGGATCTCTTGGACAACCGTCCCAAACCATGCCCCCCTAAAACTATTAGATGTGTGGCTAAGTTCGATGCAGGATGGGACCCAGCGAAAAAGATTTTGGCTAGGTTTTGGCCACTACTTACTCAAGATAGACACCTCAAAGATGTGATCCCCCCACATGTCTCAATAACAGCCAGAAGAGGCAAAAATCTCAAGGACATGCTAGTACCCAGCCACTTTTCCAAACGCAATACTAGCAAGGAAAACTGGTTAAATGTGTACGGCACCTACCAATGTGGACGCTGTGTGGCCTGTCGCTACATAGATAAAGACTCCAAATCCATCACAGACTCCTCAGGCACACTAACCATCCCTATCAAACAGTTTTTTAATTGTAACTCCACAGGACTAGTTTACCTACTCACATGTAAATGTGGTAAAAAATATGTGGGAAAAACTATACGCCCCTTCAAGAGGCGTATGATGGAACATATCCACTCAGTTCCATCAAATAGGGATACCCCTGTGGCTAGACATGCTAGAGGACACCATAGTGAAACATTTAGATGCTTCAAATTTGCAGGGGTTGAGAAGGTCATTGTGGGAAAAAGAGGGGGAGATCTGGATCTGATTTTGAGGCAGAAAGAATGCTATTGGATCCAGACATTGAACACTCTATCCCCTTGTGGCCTCAATGAAGGCTTCACATTCACCCCTTTTATTGCATCATAAACCCTTCATACGATATATATTAGTTGCTTGTCACTTATCCCTACAAGTATCATTATACTAATATGTCATTTTCATGGACTGTTGTAAAAAGAACTACGGCAGCTATATGTGTTTTTTGTTAATAGCCACCATGTGATAAACTGTGTCTCCATATGCACTTTATATGTAATCCATTCAATACGTTCTTGCCATAAATCCGGGGAAAAACCCACCCCATGGGCGATTTATCCATTGCCATAACATGGAGAATGGGTATTACTGTCTCTCTTGAGCCACTAAGGCAATACCATACTGTATGAATGTATTTACGTTATAAAGAACGAGACCGGTACACGAGCAGGTACCCATGGTAACTCATTATACATGAGTTCCAGATTCGGCACCTAGCTCCGCCCCTCTGTTTCCGATTGGGGCCTCACCATCTGATTGTCAGATTGGTGAACCACTCACAAACGGCTATTGCGGCTGAATAGAACGCCGCCCACACTCATCACTGATTGGCTCATTTCTTTCAGTACTACATACTTAACACGAGTCCGGAGCCAGTTCTCCGTTGATAGCCTTTGAGAAAGGCGCTCTCTTTAGCGCCGAAACGCGTTAGGCAGAAGTAATGTTCTTTTAAAGCACAGCACTTTTTTCTTCACCATTGTTTTGGGTGTTTAATCAGGGCAAGGAGGGTTGGTAGCCGGTTTGGAGCGTTATTCAGGGTTCAGTATGAGTTTATACCTCAGATTTGGCACAGATAGGGCATTAGCCTTTGAGGATATATTGTACCTTAGGAGATAGTGTGAAGCAATTTGTAACACGGGTCTAGGACTTTATCCTCTTATGTAACCTTATACTGGGGTTCTACTAACGGGCTGTTTGTACACTCCAAGGATTTATTCTATTTCTATAGCAGGTGTGAAGTACTCTATATCACACAGGCTGTTACAGTATCCTGGAGTTTACCAGTTTGTGTACATTGTTGCTCTGGGTATTGGAGAGGCTCTCATAGTAGCCACTATAGCTCATGTCCATTTCTGTAGAGAGCAGTTTTCTCTTGCATAGGACTAGTATATAGCTATAAACTACTTTTACCTCCCTTTACCCACTGCCTAAGCTCATCCCTGCGCTCCCTGAGCTACCTTTCTACCCTCCTCCCTGTTGGAGTGCACTTTTTATTTACTATTTTTCACTTTTTATATTCTTTTCTTTTTACATTTACTTTAAGTTCATGGTTTTGTATACCGATTAAATGATTTTTTATTTTAAGTGACTAACAACTCAGACCAGTATCTCACTAGTGTTCCCTGGACACCTGTCCTTGGTTCACATTCCAGTTTTGTTTTTGTATTGCATTACAAGGGTTATCCCCTACAGAGATACGACCTGGACACACTGAATTTATCTCTGTTTTCAGGGATTTGTTCTTTATCTCATTTCTGGATTATTGCATGCTGCATCTGCCTACTTGGATTATTACCTGCTTTTCCTGTCTACCAGCGGAGACCCTATGGATTATACTACCTCTCCGCTACAATACCTAAAAGCCAATTTCTACGATTAAAGAGAAATTGCTCTGAAGGAAATATCTTTAAAATCCAAACTAATGAAATGAAAGGGAAATTTATTGAGAAGGGATATGATAGAGAAAAAAAGTAGAAATTATGGAACAGACAATAAATATGGACAGAGATAAGCTAATTAAGAACGAAAACCCTAAAGGTAAAACCAAGAATAATAAAGATTTTCTGTTACCTTTAATTCTAGATTATAATAATAAGAATAAACAAATAAAAACGCTAATTAAGAAAAATTGGCACTTATTGAAGGAAGATGCAATATTAGGAAAAAATATCCCTAATCATCCGAAAATAATATCTGGGGGGAGCTCCAAATTTAAAAATGCAACTAATAATTTTTTTTTCCAAAACAGAAGAATTCAAATGAGCTTGATATTTTTCTGAAAAGTAAAAAAGGATTTTTTTTTAGGTTTAATTGTTGCGTGGCCTGTAGAAAAAAAAACTGATAGATATATACAAAATTTTGAATCAAACAATACAAATAGAAGCTATGAAATTAAAACACGATTACCTGTATGAGCAAAAATGTGATTTGTTTATTAGAATGTCCCAGCAGTTTACAATACGTAGGGAGGACTCTAAGACCTTTAACCCCTTAAGGACTGAGCCAAATGTACAAGTTGTGAACAAAACAAAACGTAAACAAAACCTGGCATTTGCGCTATATGTCTGTCCAACCGTAATTCACCTCTTTCATATTAAATGCACCCCCCCCCCCTTATTATATATCATTTTATTCAGGGGAAACAGGGCTTTCATTTAATATCAAATATTTAGCTATGAAACATGATTTAAGTAATTGTGTTATTTTTTTAGTTCTACATGACATTTTAACTGTCAATGTCATAATACTGTTTGGTTTTACTGCAATAAAATACACATATTTGTATTCAGCAAAGTCTCACGTGTAAAACAGTACCCCCTATGTACAGGTTTTATGGTGTTTTGGGAAGTTACAGGGTCAAATATAGCCCGCTACATTCGAAATTGAAATTCGCCAGATTGGTTACGTTGTCTTTGAGACTGTATAGTAGCCCAGGAATTAAATTTAAACCCATAATGGCATACCATTTGCAATAGTAGACAACCCAAGGTATTGCAAATGGGGTATGTCCAGTCTTTTTTAGTAGCCATTTGGTCACAAACACTGGCCAAAGTTAGCGTTAGTATTTGTTTGTGTGTGAAAAATGCAAAAAACGCCAATTTTGGTCAGTGTTTGTGATTATGTGGCTACTAAAAAAGACTGGACATACCCTATTTGCAATACCTTGGGTTGTCTACTATTGCAAATGGTATGCCATCATAGGGGTAATTTTCATTATTGGGCTAGCATAGGATCACAAAGGCAACGTAAGCAATCTGGCGAATTTTAATGTGAAATAAATGAAACACAAGCCTTATATTTGACGCTGTAACTTTTGAAAACACCATAAAACCTGTACATGAGGAGTACTGTTGTACTCGGGAGACTTCGCTGAACACAAATATTTGTGTTTCAAAACAGTAAAAAGTATTGCAGCAATAATATCGTCCGTGTAAGTGCTGTTTGTGTGTGAAAAATGAAAAAAAATGTAACTTTTACTGGTGATATCATCGTTGTAATACATTTTACTGTTTTGAAACACTAATATTTGTGTTCAGCGAAGTCTCCCGAGTAAAACAGTACCAACCATGTACAGCTTTTATGGTGTCTTGGAAAGTTATAGGGTTAAATATAGTGCTAACAAATTAAATTCCCTATACTTTCGGCATGGGTTGTCAGGCAGGTCCCGCTTATTGTAATTAATTAGGATACCTAATTATGTAAAAATATTACATAAATATATGTGTAGAATTAATATATGTATATATATATATTGTTTAATATTTTTTTATATATAGTTATATATATAGTGATATATACGTATATATTTATGTATATAGATATATAGATTATTTCGTTCTACATGTATTTTGATATAAATATATAGTGATGTACCGAACTGTCCGAACTTAGCGTGTTCGCGTTCGCCGCGGCGGGCGGACACATGCACAGTTCGATCCGCCCCCTATTCGTCATCATTGGGCAAACTTTGACCCTGTGCCTCTCGGTCAGCAGACACATTCCAGCCAATCAGCAGCACTCCCTCCCTTCCACACCCTCCAACCTCCCTCCCAGCATCCATTTTCGATTCATTCTGAAGCTGCATGCTTAGTGAGAGGAGGGAAAGTTTAGCTGCTGCTGATTAGATAGGGAAATTGATAGCTAGGCTAGGGTATTCAGTGTCCACTACAATCCTGAAGGACTCATCTGATCTCTGCTGTAAGGACAGCACCCCAAAAAGCCCTTTTTAGGGCTAGAACATCAGGCTGCTTTTTTTTTTTTCCTGTGTAATGTAATTGCAGGTGCCTGCCTGCCAGCTTCTGTGTGAGGTTCACATTGGATACTGTGCCCACTTGCCCAGTGCCACCACTCATATCTGTTTTTACAATAGGTTAAGCTTTAGATTTAAAAGAAATAATGTTTTTTCACTGTAATAGAAGAGCAGTTGCCTGCCTGCCAGCTTCTGCGTCAGGCTGGATGCCTTGCCCATTTGCACAGTCAGTGCCACCACTCATATCTGTTTTTACAATAGCTTAAGCTTTAGATTAACAAAAAAATAATTTTCACTGTAATAGAAGAGCAGTTGCCTGCCTGCCAGCTTCTGTGTGAGGTTCACAGTGGATAATGTGCCCTCTTGACCAGTGCCACCACTCATATCTGTTTTTACAATAGCTTAAGCTTTAGATTTAAAATAAATAATTTTTTTTCACTGTAATAGAAGAGCAGTTAGTTGCCTGCAAGCGTCTGGGTGTCAGGCCTCCTTCAGCGTGTGCTCTGCAGACCTGTGCCAGCGTGCTTTGACAGTTGCCAATCATATCTGGTGTCTCTTTAGCGTGCTTTTACAAAGAAAAAAGGTTTCCAGTGTAAGCTAATAGCAGCCAGTCAGTGTCCTTCAAGCGGCTCTGTCAGGCCTACAGTGTGTGCTCTCCAGAACTGTTCAAGTGCACATTGCCAATCATATCTGGTGTCTCTATAGCGTGCTTTTAAAACCAAAATTTTGTTTCCACTGTAATAGAAGAGCAGTTGCCTGCCTGCCAGCTTCTGTGTGAGGTTCACAGTGGATACTGTGCCCTCTTGCCCAGTGCCACCACTCGTATCTGTTTTTACAATAGCTTAAGCTTTAGATTTAAAATAAATAATTTTTTTTCACTGTAATAGAAGAGCAGTTAGTTGTCTGCAAGCGTCTGGGTGTCAGGCCTCCTTCAGCGTGTGCTCTGCAGACCTGTGCCAGTGTGCTTTGACAGTTGCCAATCATATCTGGTGTCTCTATAGCGTGCTTTTAAAACCAAAATTTTGTTTATCACTGTTATAGATTGAATAGCAGTTACTTGTCTTCAAGCGGGTGTGTCAGGCCTACAGTGTGTGGTCTTCAGAACTGTTACAGTTCACATTGCCAATCATATCTGGTCTCACAGTAGCTTGCACGCATAGTACCACTAATCCCCCAAAAAATGACAGGCAGAGGCAGGCCACCCCGCAGGGGCCGTCGAGGTCGTGGTGCTGTGATTCCCTTTTGCCCTAGAATAATGCCCAGTTTTCAGAAGCCACGTACCCTGAACTTGAAAAGTTCTGAGGACATAGTTGACTGGCTAACACAGGACACCCAATCTTGTACAGCCTCCGCTCGGAACCTTGACGCACCATCCTTCTCCAGCTTAGCTTCAGGCACCTCTCAAGATACCACTCACCCGCCTGCCGCCACCACCAAAACTAGCACCACAGCCGCTTTACTTGGTATGTCAGAGGAGTTATTCACACACCCGTTTGAAGAAATGAGTGATGCGCAACCATTATTGCTAGAGGATGTAGATAACAGGGATATGTCTCAGGCAGGCAGCATTAAACACATGGAGGTACGGTGTGATGATGATGATGTTGTACCCGCTGCTGCTTCCTTTTCTGAGTTGTCAGATACAAGCGAAGCGGTTGATGATGACGATGCGTCCATGGATGTCACGTGAGTGCCCGCTCGGCAAGAAGAAGAACAGGAGCGAAAGTTCAGATGGGGAGACAGAGAGGAGGAGGAGGAGACGAGTTGGAAGCAGGGGGGGTCGTCGCAAGGAGCTAGTGGCACAGTCAGACAGCATGCATTGGCACCCGGGGTCAGCCCGACAGCACGCCAATCAACGCATGCTGTGTCCACCACCAGAATGCCGTCATTGCAGAGCTCAGCAGTGTGGCATTTTTTTTGTGTGTCTGCCTCTGACAACAGCGATGCCATTTGCAACCTGTGCCAAAGGAAACTGAGTCGTGGGAGGTCCAACACCCACCTAGGTACAACTGCTTTGCGTAGGCACATGATCGCACATCACAAACGCCTATGGGATCAACACATGAGAACAAGCAGCACGCCTACTCTAAGCCGCCATCCTCCTCCTGGTCCAGCATCTTCAGCCACGTCAACCACTGCTGTCCTCCTTGCCCCCTCTCAACCATCCGCCACTCCGTCTCCCGCCTTGAGCAGTTCCCGCTCATCTGCCCACAGTCATGTGTCTGTCAAGGACATGTTTGAGCGTAAGAAGCCAATGTCACCAAGTCACCCCCTTGCCCAGCGTCTGACAGCTGGCTTGTCCGAACTATTAGCCCGCCAGCTTTTACCATACAATCTGGTTGAGTCTGAGGCGTTCAAAAAATTTGTAGCTATTGGGACACCGCAGTGGAAGGTACCCGGCCGGAATTTCTTTTCACAAAAGGCAATCCCCAACCTGTACTTGATTGTGCAAAAGGAAGTCATGGCATGTCTGGCACACAGTGTTGGGGCAAGGGTCCATCTGACCACTGATACCTGGTCTGCAAAGCATGGTCAGGGCAGGTATATCACCTACACTGCGCATTGGGTAAACCTGCTGACGGCTGACAAGCAAGGAATGCGTGGCATTGCAGAGGAGTTGGTGACACCGCCACGACTTGCAGGCAGTCCTGCTGCCACCTCCTCTACTCCTCCTACTCCATCCTCTTTCATAACCTCCTCGGCTGAGTCCTCTTGTGCTGCTGCGTCTTGCTCCACATCAACGGCACCCCCCCAGCTCCCCAGGTACTATTCCACATCCCGGATATGGCAGTGTCACGCCGTCTTGGGTTTGACTTGCTTGAAAGCAGAGAGTCACACCGGACAAGCACTCCTGTCCGCCCTGAACGCACAGGTGGAAAAGTGGCTGACTCCGCAGCAACTGGATATCGGCAAAGTGGTGTGTGACAACGGAAAAAATGTGATAGTGGCATTGAAGTTGGGCAAGTTGACACATGTGCCGTGCATGGCACATGTGTGTAATCTGATCGTACAACGCTTTGTGCATAAGTACACAGGCTTACAGGACGTCCTGAAGCAGGCCAGGAAGGTGTGTGGCCATTTCAGGCGTTCCTACACGGCCATGGCTCACTTTGCCGATATCCAGCGGCGAAACAACATGCCAGTGAGGCGCTTGATTTGCGACAGCCCTACACGTTGGAATTCAACACTCCTAATGTTCGACCGCCTGCTCCAACAAGAAAAAGCTGTTAATGAATATTTGTATGACCGGGGTGCTAGGACAGCCTCTGGGGAGCTGGGAATTTTTTTGCCACGTTACTGGATGCTCATGCGCAATGCCTGTAGGCTCATGCATCCTTTTGAGGAGGTGACAAACCTAGTCAGTCGCAACGAAGGCACCATCAGCGACATCATACCATTTGTTTTCTTCCTGGAGCGTGCCCTGCGAAGAGTGCTGGATCAGGCTGTAGATGAGCGTGAAGATGAAGAGGAAGAGTGGTCACCATCACCACCAGAAACAGCCTTATCAGCATCGCTTGCTGGACCTGCGGCAACGCTGGAAGAGGATTGTGAGGAAGAGGAGTCAGAGGAGGAATGTAGCTTTGAGGAGGAGGAGCAAGACCAAACACAACAGGCATCCCATGGTGCTCGTTGTCACCTATCTGGTACCCGTGGTGTTGTACGTGGCTGGGGGGAAGAACATACCTTCAATGACATCAGTGAGGAGGAGGAACGGGAAATGAGTAGCTCGGCATCCAACCTTGTGCAAATGGGGTCTTTCATGCTGTCCTGCCTGTTGAGGGACCCTCGTATAAAAAGGCTGAAGGAGAACGACCTGTACTGGGTGTCCACGCTACTAGACCCCCGGTATAAGCAGAAAGTGGCGGAAATGTTACCGAATTACAACAAGTCGGAAAGGATGCAGCATTTGCAAAATAAATTAAAAAGTATGCTTTACACAGCTGTAACAGATCCTTACAAGTCTCTGGTGGCTGTGAAGCAAACAAGGGAATTACAACTTAATCATCTATTCGTTTCATTTTCCTCTGTTCGTATGGTTTAAGTGAATCCACTGTGTAAAGTATAGGGAGATTCGGTAGAAAAAAACGTTCGTATGATTCCGTACGAATTCCGTGTGTAAAATATAGGTGGCCGCCATTTCGGGACTTTACACGTGTTCGCGGCCATCTTGTGCACGAACAGCGGTGTTTGCCTGTAACCGCATGGAACTAAAAACGGATACGGAAACAGGCAAACACCGCTGAGTCCTCCAGACCTCCATAAGTTCGTACGGAAACTACCGAACGTCCCACCGTTCGGTAGTTATACTCAATCGTCTATGGGGATTTCAGCGAACCCCGCGATTCGAATGGATGGCAAGATTTTGGTACCTTTTTACCGTGCGAACAGAGACCGACCGCAAGGCCAAAACTCATGGAACTATTTTCGGCTAGTTGGTCTGTGCGGTCGGTCAAAACTTTGGAACTCTGTATCTCCCGAACCATTCATCCGAACGGGCTGATTTTTGGACAGATTGTTCCCCTAACCAAGACCTTTCAAGCGGTGCTGGACTTAAAGGTGTACCCCCTGTTTTTGGGGTACATCCAGAACTGGGGTAAAATATTGTACGTTATAATTGTGTTATGTGGTTATCTGAGGGGAGGAGACGTGGGGGTGTTACCCTGTGTATAATTGGTTGTTTTTATCCTCCCCCTGGGAGTGTCCTGTGTGTGCCTTTTCCTAATAAAAAGCAGGCTGGGTGTTCCAGTCCTCAGTTCATCGTGACCCTTCAAAACGTAGCCTCGTCTCGTTCTTGGAAGGGGATTATTTGGGGATGTTATTCTGCTCCTGTTACAGCTGAACCTGATTCTCGCTCTGGATATCGTGGATGGGATTACATCAGCTTACTTCTCCAAAGCAGCTTGCAGGGAAAAAGGACGTCTTCAACGGCAGATACCCTCTCTCTACCTGGGTAGCCGTTACATTGGTGGCAGCGGCGGGATGGTCCTTTTATCCAAAGAACAAGCACTGAATGGAGTCACAGTATGCCAAGCTGAAAAGACCCACACTAAAGGATTTATTGGAGAATCGTGGTAGGAGTGCCAGCAACAGACCACGGAGGGAGCTGATAGCTGACCTGCTGGAGCTGGACGAGATGGATAGGTCCATGGAGGTAACTGAACCCATGGCACCCATCAGTGAGGACGATGTGATTACTGCAATTGTACAGCGGAGATTAGCTTTGTATCCAGTCACGTCTACAGAACTAATAACCCAACTGTTCCGGGAAGCAAGGAAAGAGATCCAAACCAAGAGGGAACAAGAAATGGAACTGGTAAGAGCAAGACAGCTCACTACACAGACAGTTCCTACCCCGCTACCCACTTCTACGGTAAAGAAAATTCCCTTCACTGCATTTAAAACCTTTGTGGAAAATGAAGAGGAAATTGATGGGTATTTGGCTGACTTTGAAAGGCAGTGCTCTCTACATCAAATACCACCAGAGCAATGGGTCACTATCCTGGCGGGAAAACTGTCAGGAAAAGCTAATGAGGCTTTTCGAGCACTCACTACAGAGGAGATCAGGCAGTACCAAAAATTAAAAGAGGCACTGCTCACCAGGTATGCGGTAACCCCAGAAGCATACCGTCGCCGCTTCCGGGAGTCCAAAAAGAAAGCTGTGGACTCCCACATGGAATGGGCCAACCGACTACAAAGAGTGGCATCACATTGGGTCCAAGGGTGTAAGGCCAACACCGGAGAGGAGGTATTGCAGTTGTTCTTAATGGAACATTTCTTCCAAGATTTGGCTGCGGACATACAAGACTGGGTACGAGACCGGCGCCCCGCTAATTTAAATGAGGCGGCTCGGCTGGCCGATGAATACGCCGAGACGAGGAGAGTAAGCCAGGGTACTACACGACAAGCTCATAAGATAGAGCCACGTACCCCAGCCGCTGTCTCACGCCCAGAGTTTCGAGCTCCAGTCCCACCAGGACCACCACGTCCTCAGGGACCTACCAACTACCCCCGGGATTTGTCAAAGGTGACGTGCCATCACTGCGGCAACCTCGGACATATTGCATGATATTGTCCCCTAAGATCTAATAACAACAACTGGAGACGCACAACTCCCAACACAGAGGCCCCTGCATCACGACCCGCTGCGGCTCACTGTCTGGAAGCCGAAATGGGCCCTGAGGAATGTCTGGGGATTTTGTATGAAGCAGATCCCATACAAGCTGCTTCTCCAGATAACCGACAACATCACCGACAGGAGGTTCGGGTGAATGGACAAATAGCACAAGGCCTAAGAGACACCGGGGCTACCATCACTTTGATCCAAAAACACCTAGTAAAGGATCAGGGGGCGCTGTTTTTCGCTTGCCCACTGCCCGAGTACACTTAGACTGGGGAGTCGGATCAGGAAAAACCACAGTTGGCATTATGGACAACTTGCCTGCCGAAGTCGTATTGGGAAATGACATTGGCCCTTTGACTTCAGCATATTTGCCCACACCTGCTGCCGCTTGTCCCGTAACCACCCGCTCACAGACCCGTGTCGCAGATGATCCTAATACAGGCCGGGAGACCCAGGTAAGCCAAGCACCCACATGTAACCCCACTACGATAAGCAGGCCCATAGCTTGGGACACCCCAGAGGAGTTTGGGAGGGAAACTAGAGAGGACCCCACCCTCCAAAAGTATCGGGAATTAGCTGACAGTAGGGGGGACGGACAAGAACGTTTTCTATGGGATGGGGACAGGTTATACAGACTGACAGAAGGTAGAAAGAGAGGCTGTCCCCCTTCGCAGAAGCGCCAACTAGTGGTACCCAGAAAATACCGGTTGGAACTTCTTCGAATCGGCCACGACATTCCGTTGGCAGGGCATCTAGGGGGTAACCGTACCACCTTCAGGATCACCCAGACCTTCTTTTGGCCGGGGATCTCAAAGGATGTGCGACGTTACTGCAGTACTTGTGACGTATGCCAACGGGTAGGGAAGAGAGGGGATCACCCTAAAGCTCGACTGTTACCTATGCCTGTGATCGAGGAACCATTTAGCCGGGTGGCAGTCGACCTAGTAGGACCCCTACCTAACCCCAGTCCCTCTGGTAAGAAATACCTCCTTACCGTAGTGGACTATGCTACTCGCTACCCGGAAGCCGTCGCTCTGACGAATATCCAGGCTGACACTGTCGCCAGTGCTTTAGTCGGGATATTCACCCGAGTGGGATTTCCTCAGGAAATCTTGTCCGATAGAGGGACCCAGTTTACCGCAGACCTAACCCAGCAGCTATGGAAGGTTTGTGGTATTAAGCCCCTACTTAGTTCCCCGTACCACCCTCAGACTAACGGTCTCTGTGAACGCTTTAACGGTACCCTAAAGCAATTGCTACGGACCTTTACAGCGGAATACAGAGACTGGGAACGATTCTTGCCGCACCTCCTGTTCGCTTATCGGGAGGTGCCGCAGGAATCCACAGGGTTCTCTCCCTTTGAACTGCTCTATGGCCGGAGAGTACGAGGCCCTCTCGACCTCATCCGAGAGCACTGGGAGGGAGAGACAGAACATGAAGGTGTCCCCATCGTACCATATGTGCTGGAAATGCGGGACCGTATGGAACAGTTAGCCCGGATGGCACGGGACCATCTCCATGCGGCCCAGGGGCGTCAGAAACGTTGGTACGATCAGGGCGCCCGCCAGAGAACGTTCCAAGTAGGCCAGAAGGTGCTGGTGCTTAGACCTGTCAAAGGGAATAAGCTCCAGACCTCCTGGCAGGGCCCTTACAAAGTGGTAGCACAGGTCTGTGACACCACCTATGTAATTGCCAGCAGCAAAGATGAAAAGATCCAGAAGTCCTTTCACGTAAACTTATTAAAAGAATATCAGGAAAGACCCGAGGATATAGCCGCCATATGTATACCAGCCACTGAAGACCCTGACAGCTTACCCATACCCGACCTATTAGCTAACTCGGAACCTAAGACCCTGCTCAATACCGTACAACTAGGGGAGCGGTTAACCCCCGCCGAAAAGGGGCAGATCCGACAACTGCTGACTGAGAAAGGGTTGACGTTTTCCCAAGAGCCCGGGTACACCCCCTTAGCAACTCACTATGTAGAGACCCCAGGACAAACCCCTCTCCGACAAACTCCCTATAGGATCCCTGAGGCAGTAAAAGAGGAGATGAGGAAGGAAATCCAAGAGATGTTAAGACTGGGGGTGATAGAGCCATCTGACAGTCCGTGGGCCTCACCTGTGGTCCTAGTTCCCAAAAAGGATGGAACTACCCGGTTCTGTGTCGATTATCGACGTCTCAATGACAGAACCGTGACAGACGCATATCCCATGCCCCGAGTAGACGAGCTATTAGATCGTATTGCCAGGGGACGTTATCTGACCACCATCGATTTGTGCAAAGGGTATTGGCAGATTCCCCTGGCCAAGGAGGCTATCCCTAAGTCGGCCTTTGTCACCCCATTTGGCTTGTACCAGTTCAAGGTCATGCCATTTGGGATGAAAAATGCCCCGGCTACATTTCAGCGCTTAGTGGACCGCCTCCTTGATGGCTTCCAGGATTTCGCTTGCGCGTACCTGGATGACATTGCGATTTATAGCGAAACCTGGGGAGAGCACTTAAGGCATGTAGAGGCCGTACTGGATCAGATTCGGGCCGCAGGCTTGACTCTGAAACCAGAAAAGTGTAACTTCGGCATGGCCGAAGTCCAGTACCTGGGACACCGGGTGGGATGTGGGAAGCAGCGCCCAGAACCCGCTAAAGTTGAAGCTGTAGCTAATTGGCCCACACCCCACACCAAAACTCAGGTCTTAGCATTTTTGGGGACGGCAGGATATTATAGGAGGTTTGTCCCTGACTATAGCACCATCGCAAAACCCTTGACAGACCTAACCAAAAAGAACTTGCCTAGGATAGTCCTGTGGTCTCCCGCCTGTGAAACCGCCTTTCAGGCCCTAAAGAATGCTCTAATTCATGCACCTGTCCTGTCTGCCCCCGTCCCTAACAAAAGATTTGTCGTTCATACAGATGCATCCATGTATGGACTGGGGGCAGTTCTAAGCCAGGTCGGAGAAGATGGGGGCGAGCACCCTGTCGCGTATCTCAGTAGAAAACTGTTACCGAGAGAAGTGAGTTACGCGGCAGTGGAAAAGGAATGCTTGGCCCTGGTCTGGGCACTAAAGAAACTCACCCCATATTTGTACGGACAAGAATTTATCCTAATCACCGACCATAACCCCCTGGTATGGCTGAATAGAGTAGCTGGAGATAATGGACGTTTATTGAGATGGAGCCTAGCACTGCAACCCTACAACTTCTCCATTCAATACCGCCCTGGCAAGTTTAATGGGAATGCCGATGGTCTGTCCAGGCAAACAGAACTATTGCCCTAACAAGGGACCGGACAGCCCCAAGTTGACCCGAAAAGGATCAATCCGGGTCTGCCGGAGTGTTCCACAAAAGGGGAGCAGTGTAACAGATCCTTACAAGTCTCTGGTGGCTGTGAAGCAAACAAGGGAATTACAACTTAATCATCTATTCGTTTCATTTTCCTCTGTTCGTATGGTTTAAGTGAATCCACTGTATAAAGTATAGGGAGATTCAGTAGAAAAAAACGTTCGTATGATTCCGTACGAATTCCGTGTGTAAAATATAGGTGGCCGCCATTTCGGGACTTTACACGTGTTCGCGGCCATCTTGTGCACGAACAGCGGTGTTTGCCTGTAACCGCATGGAACTAAAAACGGATACGCAAACAGGCGAACACCGCTGAGTCCTCCAGACCTCCATAAGTTCGTACGGAAACTACCGAACCTCCCACCGTTCGGTAGTTATAATCAATCGTCTATGGGGATTTCAGCGAACCCCGCGATTCGAATGGATGGCAAGATTTTGGTACCTTTTTACCGTGCGAACAGAGACCGACCGCAAGGCCAAAACTCATGGAACTATTTTCGGCTAGTTGGTCTGTGCGGTCGGTCAAAACTTTGGAACTCTGTATCTCCCGAACCATTCATCCGAACGGGCTGATTTTTGGACAGATTGTTCCCCTAACCAAGACCTTTCAAGCGGTGCTGGACTTAAAGGTGTACCCCCTGTTTTTGGGGTACATCCAGAACTGGGGTAAAATATTGTACGTTATAATTGTGTTATGTGGTTATCTGAGGGGAGGAGACGTGGGGGTGTTACCCTGTGTATAATTGGTTGTTTTTATCCTCCCCCTGGGAGTGTCCTGTGTGTGCCTTTTCCTAATAAAAAGCAGGCTGGGTGTTCCAGTCCTCAGTTCATCTTGACCCTTCAAAACGTAGCCTCGTCTCGTTCTTGGAAGGGGATTATTTGGGGATGTTATTCTGCTCCTGTTACAGCTGAACCTGATTCTCGCTCTGGATATCGTGGATGGGATTACATCAGCTTACTTCTCCACAGCAGCTTGCAGGGAAAAAGGACGTCTTCAACGGCAGATACCCTCTCTCTACCTGGGTAGCCGTTACAACAGCGTATAAGGGTGATGTCACAGCACAACGGGAATCTAACAGGGGGAGAGGTGGAAGTCATCCTCCTCCTCCCACGACCACGCCGGCAAGGACAGGACACTTTAAAGACGTGTTGTTGATGGAGGACATGCGGACCTTTTTAAGTCCTACGCATCGCCACAGCCCTTCGGGATCCACCCTCAGAGAGCGACTCGACCGACAGGTAGCAGACTACCTCGCCTTAACTGCAAATATCGACACTCTGAGGAGCGATGAACCCCTTGACTACTGGGTGTGCAGGCTTGACCTGTGGCCTGAGCTATCCCAATTTGCGATAGAACTTCTGGCCTGCCCCGCTTCAAGTGTCCAGCAGGAGGTATTGTCACTGAGAAGAGAAGTCGCCTAGGTCAAAAAAGTCTAGATTACCTCACCTTTATTAAGATGAATGAGGGATGGATCCCGAAGGGACTGACACTGGGCGATACATTCGATTAAAAAAGGCCTGATGAGATGAGCTGCCTTGGGCTAAAAATGGTCCACACGCTGCTGTATTTTAGCTCTGAATGAGAAGACGCTTAGCTTAGTCAGGTTGCTACTTTGTTACTTAGAAGCTAGACTTAGGCTGGGATAGAACTTTTGATTTCCACTTTTATTTTGCGAAGTTTTCCAGCCTAGTTAGGCATCCAATTTTCTACCAATACCTAGACTTAGGCTGAGCTCGTATTTTGTTTTGTTTTTACAATACAAGGGGTTGAGAATAAGTGGGCATCTGAGTCCTGGCTGGATGGGAGACATTCCCTGCATCTGAGAGACAGGGGCAGCTCCTGTGTCTCTGGGGAAAGCTCACAAACTAGCAACTTCATACTATTGTAACTTTGTATCTTTCCCTAATAGCACTACTCTGGGACCTTAGCGTTCTATCAATAAGCACTAACAGATCGTCCCAGCTACTTTGTCTACATTATTTTTGTATAAGCAATCCACTACCTTTGTAATTTGGGGCTGACTACTACTCAGTTAAATCGACCTACTTGGGTATCTTTACATACAGGGGGAAGTTTTCCAATTCTATTATGACTTCATTGTTTTTCCCCCACACTGTATGCCTTTGATCCCGATTTATCTCACCAGTGCAGTCAGCATCCCCACGGTTTACCATATACTCCAGGGAAGGACACCCTGGGGTCTGGGGTATCCCCCCCAGAATATACAGTTGGGCTACATTTTATGCAGACACTCTGACACTATAGGGTTGATCTGTGTTCTGGTGCTTTATACATTTAGGTAGATACTCTTTTACCGTATGCTAGTATGAGCAAATAGCCTCTAGGGGTTGTGGTACAGTACTCTCTACAGTGATCTGTCCAGTACCCCCCCATCGTCAGTACAGCCATATGGACCAACCCCCACTCCTATACCCCATGATTTTTTTTTAGTCTCTGTACGTTTTTCTATTAAAGATTTATTATTTTCCTTACTCTGTACATCTATTACTCTGCACACCAAGAGAGTGAATACCCTATTGTGGGCACACCCTCAGTCGAGTGTGTTCTGGTAGATGGATTTTGCTTTCCTCTCCGAACACCTCAATTCTTGGGATTTATTCTATTTTCTAATACTTATTGCGTTGGGGTAAGCCCTTTAGTTGTTGCCCATTTAGTACTTGCCTTGGCTCCAGAGCTGGACCTTTCTAGCTCTATAGCCATCTTCCTTTTCCTAATATAGCTCTGAATGACGTTTGACTTGCGTGACTTATCTGCCACCAACTAGGGTTCAAGCCGCCATGTTTTAGGGCACTTTCTGCCTGTGAAACAAACATCAATTTTTCTGGCCGCTGCTACAGCAGCGGCTGCAACAATACCAAATTTTTCAGGCATGTGTACATGCCTAATTTTTAGGCCCACTGGTGCAGCACTGTGGCTTAAAAACCAAACCAAAAAAAAATCCTCCAAGATGGCACCAATATACCAGTGGTCTAAGCATCTTCCCACCTTGGCCTAAAAAGGGGAGGTGATTCCACAATTACAAATCGCTGCCATTTACACGTCCACTGATAGGAGACGCGGAAGGTATTAAACTGATATGAACAATACTAAACTCACCACTCCTATCTGGTGGCACATTAGCTTGCCCGCGCAGTGCCCCAAATTTCAAGTAAGAGGACCGACCAAGCATCTTCTTCCATCTCCCTGTTACATAAATCAATGCCATATCCATAGAAATTGTACATAATATCCAGGAGAGTTTTACAGGGCCAAATCTTGTCGCCTGTTGAAAGAGGTGACCTTGCTCGGGTCCCAGGTGTGCGGTTCCTAAAATGGCTGCCATATACACGTCCACTGATAGGAGACGCGGAAGGTATTAAAGTGATATGAACATTTACTAAACTCACCACTCCGAGTGCTGTTATTTATTTAATTTTTTTGTGGTGAGGCTTTACAGGACAGAGTGCTTCTCCACGGGACATGTTAACTCGCGGGCAGCTGGCTCATCAAGGAACCAGAGCAGCTTTAACGAGCAGCTTGAACGGTGTCCCAATAGCTTGCATTTAAAAACCTGTTAAATGTTATAATAACGTCAGATTGCTTTGCAGCAGGATATCCTTCCAGAAGAGATGTATTTGACAAAATGTTGTAATACCTTTAGTAAAAATTAGTGAAAAAATAAATCACAAGCAGGGTACAAATGGCTAATTAAAGCTAAGGATTTCAGGATTAACCATGTTTTAGAGAAGGAGATCCCACCAAAAAAAACAAAAAAACCCTTGTTCGATTCTAGAAACCCGGTGTGTATGGTAATCTGACCCAAGTCAATGAGGCAAAACTGCAGATGGAGGAAACATGCAAACTCACAAGTTACATTAGCACCACCACTCAAAAAACACTGAATAAACAGACGCAGAACTGTAGCCGTCTCTATATTTTAAAGTAAATTAAGTCATACAATTCACCACCCTCATTTTCTAAAAGGGGAAAAATTACTATGGGTCACTTTACCACCAGTGAAGTTCAGCCCACCCCCGGCTCCAACCAATTGACTGAAATCCTCCAAGATGGCACCAATATACCAGTAGTCTAAGCATCTTCCCACCTTGGCCTAAAAAGGGGAGGTGATTCCACAATTAAAAATCGCTGCCATATACACGTCCACTGATAGGAGAGGCAGAAGGTATTAAACTGATATGAACAATACTAAACTCACCACTCCTATCTGGTGGCACATTAGCTTGCCCGCGCAGTGCCCCAAATTTAAAGTAAGAGGACCGACCAAGCATCTTTTTCCATCTCCCTGTTACATAAATCAATGCCATATACATAGAAATTGTAGAGAATATCCAGGATAGTTTTACAGGGCCAAATCATGTCGCCTGTTGAAAGAGGTGACCTTGCTCGGGTCCCAGGTGTGCGGTTCCTAAAATGGCTGCCATATACATGTCCACTGATAGGAGACGTGGAAGGTATTAAACTGATATGAACATTTACTAAACTCACCACTCCGAGTGCTGTTATTTATTTAATTTTTTTTGTGGTGAGGCTTTACAGGACAGAGTGCTTCTCCACGGGACATGTTATCTCACGGGCAGCTGGCTCATCAAGGAACCAGAGCAGCTTGAACGAGGTGACCTTGCTCGGGTCCCAGGTGTGCGGTTCCTAAAATGGCTGCCATATACACGTCCACTGATAGGAGACGCGGAAGGTATTAAACTGATATGAACAATACTCCACTCCTATCAGTAGGTCCGTCCCATTGTGATTTATGCCCCCCACCCACCGCGCAGGGATGGGGGCCGGGGGGGAGGAAAGTAGGCCCCCCATTGTGATTTATGGCCCCCACCCACCGCGCAGGGGTTGGGGCCGAGGGGGGGAGTACAGTAGGTCCCTCCATTGTGATTTATGGCCCCCACCCACCGCGCAGGGGGTGGGGAGGACAGTAGCTCCCCCCAGTGTGTATCATGGGCTTTGAGGACAGGTGTCAATCCATACCTGCCAAGTGACCCTATGTAGGGGGAACAGTCCCTATTCTGCTCTGTGTCAGTGTGTATCATGGTCTCTGTGGACGGGGAACAGTCTCTATTCTGCTCTGTGTCAGTGTGTATCAGGGGCTTTGAGGACAGGTGTCAATCCATACCTGCCAAGTGACCCTATGTAGGGGGAACAGTCTCTATTCTGCTCTGTGTCAGTGTGTATCATGGTCTCTGTGGACGGGGAACAGTCTCTATTCTGCTCTGTGTCAGTGTGTATCATGGTCTCTGTGGACAGGGAACAGTCCCTATTCTGCTCTGTGTCAGTGTGTATCATGGTCTCTGTGGACGGGGAACAGTCTCTATTCTGCTCTGTGTCAGTGTGTATCATGGTCTCTGTGGACAGGGAACAGTCTCTATTCTGCTCTGTGTCAGTGTGTATCAGGGGCTTTGAGGACAGGTGTCAATCCATACCTGCCAAGTGACCCTATGTAGGGGGAACAGTCTCTATTCTGCTCTGTGTCAGTGTGTATCATGGTCTCTGTGGACGGGGAACAGTCTCTATTCTGCTCTGTGTCAGTGTGTATCATGGTCTCTGTGAACAGGGAACAGTCTCTATTCTGCTCTGTGTAAGTGTGTATCAGGGGTTTTGAGGACAGGTGTCAATCCATATCTGCCAAGTGACCCTATGTAGGAGGAACAGTCCCTATTCTGCTCTGTGTCAGTGTGTATCAGGGGTTTTGAGGACAGGTGTCAATCCATATCTGCCAAGTGACCCTATGTAGGGGGAACAGTCTCTATTCTGCTCTGTGTCAGTGTGTATCATGGTCTCTGTGGACGGGGAACAGTCTCTATTCTGCTCTGTGTCAGTGTGTATCATGGTCTCTGTGGATGGGGAACAGTCTCTATTCTGCTCTGTGTCAGTGTCTATCATGGTCTCTGTGGACAGGGAACAGTCTCTATTCTGCTCTGTGTCAGTGTGTATCAGGGGCTTTGAGGACAGGTGTCAACCCATATCTGCCAAGTGACCCTATGTAGGAGGAACAGTCCCTATTCTGCTCTGTGTCAGTGTGTATCATGGTCTCTGTGGACGGGGAACAGTCTCTATTCTGCTCTGTGTCAGTGTGTATCATGGTCTCTGTGGACAGGGAACAGTCTCTATTCTGCTCTGTGTCAGTGTGTATCAGGGGCTTTGAGGACAGGTGTCAACCCATATCTGCCAAGTGACCCTATGTAGGAGGAACAGTCTCTATTCTGCTCTGTGTCAGTGTGTATCATGGTCTCTGTGGACGGGGAACAGTCTCTATTCTGCTCTGTGTCAGTGTGTATCATGGTCTCTGTGGACAGGGAACAGTCTCTATTCTGCTCTGTGTCAGTGTGTATCAGGGGCTTTGAGGACAGGTGTCAACCCATATCTGCCAAGTGACCCTATGTAGGAGGAACAGTCCCTATTCTGCTCTGTGTCAGTGTGTATCATGGTCTCTGTGGACGGGGAACAGTCTCTATTCTGCTCTGTGTCAGTGTGTATCATGGTCTCTGTGGACAGGGAACAGTCTCTATTCTGCTCTGTGTCAGTGTGTATCAGGGGTTTTGAGGACAGGTGTCAATCCATATCTGCCAAGTGACCCTATGTAGGAGGAACAGTCCCTATTCTGCTCTGTGTCAGTGTGTATCATGGTCTCTGTGGACGGGGAACAGTCTCTATTCTGCTCTGTGTCAGTGTGTATCATGGTCTCTGTGGACAGGGAACAGTCTCTATTCTGCTCTGTGTCAGTGTGTATCAGGGGTTTTGAGGACAGGTGTCAATCCATATCTGCCAAGTGACTCTATGTAGGAGGAACAGTCCCTATTCTGCTCTGTGTCAGTGTGTATCAGGGGTTTTGAGGACAGGTGTCAATCCATATCTGCCAAGTGACCCTATGTATGGGGAACAGTCTCTATTCTGCTCTGTGTCAGTGTGTATCATGGTCTCTGTGGACGGGGAACAGTCTCTATTCTGCTCTGTGTCAGTGTGTATCATGGTCTCTGTGGACAGGGAACAGTCTCTATTCTGCTCTGTGTCAGTGTGTATCAGGGGCTTTGAGGACAGGTGTCAACCCATATCTGCCAAGTGACCCTATGTAGGAGGAACAGTCCCTATTCTGCTCTGTGTCAGTGTGTATCATGGTCTCTGTGGACGGGGAACAGTCTCTATTCTGCTCTGTGTCAGTGTGTATCATGGTCTCTGTGGACAGGGAACAGTCTCTATTCTGCTCTGTGTCAGTGTGTATCAGGGGCTTTGAGGACAGGTGTCAATCCATATCTGCCAAGTGACCCTATGTAGGGGGAACAGTCGCTATTCTGCTCTGTGTCAGTGTGTATCAGGGGTTTTGAGCACAGGTGTCAATCCATATCTGCCAAGTGACCCTATGTAGGAGGAACAGTCCCTATTCTGCTCTGTGTCAGTGTGTATCAGGGGTTTTGAGGACAGGTGTCAATCCATATCTGCCAAGTGACCCTATGTAGGGGGAACAGTCCCTATTATGCTCTGTGTCAGTGTGTATCAGGGATCATTAGGATAGGTGTCAATCCATATCTGCCAAGTGACCCTATGTAGGGGGAACAGTCCCTATTCTGCTCTGTGTGAGGAGGAGGATCGGGAAATGAGTAGCTCGGCATCCAACCTTGTGCAAATGGGGTCTTTCATGCTGTCGTGCCTGTTGAGGGACCCTCGTATAAAAAGGCTGAAGGAGAACAACCTGTGCTGGGTGTCCACGCTACTAGACCCCCGGTCTCTATTCTGCTCTGTGTCAGTGTGTATCAGGGGTTTTGAGGACAGGTGTCAATCCATATCTGCCAAGTGACCCTATGTAGGAGGAACAGTCCCTATTCTGCTCTGTGTCAGTGTGTATCAGGGGTTTTGAGGACAGGTGTCAATCCATATCTGCCAAGTGACGCTATGTAGGGGGAACAGTCTCTATTCTGCTCTGTGTCAGTGTGTATCAGGGGTTTTGAGGACAGGTGTCAATCCATATCTGCCAAGTGACCCTATGTAGGGGGAACAGTCTCTATTCTGCTCTGTGTCAGTGTGTATCAGGGATCATTAGGATAGGTGTCAATCCATATCTGCCAAGTGACCCTATGTAGGGGGAACAGTCCCTATTCTGCTCTGTGTCAGTGTGTATCAGGGATTTGACTATCTTTATTCAGATTCAAAAATTACAATTCCAGGAAAAATTTAACAAACATTTACAAGAACATGTTATGCACATCATAGAAACAACGTGAACCTCTTTAAAGCCTCAAACTTAAGACAAAAAATATGTACACACAATGTGTAAGGGTTTGAAAGAATATTCTGAATCCTTACATGTTTACTTTATCGTTTGTTTGATTTTTGTGAACCATATATAAACTACAAGCAGCGTGAAAACTATAAAAACTCAAGTGGCCATGCTGATCAAATTAAATAGTATGCTTTACACAGCGTATAAGGGTGATGTCACAGCACAACGGGAATCTAACAGGGGAAGAGGTGAAAGTCATCCTCCCCCTCCCACGACCCCGCCATATCTGCCAAGTGACCCTATGTAGGGGTAACAGTCTCTATTCTGCTCTGTGTCAGTGTGTATCAGGGGCTTTGAGGACAGGTGTCAATGTTAGGTGATTTCTGCCCTCTATGGATTAAAAGCAGACTCTGCATCAACTGTGTAATTTTCCATGGGAGTTTTGCCATGGATCCCCCTCCGGCATGCCACAGTCCAGGTGTTAGTCCCCTTGAAACAACTTTTCCATCACTTTTGGGCCAGAAAGAGTCCCTGTTGGTTTTAAAATTCGCCTGCCCATTGAAGTCAATGGCGGTTCGCGAACATTAGCGGAAGTTCGCGTTCGCCGTTCGCGAACCGAAAATTTCGGGTTCGCGAGAACACTATAAATATATATATATATTAATATCACAATACAGTTAGAACGAAATAACACACATCTATATATTTTTAATTATTTATTTTTAATTTTTTTTACGTATTTACATATATTTTTTATATTATATATAAATATATATATAACAATAATTATATATATATATTTAATCAGTATCAGTCTACGTGTAATTTGATATTAATATATATATATATATATATATATATATATATATATATAATTATATATATATTAATAGTAAAATACACCTAGACAGTGTATGTGTGTGTATGTATATGTGTATATATATACTTAGATCATATATATATAATATATATATATAATCTAAGTATATATATATATATATATATATTTTTACACTTATTTAATTTATTTTAATTTGATTTCCAGCCAGCAGGGGGACTAACTGTCATTGCAGTGAGTCCCCCTGCTGGCATTGCTGCAGCCAGCTATCCCAGCCATGTGATTGTGAGGTCCTCGCAAGGACCTCACTCTCACATGGCCCGGGGGGGCTGAAGAGGGCGGACGTGCCGTGGGGGGCTCCCTGGGAGTCCCCCCAACCGCGATCGCCGGCGTGGGATCGCCGGCGACCGGGTAAGTAAAAAAAAAATGGAGGGCGTACAATTACGCCCGGCGGCGTTTAGAGCCGCTTAAAAAAGGACGTAATTGTTCGCCCTCCGGTCTTAAGGGGTTAAAGGTGAGAATCAGTGAACATTCTAGAAGCATAGAAAAAGGTTTTAAAAACCATCTTGTGTCATCACATTTTCAGCTACACAACAATGATCCAAAAAATTTTAAATGTATGGGTATCACTAAACTTTACCAACATTGGAGAGGTGGAAACATGATCAAAAAATTGGGCAAAAAAGAGATGGAGTGGGTCTATTATTTGGACACTCTACATCCCAATGGATTAAATGCAGAATTTGATCTTTTTAACTTTCTTTAACCCCTTAAGGACACATGACATGTGTGACATGTAATGATTCCCTTTTATTCCAGAAGTTTGGTCCTTAAGGGGTTAAATAAGTCATATTTTTTTTTATTCTAGTCAAAACTTCTCCAGACTTACTAGACTAGATACATACTGTCTCTTTATTTTATCACAAATACGTTTTTTTTGCTATTGAGCTCACATTGTTGCAGTAATGATATATAAGTAATATGTAAAATAAATTGTTATTTTTGGTACTATGGGACTATAGATAAAAAGTGTATTCCTGTTTGCTTTTAACTGTAAAAATTTATTTTTACTGACAGTTGGATGTCTCCAACTTTCAGCATTTTAATTAATAACACTGACCTTATTTATTTATAAATCTATGTTTCTCTCTTTTTTTTATTTACTCACAATAAATATTGCCGATGGAGTGGTATAGAGGACATATAACATTTACCCTCCAATCTCTTTTTTTGACGCTTTCTGAGTCTATGTCCAGATGAATCTGGTTCAGATGAATCTGGTCTGAATTTGGTTTATTTTGTGTTAATTTTTAGATTCTTATTGTGAATTGTAATATATTTATAAAGTTGAATGAATAAAAAAAATACTTTCCAAATGATTTATCTACAAACGTCACCATTAAAGTACCAATATAGGGTCAGGAAAACATGTATTCTTATCATTAGTGTAAAAAACACTATTTAAGCCCCTGCCCCCTCCCCCTCCCCCATTTATTCCTGCGCTGCATGGGTGCACAATTGATGATCTCAGCCAATCCAATGCTTTTCCATAGGAGGTGTCCCATTTCTCTGAAAATGCGGTGTTCACAGCAAAAAGCCTTTAGGTACATGCTATACTCACCAGAAAAACTACATTAAGCTGTTGTTGTTCTGGTGACTATAGTGTCCCTTTAACTCCTTAACGACGTCACTCAGGGGATTGCCTTAACGACGAGTGACGGACCTCGTCCGTCACCCGTTAAAATTAACCCCAGATCGCCGCAATCGCGGCGATCGCGGGGTTAATGGTGCTCCGGTCTGCCTCTGTATTAGAGGCAGACCAGGAGCACCGGATCCGGCTGTCCCAGCTCATGTGCCCGCTCTGACAGCATGTCAGAGCGAGCACATGTGCTGTGTTTACTTACCTTCCGCCTCCCTGCACTTCCGGGTTCACTGTGAAGTGCAGGGAGACGGATCAGTGCTGATCCTGCCCCCTGGTGAAAAAAAAATAAAGTTAAATTAAAATCCCACCCCCCTTTACCCATTTTAATAAAAAATTAACCACTTCCCTGCCAATTGATCACTGACTACAGTGATCAATTGGCAGAGATTACATTTTACTATGATCTGATTTTTTTTTTAACCCCTGAGGGTTAATTCTTTTTTTTTTTAACCCTCAGGGGTTAAATTTATTTTATTAATTCATTTAAATATTTTAAAATTATAAATTTAGCTAGCTGGGGAGGGTGGAAGTTAGTGGGGAATTGGGGGATTTAGGGTTAGGCTAACTAGGGGTTAACGTTAAAAAAAGTATTAAAATAAGCTTTAAAAAGTTAAAAAATTAAGTTAAAAAAAGTTTTAATAACGTTTAAGTAAAAAATAAAAAAAATAAGTCCCAGTCCCCAAAAAAATTAACCCCTTCCCTGCCAGTCGATCACTGTCTACAAAATACAGATCACAGTATTATACTGGGATCTAATTTTTTTTTAACCCCTGACGATTAACTTTTATTTATTTTTTAACCCTCAGGGGTTAAATTTATTTAATTAACTAATTTAAATATTGTATAATTAAATATTTTGCTAGCTGGGGTGGGTGGGAGTTATGGGAAAATGGGGAATTTACTGTTAGTGCTGCTTACTGCTAGTTAGGGGTTAACGGTAAAAAAAAGCTTAGAAAAATGTTAAATCTGTAAAAAAAAATTTACGAAAGTTTAGGAAACTTTAAAAAAATTAATAAGCAAAACAAAAGTTTAAAAAATAGTTTTAAAAAGTTAAAAAGGTTTTAAAAAGTTAAAACATACATTTAATAACGCTCATTACCACTACACCTGGTACAAGCTAGCGGAAAAATGATCCCACGCTAAGGTTCAAAATATGCCTTTTGAAATACCCTGGGATGTCTTCTTTAAGAAATGATATGGCTTTATGGGGTGTTTGGATTATATAGCCTGATAAAATACTCTAAAATGGGACATGGGCACAGCGTAAAAATTTAAAGTTTGAAAAAATGGAATGGCTGTGTCCCAAATGTGCCCCTCCGATGTCCACATATACCTGGCAAAGGTACATACAGGGGTATTTTTGTACTCAGCAGACATGGCTGAGCAACATATGAAGTATTATACAGTGGTAGTACACATAAGTTTTGCAAAATATACTGTGTAAACTCACTATGTGTGTCAAAAAGGCAGAAAAAACGCTTATTACCACTACACCTGGTACAAGCTAGCGGAAAAATGATCCCACGCTAAGGTTCAAAATATGCCTTTTGAAATACCCTGGGATGTCTTCTTTAAGAAATGGTATGGCTTTATGGGGTATTTGGATTATATAGCCTGGTAAAATACTCTAAAATGGGACATGGGCACAGGGGAAAAAATTCAAAGTTTGAAAAAAAATGGAATGGCTGTGTCCCAAATGTGCCCCTCCGATGTCCACATATACCTGGCAAAGGTACATACGGGGGTATTTTTGTACTCAGTAGACATAGCTGAGCAACATATGAAGTATTATACAGTGGTAGTACACATAAGGTTTGCAAAATATACTGTGCAAACTCGCTTTGTGTATCAAAAATGCAGAAAAAAACGCTTATTGCCACTACACTTGGTACACACTAGCGATCCAACGCTAAGGTTCAAAATATGCCTTTTGAAATACCCTGGGGTGTCAACTTTAATAAATGGTAGGCCTTTGTGGGGTAGTTTGAATTTAAAACCTGCGAAGATGCTTGGAAATTGCACATAGGCCCAGCGTCAAAATTCAAAGTTCGGTAAAAACTTATATGGCACTGTAGCTTCACGAAATAGTGCCAAAGACATTCATTGGGGGGGGTCTTTTTACTCAGAAGACTTAGCTGAGCATAATTTGGGGGTTTTGAACTTAGTAGCACATATGAAATATACACAATGCCCAGCAAAAATGCAATCCGTATGTAAAAAAATGCCCCAACATTTTTTTTACCACATACTTTGGCATATATTGGTGGAAAAATGGGGGCATGCTAAGGCACAATATGCACCTTATGAGATACCCTGGAGTGTCTACTTTTACAAATGGTAGGCCTTTGTGGGGTTTTTATGAACAGTCAAACTGTTATAATACCCCAAATGGAAGCATAGGCTCATTAAATCGGTCTCTCAAAACTCTACTGTGAATACTGAAAAGAACAGGTCTCCTGTATGGCACTGTAGCTTCACGAAATAGTGCCAAAGACATACAATGGGGGTGTCATTTTACTCAGCAGATGTAACTGAATACAAAATAAAACTTTGTACAGCAATAGCACACACCAACTTTACAAAATACACATGGGAAGTTCTTTGTTATAAGTTTGTGTGCCAAAACCCCACAAAAATAAAATTTTACTCCAATATGAGGTTGGCGGTGAAATGGCTACGTAGAAAGTGTCAAAACAACCTTAGGTAAATAGCCTGTGGTGTCTACTTTATATAAATATATACTTTTGTGTGGCAATTTTGTTTTCTTTTATGGCTATTAAGCTTACAAGACAAACATACCAAATTCTAAAATCGCTCCACGTTAAAAGTTTATTTTACTCCTTGTGCTTTGTGACCTCTAACTACCAAAAAAAACTCCCAGGCACATTATATATTCTGTAAATCAGAACAACTAAATGAATTTATTTTTAATTACTTTCCTTAACCTGCACTAATTGTGCACACATTATTATTGCGAAAACAGTAAAAAAATAAATAAAAAAATTTCATTTTTTTGCATTTTTCTGTATTTTTGAATAATAAATAAGCATTTATGTATATATATGTTACATCAAATTAAAGCCCTTTCTGTCCTTTAAAAAACGGTATATAATATGCATCGGTGCAATAAATGAGTAAAATGCAAATTGCAGTTGAACGCAAACAGCAAAAAATGCAAAAAATGCCGTTGTCATTAAGTGAAAGACAAGCTTCTGAAGCTCTGTCCTTAAGGGGTTAATGTTTATGGGAATTTTTCTAGATACATAATTTGGAAAGTTTTTCATTTGTAAAGCATATTAAATTGTGGCTATGGTGTATGGATATCTACCGTATATACTCGAGTATAAGCCGAGTTTTTCAGCCCATTTTTTGGGCTGAAAAACCCCAACTCGGCTTATACTCGAGTCAGAGTCTGTATTATGGCAATTTGCATTGCCATAATACAGACTGGGGGGAGAGGGGGGCTGGCAGAGCTGTACTTACCTTTCCTGCAGCTCCTGTCAGCTCTCTCCTCCTCTGCCGGTCCGTTCAGCACCTCGGTCAGCTCCCAGTGTAAGTCTCGCGAGAGCCGCGGCTCTCGCGAGACTTACACTGGGAGCTGACAGAGAGAGCTGCACAGACCGCGCGGAGGAGGAGAGAGCTGACAGGAGCTGCAGGAAAGGTAAGTACAGCTCTGCCAGCCCCCCTCTCCCCTCACTGAACTGCCACTGGACCACCAGGGAAGGAGCCCCCCTCCCTGCTATGTATCAAGCAGGGAGGGGGGACGAAAAAAAATATATAATAAAAAAATAAGAAATAATAATAAAAAATGTATAATAACAAAAAAAAGAGGTATAAGGACAACTATGGGAGGGAGGGGGGGGATAAGGACCACTATGGGAGGGGGGGGATAAGGACCACTATGGGAGGGGGGGGGGATAAGGACCACTATGGGAGGGGGGGGGATAAGGACCACTATGGGAGGGAGGGGGGGGATAAGGACCACTATGGGAGGGAGGGGGTGGGATAAGGACCACTATGGGAGGGAGGGGGGGTATAAGGACCACTATGGGAGGGAGGGGGGATAAGGACCACTATGGGAGGGAGGGGGGGGATAAGGACCACTATGGGAGGGAGGGGGGGTATAAGGACCACTATGGGAGGGAGGGGGTGGGATAAGGACCACTATGGGAGGGAGGGGGGGTATAAGGACCACTATTGGAGGGAGGGGGGGGGATAAGGACCACTATGGGAGGGAGGGGGGTATAAGGACCACTATGGGAGGGAGGGGGGGATAAGGACCACTATGGGAGGGAGGGGGGGGATAAGGACCACTATGGGAGGGAGGGGGGGTATAAGGACCACTATGGGAGGGAGAGGGGGGGATAAGGACCACTATGGGAGGGAGGGGGGTATAAAGACCACTATGGGAGGGAGGGGGGGTATATGGACCACTATGGGAGGGATGGGGGGGGGATATGGACCACTATGGGAGGGATGGGGGGGGATAAGGACCACTATGAGAGGGAGGGGGTGGGATAAGGACCACTAGGGGAGGGGAGGGTAAGGACCACTAGGGGAGGGGTGAGTCAGGACCACTGGGGGGGGGGTGAAGGAACACGGGGGTGGGGAGGTAAGGACCACTGAGGGAGGAGGAGGGGAAGTCAGGACATATGGGGGGGGGAGGGGTCGGCAAAATGTTTTTTGCCTACGGCGGCAAATATCCTTGCACCGGCCCTGCACACACTGCATTCACACACTGCATTCATACACACACACACTGCATTCATGCACACACACTGCACTCATACACACACGCTGCACTCATACACACACGCTGCACTCATACACACACACATACGCACACACTGCATTCATTATACACACACTGTAAATAAATATTCAATTAATATATATTTTTTAGGATCTAATTTTATTTAGAAATTTACCAGTAGCTGCTGCATTTCCCACCCTAGTCTTATACTCGAGTCAATAAGTTTTCCCAGTTTTTTGGGATAAAATTAGGGGCCTCGGCTTATATTCGGGTCGGCTTATACTCGAGTATATACGGTAATTATCTAGTGATGTCATGCTGCATTTGTGATGTCACCAGCCTGACATACATATTCACTGCTTAAACCAAATGCCTTTACTAGTGTATTTGGAGGCTTTGAAAAAGGTTCTCTACTCACTGGTGCAGAATTTATTTCAAATAACTTGAATATTTTCATTTACCTGTTTTGTATTGAAATTCCTGAAAGTAAGTAGACTTATTTTATTTATGAACTCAAACTTAATGATTGATATTTAAAAATTGAATGTAATTATTAAAGTGGATTGGGTGTTAGGAAAATAAATACCAGGGTGCAAACCAGCCATATATATATATATATATATATATATATATATATATATATATATATATATATATATATATATATATATATATATATACATATATATATATATATACATATATATATATATATATATATATATATATATATATATATATATAGTGAAAATGATAAGGTGCACTCCCTGATTTGTAGAAAATTACATTTAATGTGCCAAAAAAATTTTGTTCACAGGATTGACGTTTCGACCTACATACACATACACACCCTCTACCACTTCAGCTGGAAGGCTATTCCATGCATCCACTACTCTCTCAGTAAAGTAATACTTCCTGATATGATTTTTAAACCTTTGTCCCTCTAATTCAAGACGATGTCCTCTTGTTGTGGTAGTTTTTCTTCTTTTAAATATAGTCTCCTCCTTTACTGTGTTGATTCCCTTTATGTATTTAAATGTTTCTATCATATCCCCCCTGTCTCGTCTTTCCTCCAAGCTGTACATGTTAAGATCCTTTAACCTTTCCTGGTAAGTTTTATCCTGCAATCCATGAACCAGTTTAGTAGCCCTTCTCTGAACTTTCTCTAAGGTATCAATATCCTTCTGAAGATACGGTCTCCAGTACTGCGTACAATACTCCAAGTGAGGTCTCACCAGTGTTCTGTACAATGGCATGAGCACTTCCCTCTTTCTACTGCTAATACCTCTCCCTATACAACCAAGCATTTTGCTAGCATTTCCTGCTGCTCTATTACATTGTCTGCCTACCTTTAAGTCATCAGAAATAATCACCCCTAAATCCCTTTCCAAAGATGTTGAGGTTAGGACTCTATCAAATATTCTGTACTCTGCCCTTGGGTTTTTACGTCCAAGATGAATTATCTTGCACTTATCCACATTCAATGTCAGTTGCCACAACTCTGACCATTGTTCTAGTTTACCTAAATCATTAGCCATTTGGCTTATCCCTCCTGGAACATCAACCCTGTTACATATCTTAGTATCATCAGCAAAAAGACATATCTTACCATCAAGACCTTCTGCAATATCACTAATAAAAATATTAAAGAGAATGGGTCCAAGTACAGATCCCTGAGGTACCCCACTGGTGACAAGCCCAAGCTTCGAATATACTCCATTGACTACAACCCTCTGTTGCCTGTCACTCAGCCACTGCCTCACCCATTCAACAATATTGGAATCCAAACTTAAATATTGCAGTTTATTGATAAGCCTTCTATGTACAACAGTGTCAAAAGCCTTACTGAAATCTAGGTAAGCAATGTCTACTGCACCACCCTGATCTATAATTTTAGTTACCCAATCAAAAAAATCAATAAGATTAGTTTGGCATGATCTCCCTGAAGTAAACCCATGTTGTCTCTGATCTTGAAATCCATGTGTTTTTAGATGTTCAAAAATCCTATCCTTTAACATGGTTTCCATCACTTTCCCCACTACTGAAGTGAGGCTTACTGGCCTATAGTTGCCCAACTCCTCCCTATTACCTTTACGTATTTTGGGGATTTATATCTTATTTCCCCTTTTTGGGATACCGCATACTTTGTGCCCATTATGACCCCCCATTTCTCTATTGCTGTTACTCCCTTGGGTTCTCCACTAATCTGGTGAGGTGTGCATTGTTTAGCATACCGTCCTTTTTGTTAGCATCTTTATCTTATGAGGCTAATCTTTAGTCTTTTAGTATGCTACACTTCTCTCCATATGAGATTCTAGATACCTTTGTCTGTTCCCAGGCTTTTAATAGACTATAATAAAGTTTCTTTGTTTTTTGTTTTTTATACTTACTGTTGAGATTGGACTGGGTCCTTCTCCTATTGGTTATCCTCTAGTAAGGTAGCTTTTGGGAATTATACTGACATACATACATACATATTGACATACATACGTTAAATGTAAGAAGTGAGAGAACAAAATCTGTCCTAATAAATTGGGATACTAAATAAACTAAACAATAAAATCTAACATTCAATAGATAAAATTTAAAAAGGTTTAGTAACCTTAAAACTCAGGGATACATGGGATAGTCGAGATATATATATAGGCGATAAGAGTATGTACAGACAAGATAGTGCTAAATGATAGATACCTTTCACAAAGATGGTAAGGCAAATAGATACTTGTGTATAACATCAGTATCCAAATAATGTAACTATTTGAAAGTATGTAATATAATTGTAACAATTAGGACAGGGTAAGAATCTCTTGAGTTACAAGAATTCGAAAAGAGAGGGAGAAAAGGGATATCACCTAAGCGAAGCTGAACTTGTGGTGAATTCCTTTCTCTAACTCTCTTGTTACATATCAGTAAAGAAAAATAGTGCATTTAGTATAAAATAAATGAACAGTGGTATAAGCATAGGGTGTCCAAGTTTAGGATTATAGGGTTAACAAGAGAAATATCACTTGTGCTGATCACTATAAATTATGCAGTGAAGCCCCAATCTATATAACGGTTGATTATGATATCTGCTTAATGCTCAAAGCCTTGCATGTACAGATGCCAATTTCTAACCGTTTGTTACAATAACCCTACAACTGTGCCTTCAAGGGCACCTAATGATAAACTAAGCTATGGATAGCCAAAAGTCAATAACTAAAATGCACTAACTGGACTTAACCCTAGCATAGCTTAAATAATCTTGACTACCTAAAACCCTTGCGGAAAGAAATCATAACGGCAAATCTGAGGTAAGTATATAGATAGGATACGAGTCAAAGAGATATAAATTGTAAGCTAGTTGTGCACAGTCCAGCTCAGCCTCGGCGCACGTTTTGCCGGTAAGGCGGCTCTTCAAGGGGGAGAGGGGAAAATTGCCATTCAAATTTACCTAAAATCCATGAGTACAATCGATCCCACAGAACTGCAGACATCATGGGCAGAGCAGAACAAAATGTTTTAAGATCAGGCACTAGGAAGAAAAGATAAATAAGAATAAAGTCAAGTGGCAAGGTAGTGAGTAGAATTATTAAAAGACCAATATAGTGTCAGAAATACAAATGTGGATTCCTCACACTATCTTGTTAAGAAATCTTGTTAATAAATAAATATAACGTTATTTTAGCACCACATAGGTGCTCTGCCCCCCTCCGCCTCCATGTCTGTGATCATCAGAATTGACAATCCAATGCTTTCCCATAAGAAAAGATTGTGAGGCTATTACGCATGCACTGCAAAACAAGGGGGTTAATGAGAGACATTGAGAGACTAATGAGACACATAGAGTTGCTGGGGGTGTAATGAGACACGTAAAAAGGCTGGGGGTTAATGAAACACATGGAGGGGTTGGGGGAGGGTTAATAAGACAAATGTAGGGGCTGGGAGTTAGTAAGACATGTGGAAGGATTGTGGAGGTATTGAGATCAATTGAGAGGATGGGGGTTAATGCAACAAATGTAGGGCTGGGATTAATAAAACACATGGAGGGGCTGTGGGGGGTAACGCGACACATGGAGAGGCTGGGGGTTAATGAGACAAATGGAGGGGTTGGGGAGGCAATGAGACACATTGTGGGTCTGGATGGTTAATGAGACATATAGAGGGGGTAGTAAAGCACATGGAGGGGCTGGGGTGCTTGAGACACATGAAGAGGCAGGGGAGTTAATGAAACACATGGAGTGTCTGGGGAAGTAATAAAAAATACTGAGGTGCTGCATGGGTTTGGACACATTGGGGCTATATGGGGTTAATGAGACACATAGAGAGGTCGGGGGCTAATGATACACATGTAGAGGTCAAAGGGTTATTGAGACACATGGAGGAGCTGGGAGGGATAATGAGACACATGGAGGGGTTGGAGGGATTTAATGAGACACATGAAGATGCACACAGAGGGCTTGGGGTGAGAAAGGCACACAGAGGTCTGGGGTGAGAGAGGCACACAGAGGACGGAAGATGGGAGAGAGGCACACAGAGGACGGAAGATGGGAGAGAGGCACACAGAGGACAGAGGAAGGGAGAGAGGCACACAGAGGACTGAGGGGGGAGAGGCTCACTGAGGACTGAGGGGGGAGAGGCACACAGAGAACAGCGGGGGGGAAGAGACATATAGAGGATTGAGGGGGAGAGGCACACAGTGGACTCGTGGGAACAAGGCTCGGGGGAGGATAGGCACATAAATGGCTGGGTTGGAGAGGTGCACAGAAGGACTGGAGAAGACAAAGATACAGAGGGGTTGAGGAATTAAAAAAAAGACACATGGAAGGGCTGGGGCGAAAAGAGAGACACAGAAAGTGGCTAGGGAAGAGGAAAAAGAGACCCCAAATAGGGGTTGGTGGACATGAGAAACATAGAGATTCTGGGGGGAAAAAGAGACACACATAGGGGATGTGAGGAAGTGACACACACAAAGTTGGCAAAAAAAATTTTTGGAGGAAGGCGCAAATAGCTGGTCTTCCTTAGGGGATTAAAATCATCTTGCACGGGCCCTGCATGAAAATAATTCTCTAAGTCAGCTATGCTTATACTTCGGCTACTTTGGAATTAAACTTGAAATTCACTTTGAATACTCATTTCAGTGAAAAAATCTTGTCTGTGTTTTCTTTGTAATAAAAACTATTGTCTTGTATTACTATTGACATATCCTGAAAATGTATTTCATTTCCACGTGTAGGGAAAAAAATCTGCAAATCAGGACAAAACGATGGCTAAAAAACTAACGCTACTTGAAGAACTAATTTTGAAAGTACAGGTAACAGTTTAATAATATGCAAAGTATTAACATTTAGCCAGGATTTGTGACTAAGTGGCTACTAAAAAAGACTGGATATACCCTATTTTGAATACCTTGAGTTGTCTACTTTTCCAAATGGTATGCAATGATAGGGGTAATTTTCATTTCTGGGCTGCCATACTGTCTGAAATGCAACAAAACCAACCTGGCACATTTTCAATGTGTAAAAACAGAAAAAGGAAAAGCCCTATTATTGAACCTGTAAGTTTCCAAAACCCCATAAAACTTTCAGTGGTTAAAAGGTTTTCAAATGGCTTAACTCCAGCTCCAGTCAAGCTCCCCCCAGACAATCAGTGACTCCCCATTTACAAAACTGGCTTGCAAAAGGTACGATAGTGCTGGAGTTAGCTTAATGGCTGGGAACGATCAGCTCGTGCTCTCAAACAATGAACTCTCAAACAATGAACTAGTCCTGCACTGCAAGGCTTAGTTTAGAAGAGCTGAATTAAAAAATCACCCTAATTAAAATATATAAAGGTGATAACAAGTTATACTCATCAATCGTTAAGTGTCAGCCTCCCTTGGATCACCCCCAGTCTGCAATCCCACATCACCAAAGAAATATGTACAGCTGAGTACCTTTTTTTCTGTACATATTTATTTAGTTTAGAAGAAGTAATGCTCAGCTCCTAGAATGGTTTGCCTATGTAAAATGGGTTAGGGCTAGGTCATTCCTTGCACACTAAATACTACAGAATGTTGTAGTAGTTATGGTGCTTAGAGTATTAATTAAATGGAGTTTCCTTTATTTATTAATTGAAATTAGATAACACTGTGATCATACTGCATATGTTAAAAGGTAATTGAGGCCTAAATTATTTTTTATTAATTTGCCTGACTCCTTTGAATGTTGGGTTTGAAGGTTAGACGTTTAAACTTTCTAAAATCTCTTCTCTTATATATATATATATAAATGTGAAGCACCCTTAAGGGTTATTTCTTATAGTGAGAATTCAAAATGAATTTCAAGAGTAAGATCAAGCCAAGGGACTTGGAAACAATTCTCTAAGTCAGCTATGCATCTACTTTGACTATTTTGGACTTAATCTTGAAATTCACTTTGATTTCTCATTTCAGCTAAAAACTCTGTCTGTGTTTTCTTCTTAATACACATATTGTCTGTATTACTGTTGACATATCCTGAAAATGTATTTCAATTCCATGTGTAGGAAGAAAATTTTGAAAAACAAGAAAAAATTGTGAATCCAAAACAAAGGCTACATGAAGAATTAATTCAGGCAGTTCAGGTAACAGTCTAATACTATGGAAAGTATAAACATTTACCCTTTGATATACAAAGCTGCATTAACAGCCATGCCAAGTTTTAAATTTTCTTACTACACGCAGTTCTTGCAGTAAGCTATCTTGATCATCTTTATTACATTGATATATTTAATACTGAATGTTTTATTTTCGAATGAAGAATTTAGAGAATGAAAGGATTCAAATGAAACAAATCTCAACAGAGATACAGATAGAACCAATAATCTGTGTAGACCATATAATTGTAATATAAATAACATTGTATACTCGTGCCCTTCAAGTCGTTATTAATAAATTATTTATAAAAATGAATTATTGCTCTTGACAAAGTTAACTGGAAGAGCACCTGTAGGCACAGAAATCTCAAGCAACCTCCAACCTTCCCTTATTCCAAACTAAAAAAACAAAAGACTTGACTTGTTAAATATAACAAAAACATTTATATGTATACACACACATACACACATTCTGGTTTTCTACATCTGTCATGCATTTATGAAATGGCCACTCTGGCTCCAGTCCTCTCTTCTCTCTTTCCCGGAAATCACTGTGTTTTGTTAGTGGGTGGGGGAGTGGGGGGGGGAGACAATGCACAGATCGCTGTGTTCAGTTTAGGAGGGCAGAATTAAAAGGATAATCTAGACAACGTCAATATCAGAGCTTAAAACCAGAGATTAATTGAATTCTGGTTTAAATAATGTAGTTAATTAGAATAAATGGTGCGTAATAGGGTGCTTTTATGATAGATGTCAGAGTCCTTGATATAATAAGGTTTCCAAAATATTCAGTACTGTTACAAAAACGTTCCTGGCCATGTCTAACGCACATTTAGACAGAGTCGCAGCAACTTGAGGATAGAAGTTTCAACTTTTTGAAGTCTCCTTTCTCATATAGAGAAATGTAAAACACGCTCAGAGTTACTTACTAAAGTGAGAATTCAAAGTGAATATCAAGTGTACGGCCAAACTAACTGACATGGAAACAATTCACTAAGTCAGCTAGGCTTCTACTTCGGCTACTTTGGAATTAAACTTAAAATCCACTTTGAATTCTCATTTCAGTGAAAAACCCTCTCTGTGTTTTCTTCCTAATAAAAAATATTGTATTGTATTACTATTGGAATATCCTAAAAAAAGTATTTCAATTCCATGTGTAGAGAAAAAATGCTAGATTAAAGAACGAAATGATGGATCCACAAGGAACAGCCCATGGACAATCCATTTGGAAAGCACAGGTAACAGTCTAATAATATGGAAAGTATAAACATTTACCTTTTGATTTATAAAGCGGCATTAACAGCCATGCCAAGTTTTACGTTTCGTTACTACATGCAGTTCTTGTAGTAAGGCTTCTTCATCATCTGTATTAACTTTATGTATTTAATACTCCATGTTTTTATTTTCAAATGAAGAAGTTAGAGAGAAAAGGATCTAAATGAAACAAATCTCGATGATGCTTGAAGTGTTCGTTTAATGGATTTACCTTTATTTATTAATTGGAATTAGATAATACTGTAATATTAGTGTAGACGTTAGAAGGTAATTGAGTCCTACATTCTTTTATATTAGCTTCCCTGACTTCTTTGGAAAGTGAATGTTGGGTTTGGAGGTTAGAAGTTTAAACTTTCTAAAATCTCTTCTCTTATATATATAAATGTGAAGCACCCTTAAGGGTTATTTATTATAGTGAGAATTCAAAATGAATTTCAAGAGTAAGATCAAACCAAGGGACTTGGAAACAATTCTCTAAGTCAGCTATGCATCTACTTTGACTACTTTGGACTTAATCTTGAAATTCACTTTGATTTCTCATTTCAGCTAAAACCTCTGTCTGTGTTTTCTTCTTAATACACATATTGTCTGTATTACTATTGACATATCCTGAAAATGTATTTCAATTCCATGTGTAGGAAGAAAATTTTAAAAAACAAGAAAAAATTGTGAATCCAAAACAAAGGCTACATGAAGAATTAATTCAGGCAGTTCAGGTAACAGTCTAATACTATGGAAAGTATAAACATTTACCCTTTGATATACAAAGCTGCATTAACAGCCATGCCGAGTTTTACATTTTCTTACTACACGCAGTTCTTGTAGTAAGCTATCTTGATCATCTTTATTACATTGATATATTTAATACTGAATGTTTTATTTTCGAATGAAGAATTTAGAGAATGAAAGGATTCAAATGAAACAAATCTCAACAGAGATACAGATAGAACACATAATCTGTGTAGGCCATATAATTGTAATATAAATAACATTGTATACTCGTGCCCTTCAAGTCGTTATTAATAAATTATTTATAAAAATGAATTATTGCTCTTGACAAAGTTAACTGGAAGAGCACCTGTAGGCACAGAAATCTCAAGCAACCTCCAACCTTCCCTTATTCCAAACTAAAAAAACAAAAGACTTGACTTGTTAAATATAACAAAAACATTTTTATGTATACACACACATACACACATTCTGGTTTTCTACATCTGTCATGCATTTATGAAATGGCCACTCTGGCTCCAGTCCTCTCTTCTCTCTGTCCTGGAAATCACTGTGTTTTGTTAGTGGGTGGGGGGGGGGGAGGGGAGGGGGGGGGGGCACAATGCACAGATCGCTGTGTTCAGTTTAGGAGGGCAGAATTAAAAGGATAATCTAGACAACGTCAATATCAGAGCTTAAAACCAGAGATTAATTGAATTCTGGTTTAAATAATGTAGTTAATTAGAATAAATGGTGCGTAATAGGGTGCTTTTATGATAGATGGCAGAGTCCTTGATATAATAAGGTTTCCAAAATATTCAGTACCGTTACAAAAACGTTCCTGGCCATGTCTAACGCACATTTAGACAGATTCACAGCAACTTGAGGATAGAAGTTTCAACTTTTTGAAGTCTTCTTTCTCATATAGAGAAATGTAAAACACGCTCAGAGTTACATAGTTACATAGTAACATAGTTACATAGTTACATAGCTGAAAAGAGACTTGCGTCCATCAAGTTCAGCCTTCCTCACATATGCTTTTGCTGTTGATCCAAAAGAAGGCAAAAAACCCAGTCTGAAGCGCTTCCAATTTTGCAACAAACTAGGAAAAAATTCCTTCTTGACCCCAAAATAGCAGTCAGATGTCTCCTTGGATCAAGCAGCTATTACCCCACTAATTAGAAATTGTATCCCTGTATGTTATGTTTTTGCAAGTATTTATCCAATTGCAATTTAAACATCTGTATAGACTCTGACAAAACCACCTCTTCTGGCAATGAATTCCATATCCTTATTGCTCTTACTGTCAAAAAAACCTTTTCTTTGCCTTAGATGAAATCTCCTTTCTTCAAGCCTAAATGTGTGACCTCATGTCCTATGTATAGCCCTGTTTATGAATAGATTTCCAGATAATGGTTTGTACTGGCCCCGAATATATTTGTATAATGTTATCATATCCCCTCTAAGGCGCCGTTTTTCCAAACTGAAGAGATTTACATTTTTTAACCTTTCTTCATAACTAAAATGCTCCATTCCTTTTATCAATTTTGTAGCTCGTCTCTGCACTTTTACTAGTGCCATGATATCCTTCTTTAGAACAGGTGCCCAAAATTGCACCTTACTTACTTTAGTTACTTACTAAAGTGAGAATTCAAAGTGAATATCAAGTGTACGGCCAAACTAACTGACATGGAAACAATTCACTAAGTCAGCTAGGCTTCTACTTCGGCTACTTTGGAATTAAACTTAAAATCCACTTTGAATTCTCATTTCAGTGAAAAACCCTCTCTGTGTTTTCTTCCTAATAAAAAATACTGTATTGTATTACTATTGGAATATCCTAAAAAAAGTATTTCAATTCCATGTGTAGAGAAAAAATGCTAGATTAAAGAACGAAATGATGGATCCACAAGGAACAGCCCATGGACAATCCATTTGGAAAGCACAGGTAACAGTCTAATAATATGGAAAGTATAAACATTTACCTTTTGATATATAAAGCGGTATTAACAGCCATGCCGAGTTTTACGTTTCGTTACTACATGCAGTTCTTGTAGTAAGGCTTCTTCATCATCTGTATTAACTTTATGTATTTAATACTCCATGTTTTTATTTTCAAATGAAGAAGTTAGAGAGAAAAGGATCTAAATGAAACAAATCTCGATGATGCTTGAAGTGTTCGTTTAATGGATTTACCTTTATTTATTAATTGGAATTAGATAATACTGTAATATTAGTGTAGACCTTAAAAGGTAATTGAGTCCTACATTCTTTTATATTAGCTTCCCTGACTTATTTGGAAAGTGATTGTTGGGTTTGGAGGTTAGAAGTTTAAACTTTCTAAAATCTCTTCTCTTATATATATAAATGTGAAGCACCCTCAAGGGTTATTTATTATAGTGAGAATTCAAAATGAATTTCAAGAGTAAGATCAAACCAAGGGACTTGGAAACAATTCTCTAAGTCAGCTATGCATCTACTTTGACTACTTTGGACTTAATCTTGAAATTCACTTTGATTTCTCATTTCAGCTAAAAACTCTGTCTGTGTTTTCTTCTTAATACACATATTGTTTGTATTACTATTGACATATCCTGAAAATGTATTTCAATTCCATGTGTAGGAAGAAAATTTTAAAAAACAAGACAAAATTGTGAAACAAAGGCTACATGAAGAATTAATTCAGGCAGTTCAGGTAACAGTCTAATACTATGGAAAGTATAAACATTTACCCTTTGATATACAAAGCTGCATTAACAGACATGCCGAGTTTTACATTTTCTTACTACACACAGTTCTTGTAGTAAGCTATCTTGATCATCTTTATTACATTGATATATTTAATACTGAATGTTTTATTTTCGAATGAAGAATTTAGAGAATGAAAGGATTCAAATGAAACAAATCTCAACAGAGATACAGATAGAACACATAATCTGTGTAGGCCATATAATTGTAATATAAATAACATTGTATACTCGTGCCCTTCAAGTCGTTATTAATAAATTATTTATAAAAATGAATTATTGCTCTTGACAAAGTTAACTGGAAGAGCACCTGTAGGCACAGAAATCTCAAGCAACCTCCAACCTTCCCTTATTCCAAACTAAAAAAACAAAAGACTTGACTTGTTAAATATAACAAAAACATTTATATGTATACACACACATACACACATTCTGGTTTTCTACATCTGTCATGCATTTATGAAATGGCCACTCTGGCTCCAGTCCTCTCTTCTCTCTGTCCCGGAAATCACTGTGTTTTGTTAGTGGGTGGGGGGGGGGGGAGGGGAGAGGGGAGGCACAATGCACAGATCGCTGTGTTCAGTTTAGGAGGGCAGAATTAAAAGGATAATCTAGACAACGTCAATATCAGAGCTTAAAACCAGAGATTAATTGAATTCTGGTTTAAATAATGTAGTTAATTAGAATAAATGGTGCGTAATAGGGTGCTTTTATGATAGATGGCAGAGTCCTTGATATAATAAGGTTTCCAAAATATTCAGTACCGTTACAAAAACGTTCCTGGCCATGTCTAACGCACATTTAGACAGATTCACAGCAACTTGAGGATAGAAGTTTCAACTTTTTGAAGTCTTCTTTCTCATATAGAGAAATGTAAAACACGCTCAGAGTTACATAGTTACATAGTTACATAGCTGAAAAGAGACTTGCGTCCATCAAGTTCAGCCTTCCTCACATATGCTTTTGCTGTTGATCCAAAAGAAGGCAAAAAACCCAGTCTGAAGCGCTTCCAATTTTGCAACAAACTAGGAAAAAATTCCTTCTTGACCCCAAAATAGCAGTCAGATGTCTCCTTGGATCAAGCAGCTATTACCCCACTAATTAGAAATTGTATCCCTGTATGTTATGTTTTTGCAAGTATTTATCCAATTGCAATTTAAACATCTGTATAGACTCTGACAAAACCACCTCTTCTGGCAATTAATTCCATATCCTTATTGCTCTTACTGTAAAAAAAAACCTTTTCTTTGCCTTAGATGAAATCTCCTTTCTTCAAGCCTAAATGTGTGACCTCGTGTCCTATGTATAGCCCTGTTTATGAATAGATTTCCAGATAATGGTTTGTACTGGCCCCGAATATATTTGTATAATGTTATCATATCCCCTCTAAGGCGCCGTTTTTCCAAACTGAAGAGATTTACATTTTTTAACCTTTCTTCATAACTAAAATGCTCCATTCCTTTTATCAATTTTGTAGCTCGTCTCTGCACTTTTTCTAGTGCCATGATATCCTTCTTTAGAACAGGTGCCCCAAATTGCACCTTACTTACTTTAGTTACTTACTAAAGTGAGAATTCAAAGTGAATATCAAGTGTACGGCCAAACTAACTGACATGGAAACAATTCACTAAGTCAGCTAGGCTTCTACTTCGGCTACTTTGGAATTAAACTTAAAATCCACTTTGAATTCTCATTTCAGTGGAAAAACCCTCTCTGTGTTTTCTTCCTAATAAAAAATATTGTATTGTATTACTATTGGAATATCCTAAAAAAAGTATTTCAATTCCATGTGTAGAGAAAAAATGCTAGATTAAAGAACGAAATGATGGATCCACAAGGAACAGCCCATGGACAATCCATTTGGAAAGCACAGGTAACAGTCTAATAATATGGAAAGTATAAACATTTACCTTTTGATTTATAAAGCGGCATTAACAGCCATGCCGAGTTTTACGTTTCGTTACTACATGCAGTTCTTGTAGTAAGGCTTCTTCATCATCTGTATTAACTTTATGTATTTAATACTCCATGTTTTTATTTTCAAATGAAGAAGTTAGAGAGAAAAGGATCTAAATGAAACAAATCTCGATGATGCTTGAAGTGTTCGTTTAATGGATTTACCTTTATTTATTAATTGGAATTAGATAATACTGTAATATTAGTGTAGACCTTAAAAGGTAATTGAGTCCTACATTCTTTTATATTAGCTTCCCTGACTTCTTTGGAAAGTGAATGTTGGGTTTGGAGGTTAGAAGTTTAAACTTTCTAAAATCTCTTCTCTTATATATATAAATGTGAAGCACCCTTAAGGGTTATTTATTATAGTGAGAATTCAAAATGAATTTCAAGAGTAAGATCAAACCAAGGGACTTGGAAACAATTCTCTAAGTCAGCTATGCATCTACTTTGACTACTTTGGACTTAATCTTGAAATTCACTTTGATTTCTCATTTCAGCTAAAACCTCTGTCTGTGTTTTCTTCTTAATACACATTTTGTCTGTATTACTATTGACATATCCTGAAAATGTATTTCAATTCCATGTGTAGGAAGAAAATTTTAAAAAACAAGACAAAATTGTGAATCCAAAACAAAGGCTACATGAAGAATTAATTCAGGCAGTTCAGGTAACAGTCTAATACTATGGAAAGTATAAACATTTACCCTTTGATATACAAAGCTGCATTAACAGCCATGCCGAGTTTTACATTTTCTTACTACACGCAGTTCTTGTAGTAAGCTATCTTGATCATCTTTATTACATTGATATATTTAATACTGAATGTTTTATTTTCGAATGAAGAATTTAGAGAATGAAAGGATTCAAATGAAACAAATCTCAACAGAGATACAGATAGAACACATAATCTGTGTAGGCCATATAATTGTAATATAAATAACATTGTATACTCGTGCCCTTCAAGTCGTTATTAATAAATTATTTATAAAAATGAATTATTGCTCTTGACAAAGTTAACTGGAAGAGCACCTGTAGGCACAGAAATCTCAAGCAACCTCCAACCTTCCCTTATTCCAAACTAAAAAAACAAAAGACTTGACTTGTTAAATATAACAAAAACATTTATATGTATACACACACATACACACATTCTGGTTTTCTACATCTGTCATGCATTTATGAAATGGCCACTCTGGCTCCAGTCCTCTCTTCTCTCTGTCCTGGAAATCACTGTGTTTTGTTAGTGGGTGGGGGGGGAGGGGAAGGGGGGGGGGCACAATGCACAGATCGCTGTGTTCAGTTTAGGAGGGCAGAATTAAAAGGATAATCTAGACAACGTCAATATCAGAGCTTAAAACCAGAGATTAATTGAATTCTGGTTTAAATAATGTAGTTAATTAGAATAAATGGTGCGTAATAGGGTGCTTTTATGATAGATGGCAGAGTCCTTGATATAATAAGGTTTCCAAAATATTCAGTACCGTTACAAAAACGTTCCTGGCCATGTCTAACGCACATTTAGACAGATTCACAGCAACTTGAGGATAGAAGTTTCAACTTTTTGAAGTCTTCTTTCTCATATAGAGAAATGTAAAACACGCTCAGAGTTACATAGTTACATAGTAACATAGTTACATAGTTACATAGCTGAAAAGAGACTTGCGTCCATCAAGTTCAGCCTTCCTCACATATGCTTTTGCTGTTGATCCAAAAGAAGGCAAAAAACCCAGTCTGAAGCGCTTCCAATTTTGCAACAAACTAGGAAAAAATTCCTTCTTGACCCCAAAATAGCAGTCAGATGTCTCCTTGGATCAAGCAGCTATTACCCCACTAATTAGAAATTGTATCCCTGTATGTTATGTTTTTGCAAGTATTTATCCAATTGCAATTTAAACATCTGTATAGACTCTGACAAAACCACCTCTTCTGGCAATGAATTCCATATCCTTATTGCTCTTACTGTAAAAAAAACCTTTTCTTTGCCTTAGATGAAATCTCCTTTCTTCAAGCCTAAATGTGTGACCTCGTGTCCTATGTATAGCCCTGTTTATGAATAGATTTCCAGATAATGGTTTGTACTGGCCCCGAATATATTTGTATAATGTTATCATATCCCCTCTAAGGCGCCGTTTTTCCAAACTGAAGAGATTTACATTTTTTAACCTTTCTTCATAACTAAAATGCTCCATTCCTTTTATCAATTTTGTAGCTCGTCTCTGCACTTTTACTAGTGCCATGATATCCTTCTTTAGAACAGGTGCCCAAAATTGCACCTTACTTACTTTAGTTACTTACTAAAGTGAGAATTCAAAGTGAATATCAAGTGTACGGCCAAACTAACTGACATGGAAACAATTCACTAAGTCAGCTAGGCTTCTACTTCGGCTACTTTGGAATTAAACTTAAAATCCACTTTGAATTCTCATTTCAGTGAAAAATCCTCTCTGTGTTTTCTTCCTAATAAAAAATATTGTATTGTATTACTATTGGAATATCCTAAAAAAAGTATTTCAATTCCATGTGTAGAGAAAAAATGCTAGATTAAAGAACGAAATGATGGATCCACAAGGAACAGCCCATGGACAATCCATTTGGAAAGCACAGGTAACAGTCTAATAATATGGAAAGTATAAACATTTACCTTTTGATTTATAAAGCGGCATTAACAGCCATGCCAAGTTTTACGTTTCGTTACTACATGCAGTTCTTGTAGTAAGGCTTCTTCATCATCTGTATTAACTTTATGTATTTAATACTCCATGTTTTTATTTTCAAATGAAGAAGTTAGAGAGAAAAGGATCTAAATGAAACAAATCTCGATGATGCTTGAAGTGTTCGTTTAATGGATTTACCTTTATTTATTAATTGGAATTAGATAATACTGTAATATTAGTGTAGACCTTAAAAGGTAATTGAGTCCTACATTATTTTATATTAGCTTCCCTGACTTCTTTGGAAAGTGAATGTTGGGTTTGGAGGTTAGAAGTTTAAACTTTCTAAAATCTCTTCTCTTATATATATAAATGTGAAGCACCCTCAAGGGTTATTTATTATAGTGAGAATTCAAAATGAATTTCAAGAGTAAGATCAAACCAAGGGACTTGGAAACAATTCTCTAAGTCAGCTATGCATCTACTTTGACTACTTTGGACTTAATCTTGAAATTCACTTTGATTTCTCATTTCAGCTAAAAACTCTGTCTGTGTTTTCTTCTTAATACACATATTGTCTGTATTACTATTGACATATCCTGAAAATGTATTTCAATTCCATGTGTAGGAAGAAAATTTAAAAAAACAAGACAAAATTGTGAATCCAAAACAAAGGCTACATGAAGAATTAATTCAGGCAGTTCAGGTAACAGTCTAATACTATGGAAAGTATAAACATTTACTCTTTGATATACAAAGCTGCATTAACAGACATGCCGAGTTTTACATTTTCTTACTACACGCAGTTCTTGTAGTAAGCTTTCTTGATCATCTTTATTACATTGATATATTTAATACTGAATGTTTTATTTTCGAATGAAGAATTTAGAGAATGAAAGGATTCAAATGAAACAAATCTCAACAGAGATACAGATAGAACACATAATCTGTGTAGGCCATATAATTGTAATATAAATAACATTGTATACTCGTGCCCTTCAAGTCGTTATTAATAAATTATTTATAAAAATGAATTATTGCTCTTGACAAAGTTAACTGGAAGAGCACCTGTAGGCACAGAAATCTCAAGCAACCTCCAACCTTCCCTTATTCCAAACTAAAAAAACAAAAGACTTGACTTGTTAAATATAACAAAAACATTTATATGTATACACACACATACACACATTCTGGTTTTCTACATCTGTCATGCATTTATGAAATGGCCACTCTGGCTCCAGTCCTCTCTTCTCTCTGTCCCGGAAATCACTGTGTTTTGTTAGTGGGTGGGGGGGGGAGGGGAGGGGGGAGGCACAATGCACAGATCGCTGTGTTCAGTTTAGGAGGGCAGAATTAAAAGGATAATCTAGACAACGTCAATATCAGAGCTTAAAACCAGAGATTAATTGAATTCTGGTTTAAATAATGTAGTTAATTAGAATAAATGGTGCGTAATAGGGTGCTTTTATGATAGATGGCAGAGTCCTTGATATAATAAGGTTTCCAAAATATTCAGTACCGTTACAAAAACGTTCCTGGCCATGTCTAACGCACATTTAGACAGATTCACAGCAACTTGAGGATAGAAGTTTCAACTTTTTGAAGTCTTCTTTCTCATATAGAGAAATGTAAAACACGCTCAGAGTTACATAGTTACATAGTTACATAGCTGAAAAGAGACTTGCGTCCATCAAGTTCAGCCTTCCTCACATATGCTTTTGCTGTTGATCCAAAAGAAGGCAAAAAACCCAGTCTGAAGCGCTTCCAATTTTGCAACAAACTAGGAAAAAATTCCTTCTTGACCCCAAAATAGCAGTCAGATGTCTCCTTGGATCAAGCAGCTATTACCCCACTAATTAGAAATTGTATCCCTGTATGTTATGTTTTTGCAAGTATTTATCCAATTGCAATTTAAACATCTGTATAGACTCTGACAAAACCACCTCTTCTGGCAATGAATTCCATATCCTTATTGCTCTTACTGTCAAAAAAACCTTTTCTTTGCCTTAGATGAAATCTCCTTTCTTCAAGCCTAAATGTGTGACCTCGTGTCCTATGTATAGCCCTGTTTATGAATAGATTTCCAGATAATGGTTTGTACTGGCCCCGAATATATTTGTATAATGTTATCATATCCCCTCTAAGGCGCCGTTTTTCCAAACTGAAGAGATTTACATTTTTTAACCTTTCTTCATAACTAAAATGCTCCATTCCTTTTATCAATTTTGTAGCTCGTCTCTGCACTTTTTCTAGTGCCATGATATCCTTCTTTAGAACAGGTGCCCAAAATTGCACCTTACTTACTTTAGTTACTTACTAAAGTGAGAATTCAAAGTGAATATCAAGTGTACGGCCAAACTAACTGACATGGAAACAATTCACTAAGTCAGCTAGGCTTCTACTTCGGCTACTTTGGAATTAAACTTAAAATCCACTTTGAATTCTCATTTCAGTGAAAAACCCTCTCTGTGTTTTCTTCCTAATAAAAAATATTGTATTGTATTACTATTGGAATATCCTAAAAAAAGTATTTCAATTCCATGTGTAGAGAAAAAATGCTAGATTAAAGAACGAAATGATGGATCCACAAGGAACAGCCCATGGACAATCCATTTGGAAAGCACAGGTAACAGTCTAATAATATGGAAAGTATAAACATTTACCTTTTGATTTATAAAGCGGCATTAACAGCCATGCCGAGTTTTACGTTTCGTTACTACATGCAGTTCTTGTAGTAAGGCTTCTTCATCATCTGTATTAACTTGATGTATTTAATACTCCATGTTTTTATTTTCAAATGAAGAAGTTAGAGAGAAAAGGATCTAAATGAAACAAATCTCGATGATGCTTGAAGTGTTCGTTTAATGGATTTACCTTTATTTATTAATTGGAATTAGATAATACTGTAATATTAGTGTAGACCTTAAAAGGTAATTGAGTCCTACATTCTTTTATATTAGCTTCCCTGACTTCTTTGGAAAGTGAATGTTGGGTTTGGAGGTTAGAAGTTTAAACTTTCTAAAATCTCTTCTCTTATATATATAAATGTGAAGCACCCTCAAGGGTTATTTATTATAGTGAGAATTCAAAATGAATTTCAAGAGTAAGATCAAACCAAGGGACTTGGAAACAATTCTCTAAGTCAGCTATGCATCTACTTTGACTACTTTGGACTTAATCTTGAAATTCACTTTGATTTCTCATTTCAGCTAAAAACTCTGTCTGTGTTTTCTTCTTAATACACATATTGTCTGTATTACTATTGACATATCCTGAAAATGTATTTCAATTCCATGTGTAGGAAGAAAATTTTAAAAAACAAGACAAAATTGTGAAACAAAGGCTACATGAAGAATTAATTCAGGCAGTTCAGGTAACAGTCTAATACTATGGAAAGTATAAACATTTACCCTTTGATATACAAAGCTGCATTAACAGACATGCCGAGTTTTACATTTTCTTACTACACACAGTTCTTGTAGTAAGCTATCTTGATCATCTTTATTACATTGATATATTTAATACTGAATGTTTTATTTTCGAATGAAGAATTTAGAAAATGAAAGGATTCAAATGAAACAAATCTCAACAGAGATACAGATAGAACACATAATCTGTGTAGGCCATATAATTGTAATATAAATAACATTGTATACTCGTGCCCTTCAAGTCGTTATTAATAAATTATTTATAAAAATGAATTATTGCTCTTGACAAAGTTAACTGGAAGAGCACCTGTAGGCACAGAAATCTCAAGCAACCTCCAACCTTCCCTTATTCCAAACTAAAAAAACAAAAGACTTGACTTGTTAAATATAACAAAAACATTTATATGTATACACACACATACACACATTCTGGTTTTCTACATCTGTCATGCATTTATGAAATGGCCACTCTGGCTCCAGTCCTCTCTTCTCTCTGTCCCGGAAATCACTGTGTTTTGTTAGTGGGTGGGGGGGGGAGGGGAGGGGGGAGGCACAATGCACAGATCGCTGTGTTCAGTTTAGGAGGGCAGAATTAAAAGGATAATCTAGACAACGTCAATATCAGAGCTTAAAACCAGAGATTAATTGAATTCTGGTTTAAATAATGTAGTTAATTAGAATAAATGGTGCGTAATAGGGTGCTTTTATGATAGATGGCAGAGTCCTTGATATAATAAGGTTTCCAAAATATTCAGTACCGTTACAAAAACATTCCTGGCCATGTCTAACGCACATTTAGACAGATTCACAGCAACTTGAGGATAGAATGTTACAAATCGCCATTTGTAACTGGCCCTTTAAATGAAAAATTGCCCTGCTTCCCTGGATTGTGGAGAAGCCTATTTGCCAGCCTCCTTCCTTATGACTATGGCCCTGTGTGAGCGGTGATACCCCAGATGGCTATGCCATGGAGCCTATTCATATAATGAAAGACTATGGGAAAGACTTTAGCTCCATGGCAATTGAACTGTGTGAATAGGATCTGCGCGCTATTCGGTAGTTTTGTGCGCTCAGATCCCAGCTATCTGGGGATATGTGAAATGTCTGTGTGTTATGTGTAAAATGTGACTTTATGTATTTTAAAGTGTTTTATGTTGTTTTGCAACCATGTGGTTAATGGAGTCTGCCTCTAGTCCTGGATAATTGAATTACTTCCCCCCATTGTCTCCAGGATAGAGGGCCCTGTAAAACCATGCTTCCAGAAGGTCAAATGCACATTTGTACTAACTTCTGAACCCCTGGTCCAATTCGTATGATTTTTGAGTATGTTGTTCCCCTGAATGGATTGATTGTGAATATGTATTTTTATGCGAATGTGATGTATATTTTGGGAGTTATGAATGTTGTGTAAAAACTGTATTTTTACTGTCTGTGATAATTATGTTAATCCCTTGTGTAGCATAATTATATCACAGACATAGGGGAGGATTTTGTGTGTAATTACTGGGAGTGGTTTTAATGATGTACATGTATGATTGGTTGTTTTGTCCCGCCCTGTGGGTGGTCCTGTATTTTCAAAATGGTAATAAAAACCAGGCTGGGTGTTCCAGCACCTCAGACCTCTTCTGACCCTCTAACTTGCAGCCTCGACTCATGTTTGTAGGGGACAGCTATAATCACTATGGGGATTGCTATGCTCTTCATACTCCCTTAGCTACTGAGCTCTTGTAAGAGCTCTTGTTCCTGATCCTGCTTCGCTCGACAGAAGGAAGAGGTTCGCCTATTGGAACCTGGAGCCTGGTCGTAGGTCCAGGGCGCAGAGCAGACGGCGAGATACCAGCCCAGCAGCGGTGGTTCGTGGAGTCTGCAGTGCTTATGGTGGCTGCGGTGCTGATGGTCCTTTGGTGAGCGCTAGGAGCATCCTTTTCTACGGTCCAACTTCCAGCCAGCCTGGAGGCAACCGTAACATTTGGTGGCAGCGGTGGGATGGCGTCCTAGCGCAAGGAGCAGCACCCCAACAGCACTGGTATCGTATGAGAGTTAGTGAGGGCAACGCCAGTACCCGTACAGCGTCCCCACCAGCAGTCATGTTCTATCGATATGAAGGCGTAGATTTTGTTACTGAGGTACTGAGAAGAATAGCCAAATATGGCCCGAATCCCCGGAAGGAGATTGTTGATGCAGCTGTGCAGCAACTGCTTCAAGAGAACCAGAGGTCACGTGATTTCGAGCACGATTTCATCCTGTTCATGGTGAGACGTGGTCAAGGAGATGAGGTAGCCGATATCCTCCTCCAACACAAACCAGAGAAACCCAAAGTAGAGGACTGCATGGAGTGGTACTGGAAAGGCCCCCAGCAGGCAGGTGGAGATGGGACCGAGGTCTCTCTACCGGCCCTACAGGGATGCTGGGCAGGCGGCCCAGATCCCCAACCCCAGGGTGAGTTACAGGGAGCGGAGAGCAACGACCTCCCTCCCCAGCGGCAGCCTGAGTTACAGGGAGAGGAGAGCAGCGACCTCCCTCCCCAGCGGCAGTGCACCGTGCAGAGGGAAGAGACAACCGGTCTCCTTCCCCAACCCCAACCAGAGATACCCGAGACAGCAGGCCTCACAGACGGGTCCTGGGAGGACCCCCAGCAGGCAGGTGGAGATGGGACCGCAGTCTCTCTACCGGCCCTACAGGGATGCTGGGCAGGCGGCCCAGATCTCCAACCCCAGGGTGAGTTACAGGGAGCGGAGAGCAACGACCTCCCTCCCCAGCGGCAGCCTGAGTTACAGGGAGAGGAGAGCAGCGACCTCCCTCCCCAGCGGCAGTGCACCGTGCAGAGGGAAGAGACAACCGGTCTCCTTCCCCAACCCCAAGCGGAGATACCCGCGGCAGCAGGCCTCACAGACTGGTCCTGGGAGGACCCCCAGCAGGCAGGTAGAGATGGGACCGCAGTCTCTCTACCGGCCCTACAGGGATGCTGGGCAGACGGCCCAGATCCCCAGCGGCAGACCCAGCTACAGGGAGGGGAGAGCATCGACCACCCTCCCCAGCCGGAGTATGCCTTCCAGGGAGAGGAGACAACCGGTCTCTCTCCCCAGCCGCAGCATGTTCCACAAGAAGTGGAGAGCATCGACCTCCCTTCTCAACGGCCGCAGGAGTATCAGGAGGAGGAGGTAAGCCAATTCCCCCCTCCTCAGCTAACTTCTAACCTGGGCCCAGGGTTAACAGTTCCCTTTGCCCCCGGGCAGGACTATGCCCCAATTCCCCCAGCAGAAGCGCTGGCACCAGGGCAGAGTGCCGCTGGCCTCTGCCCCCCAAGTACTACCAGCTATTTGCCCAGCTGCACCAGGAAGGCAGCGAGTGCTGCATGTTTACCCTACAACCTGGGACCTACAGGCCAGTACTATTTATTGTGGGGGGGCTTATCTGCCAATGTTTATTTGTGGGTGGGCTGCGAGACTAACTTAGGCACTGACCGACAGAAGGTCAGGTGCCTGGTTAGTCTCCCTCCAAAAGGGGAGATGTGTTACAAATCGCCATTTGTAACTGGCCCTTTAAATGAAAAATTGCCCTGCTTCCCTGGATTGTGGAGAAGCCTATTTGCCAGCCTCCTTCCTTATGACTATGGCCCTGTGTGAGCGGTGATACCCCAGATGGCTATGCCATGGAGCCTATTCATATAATGAAAGACTATGGGAAAGACTTTAGCTCCATGGCAATTGAACTGTGTGAATAGGATCTGCGCGCTATTCGGTAGTTTTGTGCGCTCAGATCCCAGCTATCTGGGGATATGTGAAATGTCTGTGTGTTATGTGTAAAATGTGACTTTATGTATTTTAAAGTGTTTTATGTTGTTTTGCAACCATGTGGTTAATGGAGTCTGCCTCTAGTCCTGGATAATTGAATTACTTCCCCCCATTGTCTCCAGGATAGAGGGCCCTGTAAAACCATGCTTCCAGAAGGTCAAATGCACATTTGTACTAACTTCTGAACCCCTGGTCCAATTCGTATGATTTTTGAGTATGTTGTTCCCCTGAATGGATTGATTGTGAATATGTATTTTTATGCGAATGTGATGTATATTTTGGGAGTTATGAATGTTGTGTAAAAACTGTATTTTTACTGTCTGTGATAATTATGTTAATCCCTTGTGTAGCATAATTATATCACAGACATAGGGGAGGATTTTGTGTGTAATTACTGGGAGTGGTTTTAATGATGTACATGTATGATTGGTTGTTTTGTCCCGCCCTGTGGGTGGTCCTGTATTTTCAAAATGGTAATAAAAACCAGGCTGGGTGTTCCAGCACCTCAGACCTCTTCTGACCCTCTAACTTGCAGCCTCGACTCATGTTTGTAGGGGACAGCTATAATCACTATGGGGATTGCTATGCTCTTCATACTCCCTTAGCTACTGAGCTCTTGTAAGAGCTCTTGTTCCTGATCCTGCTTCGCTCGACAGAAGGAAGAGGTTCGCCTATTGGAACCTGGAGCCTGGTCGTAGGTCCAGGGCGCAGAGCAGACGGCGAGATACCAGCCCTGCAGCGGTGGTTCGTGGAGTCTGCAGTGCTTATGGTGGCTGCGGTGCTGATGGTCCTTTGGTGAGCGCTAGGAGCATCCTTTTCTACGGTCCAACTTCCAGCCAGCCTGGAGGCAACCGTAACATAGAAGTTTCAACTTTTTGAAGTCTTCTTTCTCATATAGAGAAATGTAAAACACGCTCAGAGTTACATAGTTACATAGTAACATAGTTACATAGTTACATAGCTGAAAAGAGACTTGCGTCCATCAAGTTCAGCCTTCCTCACATATGCTTTTGCTGTTGATCCAAAAGAAGGCAAAAAACCCAGTCTGAAGCGCTTCCAATTTTGCAACAAACTAGGAAAAAATTCCTTCTTGACCCCAAAATAGCAGTCAGATGTCTCCTTGGATCAAGCAGCTATTACCCCACTAATTAGAAATTGTATCCCTGTATGTTATGTTTTTGCAAGTATTTATCCAATTGCAATTTAAACATCTGTATAGACTCTGACAAAACCACCTCTTCTGGCAATGAATTCCATATCCTTATTGCTCTTACTGTAAAAAAAAACCTTTTCTTTGCCTTAGATGAAATCTCCTTTCTTCAAGCCTAAATGTGTGACCTCGTGTCCTATGTATAGCCCTGTTTATGAATAGATTTCCAGATAATGGTTTGTACTGGCCCCGAATATATTTGTATAATGTTATCATATCCCCTCTAAGGCGCCGTTTTTCCAAACTGAAGAGATTTACATTTTTTAACCTTTCTTCATAACTAAAATGCTCCATTCCTTTTATCAATTTTGTAGCTCGTCTCTGCACTTTTTCTAGTGCCATGATATCCTTCTTTAGAACAGGTGCCCCAAATTGCACCTTACTTACTTTAGTTACTTACTAAAGTGAGAATTCAAAGTGAATATCAAGTGTACGGCCAAACTAACTGACATGGAAACAATTCACTAAGTCAGCTAGGCTTCTACTTTGGCTACTTTGGAATTAAACTTAAAATCCACTTTGAATTCTCATTTCAGTGAAAAACCCTCTCTGTGTTTTCTTCCTAATAAAAAATATTGTATTGTATTACTATTGGAATATCCTAAAAAAAGTATTTCAATTCCATGTGTAGAGAAAAAATGCTAGCTTAAAGAACGAAATGATGGATCCACAAGGAACAGCCCATGGACAATCCATTTGGAAAGCACAGGTAACAGTCTAATAATATGGAAAGTATAAACATTTACCTTTGTATGTATACACACACATACACACATTCTGGTTTTCTACATCTGTCATGCATTTATGAAATTGCCACTCTGGCTCCAGTCCTCTCTTCTCTCTGTCCCGGAAATCACTGTGTTTTGTTAGTGGGTGGGGGGGGGGGGGGGGGGACAATGCACAGACCGCTGTGTTCAGTTTAGGAGGGCAGAATTAAAAGGGTAATCTAGACAACGTCAATATCAGAGCTTAAAACCAGAGATTAATTGAATTCTGGTTTAAATAATGTAGTTAATTAGAATAAATGGTGCGTAATAGGGTGCTTTTATGATAGATGGCAGAGTCCTTGATATAATAAGGTTTCCAAAATATTCAGTACCGTTACAAAAACGTTCCTGGCCATGTCTAACGCACATTTAGACAGATTCACAGCAACTTGAGGATAGAAGTTTCAACTTTTTGAAGTCTTCTTTCTCATATAGAGAAATGTAAAACACGCTCAGAGTTACATAGTTACATAGTAACATAGTTACATAGTTACATAGCTGAAAAGAGACTTGCGTCCATCAAGTTCAGCCTTCCTCACATATGCTTTTGCTGTTGATCCAAAAGAAGGCAAAAAACCCAGTCTGAAGCGCTTCCAATTTTGCAACAAACTAGGAAAAAATTCCTTCTTGACCCCAAAATAGCAGTCAGATGTCTCCTTGGATCAAGCAGCTATTACCCCACTAATTAGAAATTGTATCCCTGTATGTTATGTTTTTGCAAGTATTTATCCAATTGCAATTTAAACATCTGTATAGACTCTGACAAAACCACCTCTTCTGGCAATGAATTCCATATCCTTATTGCTCTTACTGTAAAAAAAACCTTTTCTTTGCCTTAGATGAAATCTCCTTTCTTCAAGCCTAAATGTGTGACCTCGTGTCCTATGTATAGCCCTGTTTATGAATAGATTTCCAGATAATGGTTTGTACTGGCCCCGAATATATTTGTATAATGTTATCATATCCCCTCTAAGGCGCCGTTTTTCCAAACTGAAGAGATTTACATTTTTTAACCTTTCTTCATAACTAAAATGCTCCATTCCTTTTATCAATTTTGTAGCTCGTCTCTGCACTTTTTCTAGTGCCATGATATCCTTCTTTAGAACAGGTGCCCAAAATTGCACCTTACTTACTTTAGTTACTTACTAAAGTGAGAATTCAAAGTGAATATCAAGTGTACGGCCAAACTAACTGACATGGAAACAATTCATTAAGTCAGCTAGGCTTCTACTTTGGCTACTTTGGAATTAAACTTAAAATCCACTTTGAATTCTCATTTCAGTGAAAAACCCTCTCTGTGTTTTCTTCCTAATAAAAAATATTGTATTGTATTACTATTGGAATATCCTAAAAAAAGTATTTCAATTCCATGTGTAGAGAAAAAATGCTAGCTTAAAGAACGAAATGATGGATCCACAAGGAACAGCCCATGGACAATCCATTTGGAAAGCACAGGTAACAGTCTAATAATATGGAAAGTATAAACATTTACCTTTTGATTTATAAAGCGGCATTAACAGCCATGCCGAGTTTTACGTTTCGTTACTACATGCAGTTCTTGTAGTAAGGCTTCTTCATCATCTGTATTAACTTTATGTATTTAATACTCCATGTTTTTATTTTCAAATGAAGAAGTTAGAGAGAAAAGGATCTAAATGAAACAAATCTCGATGATGCTTGAAGTGTTCGTTTAATGGATTTACCTTTATTTATTAATTGGAATTAGATAATACTGTAATATTAGTGTAGACCTTAAAAGGTAATTGAGTCCTACATTCTTTTATATTAGCTTCCCTGACTTCTTTGGAAAGTGAATGTTGGGTTTGGAGGTTAGAAGTTTAAACTTTCTAAAATCTCTTCTCTTATATATATAAATGTGAAGCACCCTCAAGGGTTATTTATTATAGTGAGAATTCAAAATGAATTTCAAGAGTAAGATCAAACCAAGGGACTTGGAAACAATTCTCTAAGTAAGCTATGCATCTACTTTGACTACTTTGGACTTAATCTTGAAATTCACTTTGATTTCTCATTTCAGCTAAAAACTCTGTCTGTGTTTTCTTCTTAATACACATATTGTCTGTATTACTATTGACATATCCTGAAAATGTATTTCAATTCCATGTGTAGGAAGAAAATTTTAAAAAACAAGACAAAATTGTGAAACAAAGGCTACATGAAGAATTAATTCAGGCAGTTCAGGTAACAGTCTAATACTATGGAAAGTATAAACATTTACCCTTTGATATACAAAGCTGCATTAACAGACATGCCGAGTTTTACATTTTCTTACTACACACAGTTCTTGTAGTAAGCTATCTTGATCATCTTTATTACATTGATATATTTAATACTGAATGTTTTATTTTCGAATGAAGAATTTAGAGAATGAAAGGATTCAAATGAAACAAATCTCAACAGAGATACAGATAGAACACATAATCTGTGTAGGCCATATAATTGTAATATAAATAACATTGTATACTCGTGCCCTTCAAGTCGTTATTAATAAATTATTTATAAAAATGAATTATTGCTCTTGACAAAGTTAACTGGAAGAGCACCTGTAGGCACAGAAATCTCAAGCAACCTCCAACCTTCCCTTATTCCAAACTAAAAAAACTAAATACTTGACTTGTTAAATATAACAAAAACATTTATATGTATACACACACATACACACACACATTCTGGTTTTCTACATCTGTCATGCATTTATGAAATGGCCACTCTGGCTCCAGTCCTCTCTTCTCTCTGTCCCGGAAATCACTGTGTTTTGTTAGTGGGTGGGGGGGGGAGGGGAGGGGGGAGGCACAATGCACAGATCGCTGTGTTCAGTTTAGGAGGGCAGAATTAAAAGGATAATCTAGACAACGTCAATATCAGAGCTTAAAACCAGAGATTAATTGAATTCTGGTTTAAATAATGTAGTTAATTAGAATAAATGGTGCGTAATAGGGTGCTTTTATGATAGATGGCAGAGTCCTTGATATAATAAGGTTTCCAAAATATTCAGTACCGTTACAAAAACATTCCTGGCCATGTCTAACGCACATTTAGACAGATTCACAGCAACTTGAGGATAGAATGTTACAAATCGCCATTTGTAACTGGCCCTTTAAATGAAAAATTGCCCTGCTTCCCTGGATTGTGGAGAAGCCTATTTGCCAGCCTCCTTCCTTATGACTATGGCCCTGTGTGAGCGGTGATACCCCAGATGGCTATGCCATGGAGCCTATTCATATAATGAAAGACTATGGGAAAGACTTTAGCTCCATGGCAATTGAACTGTGTGAATAGGATCTGCGCGCTATTCGGTAGTTTTGTGCGCTCAGATCCCAGCTATCTGGGGATATGTGAAATGTCTGTGTGTTATGTGTAAAATGTGACTTTATGTATTTTAAAGTGTTTTATGTTGTTTTGCAACCATGTGGTTAATGGAGTCTGCCTCTAGTCCTGGATAATTGAATTACTTCCCCCCATTGTCTCCAGGATAGAGGGCCCTGTAAAACCATGCTTCCAGAAGGTCAAATGCACATTTGTACTAACTTCTGAACCCCTGGTCCAATTCGTATGATTTTTGAGTATGTTGTTCCCCTGAATGGATTGATTGTGAATATGTATTTTTATGCGAATGTGATGTATATTTTGGGAGTTATGAATGTTGTGTAAAAACTGTATTTTTACTGTCTGTGATAATTATGTTAATCCCTTGTGTAGCATAATTATATCACAGACATAGGGGAGGATTTTGTGTGTAATTACTGGGAGTGGTTTTAATGATGTACATGTATGATTGGTTGTTTTGTCCCGCCCTGTGGGTGGTCCTGTATTTTCAAAATGGTAATAAAAACCAGGCTGGGTGTTCCAGCACCTCAGACCTCTTCTGACCCTCTAACTTGCAGCCTCGACTCATGTTTGTAGGGGACAGCTATAATCACTATGGGGATTGCTATGCTCTTCATACTCCCTTAGCTACTGAGCTCTTGTAAGAGCTCTTGTTCCTGATCCTGCTTCGCTCGACAGAAGGAAGAGGTTCGCCTATTGGAACCTGGAGCCTGGTCGTAGGTCCAGGGCGCAGAGCAGACGGCGAGATACCAGCCCTGCAGCGGTGGTTCGTGGAGTCTGCAGTGCTTATGGTGGCTGCGGTGCTGATGGTCCTTTGGTGAGCGCTAGGAGCATCCTTTTCTACGGTCCAACTTCCAGCCAGCCTGGAGGCAACCGTAACATAGAAGTTTCAACTTTTTGAAGTCTTCTTTCTCATATAGAGAAATGTAAAACACGCTCAGAGTTACATAGTTACATAGTAACATAGTTACATAGTTACATAGCTGAAAAGAGACTTGCGTCCATCAAGTTCAGCCTTCCTCACATATGCTTTTGCTGTTGATCCAAAAGAAGGCAAAAAACCCAGTCTGAAGCGCTTCCAATTTTGCAACAAACTAGGAAAAAATTCCTTCTTGACCCCAAAATAGCAGTCAGATGTCTCCTTGGATCAAGCAGCTATTACCCCACTAATTAGAAATTGTATCCCTGTATGTTATGTTTTTGCAAGTATTTATCCAATTGCAATTTAAACATCTGTATAGACTCTGACAAAACCACCTCTTCTGGCAATGAATTCCATATCCTTATTGCTCTTACTGTAAAAAAAAACCTTTTCTTTGCCTTAGATGAAATCTCCTTTCTTCAAGCCTAAATGTGTGACCTCGTGTCCTATGTATAGCCCTGTTTATGAATAGATTTCCAGATAATGGTTTGTACTGGCCCCGAATATATTTGTATAATGTTATCATATCCCCTCTAAGGCGCCGTTTTTCCAAACTGAAGAGATTTACATTTTTTAACCTTTCTTCATAACTAAAATGCTCCATTCCTTTTATCAATTTTGTAGCTCGTCTCTGCACTTTTTCTAGTGCCATGATATCCTTCTTTAGAACAGGTGCCCCAAATTGCACCTTACTTACTTTAGTTACTTACTAAAGTGAGAATTCAAAGTGAATATCAAGTGTACGGCCAAACTAACTGACATGGAAACAATTCACTAAGTCAGCTAGGCTTCTACTTTGGCTACTTTGGAATTAAACTTAAAATCCACTTTGAATTCTCATTTCAGTGAAAAACCCTCTCTGTGTTTTCTTCCTAATAAAAAATATTGTATTGTATTACTATTGGAATATCCTAAAAAAAGTATTTCAATTCCATGTGTAGAGAAAAAATGCTAGCTTAAAGAACGAAATGATGGATCCACAAGGAACAGCCCATGGACAATCCATTTGGAAAGCACAGGTAACAGTCTAATAATATGGAAAGTATAAACATTTACCTTTGTATGTATACACACACATACACACATTCTGGTTTTCTACATCTGTCATGCATTTATGAAATGGCCACTCTGGCTCCAGTCCTCTCTTCTCTCTGTCCCGGAAATCACTGTGTTTTGTTAGTGGGTGGGGGGGGGGGGGGGGGGGACAATGCACAGACCGCTGTGTTCAGTTTAGGAGGGCAGAATTAAAAGGGTAATCTAGACAACGTCAATATCAGAGCTTAAAACCAGAGATTAATTGAATTCTGGTTTAAATAATGTAGTTAATTAGAATAAATGGTGCGTAATAGGGTGCTTTTATGATAGATGGCAGAGTCCTTGATATAATAAGGTTTCCAAAATATTCAGTACCGTTACAAAAACGTTCCTGGCCATGTCTAACGCACATTTAGACAGATTCACAGCAACTTGAGGATAGAAGTTTCAACTTTTTGAAGTCTTCTTTCTCATATAGAGAAATGTAAAACACGCTCAGAGTTACATAGTTACATAGTAACATAGTTACATAGTTACATAGCTGAAAAGAGACTTGCGTCCATCAAGTTCAGCCTTCCTCACATATGCTTTTGCTGTTGATCCAAAAGAAGGCAAAAAACCCAGTCTGAAGCGCTTCCAATTTTGCAACAAACTAGGAAAAAATTCCTTCTTGACCCCAAAATAGCAGTCAGATGTCTCCTTGGATCAAGCAGCTATTACCCCACTAATTAGAAATTGTATCCCTGTATGTTATGTTTTTGCAAGTATTTATCCAATTGCAATTTAAACATCTGTATAGACTCTGACAAAACCACCTCTTCTGGCAATGAATTCCATATCCTTATTGCTCTTACTGTAAAAAAAACCTTTTCTTTGCCTTAGATGAAATCTCCTTTCTTCAAGCCTAAATGTGTGACCTCGTGTCCTATGTATAGCCCTGTTTATGAATAGATTTCCAGATAATGGTTTGTACTGGCCCCGAATATATTTGTATAATGTTATCATATCCCCTCTAAGGCGCAGTTTTTCCAAACTGAAGAGATTTACATTTTTTAACCTTTCTTCATAACTAAAATGCTCCATTCCTTTTATCAATTTTGTAGCTCGTCTCTGCACTTTTTCTAGTGCCATGATATCCTTCTTTAGAACAGGTGCCCAAAATTGCACCTTACTTACTTTAGTTACTTACTAAAGTGAGAATTCAAAGTGAATATCAAGTGTACGGCCAAACTAACTGACATGGAAACAATTCACTAAGTCAGCTAGGCTTCTACTTTGGCTACTTTGGAATTAAACTTAAAATCCACTTTGAATTCTCATTTCAGTGAAAAACCCTCTCTGTGTTTTCTTCCTAATAAAAAATATTGTATTGTATTACTATTGGAATATCCTAAAAAAAGTATTTCAATTCCATGTGTAGAGAAAAAATGCTAGCTTAAAGAACGAAATGATGGATCCACAAGGAACAGCCCATGGACAATCCATTTGGAAAGCACAGGTAACAGTCTAATAATATGGAAAGTATAAACATTTACCTTTTGATTTATAAAGCGGCATTAACAGCCATGCCGAGTTTTACGTTTCGTTACTACATGCAGTTCTTGTAGTAAGGCTTCTTCATCATCTGTATTAACTTTATGTATTTAATACTCCATGTTTTTATTTTCAAATGAAGAAGTTAGAGAGAAAAGGATCTAAATGAAACAAATCTCGATGATGCTTGAAGTGTTCGTTTAATGGATTTACCTTTATTTATTAATTGGAATTAGATAATACTGTAATATTAGTGTAGACCTTAAAAGGTAATTGAGTCCTACATTCTTTTATATTAGCTTCCCTGACTTCTTTGGAAATTGAATGTTGGGTTTGGAGGTTAGAAGTTTAAACTTTCTAAAATCTCTTCTCTTATATATATAAATGTGAAGCACCCTCAAGGGTTATTTATTATAGTGAGAATTCAAAATGAATTTCAAGAGTAAGATCAAACCAAGGGACTTGGAAACAATTCTCTAAGTAAGCTATGCATCTACTTTGACTACTTTGGACTTAATCTTGAAATTCACTTTGATTTCTCATTTCAGCTAAAAACTCTGTCTGTGTTTTCTTCTTAATACACATATTGTCTGTATTACTATTGACATATCCTGAAAATGTATTTCAATTCCATGTGTAGGAAGAAAATTTTAAAAAACAAGACAAAATTGTGAAACAAAGGCTACATGAAGAATTAATTCAGGCAGTTCAGGTAACAGTCTAATACTATGGAAAGTATAAACATTTACCCTTTGATATACAAAGCTGCATTAACAGACATGCCGAGTTTTACATTTTCTTACTACACACAGTTCTTGTAGTAAGCTATCTTGATCATCTTTATTACATTGATATATTTAATACTGAATGTTTTATTTTCGAATGAAGAATTTAGAGAATGAAAGGATTCAAATGAAACAAATCTCAACAGAGATACAGATAGAACACATAATCTGTGTAGGCCATATAATTGTAATATAAATAACATTGTATACTCGTGCCCTTCAAGTCGTTATTAATAAATTATTTATAAAAATGAATTATTGCTCTTGACAAAGTTAACTGGAAGAGCACCTGTAGGCACAGAAATCTCAAGCAACCTCCAACCTTCCCTTATTCCAAACTAAAAAAACTAAATACTTGACTTGTTAAATATAACAAAAACATTTATATGTATACACACACATACACACACACATTCTGGTTTTCTACATCTGTCATGCATTTATGAAATGGCCACTCTGGCTCCAGTCCTCTCTTCTCTCTGTCCCGGAAATCACTGTGTTTTGTTAGTGGGTGGGGGGGGGGGGGGGGGTGGGGACAATGCACAGATCGCTGTGTTCAGTTTAGGAGGGCAGAATTAAAAGGATAATCTAGACAACGTCAATATCAGAGCTTAAAACCAGAGATTAATTGAATTCTGGTTTAAATAATGTAGTTAATTAGAATAAATGGTGCGTAATAGGGTGCTTTTATGATAGATGGCAGAGTCCTTGATATAATAAGGTTTCCAAAATATTCAGTACCGTTACAAAAACGTTCCTGGCCATGTCTAACGCACATTTAGACAGATTCACAGCAACTTGAGGATAGAAGTTTCAACTTTTTGAAGTCTTCTTTCTCATATAGAGAAATGTAAAACACGCTCAGAGTTACATAGTTACATAGTAACATAGTTACATAGTTACATAGCTGAAAAGAGACTTGCGTCCATCAAGTTCAGCCTTCCTCACATATGCTTTTGCTGTTGATCCAAAAGAAGGCAAAAAACCCAGTCTGAAGCGCTTCCAATTTTGCAACAAACTAGGAAAAAATTCCTTCTTGACCCCAAAATGGCAGTCAGATGTCTCCTTGGATCAAGCAGCTATTACCCCACTAATTAGAAATTGTATCCCTGTATGTTATGTTTTTGCAAGTATTTATCCAATTGCAATTTAAACATCTGTATAGACTCTGACAAAACCACCTCTTCTGGCAATGAATTCCATATCCTTATTGCTCTTACTGTAAAAAAAACCTTTTCTTTGCCTTAGATGAAATCTCCTTTCTTCAAGCCTAAATGTGTGACCTCGTGTCCTATGTATAGCCCTGTTTATGAATAGATTTCCAGATAATGGTTTGTACTGGCCCCGAATATATTTGTATAATGTTATCATATCCCCTCTAAGGCGCCGTTTTTCCAAACTGAAGAGATTTACATTTTTTAACCTTTCTTCATAACTAAAATGCTCCATTCCTTTTATCAATTTTGTAGCTCGTCTCTGCACTTTTTCTAGTGCCATGATATCCTTCTTTAGAACAGGTGCCCAAAATTGCACCTTACTTACTTTAGTTACTTACTAAAGTGAGAATTCAAAGTGAATATCAAGTGTACGGCCAAACTAACTGACATGGAAACAATTCACTAAGTCAGCTAGGCTTCTACTTTGGCTACTTTGGAATTAAACTTAAAATCCACTTTGAATTCTCATTTCAGTGAAAAACCCTCTCTGTGTTTTCTTCCTAATAAAAAATATTGTATTGTATTACTATTGGAATATCCTAAAAAAAGTATTTCAATTCCATGTGTAGAGAAAAAATGCTAGCTTAAAGAACGAAATGATGGATCCACAAGGAACAGCCCATGGACAATCCATTTGGAAAGCACAGGTAACAGTCTAATAATATGGAAAGTATAAACATTTACCTTTGTATGTATACACACACATACACACATTCTGGTTTTCTACATCTGTCATGCATTTATGAAATGGCCACTCTGGCTCCAGTCCTCTCTTCTCTCTGTCCCGGAAATCACTGTGTTTTGTTAGTGGGTGGGGGGGGGGAGGGGAGGGGGGAGGCACAATGCACAGATCGCTGTGTTCAGTTTAGGAGGGCAGAATTAAAAGGATAATCTAGACAACGTCAATATCAGAGCTTAAAACCAGAGATTAATTGAATTCTGGTTTAAATAATGTAGTTAATTAGAATAAATGGTGCGTAATAGGGTGCTTTTATGATAGATGGCAGAGTCCTTGATATAATAAGGTTTCCAAAATATTCAGTACCGTTACAAAAACATTCCTGGCCATGTCTAACGCACATTTAGACAGATTCACAGCAACTTGAGGATAGAAGTTTCAACTTTTTGAAGTCTTCTTTCTCATATAGAGAAATGTAAAACACGCTCAGAGTTACATAGTTACATAGTAACATAGTTACATAGTTACATAGCTGAAAAGAGACTTGCGTCCATCAAGTTCAGCCTTCCTCACATATGCTTTTGCTGTTGATCCAAAAGAAGGCAAAAAACCCAGTCTGAAGCGCTTCCAATTTTGCAACAAACTAGGAAAAAATTCCTTCTTGACCCCAAAATAGCAGTCAGATGTCTCCTTGGATCAAGCAGCTATTACCCCACTAATTAGAAATTGTATCCCTGTATGTTATGTTTTTGCAAGTATTTATCCAATTGCAATTTAAACATCTGTATAGACTCTGACAAAACCACCTCTTCTGGCAATGAATTCCATATCCTTATTGCTCTTACTGTAAAAAAAACCTTTTCTTTGCCTTAGATGAAATCTCCTTTCTTCAAGCCTAAATGTGTGACCTCGTGTCCTATGTATAGCCCTGTTTATGAATAGATTTCCAGATAATGGTTTGTACTGGCCCCGAATATATTTGTATAATGTTATCATATCCCCTCTAAGGCGCCGTTTTTCCAAACTGAAGAGATTTACATTTTTTAACCTTTCTTCATAACTAAAATGCTCCATTCCTTTTATCAATTTTGTAGCTCGTCTCTGCACTTTTTCTAGTGCCATGATATCCTTCTTTAGAACAGGTGCCCAAAATTGCACCTTACTTACTTTAGTTACTTACTAAAGTGAGAATTCAAAGTGAATATCAAGTGTACGGCCAAACTAACTGACATGGAAACAATTCACTAAGTCAGCTAGGCTTCTACTTTGGCTACTTTGGAATTAAACTTAAAATCCACTTTGAATTCTCATTTCAGTGAAAAACCCTCTCTGTGTTTTCTTCCTAATAAAAAATATTGTATTGTATTACTATTGGAATATCCTAAAAAAAGTATTTCAATTCCATGTGTAGAGAAAAAATGCTAGCTTAAAGAACGAAATGATGGATCCACAAGGAACAGCCCATGGACAATCCATTTGGAAAGCACAGGTAACAGTCTAATAATATGGAAAGTATAAACATTTACCTTTTGATTTATAAAGCGGCATTAACAGCCATGCCGAGTTTTACGTTTCGTTACTACATGCAGTTCTTGTAGTAAGGCTTCTTCATCATCTGTATTAACTTTATGTATTTAATACTCCATGTTTTTATTTTCAAATGAAGAAGTTAGAGAGAAAAGGATCTAAATGAAACAAATCTCGATGATGCTTGAAGTGTTCGTTTAATGGATTTACCTTTATTTATTAATTGGAATTAGATAATACTGTAATATTAGTGTAGACCTTAAAAGGTAATTGAGTCCTACATTCTTTTATATTAGCTTCCCTGACTTCTTTGGAAAGTGAATGTTGGGTTTGGAGGTTAGAAGTTTAAACTTTCTAAAATCTCTTCTCTTATATATATAAATGTGAAGCACCCTCAAGGGTTATTTATTATAGTGAGAATTCAAAATGAATTTCAAGAGTAAGATCAAACCAAGGGACTTGGAAACAATTCTCTAAGTAAGCTATGCATCTACTTTGACTACTTTGGACTTAATCTTGAAATTCACTTTGATTTCTCATTTCAGCTAAAAACTCTGTCTGTGTTTTCTTCTTAATACACATATTGTCTGTATTACTATTGACATATCCTGAAAATGTATTTCAATTCCATGTGTAGGAAGAAAATTTTAAAAAACAAGACAAAATTGTGAAACAAAGGCTACATGAAGAATTAATTCAGGCAGTTCAGGTAACAGTCTAATACTATGGAAAGTATAAACATTTACCCTTTGATATACAAAGCTGCATTAACAGACATGCCGAGTTTTACATTTTCTTACTACACACAGTTCTTGTAGTAAGCTATCTTGATCATCTTTATTACATTGATATATTTAATACTGAATGTTTTATTTTCGAATGAAGAATTTAGAGAATGAAAGGATTCAAATGAAACAAATCTCAACAGAGATACAGATAGAACACATAATCTGTGTAGGCCATATAATTGTAATATAAATAACATTGTATACTCGTGCCCTTCAAGTCGTTATTAATAAATTATTTATAAAAATGAATTATTGCTCTTGACAAAGTTAACTGGAAGAGCACCTGTAGGCACAGAAATCTCAAGCAACCTCCAACCTTCCCTTATTCCAAACTAAAAAAACTAAATACTTGACTTGTTAAATATAACAAAAACATTTATATGTATACACACACATACACACATTCTGGTTTTCTACATCTGTCATGCATTTATGAAATGGCCACTCTGGCTCCAGTCCTCTCTTCTCTCTGTCCCGGAAATCACTGTGTTTTGTTAGTGGGTGGGGGGGGGGGGGGGGAGGGGAGGGGAGGGGGGCAAAATGCACAGATCGCTGTGTTCAGTTTAGGAGGGCAGAATTAAAAGGATAATCTAGACAACGTCAATATCAGAGCTTAAAAGCAGAGATTAATTGAATTCTGGTTTAAATAATGTAGTTAATTAGAATAAATGGTGCGTAATAGGGTGCTTTTATGATAGATGGCAGAGTCCTTGATATAATAAGGTTTCCAAAATATTCAGTACCGTTACAAAAACGTTCCTGGCCATGTCTAACGCACATTTAGACAGATTCACAGCAACTTGAGGATAGAAGTTTCAACTTTTTGAAGTCTTCTTTCTCATATAGAGAAATGTAAAACACGCTCAGAGTTACATAGTTACATAGTTACATAGCTGAAAAGAGACTTGCGTCCATCAAGTTCATCCTTCCTCACATATGCTTTTGCTGTTGATCCAAAAGAAGGCAAAAAACCCAGTCTGAAGCGCTTCCAATTTTGCTACAAACAGTGGCGTACATACCAGGGTCGCAGGGGTCGCGGCTGCGACCGGGCCCGGCCCACCAGGGGGCCCGGCCGCCCTGCGACCCAGGTATGTAGCCACTGGGCCAGCCTCTTCTCCTGGGGGGCCCAAGAGCCGGCCACCTCAGGGCCCCCCGAGGCTGGCCCTGCTGTCACCAGGTTGGCGGGCGCGCGAGGGAGCACTCTCCCCTGTGTGCTCCCTCTTCAGCTCCCTCGCGCGCCGTACTGGTCATCTTCCGGCTCCGGTATCAGTACGCGGCGCGCAAGGTAGCTGAAGAGGGAGCACTCTGTGCTCCCTCGCGCGCCCGCAGGACCAGCCATCCGGGTGACACCACTGGACCCCAGGGAATCCCCTCAGCTCTCCCACAGGTAAGGAGGCTGGGGGGATTAAATAAAAAAAAAAAAAAAAACGTGAGTGTATGTTAGTGAGTGTATGTTAGTGTGAGTATATCTTAGTGTGAGTGTATCTTAGTGTGAGTGTGTGTGAGTGTGTGTTAGTGAGTGTGTGTTAGTGAGTGTATGTTAGTGTGAGTGTATGTTAGTGAGAGTGTATGTTAGTGAGAGTGTATGTTAGTGTGTGTGTGTGTTAGTGTCAGAGTGTGAGCGTGTGTTAGTGTTAGAGTGTGTGTGTTAGTGTCAGTGTGAGCGTGTGTTAGAGTGTGAGCGTGTGTTAGAGTGTGAGCGTGTGTTAGTGTATGTGTGTGTGTGTTAGTGTATGTGTGTGTGTTAGTGTTAGAGTGTGTGTGTGTTAGTGTCAGAGTGTGTGTGTGTTGGTGTGTGTGTTTGAGTGTGCATGTTAGTGTTAGAGTGTGTCTGTGTGCGTCTGTTAGTGAGTATGTATGTTTGTCACTAAGTGTGTATGTATGTCTGTCACTGAGTGTGTGTCTGTCAGTTAATGTGTGCGTGTGTGTCTTAAGCACTTACCTTTCTCCAGCGCCGGACTCCCTTGGCGCTGGGGATCTCTCCGCCCCAATCCGCCTCTCAGCTCCGAATGCGCATGCGTGGCAAGAGCCACGCGCGCATTCAAACCGCCCATAGGAAAGCATTAGTCAATGCTTTCCTATGGACTTTCAGCATCTTCTCACTGTGATTTTCACAGTGAGAATCGCAGAAAATCCTCTAGCGGCTGTCAATGAGACAGCCACTAGAGGCTGGATTAACCCTCAGTGAAACATAGCAGTTTCTCTGAAACTGCTATGTTTTCAGCTGCAGGGTTAAAACTAGAGAGACCTGGCACCCAGACCACTTCATTGAGCTGATGTGATCTGGGTGTCTGTAGTGGTCCTTTAAGTGTATGTGTTTATGCATGCACTGGTGTACATACCGTGGTCGCAGGGGTCGCAGCCCTGCGACCAGGTGCCCGCCGCCATGTGTTGCGGCCCCAGCCCGCGCAGAGTAAGCGCGCGCGCGCGGGGGCCTACGGATCAGTTTTCGCACCGGGGCCCCATGGGTTGTGTGTACGCCACTGGCTACAAACTAGGAAAAAATTCCTTCTTGACCCCAAAATAGCAGTCAGATGTCTCCTTGGATCAAGCAGCTATTACCCCACTAATTGGAAATTGTATCCCTGTATGTTATGTTTTTGCAAGTATTTATCCAATTGCAATTTAAACATCTGTATAGACTCTGACAAAACCACCTCTTCCGGCAATGAATTCCATATCCTTATTGCTCTTACTGTAAAAAAAACCTTTTCTTTGCCTTAGATGAAATCTCCTTTCTTCAAGCCTAAATGTGTGACCTCGTGTCCTATGTATAGCCCTGTTTATGAATAGATTTCCAGATAATGGTTTGTACTGGCCCCGAATATATTTGTATAATGTTATCATATCCCCTCTAAGGCGCTGTTTTTCTAAACTGAAGAGATTTAAATTTTTTAACCTTTCTTCATAACTAAAATGCTCCATTCCTTTTATCAATTTTGTAGCTCGTCTCTGCACTTTTTCTAGTGCCATGATATCCTTCTTTAGAACAGGTGCCCAAAATTGCACCTTACTTACTTTAGTTACTTACTAAAGTGAGAATTCAAAGTGAATATCAAGTGTACGGCCAAACTAACTGACATGGAAACAATTCACTAAGTCAGCTAGGCTTCTACTTTGGCTACTTTGGAATTAAACTTAAAATCCACTTTGAATTCTCATTTCAGTGAAAAACCCTCTCTGTGTTTTCTTCCTAATAAAAAATATTGTATTGTATTACTATTGGAATATCCTAAAAAAAGTATTTCAATTCCATGTGTAGAGAAAAAATGCTAGATTAAAGAACGAAATGATGGATCCACAAGGAACAGCCCATGGACAATCCATTTGGAAAGCACAGGTAACAGTCTAATAATATGGAAAGTATAAACATTTACCTTTTGATTTATAAAGCGGCATTAACAGCCATGCCGAGTTTTACGTTTCGTTACTACATGCAGTTCTTGTAGTAAGGCTTCTTCATCATCTGTATTAACTTTATGTATTTAATACTCCATGTTTTTATTTTCAAATGAAGAAGTTAGAGAGAAAAGGATCTAAATGAAACAAATCTCGATGATGCTTGAAGTGTTCGTTTAATGGATTTACCTTTATTTATTAATTGGAATTAGATAATACTGTAATATTAGTGTAGACCTTAAAAGGTAATTGAGTCCTACATTATTTTATATTAGCTTCCCTGACTTCTTTGGAAAGTGAATGTTGGGTTTGGAGGTTAGAAGTTTAAACTTTCTAAAATCTCTTCTCTTATATATATATAAATGTGAAGCACCCTCAAGGGTTATTTATTATAGTGAGAATTCAAAATGAATTTCAAGAGTAAGATCAAACCAAGGGACTTGGAAACAATTCGCTAAGTCAGCTATGCATCTACTTTGACTACTTTGGACTTAATCTTGAAATTCACTTTGATTTCTCATTTCAGCTAAAAACTCTGTCTGTGTTTTCTTCTTAATACACATATTGTCTGTATTACTATTGACATATCCTGAAAATGTATTTCAATTCCATGTGTAGGAAGAAAATTTTAAAAAACAAGAAAAAATTGTGAAACAAAGGCTACATGAAGAATTAATTCAGGCAGTTCAGGTAACAGTCTAATACTATGGAAAGTATAAACATTTACCCTTTGATATACAAAGCTGCATTAACAGACATGCCGAGTTTTACATTTTCTTACTACACACAGTTCTTGTAGTAAGCTATCTTGATCATCTTTATTACATTGATATATTTAATACTGAATGTTTTATTTTCGAATGAAGAATTTAGAGAATGAAAGGATTCAAATGAAACAAATCTCAACAGAGATACAGATAGAACACATAATCTGTGTAGGCCATATAATTGTAATATAAATAACATTGTATACTCGTGCCCTTCAAGTCGTTATTAATAAATTATTTATAAAAATTAATTATTGCTCTTGACAAAGTTAACTGGAAGAGCACCTGTAGGCACAGAAATCTCAAGCAACCTTCAACCTTCCCTTATTCCAAACTAAAAAAACAAAAGACTTGACTTGTTAAATATAACAAAAACATTTATATGTATACACACACATACACACATTCTGGTTTTCTACATCTGTCATGCATTTATGAAATGGCCACTCTGGCTCCAGTCCTCTCTTCTCTCTGTCCCGGAAATTACTGTGTTTTGTTAGTGGGTGGGGGGGGGAGGGGGGGGGGGGGACAATGCACAGATCGCTGTTTTCAGTTTAGGAGGGCAGAATTAAAAGGATAATCTAGACAACGTCAATATCAGAGCTTAAAAGCAGAGATTAATTGAATTCTGGTTTAAATAATGTAGTTACCGTATATACTCGAGTATAAGCCGAGTTTTTCAGCACATTTTTTGTGCTGAAAAACCCCAACTCGGCTTATACTCGAGTCAATTGTCTGTATTATGGCAATTTGCATTGCCATAATACAGACAGGGGCTGTGGGGGCTGCAGAGAGATGTTACTTACCTTTCCTGCAGCTCCTGTCAGCTCTCTCCTCCTCTGCCGGTCCGTTCAGCTCTTCTGTCAGCTCACAGTGTAAATCTCGCGAGAGCCGCGGCTCTCGCGAGATTTACACTGGGAGCTGACCGAGGTGCTGAACGGACCGGCGGAGGAGGAGAGAGCTGACAGGAGCTGCAGGAAAGGTAAGTAACATCTCTCTGCAGCCCCCACAGCCCCCTCCTACACAGTGCCCATCCACTGGACCACCAGGGAAGGAGAGCCCCCCTCCCTGGCCAGCTAGCAAGCAGGGAGGGGGGACGAAAACATTTATATATATTAATAATAATAAAAAATAAAAATAAAAAAATAATAAAATAAAAAAAATAATAAAATAAAAAATAATAAAATAAAAAAAAAATAATAATAAAAGTAATGAAACAAAAAAAATATTAAAATAATAATAAAAAAATAAAAATGCCCACCCCCCACCAAGGCTCTGCATCACACTCTGCATTACACACACACATACACACACTGCATTCATACACACACACTGCACTCATACACACACACACTGCATTCATGCACACACACTGCATTCATACACACACTGCATTCATACACACACACACTGCACTCATACACACACACACTGCATTCATGCACACACACTGCATTCATGCACACACACTGCATTCATACACACACACTGCATTCATACACACACACTGCATTCATACACACACACTGCACTCATACACACTGCACTCATACACACAGCATTCATATACACACACTGCACTCATATACACACTGCATTCTCACACACACACACTGCATTCTCATACACACACACTGCATTCTCATACACACACACTGCATTCATTATATACACACACTGTAAATAAATATTCAATTAATATAATTTTTTAAGGATCTAATTTTATTTAGAAATTTACCAGCAGCTGCTGCATTTCCCACCCTAGTCTTATACTCGAGTCAATACATTTTCCCAGTTTTTTGGGGTAAAATTAGGGGCCTCGGCTTATATTCGGGTCGGCTTATACTCGAGTATATACGGTAATTAGAATAAATGGTGCGTAATAGGGTGCTTTTATGATAGATGGCAGAGTCCTTGATATAATAAGGTTTCCAAAATATTCAGTACCGTTACAAAAACGTTCCTGGCCATGTCTAACGCACATTTAGACAGATTCACAGCAACTTGAGGATAGAAGTTTCAACTTTTTGAAATCTTCTTTCTCATATAGAGAAATGTAAAACACGCTCAGAGTTACATAGTTACATAGTTACATAGTTACATAGCTGAAAAGAGACTTGCGTCCATCAAGTTCAGCCTTCCTCACATATGCTTTTGCTGTTGATCAAAAAGAAGGCAAAAAACCCAGTCTGAAGCGCTTCCAATTTTGCAACAAACTAGGAAAAAATTCCTTCTTGACCCCAAAATAGCAGTCAGATGTCTCCTTGGATCAAGCAGCTATTACCTCACTAATTAGAAATTGTATCCCTGTATGTTATGTTTTTGCAAGTATTTATCCAATTGCAATTTAAACATCTGTATAGACTCTGACAAAACCACCTCTTCCGGCAATGAATTCCATATCCTTATTGCTCTTACTGTAAAAAAAACCTTTTCTTTGCCTTAGATGAAATCTCCTTTCTTCAAGCCTAAATGTGTGACCTCGTGTCCTATGTATAGCCCTGTTTATGAATAGATTTCCAGATAATGGTTTGTACTGGCCCCGAATATATTTGTATAATGTTATCATATCCCCTCTAAGGCGCCGTTTTTCCAAACTGAAGAGATTTACATTTTTTTAACCTTTCTTCATAACTAAAATGCTCCATTCCTTTTATCAATTTTGTAGCTCGTCTCTGCACTTTTTCTAGTGCCATGATATCCTTCTTTAGAACAGGTGCCCAAAATTGCACCTTACTTACTTTAGTTACTTACTAAAGTGAGAATTCAAAGTGAATATCAAGTGTACGGCCAAACTAACTGACATGGAAACAATTCACTAAGTCAGCTAGGCTTCTACTTCGGCTACTTTGGAATTAAACTTAAAATCCACTTTGAATTCTCATTTCAGTGAAAAACCCTCTCTGTGTTTTCTTCCTAATAAAAAATATTGTATTGTATTACTATTGGAATATCCTAAAAAAAGTATTTCAATTCCATGTGTAGAGAAAAAATGCTAGATTAAAGAACGAAATGATGGATCCACAAGGAACAGCCCATGGACAATCCATTTGGAAAGCACAGGTAACAGTCTAATAATATGAAAAGTATAAACATTTACCTTTTGATTTATGAAGCGGCATTAACAGCCATGCCAAGTTTTACGTTTCGTTACTACATGCAGTTCTTGTAGTAAGGCTTCTTCATCATCTTTATTAACTTTATGTATTTAATACTCCATGTTTTTATTTTCAAATGAAGAAGTTAGAGAGAAAAGGATTTACATGAAACAAATCTCGATGATGCTTGAAGTGTTCGTTTAATGGATTTACCTTTATTTATTAATTAGAATTAGATAATACTGTAATATTAGTGTAGACGTTAGAAGGTAATTGAGTCCTACATTCTTTTATATTAGCTTCCCTGACTTCTTTGGAAAGTGAATGTTGGGTTTGAGGTTAGAAGTTTAAACTTTCTAAAATCTCTTCTCTTATATATATATATAAATGTGAAGCACCCTCAAGGGTTATTTATTATAGTGAGAATTCAAAATGAATTTCAAGAGTAAGATCAAACCAAGGGACTTGGAAACAATTCTCTAAGTCAGCTATGCATCTACTTTGACTACTTTGGACTTAATCTTGAAATTCACTTTGATTTCTCATTTCAGCTAAAAACTCTGTCTGTGTTTTCTTCTTAATACACATATTGTCTGTATTACTATTGACATATCCTGAAAATGTATTTCAATTCCATGTGTAGGAAGAAAATTTTAAAAAAGAAGACAAAATGATGAATCCAAAACAAAGACTACATGAAGAATCAATTCAGGCAGTACAGGTAACAGTCTAATACTATGGAAAGTATAAACATTCACCCTTTGATATACAAAGCTGCATTAACAGCCATGCCGAGTTTTACATTTCCTTACTACATGCAGTTCTTGTAGTAAGCTTTCTTGATCATCTTTATTACATTGATATATTTAATACTAAATGTTTTTATTTTCAAATTAAGAAGTTAAAGAAGGAAAGGATTTAAATGAAACAAATCTCAATGATGCTTGAAGTGTTCGTTTGATGGAGTTACCTTTATTTATTAATTGGAAATAGATTACACTTCTCTCATATATATAAATGTGAAGCATTTTCAGGCTTATTTATTATAGTGAGAATTCAAAATGAATTTCAAGTATAAGATCAAACTAAGTGACATGGAAACAATTCTCTAAGTTAGCTATGCTTCTGCTTTGGCTACATTGGACTTAAACTTGAAATTTACTTTGAATTCTGTCTGTGTTTTCTTCTTAATAAAAATATTGTCTTGAAATACTATTGACAGTGTATTTCAATTCCAATGTGTAGGAAGAAATTGTTGCTAAGGAGGACAAAGTGAAGGATAAAATGCCAACACAAACAAAAGAAATCCTTTTGAAAGAACAGGTAACAGTTTAATAATAGGAAAAGTATAAACAGTTCCATTACTACATGCAGTTCTTGGTTTATTTAATATTATGAGCTTATTGATCATCTTTATTACATTGATATATTTAATACTAAATGTTTTATTTTCAAATGAAGAAGTTAAAGAAGGAAAGGATTTAAATGAAACAAATCTCAATGATGCTTGAAGTGTTCGTTTGATGGAGTTACCTTTATTTATTAATTGGAAATAGATTACACTTCTCTCATATATATAAATGTGAAGCATTTTCAGGCTTATTTATTATAGTGAGAATTCAAAATGAATTTCAAGTATAAGATCAAACTAAGTGACATGGAAACAATTCTCTAAGTTAGCTATGCTTCTGCTTTGGCTACATTGGACTTAAACTTGAAATTTACTTTGAATTCTGTCTGTGTTTTCTTCTTAATAAAAAATATTGTCTTGAAATACTATTGACAGTGTATTTCAATTCCAATGTGTAGGAAGAAATTGTTGCTAAGGAGGACAAAGTGAAGGATAAAATGCCAACACAAACAAAAGAAATCCTTTTGAAAGAACAGGTAACAGTTTAATAATAGGAAACGTATAAACAGTTCCATTACTACATGCAGTTCTTGGTTTATTTAATATTATGAGCTTATTGGTCATCTTTATTACATTGATATATTTAGTACTAAATGTTTTATTTTCAAATGAAGAAGTTAAAGAAGGAAAGGATTTAAATGAAACAAATCTCAATGATGCTTGAAGTGTTCGTTTCATGGAGTTACCTTTATATATTAATTGTAATTAGATAACACTTCTCTCATATATATATATAAATGTGAAGCACCCTTGAAGGGACACTCCAGGCACCCAGACCACTTCTGCCCATTGGAGTGGTCTGGGTGCCAACTCCCACTACTCTTAACCCTGCAAGTGTAATTATTGCAGTTTTTTTATAAACTGCAATAATTACCTTGCAGGGTTAACTCCACCTCTAGTGGCTGTCTACTAGATAGCCACTAGAGGGAACTTCCTGACTCATAGCACAGATTATCTGTGCTGTAGCGTCGCTGGACGTCCTCACGCTGTGTGAGGACCTCCAGCGTCGCTCATTACCCCATAGGAAAGCATTGAAAATCTTTTTCAATGCTTTCCTTGGGGAGACCTAATGCGCATACGCGGCATTGCCACGCATGCGCATTAGGTCTCCTCGGCCGGTGGGCGGAATCAGTCTCTCCCACCGGCAGACGTAGTCAGAAGGAGGAGCGTCGCAGAGGAGGAGGCAGCGACAAGGGACATCGTCGCTGCCTCAGGTAAGTGACTGAAGGGGTTTTCACCCCTTCAGCAACTGAGGATTGGGGGGTGGGAGGGAGAGGGAACCTGCAGTGCCAGGAAAACGGATTGTTTTCCTGGCACTGGAGTTTTCCTTTAACCCCTTAAAGACCAAACTTCTGGAATAAAATGGAATCATGACATGTCACACATGTCATGTGTCCTTAAGGGGTTAAGGGTTATTTATTATAGTGAGAATTCAAAATGAATTTCAAGAATAATAAAGCTAATATAATAAAAATTGGTGAGAGCACACAAACTATAAATATAATGTATACGATATTACCCTTACAGTTCAGTAAAATCCTGTAATTATAAAATCAGAAAAAATACATAGGGTAATAACGTCTAAGTAAAGATTTAAAAGGTGTATAATTAGACACACTCACATATTTCACTTAGAAGCTGACTCAGACTAGAAGCTTTGAATGGATAAGAAATGGTGATGGCTGGTATCCAAAACGCTAGCTGTCGGTTTTCTTTTCCCTTAAATTAACCAGGATGCAGGTTTCTTTCAAAAAGGTTTAATTCATGATGACGAATAAGGAAGTGAAGGGGGTAACTATGGACGCTAGGATGCCCGGATACCGGTCGCGTCAGAGAAGGGGAGGAGCTGGAAACCACGAGGAGGGAAAGAGAGAAAAAAAGACAGCGAAAAACTTATTTAAAGCCAGCTAATTTTGAATGGACTCACACTTTGAGAAAGGCTTCGGCTGAAACGCGTTAGTGTGTGGAGAGTGGGACTGCTGTATCTTATTTATTGCTGCTGTTTTGTTTTGGAATTAAACCTTTTTGAAAGAAACCTGCATCCTGGTTAATTTAAGGGAAAAGAAAACCGACAGCTAGCGTTTTGGATACCAGCCATCACCATTTCTTATCCATTCAAAGCTTCTAGTCTGAGTCAGCTTCTAAGTGAAATATGTGAGTGTGTCTAATTATACACCTTTTAAATCTTTACTTAGACGTTATTACCCTATGTATTTTTTCTGATTTTATAATTACAGGATTTTACTGAACTGTAAGGGTTATATCTTATACTTTATATTTATAGTTTGTGTGCTCTCACCATTTTTTTTATATTACTTTCACTGATTTTATATGTGGTTGAGTGACCTCATAGGTTATTGAAGCACCCTCATTTATTGGATTTTAACCTGATATACGCACTTTATCTTCTAATAACCCCTTAAGGACACAGCTTCAGAAGCTGGACATACCCTTACGGACAAGCAATTTTTGCATTTTTTTGCTGTTTGTGTTCAACTGCAATTTGCATCTCTCTCATTTATTGTACCAACACATATTATATACCGTTTTTTAGTTAGACAACAAAAAGGGCTTTAATTTGATGTGACCTATACATGTATAAATTCTCATTTATTACAAAAAAAATGCAAAATAATGTGGAAAAAACAAAAAAAAAACGCTTTTTTCCCCCACGTTTTGGCAATAATAATGTGTGCATAATATGTACAGCTTAGGAAAAGTACCGTATATACTCGAGTAAAGGCCGAGTTTTTCAGCACATTTTTTGTGCTGAAAAACCCCAACTCGGCTTATACTCGAGTCAGTGTCTGTATTATGGCAATTTACATTGCCATAATACAGACATGGGGGCTGTGGGGGCTGCAGAGAGTTTACTTACCTCTCCTGCAGCTCCTGTCAGCTCTCTCCTCCTCCGCGCCGTCCGGTCAGCTCTTCTGTCAGCTCACACTGTAAGTCTCGCGAGAGCACTTACACTGGGAGCTGACCGAGGTGCTGAACGGACGGCGCAGAGACATTGTTTGTCTTGGAAGTTTAATACCCATTACAGGAAACAAAATTGGCACACAAAAGTATATATTTATATAAAGTAGACATCACAGGCTATTTACCTAAGGTTAGTTTGACACTTTTTGCGTAGCCATTTCACCGCCAATCTCTGCTAAATATTGGAGTAAAATTGTGTTTTTTCTCTATTTTGGCATATTCACATATAACAAGGTTTTTGTAATGTGTATTTCTTAAATCTAGTGTGTGCTATCCCTGTACAGAACCCCATATTGTGTTCAGCTACATCTGCTGAGTACAACGATACCCCCATTGTATACCTTTGCCCCTATTTTGTGAAGCTACAGTGCCATATAGGAGACCATGCTATTTCAGTTTCTATAGTTGGAATTTTCATAGATGGTCATATGTCTGAATTTGTGGCATTATAGCCATTTGACTGTTCAAATAACCCCATAAAGGCCTTCCATTTGAGAAAGCAGACACCCAAGGGTATGTTATTAGGCATATATTATACCTTAACTTGCCACCATGTTTTCACCAATTTATTTCAAATTTTGTGGTGAGAAAAAAATAAAAAAAATTTTTACATACATGTTGCATTTTCGCTGGGTTTTTCTCACATTTGATAAGTGCCACTGTCATAAATTCCCCCTAAGTATGCTCAGTTACCTCTTCTGAGTAAAACAATATGCCCAATGTATGACCCAGACACGATTTTGTGAAGTTACAGTGCTGTGAAAGAGATGTGATAAGTTCAGGTTTTTTTTTAATTCTTTATTTTTGTTGTGCAGGAAAGTACAAAGCGCAGTTATACGCCACAACAGCGTGCATATATATATATATATATATGTAAACATAGATTATACAGTGGCTTGTAATATTGTGCACAATTTTAGTTTTTTGTTATACGTATTATGCTATGCTGACATGTCTAGACGATATCTCTTTGTGTGTGATCGAGCTGGCTTACGGCATCCTGACATCACTGACATGCAGAGTTTGAGCATAAGAATAAAAAGATAGAACAACATTTGAATAACTAGCCTGAGGTGTCACGGGTTATCTACCGGCTTTTAACCTTTGGTAAAAGGCAGTGGAATTGGAATAGGTTTCGCTTGCCGTTTTTAACACCATCGTATATCGTTGGGAAGTAACCAAACTATTTGCGTCACTACGTAAGTATGGTTGGTGTAACCAGAGTGTATAGTCGTGTAGGTGCAGCTCCCTGCATGCGTCTTGAAACATCTATGCTTGATCTAAGTGGTGTATGTTTGATTGTAGGTAGAGTTAACAGGTTTAACAGAGGCCCACAGGCCAATGCACAAGTGTGAATATTCTCTGTTCACGTTTTCCTTTTTATATAGGGACATAAGAGTAAATTCGTGTAGCCTAATGAGCGAATTGGGAAACATTCCATAGGTCGGCATCGCGTCTGCTTATCCTAAGTTTCCACAGTGTTCCGACAATGGCGTGGTAGGTCGCATACGTGTTATATTATATACTCTTAGTTATCTATGTGTGTCGTCTTGGGACAAGCGCAGTTGGCATGCAAGCCGTCTAGCAATAGGTAATTAGTCACGTATAGTATTTGACTAAGCAGTAGACAGGTATGATGACTAGTACACTGATACCAAGTTACATTAACCCTGTACATTCCTGTAGCTAGTCTAGCTTAAAGGAGACTATATAGGTTGTGTTATCTAACGAAAAATCATATACTATATACAGTTTAGCAAACATATAACTTCATAAAGAGGAGTTACATTTGAACCCCAAACCGTGGGTATAAAAAAGAAAAATAGTGGTGGGTGATGTCCCTTTGGAGCCTGGATAGCCCTGCTTCGCCTCAAGTCGTGGCCCGGGCATTGGCATCCGAGCGGGTCCTCTGAGGAACAAACGGAATAACCCTAGAGGGGTCCCAATTGTGCGTGTTAGCGGTATGGCTCGGGCCTGTTTGGGCAAGCGCGTCTTGTGGGAGGCCGATGGCTTCCAGCATGGCCGCCGCCTCCTTAATGTCCCTGACCGCGTGCACAGAGTCCTCTTTCAGGATGTGGAGTAGCCGCTGTGGTCTCCAGCGATAAGGGATGGCGTGGGTGCGCAGCAGTGAGGTAAGTGGTTGGAGCGTCTTCCTCCATTTCAGGGTGTCCCCAGAAAGGTCGGAATAAAACGTGAGCGCCATGCTTTCGAAGGAGAGTGGGGATTTCCCCTTGGTTGCTGCTAGTACCGCTGCTTTCTCCCTGCCGTTGCTGAATCTGACCACCAGATCCCTGGATGCGGTCTCGGGGGCTTTTTGAGGCTTTGGTATGCAAAAGATCACGTCAGTCATTATGCTTTTTGCTTGCTTTGGTGTAAGTAGTGCCCCTAGCAGCCTTCTTACCAGGTGTGGGAGTTCTGCGTCTGGGATCGCCTCTGGGACACCCCTTATCTTGAGGTTATTTCGGCGCCTGCCATCCTCCATCACAGCCAGGCGTTGTTCCAAGGTGGCTTGCTGTTTCTGTAAGGTCCGGACTGCACCAGAGAGAGTGGTGATCGTCTGGGCATGTTCAGCCATTGTCGTCTCCACCGTCCCCAGGCGGCCTACCAGGCCTGTTAGATCTGCCCTGAGTGAGGCCATGTCGGCTTGCAAGGTGAGTTGGAGGCCGTGTAGTAGCTCTTTCAGAGTGGCATTTGTCACCGGAGCTGAGTCAGTGTTCTTTGGAGCCGTTTGGGGCCGTGGTGGGAGGGGGACCCCAGCGGATCCCATCCCCATTATCGAGTCCTCTGAGGAGTCTGAGTACTCATCCATGTCGGCGGCCATCTTGGGCCTGCTTGTGCCGTGGGCCTGCCGGAGTAGATCTCCTATGTTCATACCCGGTTTGGGCTTGTCGGGCTTTTGCTTCTTCAGCTTGCGGCCCATGACTGCTATCAGTGCCCGTGATCCGATTTGCCAGCGGTGGTAAGGGGTTATAAATTGCCGAAATGTGGCGGTGATGGTCGGAGCTCATCCGACATGCGTCCGTCTCCAGTTCAGGTTTTTAAGTGTGAATTTACATGGAGAGTTTTAATGGGTCCGTATTCTATTTTTAAATATGTTGGCAGGCTGCTTTTTCCAATTACCCCAAAAAGGCATACTATTTCTTAAAGAAGATGCCCAAGGGTATTTCAAATGGCAAATTTTGAACCTTAGCGTGGGATAATTTTTCCGTTAGCTTGTATCAAGTGCAGTGGTAAAAAGCATTTTTTTTCTGCCTTTTTGACACACAGTGAGTTTGTACTGTATATTTTGCAAACCTTATGTGTGCTATGGCTTTATAATACTTTATATGTTGCTGAGCTATGTTGTCTGAGTACAGCAATACCCCCGTATGTACCTTTGCCAGTTATATGGGGACGTTGAAGGGGCACATTTCAGACACAGCCATTGCAGGTTTTGTCAAACTTTGAATTTTTACACTGTGTTGTTACCCCACTTTGAAGTTTTTTTAGCAGGCTATATATTCCAACTATCCCATAAAAGCATACTATTTCTTAAAGAAGACATCCCAGGGTATTTCAAAAGGCATATTTTGAACCTTAGTGGGGGATCATTTTTCTGCTAGCTTGTACCAAGTGTAGTGGTAATAAGCATTTTTTCTGCTTTTTTGACACACACCGTGAGTTTGTACTGTGTATTTTGCAAACCTTATGTGTGCTACAGCTATATAATACTTCCTATCTTGCTCAGCTGTGTCCTCTGAGCACAGCGGTACCCCCATATGTACCTTTGCCAGGTATATGCGACATTGAAGGGGCACATTTGAGACACAGCCATTTAAGTTTTTTCAAACTTTACATTTTTACGCTGTGTCCATACCCCACTTTGGAGGTTTGTTTGTAGGTTAATTATTCCAGCTACACCATAAAGGCATACCATTTCTTAAAGAAGACACCCTAGGGTATTTCAAAAGATGTATTTTGAACCTTAGCGTGAAATCATTTTTCCGCTAGCTTGTACCAAGTGTAGTGGTAATAAGCATTTCCCCCCTTTTTTAAACATTTTTTTAACTTTTAAAAAGTTTTATTTAGCTTTTAACAACTTATTTTACTATTTTAAAACTTTGTTTAAACTTTTCAAAAGTTTTTTTAACTTTTTATTGTTTTTTTTTAACTTTTAACACCTAACTAGCCTAACCGTAAATCCCCAAATTTCTCCACTAACTTCTACCCACCTTAGCTAAATAAATAAATATTTTAAAATATTTAAAATAATTAATTAAATACATTTAACCCCTGAGGACTAAAAAAAATAAAAGTTAACCCTCAGGGATTAAAAGAAAAAAATCAGATCACAGTAAAATACTGTGATCTGTATTTTGATCACTGCAGGCAGTGATCAAAGGGCAGGGAAGGGGTTAAATTTAATTTGAAAGAGGTGAGGGGGGGTGGGATTTTGTTACTAACACTTTTTTTTTACAGCCAGAGACAGATCTGCACCGATCTGTCTCTCTGCTGTTCACAGCTCTCACGGAGCTGCAGGGAAACAGATCTGGTTTCACTGCAGCACGTGTGATTACTCCCGGTCAGAGCGATCACATGGGCTGAATCAGTGAAACTGCCCATGGTAGTGTGCCTCCGATAGGGAGACACACTACAGGAAGATTAACCCCACGATTGCCGCAATTGTGGCAATCAGGGGTTAATTTTCATTTATGACGGAAATTTTCCGTCATGTGTCCTTAAGGGGTGTGCTGCAATGACGGAAAATTTCCGTCATGCGTCCTTAACCCCTTAAGGACACATGACATGTCTGACACGTCATGATTCCCTTTTATTCCAGAAGTTTGGTCCTTAAGGGGTTAAGGGGATAAGATCAAACTAAGTGACATGAAAACTATTCTATAAGTCAGCTATGCTTCTACTTTGGCTACATTGGACTTAAACTTGAAATTTACTTTGAATTCTGTCTGTGTTTTCTTCTTAATAAAAATAATTGTCTTGAAATACTATTGACAGTGTATTTCAATTCCAATGTGTAGGAAGAAATTGTTGCTAAGGAGGACAAAGTGAAGGATAAAATGCCAACACTAACAAAAGAAATCCTTTTGAAAGAACAGGTAACAGTTTAATAATATGAAAAGTATAAACAGTTCCATTACTACATGCAGTTCTTGGTTTATTTAATATTATGAGCTTATTGATCATCTTTATGAAATTGATATATTTAATACTAAATGTTATTATTTTCAAATGAAAGAGAAGAAAGGTATTCCAATGAAAAACAATTCAACAAAGGTACAGATAGAAAAAATAATCTGTGTAGACCATACAATTTTAGTTTTAATAATATTGTATACTCACGTCCTTCAAGTCTTTCTTAATAAATTATCCTTGAAAATGGATTATTGCTCTTGACAGGATTTACATTAAGAGCAGTTGTAGACACAGTATTCTCAAGCAACACCCAAATCCTTACCCCCAGTACAAACTAAAAAAAAAAAAAAAACTTGACTGGTGAAATATAACAAATATACATATACAGTGAGGGGGAAAGTATTTGATCCCCTGCTGATTTTGAATGTTTGTCCACTGACAAAGAAATTCTCAGTTTATAATTTTAATGGTAGGTGTATTGTAACTGTGAGAGACAGAATAACAAAACAAAAAAAATCCAGAAAAACGCATGCCAAAAAAGTTATAAATTGATTTGCATGTCAATGAGTGAAATAAGTATTTGATCCCCTATCAATCCGCAAGATTTCTGGCCCCCAGGTGTATTTTATACAGGTAACGAGCTGAGATTAGGAGCACTCTTTTAAGGAGCACTCTTTTAAAGTGAGTGCTCCTTATCTCAGCTCATTATCTGTATAACAGACATGTGTCCACAGAAGCAATCAATCAATCCGATTCCAAACTCTCCACCATGGCCAACAGCTGTCCAAGGATGTCAGGGACATGACTGTAGACCTACACAAGGCTGGAATGGGTTACAAGACCATCACCAAGCAGCTTGGTGAGAAGGTGACAACAGTTGGTGCGATTATTCGCAAATGGAAGAAACACAAAATAACTGTCAATCTCCCTCGGTCTGGTGCTCCATGCAAGATCTCACCTCGTGGAGTTTCAATGATCATGAGGAGGAATCAGCCCAGAACTACACCGTAGGATCTTGTTAATGATCTCAAGGCAGCTGGGACCATAGTCACCAAGAAAACAATTGGTAACACACTACGCTGTGAAGGACTGAAATCCTGCAGTGCCCGCAAGGTCCCCCTGCTCAAAAAAGAACATATGCAGGCCCATCTGAAGTTTGCCAATGAACATCTGAAGAACACCATCCCCACCGTCAAACATGAGGTGAAAACATTATGCTTTGGGAGTGTTTTTCTGCTAAGGAGACAGGACAACTGCACCGCATCAAAGGGACAATGGACGGGGTAATGTACAGTCAAATGGATGGGACTGTATTCCAGCATGACAATGACCCAAAACACACAGCTATGGCAACAAAGGAGTGGCTCAAGAAGAAGCACATTAAGGTCCTGGAGTGTCCTAGCCAGTCTCTAGACCTTAATCCTATAGAAAATATGTGGAGGGAGCTGAAAGTTTGAGTTGCCAAACTTTAGCCTCGAAACCTAATGACTTGATGAGGATCTGCATAAAGGAGTGGGACAAAACCCCTCCTGAGATGTGTGCAAACCTGGTGGCCAACAACAAGAAATGTCTGACTTCTGTGATTTCCAACAACGGATTTGCCACCAAGTATTATGTCTAAGGGGTCTATTTAGGCATTTACTCATTGCCCTATCATGGTTTCTGTTTGGTTACAGATTTAGTGCTTCAAGTGACTCTCTTGTGAATTTCTGTTATTGACCTTTGAGAACTTCTGGTAACTTGGCCTGGATTGACCTGTGTATTTCGATATTCCTGTCCCGGCTTGTTTTGCTTTTCATTTATCTGTATTTCTGTATTCCTGACCTTGGCTAGTCCTGACTTTGGTTCTATTTTTTAATTTGTTAAGTCTGGCTACTCTTAGGACCGATAATATGTTTTTTTGGACACTCATTTTGTGGGAATCCTCTTTCCTGTGTTTTAGGGTAACAACATCCGTGATTTTATGATAGGGCCACGGACCTTACTGGAATGGGAGCTCAACAGAATACTGAGGCAAAGTTTGAGGAATGGGTCATAGGATGGATCAATTTGCTCACATTTTCCAGACCTTGTTAACCAGAATTGACCACCTCTCTACTGACAACTCTGCACCTATGCATCCCCGGACCATGCCTGTAGTAATAGAGGTGTCTGGTCAGCACTGTCCACCAACCTGACACCACCTCCTAGATATGGTGGTGATTCTAAGACTTGTCGAGGGTTTAATAACCAAGTTGGGTTTCTTTTTGAAATGTCTCCCAGTTTGTTTCCTACTGAAAGGTCCAAAGTTGGATTTAGTATGCACCAACTAACCACCCAACTAGCCGATAAGGCTTTGGAATGGGCTAATGGGAGGCAAACAAGGCCTTGGGTTATGATTACCAGACTTTCGTAAAAGCTTTCCATAAGGTGTTTGATCAACCTGCCATAGAGAGGAGTGCAGCTATAATTATTATGAGAATTAAACAAGGAAACAGATACATAGCAGATTATGCTATCAGTTTCCTCACTCTTGCGTGAGAGGTGGATTGGAACAATAGTGGCTTGGTATTTGGAGGGGGTTGGGAGCCATGATCACGTGATCGGCTCTTCCTTTAAATAGCCAAGCACTGCACTTAGTCAGTGCTTGGTTGTTTTGGTCTGCTAAGGAGACAGGACAACTGCACCGCATCAAAGGGACAATGGACGGGGCAATGTACAGTCAAATGGATGGGGATAGGTATTCCAGCATGACAATGACCCAAAACACACAGCCATGGCAACAAAGGAGTGGCTCAAGAAGAAGCACATTAAGGTCCTGGAGTGTCCTAGCCAGTCTCTAGACCTTAATCCTATAGAAAATATGTGGAGGGAGCTGAAAGTTTGAGTTGCCAAACTTTAGCCTCAAAACCTAATGACTTGGTGAGGATCTGCATAAAGGAGTGGGACAAAACCTCTCCTGAGATGTGTGCAAATCTGGTGGCCAACAACAAGAAATGTCTGACCTCTGTGATTTCCAACAAGGGATTTGCCACCAAGTATTACGTCTAAGGGGTCTATTTAGGCATTTACTCATTGCCCTATCATGGTTTCTGTTTGGTTACAGATTTAGTGCTTCAAGTGACTCTCTTGTGAATTTCTGTTATTGACCTTTGAGAACTTCTGGTAACTTGGCCTGGCTTGTATATTGACCTGTGTATTTCTATTATCTGTCCTGGATTGTATATTGACCTGTGTATTTCGATATTCCTGTCCCGGCTTGTTTTGCTTTTCATTTATCTGTATTTCTGTATTCCTGACCTTGGCTAGTCCTGACTTTGGTTCTATTTTTTAATTTGTTAAGTCTGGCTACTCTTAGGACCGATAATATGTTTTTTTGGACACTCATTTTGTGGGAATCCTCTTTCCTGTGTTTTAGGGTAACAACATCCGTGATTTTATGATAGGGCCACGGACCTTACTGGAATGGGAGCTCGACAGAATACTGAGGCAAAGTTTGAGGAATGGGTCATAGGATGGATCAATTTGCTCACATTTTCCAGAGCTTGTTAACCAGAATTGACCACCTCTCTACTGACAACTCTGACCCTATGCATCCCCGGACCGTGCCTGTAGTAATAGAGGTGTCTGGTCAGCACTGTCCACCAACCTGACACCACCTCCTAGATATGGTGGTGATTCTAAGACTTGTCGAGGGTTTAATAACCAAGTTGGGTTTCTTTCTGAAATGTCTCCCAGTTTGTTTCCTACTGAAAGGTCCAAAGTTGGATTTAGTATGCACCAACTAACCACCCAACTAGCCGATAAGGCTTTGGAATGGGCTAATGGGAGGCAAACAAGGCCTTGGGTTATGATTACCAGACTTTCGTAAAAGCTTTCCATAAGGTGTTTGATCAACCTGCCATAGAGAGGAGTGCAGCAATAATTATTATGAAAATTAAACAAGGAAACAGATACATAGCAGATTAAGCTATCAGTTTCCTCACTCTTGCGTGAGAGGTGGATTGGAACAATAGTGGCTTGGTATTTGGAGGGGGTTGGGAGCCGTGATCACGTGATCGGCTCTTTCTTTAACTAGCCAAGCACTGCACTTAGTCAGTGCTTGGTTGTTTTGGTCCTTGCTATAATCTCCTGGTGTCCTGATTGCTTGTTACTAAACTCGGTTCCTGATCCCATTTCCAGATTCCAGTTCCTGATCCTGGTTTCTGGTTCACGGTCCCTGATTTCTGGTTCCTGATTCCCGGTTATACTTCTCGGCTTCTAACAAAGTTAAGTCCCTGAAGCGGACTTGGTGGTGTGCTAAGGGAACTCTAGAAGGGAAAACCCCAAAAATAGCAACTAAATAAACAATGTCAAATGGACACTAGTGCCCAAAAGACACATAAGGTTCCCTTGTAATATATTTGAGAAAAGAAAAAATCAATAGGAAAACACACACTTTTATTATTTAGAATAGGAAACAAGACTATACTAAAAAACAAGAATAGGAAGAAAAACCCATTTAAAAAGTCTAACTAGCTCTACAGGTATCGAGGGAAAGGGAGGTAGATGTGGACACTGAACCGAACAAATTTGGTTGGAGGAGACTCAAGGGATAATATCACTCAACGAGTTGTAAATTATTTAGACAAACCTAAGGAGGAGACGCAGGGCTGGACTGGGGATACAAAGCAGCCCTGGAAAGAAAATCTATGTCAGCCCCAAAAGTAATTGAACCATATATTGTCGCATTTAATATTTAAGGCTATGTCTTGCCACCCCAGATGATTAAGTATATATATATATATATATCTCAAATATATATTGCTTTTTCTAATGTAAAATATATGTCCTTTCAGAGTAAAATGTTTAATTATACAGTAAGCATACTCACATGCAGACACAGACAATCTCACTGACACACACAAGCTCATTGATACACAGTCTCATTGACAAATACTCACTGGGAGACCAGCATGGCGTGGAGAAAAGGTGACTAAAAACACTATTTTTAAACACACACAGACACACCATGACAGACACAGAAACACACATATACCATTACAGACACACACACACACCATGACACACACACATACCATGACAGACACACACACACCTTGACAGACACACACACACACCATGACACAGACAGACCATGCCACAGACACATGCACCATGATACAGACAGACACATACACACACACACACCATGACACAGACAGACACACACACAATGACACAGACAGACACACACCAAGACAGACACACACATACCATGACAGATACACACACACCTTGGCAGACACACACATACCTTGACAGACACACACCATGACAGACACACACACCTTGACAGACACACACACACCTTGACAGACAAACACATAACATGACAGACACACACACCTTGACAGACAGAGCATGTCACAGACACACGCACCATGATACAGACAGACACACACACACACACACACCATGACACAGACAGACACACACACCATGACACAGACACACACCATGACACAGACAGACACATACCATGACAGACACACACCTTGACAGACAAAAACCTTGACAGACACACACACACCTTGACAAACACACACACACCTTTAAAGACACACACACACACCATGACACAGACAGACACACACCATGACAGACACACACACCATGACACAGACAGACAGACCCACCATGACAGACACACACACTATGACACATACAGACACATACCATGACAGACAGACAGAAACACACACACACCTTGACAGACACACACACACCATGACAGACAGATAGAAACACACACACACCATGACAGACACACAAACCATGACACAGACAGAAACACACACACCATGACAGACACACACACCATGACACAGACAGACACACACACATACACTCACACTGACAGACTGACCCACATTATTTTTACCTGTCGTGCAGGGCAGATAGCTGGATGTGAAGGCGGCCACAGGGGGAGCTCTGATGGAGGGCATTGGCAGCCGCTGGGGGAGCTATGATGGAGGGCATTGGCGGGAGTTGTGCTGTCACTGCTCTGCGTGCAGCTTAATGAGACTGACGTCATATTCCGGCCCCTGGCTCATTAAGTAGCTTGCGAGGGTGGGGGAGCAAACCAGTGACAGTACAGCTCCCCCAGCGGCCGCCAATGCCCTCCATCAGAGCTCCCCAGCGGCCACCAATGCCCTCCATCAGAGCTCCCCCGGCGGCCACCATCACAGCTCCCCCTGCAGCCGCTATCACACCCAGCTGTCTGCCCGGCCCCAGGTGACAACGGCCCACCGGGAAATTTCCCGGTATCCCGGTGGGCCAGTCTGGCCCTGAGGGGACCTAATTCCTAATCTAATCCTATGTTATCTGTGTGACTGAACAAACAGTTTTGATACAAGTTCCTTCTGAAATGAATACAAACTAGGTAACCACTAGATAGCTGTGACAGATCACCTAAATAACTATCCTGCTGCAAGATTAATATATTCCAGCTAAACCTCCGAAGTCCCTCCCCATATATAATCTAGCATCCTTCCTATAATCTAGCCATAATACAATCCTTACATGTCTAAATCACCCACCCTAATACCTATACACACACAGAAATCAATTGTGCATATCAAGTGCGTGTGAAAAAAAAATATATATATATATTTTATAAGGCAGAGAGCAATGTGAGTGCTTACAAAACTATTTTTGTCGATCTTCTCGGCTTCCAACTTTTGACTCTGACCCTGACCCTGCCTCTTGCCTCCAACCTTTGGCCTCTGGCATCCTGTTCCCTATTTGTGGATTTGCTGACTTCTGACCTTCAACTTGACTCTTGATCTCATTCCTTTGCTGCCAGCCCTTATCAACAGACTGCCTGTCTGCTCCTCTGGCTTTATCGCTCTTTAAATAAAGTTGCTCATGCCCTCATATCAAGCTCAGGCACATAAGATGGTTATATCTGCAAGGATTTTCTTTACAAGCAAACACTCCGGTAGGATGTCAAATAGCAACCAAGCCCCACACTATAGAAGGCACCGGAACTACAGCAGTTACTCAACAGGTGGCAGCATTGAATCAATCAGTTGAGGAACTGCAATGCAATCAAGCTACGCTTCTTCTTCGTAATCAACAGTGGGCTGAATCCACATCGTTACCTGCTTCTACGCCAGTCTCAGCTCCTCCTTTTATGCCACCTAGCATAACAGAACCTGCTATCTCAATGCCAGACACATTTTCAGGCAAAAGGTTTGTTCTAAGAACTTTCATCACTGACTGTGAACTGATGTGTACCTTGAAACCACAAAGAATTATGTTAAGATACGCACTGCAATCACCTTACTATCCAGTCAACCTCAAATGTGAACTCACCAACTACTTCATACCAACAGTCCTCAAGTGACTTCATATAAATCCTTTATTTCTGCTATGCAAGTCCTATATGATGATCCTTTAAGCAGTACTATGTAGTACTATGCAGGCTTTATGGCAAGGGAGAAGACCTGTAGAGGATTATGTGCAGAAATCAGGGAGATAGTTGCGTTGAGGTTGGTCTCATGAACAAATACCGTCTGGAACTCTCTAAATCATTGAAAGGCATGTTGGCCAGACGAGGAATACCGCCCTCTCTGGAAGAAATTATCCTGCTTGTTACCAATTTAGACAGACGCTTCTGTGTGCGGAGGTCTGAAAGAATAGAAGGGCCTGCTTCGGCTCAAGTCCATGAACAAACCACTACTCCTTCCCAGGGACGGACTGACAGTGGCCTGGGCCCCCGGGCAAAATTAGCAACTGGGCCCCAAGCAGACCGATATATATGCTGGCGTAGGTGTACCGTGTATTTGATTATATGTACGTGTAAAGTGAATGTATGTTTCTGTGTGTATATTAACTGTAAGCGCTAGTGTGAGTGAATATATGTATGTCTTTGTGTGTAGTGTCAGGATATGTGAATTCATTTTTTTGGTTTTATAAATAGGGTAGTATTTTTTTTATGTGTTTGTGTAGCATGGCAGTTTGTATAAAGGGGTATTTCTGAATTTTTGCAATGAGTTTGTATGAGGTTCAAATTTTGCGTCTTAAATTACAATGCATCAAGTGTTAAATGTTGCAACCTACCTTAAAGGATCACTATAATGTCAGGAAAATAAATTTGTTTTCCTAACACTATATAACCCTTAGGTCCACCCCACTCCCCACCCTCAGGGTCCCCTTCCCGCTGGGCTGAAGGGGTTAAAACTCCTTCAGCCACTTACCTCTATCCAGCGCTGGGCTCCCTCGGTGCTGGTGACCTCCCCTCCCCCGCCGACGTCAGCTTCCAAGTGGAGCGGAATGCGCATGCGCGGCAAGAAACGTGCGTGCATTCAAACAGTCCATAGAAATTAATTTCTCAAAGCTTTCGTATGGACGTTCTGCATGATGAATGCGATTTTCACATGCAGCGCCGCAGAAACGCCTCTAGTGGCTTTCTCTGAAACTGCTATGTTTACATCTGAAGGGTTAAAACCTGGGGGACCTGGCACCCAGACCACTTCATTGAGCTGAAGTGGTCTGGGTAACTATAGTGTCCCTTTAACGGAACACTATAGTGTCAGGAATACAAAAGTGTATTCCTGACGCTATAGGTTTCTGGCCCCCCTTAAAAACGGGATTTACTCACTGTGACAAAATGGCTTTTGTCACTGGGTCTGCATGTGACAAACTGCCCTACCCCCCTATCGCTTGGAGGAGCCGGATTGCTAGCCTCTTACCCTGGGATGCTGGCCCGTTAAGTCATGGGGTCTTATGGCACTTGGGACAGAGCCCTCTGTCTCTGGATCACATAATTCGCCTTACTTGCTTGGATTGTACATTTCCCCTGTTACACTCGTATGTGGGTTTGTACAGTTTAACTTCCATTACAGCTGGTGAACTTAAACTTTACTCGACGTTATTGAGAACTGTGTTCGTGGGATCTGAGCGCTATTCACCTATAATATGCGCTAAGATCCAAGCTATCTGGGGGTGTGTGGAACATGGGGACTTCGTTCAGCGAAACATGAGTTATTGATTTTAATACAGTTTTGTTAAAAGGTAAAAAGCACATGTTTCTCTCTGCCCGGAGATAATTAGGTTCTCTGCAACCACTTAAGCTAATTATCTCCAGGATAGAGAGGAGGGGTAAGTTAATTATCTGCAGGATACAGAGGAGGGGTTACACTCTTCCTGTGGGTGTGTATAAAAATTGTACTGATTGGTTCTGCATATTTTGTTACAGTCTTCCACAAGGTCCCATGTGGGAGTTCCCTTGCTGGGAGACCATCATAAAAGGGTTGATTTTGGCCATCAATAAACACATTCGTTTTACCCCTTCATGAAATCTCGACTCATGTTTGGGGAATTGGGAGCTATAATCACTACTTCACTCTTTTCAGCTTGGATTTCGGGAGACGCTACAAGGATCAGCGCTGCACGGATAGCAGGATCCTTTACACTGGTGGCAAGCGGCGGGATTTTCTCCCAAATGGATATACAGAACCGAATCAAGTAGTGAATAGCATCCCAGCGACACATGGATTTATAATTAGGGCAACACTAGTATTCATACAGTGCCCCTGGCTACAGCAGCATGGAATCAGCGTTCCATGAGGAGGAGCACCCGGATTACAGGGATGCAGCCCGGAAAGGCGTATGGCACGAGGCCATGGAGGACATGCAGCGACAACGGAGCGAGAGTCTCCCCAGCGAGGAGCAGAGGTTGCGAATGCGATTGGCGCTGCGAAAGCCTCTGCTGGGGGAGCAGCCCCTGAAGGAGTGGGTGTCGGAGCTCGAGACCCTGGTATGGCAGGAGACCTGGTTAGAGGACGCATACCAGGCACTATGGTGGGACACAATGCGGCAGGCTACCTGGACGGAGGAATACCACAGACCCGAGGGTGAGGATTACAATGGCCCTGGTCTATTATGGGAGTCCTTTGACAAAATGGATTTTGGGAGCACGGGAGAGTCCAGATTCTGGGACCTTATGGACTACAGGAGAGACCTACACAATTGGCCTCCCAAAAGGGGGGTGAGAGCAGATCTAACATTCCTGGTCAGAAGGGAGTGGGAGCTGGAGCAGGACTACCAACATCTGTTCAGCTTGATCCACTCACAGCCTAACCTGCAGCACTACCACTGGCAAGACCCAGCTGAGGTACACCCTGCTCTGCTACCAGCTGCAGAGGTAGGGGACCTCATAGACTGGTCCGGGAGGACCCACAGTTGGCAGGTGGAGATGGGACCGAGGTCTCTTCACCGGTACTGCAGGGAATTGGGAGCCTAGTCTCCATTCCCCAGCGGCAGTGTGTGCAGCAGGGAATAGAGAGCTCGGTCTCCTTTCCCCAGCAGCAGGACACTGTATTAGGAGTAGAGACCGTCGGTCTCCAGCAGCAGAGCTGTGCAGCCAAAGGGGAGACAGTCGGTCTCCAGCAACAGAGCTGTACAGCTAAATGGAAGACAGTCGGTCTCCAGCAGCAGAGCTGTGCAGCTAAAGGGGAGACAGTCGGTCTCCAGCAGCAGAGCGGTGCAGCCAAAGGGGAGACAGTCGGTCTCCAGCAGCAGAGCTGTACAGCCAAAGGGGAGACAGTCGGTCTCCAGCAGCAGAGCTGTACAGCCACAGGGGAGACAGTCGGTCTCCAGCAGCAGAGCTGTGCAGCTAAAGGGGAGACAGTCGGTCTCCAGCAGCAGAGCTGTACAGAAAAAGGGGAGACAGTTGGTCTCCAGCAGCAGAGCTGTGCAGCTAAAGGTGAGACAGTCGGTCTCCAGCAACCAGGTTTCAACCAGACTACTCCCATAGTAGTGCTGGTACCAGGGCAGAGTACCGCTGGTCTCTGCCCACTCAGCCACCCACCAAGGCAGCCTACCAGTCCCCCACACAGCCGTGGTGAGGCACCTGGACATGGACAAGTTTTTCCCTCACTCAGGTGTAGTAACCAGTTATTGTGGGAGGGGTGTACTGCTGTTTCTGTTTTGTGGGTGGGCTGCTGGACTAACAAGGGCACTGACCGGCAGGAGGTCAGATACCCTGTTAGTCCGTTTGGAAAAGGGGAGATGTGTGACAAAATGGCTTTTGTCACTGGGTCTGCATGTGACAAACTGCCCTACCCCCCTATCGCCTGAAGGAGCCGGATTGCTAGCCTCTTACCCTGGGATGCTGGCCCATTAAGTCATGGGGTCTTAAGGCACTTGGGACAGAGCCCTCTGTCTCTGGATCACATAATTCGCCTTACTTGCTTGGATTGTACATTTCCCCTGTTACACTCGTATGTGGGTTTGTGCAGTTTAACTTCCATTACAGCTGGTGAACTTAAACTTTACTCGACGTTATTGAGAACTGTGTTCGTGGGATCTGAGCGCTATTCACCTATAATATGCGCTCAGATCCAAGCTATCTGGGGGTGTGTGTGGAACATGGGGACTTCGTTCAGCGAAACATGAGTTATTGATTTTAATACAGTTTTGTTAAAAGGTAAAAAGCACATGTTTTTCTCTGCCCGGAGATAATTAGGTTCTCTGCAACCACTTAAGCTAATTATCTCCAGGATAGAGAGGAGGGGTAAGTTAATTATCTCCAGGATACAGAGGAGGGGTTACACTCTTCCTGTGGGTGTGTATAAAAATTGTACTGTATACTGATTGGTTCTGCATATTTTGTTACAGTCTTCCACAAGGTCCCATGTGGGAGTTCCCTTGCTGGGAGACCATCATAAAAGGGCTGATTTTGGCCATCAATAAACACATTCGTTTTACCCCTTCATGAAGTCTCGACTCATGTTTGGGGAATTGGGAGCTATAATCACTACTTCACTCTTTTCAGCTTGGATTTCGGGAGACGCTACAAGGATCAGCGCTGCACGGATAGCAGGATCCTTTACACTCACCTTTTTTCCATCACCGACCAAACTCCTTGGCACAGTTCAACAATTTTAGATGATCTCAGCCAGCCCAATGCTCTACCCTAGGAAAGCACTGTAAGGCTATTGTGCATGTGCGGCAAAACACTACGCTGTGCCAATCAACATCTCCTCATAGAGATGCATTGAATCAGTGCTTCTCTATGACAAGTGTTCAGAGTCTCCATACGGAGCATGGAGATGCGGAATGTCAGTGCTGCACATTTTGCAACACCGACACAGGAAGCACCTAGATGTTCCTAGGCAGCAAGATAACATTGCTTTTTCTCTGAAAAGGCAGCCTTTACAGCAAAAACCCTGCAGGGGCAGACTATACCCTGCAGAGGGTGCTGGTAGGAAGGGGCTGTAGAGGATGCGGGGGGAAGAGGCTGCAGAGGGTACAGGGGGAAGGGACTGCAGAGGGCACAGGGGGGAAGAGAGGCTGTAGTGGGTGCAGAGGGTAATAGGTGCTGTTGTGATTGTAAAGGGAAATATAAGCTGTAGTAAGTGCAGGGAGTGTAGGGGCTGGAGTTGGTGCATAGGGTATAGAGGCTGTAGTGGGTGCCTGGGGGTAGGGGCTAAAGTGAATGCAGGGGGTGAGGGGCAGCAGAGGGTGAAGGGGGTGAGGGGCAGCAGAGGGTGCAGGGGTAGCAGAGGGCAGGATCTCTGCAGGGGGGTAGGTGCTCCAGAGGAAGCAGGGGGTAGGTGCTCCAGAGGGAGCAGGGGGTAGGGGCTCCAGAGGGAGCAGTGGGGTAGGGGCTCCAGAGGGAGCAGTGGGGTAGGGGCTCCAGAGGGAGCAGTGGGGTAGGGGCTCCAGAGGGAGCAGTGGGGTAGGGGCTCCAGAGGGAGCAGGGGGGTAGGAGCTCCAGAGGGAGCAGGGGGGTAGGGGCTCCAGAGGGAGCAGGGGGTAGGAGCTGCAGAGAGGGGAGGGGCAGGAGCTGCAGAGGGAGCAGGGGGGTAGGATAATAGGTGCTGTTGTGATTGCAAAGGGAAATATAAACTGTAGTAAGTGCAGGGAGTGTAGGGGCTGCAGTTGGTGCATAGGGTATAGAGGCTGTAGTGGGTGCATAGGATATAGGAGTTGTAGTGGGTGCCTGGGGGTAGGGGCTAAAGTGGGTGCAGAGGGCGAGGGGCAGCAGAGGGTGCAGGGGTAGCAGTGGGGTAGGATCTCTGCAGTGGGTAGGAGCTACAGAGGGAGTGGGGGCTACAGAGGGAGTGGGGTGTAGGAGCTGCAGAGGGAGCATGGGTTAGGGGCTGCAGAAGGTGTAGTGGGGTAGGGGCTGCAGAGGGAGTAGGGATGATAGGAGTTGTAAGTGTAAAGTGCCTTGGCATGATAGGAGTTGTAAGTGTAAAGGAAGGAGTTACAGAGGAAGCAGGGGCTGCAGAGGGAGCAGGGGGGTAGGGGCTGCAAAGGTAGGGGGTAAGGGCTGCAAAGGGAGCATGGGTTAGGGGCAGCAGAAGGTGCAGTGGGGTAGGGCTGCAGAGAGGACAGGGGAGTAGTGTGTGCATATGGAGCTGGGGGTATGGATGATAGGAGTTGTAAGTTTAAAGGAAGGAGTTACAGTGGGGGTAGGGGCTGCAGAGGGAGCAGTGGGAATAGGGGCTGCAGAGGGAGCAGGGGGGGTAGGGGCTTCAGAGGGAGCAGGGGGGTAGGGGCTTCAGAGGGAGCAGGGGGGTTGTGGTGGCAGAGGGTACAGATGGGAAGGGGCAGTAGTGGGGGAAATATCATTAAAATATTTGTAATTAAAAAAAATGTAATGATTTAAAAAAAAAAAATTAAAGCCCCCCCACCCCCTTACAAGTCTTACCTCTCTGGTAGTCTAGACATCCTCTCCTGGAAAGTCCCTCACCACTCCAGGCACAGGATCTTGACATGCTGTCTGTAACTCTAATCAGGGCAGCTCCGCACAGCTCACTCTGCACTGTGACAGAACAAGCTGCACGGAGCTGCCCTGAGCAGTGTTACAGGCAGCTCAGTGAGGCTGTGTTCTGAGACAGGCACACTGAGGGGCAGCCTAGTGGGGTCTTTGGGAAAGCCCTATAGCTGTCCCTCAGTGTGCCCTGCACGGAGGACATGATTAGTAGCAGCAGGGGCCTGCGGACGGCTGTGCGGGCCCCTTGCTGAGTGCAGGCAGGCTGGAGATTAACTCCCCAGCTCAGCCATTACTGCACTGCAGCAGGGGCGGGCCCCCCAGAGCCTCGGGCCCTCGGTCCATGACCGATTTGCCCGAGTGCTCAGTCCGCCCCTGCTCCTTCCCCTGCACAAGCCCTGGAGAAACCTATGCAAATAGGGGTGGTCTGTCACCCTCTGTCAGATGAACGTAAGAAACATCATTCACAAGGATTGTGTCTCTTACTTTACTGCGAAACTGCTTTGTCTGTCCAACTCCATCTTCGGGTAAGCTGAAAAGTGCCATAACCTCCTGGGACTGTACCAGAGATGGAGATCTAATCTACATTTTAGCCTCTCTTACATTTGAGGGGGGCCCAAAAAACTTTCTTGCACCAGTGCTTTCTCTAAATTAGTTCCTTCACTGTGTAGAAGTTTGTGTGTTTGTTTAAGTATGAGTAGTACTATGTCCATGTTTGTGTGTGTACAGAGTAGGCAGAAATACTTCCTACCAGTTTCATTGTAGTTTTATGTACCTATCATGCATTTATGAGTTTTCCATTTTGGTCATAGTCTTTTCCCCTTTCCCTCCTGGAGATAGCTTTGTTCAGACTGGTGGGGTGAGGCTATGCCCAGAATGCTGTGTTCAGTCTGAGGGGGTGGGGCCATGCATAGATTGTGTGTTCAGTCTGAGGAGGTGGGGTCATGAACAGATTACTGTGTTCAGTCTGAGAGGGTGGGGCTATGGCAGATCACTATTTTCAATCTGAATCCTCAGACGAAATATAGTGACTCCAGAGTGCTGCAGCCTGTGCTCCAATCAGACAAACACCTGGCAGGAGATAGGGATGGGGCATTTAACAGAGTAGGTGCCCCATCAGGCAAGTGCCTAAGCTGCTTAACAAGAAATCTGTCCCTCACTCTCGATATTTTCTGATGATATTTGAATTATTTGAATTGAATCATTTCCTTTTTTTCCACAGGCAACTTTTTCCAGGAGCGTAGAAACAAGAAAGGGAAAATCATCTGCCCCAATGAAGTCAGAAATAAATAGTTCCACTCCAGGAAAGGTAACAGAATAAAAAATATTTCATATATATAAATAGGATATATTTCATATATAGGATACCAGTAGAGAGCACTCAGGAGTCTTTCAAGGTAAATTTCATCTGTTGCTTTATTGAGCAATTACAAATTCACACAACGTTCCAGTCGACATTAAAAGACCGGGAGCATTGAGTGATGAGACCTGGGATGTGTATATATATATATATATATATATATATATATATATATATATATATGTTCATTTACTGCAGAGTGCCCCCACGGAATCTGTATATGCAGCGGGGTTTTTTATAAAAAACTCTGCTGCATGTACAGAGTTTATTCCCTTTGCTGTAACTCTTCTTCCAACAAAGTCATTGATCTTTCATTATTTAGTCCAGGACACTATTTATATGCAATCAATGTCATTCATTAGCCAAGAGTGTCCAGCTGATGGACTCAGCCAAAGAATGACTGATGGGACCAGCCATTTGAGGACCCTTGGCATCGTGCATAGACCCATGTTAGAGGCCAAACCATTGCAAAAAAGGCTGTAGTTGTTATGATGCTTGGAGTAACTCTAAACCATAAGGCTTTCAATCCTTATAATGCCACCTGCAAAATAAATTGGGAACATTGGAAAATTCAATTGAGTTTGCTCCATTTTGTTAACAATTAACAGGCCATGGGAGAGCAAACCTGTGGTGTTACATGGTCCTTGAAAATTCAGTCCATTATGCGACTTGTAGGAGAAGCAAAATTAATCAATTCACATATTTAAAATGGTGACTTGGTAGCTTATGGCAGTTCATTTACTTTTTCTAAGACCTTTTCAGATTTCTAAAGGAGTAAGTTAAAGAACATACAGGACCATAGAGAATCTCACCTTCTTCAAGGTGCAATGCTTGTCCTCTGTTTTTCTCTATATTGTTATAAGCCAACTGCAATTGCTCCTTAAAACAATGAAATGTATTTCTTATATAGCACAGGAACATATTTAAGATGACTATATATATTTATATATATATATATATATATATATATAAATCTCAGTAAACTGAATATATAAATCCCAGTAAACAGAACGCACTCAAGTGTATTTGTAGTAAAGTAAAATTTTACTTTTAACCCCTTAAGACCGAGCGTTCTATGTCGTCCTTATTTAGATGGCTCTAAAAGCCGCAGGTCGGCATAGAACGCCCTGCGATCTTATGTACTTACCCGGTCGCCGGCAATCACACGCCGACGATCACGGTATGGAGACTCACCTGGGAGCCCAGGGAGTCCCCCTCCGCCCTCTTCAGCCCCCCTGGGCCATGTGATCGCGAGGTCCTTGCAAGGACCTCGCGATCATATGGACGGCAAAGCCATCCAAGGCATTGCCAGCAGGGGGAGTGCCTGTAATGACAGGGACTCCCCCTGCTGCCTGAAAATAAAACAGTTTAAATCAGTGTAAAAATAAATAATATATACTTAGATCATATATATTTATTATATATATGATCTAAGTATATATACACACATATACACAGATACACTTTCTAAGTGTATTTTAAAATTCATATATACATAATTATATATATAAATATCAAAATACACGTACAATGATATTGATTAAATATATATATAATTTTCATTATATAAATATTTATATATAATAAAAAATAAATAAATATGTAAATATGTTAAAAAATAAATTAAAAAAATAATAAAAAATAAATAAATAAAAAATATATATACATGTGTAATTTCGTTCCAATTGTATTTTAAAATTAATATATATATATATATATATTGATATCAGAATACATGTAGAACAAAATAATATATATATATCTATATACATAAGTATATACGTATATATCACTATATATATATACCTATATATAAATAAAAATTATTTTAAATAATTATATACATATATATACACGTATATATATATAATAATTATATGTATATATTTATGCAATTTATGCAATTTATGCAATTTTATTAATTACAATTTGCAGGACCTGTCTGACAACCCAGGCTGAAAGTTCAGGGAATTTAATTTGCTAGCACTATATTTAACCCTGTAACTTTCCAAGACACCATAAAACCTGTACATGGGGGGGTACTGTTTTACTCGGAAGACTTCGCTGAACACAAATATTAGTGTTTTGAAACAGTAAAATGTATTACAACGACGATATCGTCAGTGACAGTGACATTTTTTGCATTTTTCACACACAAATGGCACTTACACTGATGATATAATTGTTGTGATATGTTTTACTGTTTTGAAACACTGATATTTGTGTTCAGCGAAGTCAAGTTCAGTTTTTTCACATTAAAATTCACCAGGCTGGTTATGTTGCCTTTGAGACCTTACGGTAGCCAAGGAATGAAAATTACCACCATGATGGCATACCATTTGCAATAGTAGACAACCCAGGGTATTGCAAATGGGGTATGTTCAGTCTTTTTTAGTAGCCACTTTGTCACAAACACTGGCCAAAATTGGCGTTCAAATTAGTTTTTTGCATTTTCAAATATTAACACTAACTTTGGCCAGTGTTTGTGACCAAGTGGCTACTAAAAAAGACTGGACATACCCCATTTGCAATACCTTGGGTTGTCTACTTTTGAAAATGGTATGTCATCATGGGGGTAATTTTTATTCCTGGGCTACCATATGGTCTCAAAGGCAACGTAACCAATCTGGCGAATTTCAATGTGAAAAAAATGAAAAATGGAACACGTTATATTTGACCCTGTAACTTCCCAAAACACCATAAAACCTGTACATAGGGGGTACTGTTTTACACGTGAGATATTGCTAAATACAAATATGTGTATTTTATTGCAGTAAAAGCAAACAGTATTTTGACATTCACAGTTAAAATGTCACGTAGAACTAAGAAAATTTAAACAAATCTTATTTTCTCCAATTTTTTTATATTTTATTCATATTAAATTATGTGTCATATCTAAATATTTGATGTTAAATGAAATAAGTGTGGGTGCACATAATCTCTCAGCCAACCCAATGCTTTCCTATAGGAACGCATTGGGAGGCTATTGCGCATGTGAGACAAAACACCTCATACTAATGCATTGAATCAGTGCATCTCTACAGGGAAAGTTCAGCGCCTCTATGCAAAGCGTGGAGATGCAGAACATGAATGCTGTACATTGTGCACCGCTGATCCAGGAAGGCAGTGTTTACATGAAAATGCCTGTAGGGACAGGTAGTAGACACCAGAACAATTATATTAAGCTGTATTTGTTCTGGTGACTATAGTTTCAGTTTAACTCTTAGAACATAGAGATGGTGATGGGAAATAAAAATGTAAATACTACTCATATTTTGTCTTTACCTTGTTAGGATGTATCAAGGGAGGAATCCAGGGATGGACTTGGAAGCTTTTTGTACAAAGTCTTCTGCTGCTGCTTTGGCACATACGACACCACTGAGGAATAAGATAGCTCCATCCACTTTACAACGGAAACCATGCAAGCCGGGCCAGTCTGGGAAAACAATTCAGCAGGGTCATTTAAAGGCAGAGCAGCCCAATAGGAGGTGGCAGGGACAGAGAGGGGTTCCAGATATATGCATATGCATAAGATGTTTAGACTTTAAGATACCATTTTGTCAAGTTAATGTGACACCAAATCAGGGCCTTGTATACATCATGTTTTAGTTCAAACAAAATTAGGATGCCTAGGTCATGAAAATAGATTATTAAGATGTTCCCGTGTAAAATGAACAAGTCAACCTCTTGTCATAAGAACTGCAGCTTTTGCAAGCTGTACCCCAAATTAATACATGCATACAAATATATATGCATTTATTCATTGGGGGTATATCTACTGACACACACTCACAGACACACACATCCTAAGTGATTTGACCGACTGTGACTGGCACACACACATTCACTCACTCACACACATACACACACTGACAGCTACAAGCACTCACACACCGACCTACACAAACACACATTCACTGACAGAAACACACTGACAGACACTGACTGCTGCTGGGCTGTCTGGGATTGCTGGTACTGCTGCCTAGGCTTACTCTCCTGGCTGTGCAGGAGCTTTATGAGGTGGCAAGGGAACGGAGTGTCAGGGTACCTTTTGTAGAGACTCAGGAGTCTGGTCACAGTGGAGTTCATCTGAAGGACTCTGGGGCCATGACCTGGCAATCTTCCAGCAATTTCTGGTTTTGAACTTTGGCTTGTCTTGACTATTCTTCTCTCTGGTATCCGTTTGACCCGGCTTGTTATTCTCGTTTTGTCCTACCTCTGGCTTCCCTGACCTCGGCTCGTCCTGTTTATTCTCTTTCTTTCAGTAACATCAGTCCGGCCATTCTAAGGTCCGGTACGTTACTACTTTACTTACACTCTGTGTTAGGATTCCCCTATTCCTGACCTTACAACAGGGCCATATGGATCCGACAGGTGTAAGTAACCAAGCAGATCCTTGCTATAACCGTTTTGAGCAAATGGACCATCGCATTGATCAAATGGCTATTGCATTGCAGACCTAGATTAACAGACCTACTACCAGTATTGAGGAGATTCGTAATGTTCCTGCAACTCCTCTTAATACCGGCCTGGAAGTAGCTATGGTAGGAGCTTCCTCTTATGTTAAACCACCACTACGTTACGGTGGAGCACCAGAGGCGTGTAGAGGGTTCTTGAACCAAATCAGCATACATTTTGAGCTCCACCCTTGATCATATCCTACCGATAGAGCAAAGGTAGGGTTCATGATAACCCTTCTAGTAGACAGAGCTTTGACCTGGGCTAATCCTCTATGGGAAAACAATAATCCTATAGTCTACAACTATACAGCATTTGTGGAGGCTTTCAGGTGAACCTTTGATCCACCTGGTAGAAGGGCAAATACTGCCAGAACTCTTCTTCGTCTTAGGCAAGGGAATAGGTCTTTAGTGGATTATGCACTAGAATTCAGATCATTATCCTCTGAAGTAGCATGGAATAACCAGGCTTATGTCGATGTGTTTTTGAATGGGGTATCAGAAGCCATGCTAGATGAAATTGCCACTAGAGATCTTCCAGAGAATTTAGAGGAGGTAATAACTTTTATGTCTCGTATAGACAAAAAGATGAGGTACAGAGAGAACACCAGAGACAGTTATATCACACCCTTACCTAATACCTCTGATTCTATGGCACTTGCCTTGCCTGAACCCATGCAAGTAGGAGCTACTAGGTTAACCGAGGCAGAACGCCAATACAGAAGAAGAGAGGGACTATGTCTTTATTGTGGTCAAAGAGGGCATCTCCGGTTATCTTGTCACAGCAGGCCGGGAAACTCCCGCACCTAAGTCCCCATGGAGGACAGGCCTTGGGTGTTTCTTCATTGTCCTCCAAAGAACACCAGAATCAAAGACTTACTTGAGAGGAGGGATTGGTCAGAACCGCAGCATTAATCGACTCTGGTGCAGCGGAAAATTTTATCGACCAGAAATTTGTTCTAGGAAACTCTATCCCATCTCAGTTAAGAGATGGGCCCTTGGCCATTGAGGCCATAGATGGTAGACCCCTCAGGGTACCCAAAATAACACATGAAATCAAACCAATATCCATGTTGGTTGGCGTGTTACATAGGGAATATTGTGTGTTCCAGGTAATTTTTTCACCTACCTTCCCAATAGTATTAGGATTCTCTTGGCTGAAGAAGCATAATCCTACTATAGATTGGGAGAAGGGTGACATAGTAACTTGGAGCAACAAACGCCATCAGGGTTGTATTACGAACATAAAACCTATCCTTCTCACCAGTGTACCTACCACGTCCACTAATGCCATTGTCATTCCAAAGCAATATGTGAAAGTTCAAGAGGTGTTTGATAAAGTCAATGCCAATGTGTTACCTAGCCACAGAATATATGACTGCGCTATTGATTTATTACCAGGCACTATGCCCCCTAAAGGTACAGTTTACCCCCTATCGGTAAAAGAGAATGCAGTACTTGAGGAGTACATTAAAGAGAATCTTTAGAAAGGGTTCATTAGGAAATCCTCACGACCCACTGGGGCGGGATTTTTTTGTATCCAAAAAGGAAGGAGATCTTAGGCCATGCGTTGATAATACAGGGGTAAATAGGATTACTATACGTAACGCCTACCCTATTCCTCTCATAACAGAGTTATTTGACAGGTTGAAAGAGGCCAGAATTTTTACTAAACTGGATTTGAGAAGCGCTTATAATCTTGTTAGAAGACAGCCTTTAACACCAGATACGGGCATTCAGAGTATAAGGTGATGCCTTTCGGGCTATGTAACGCCCCGGCTGTCTTCCAGAATTTCATTAACTATGTCGTGAGGGAATTCCAACAAGAATTCGTGATCGTGTACCTAGACGATATCTTGATTTATTCCAAGGATCTTGCCACTCGCCACCGACAAGTTTTGCAAGTTTTGGTCAAGCTTTTGCAAAATAACCTGTATTGTAAGCTAGAGAAATGCCTGTTCGACCAGTTTAAAATTATTTTTTTGGGATATGTAATCTCTGGAGAGGGTTTTGAGATGGATCCCGGGAAAGTGGATTCTATCCTCAAATGGCCCATTCCTAATGGGTTGAAAGCTATTCAACGCTTCGTGGGGTTCTCCAATTACTATAGACGCTTCATTAAAAAAATGTTGTCTATTAACGCTCCCATAACCCATTTAACTAAAAAGGGCATTAATCCTAAGAAATGGCCCGAGGAAGCAAATAAAGCTTTTGATACATTGAAAAAAGCTTTTATTTCAGCTCCTGTACTGGTCCACCCAGATACCAACTTACCATTCTTATTGGAGGTTGATGCGTCAGAAACCGGGGTGGGCGCAGTTTTGTCCCAAAGGCTGGATCATGATAGCCCCCTTCATCCTTGTGGGTTCTTCGAAAAAATTATCTGACACTGAAAGGAGATATAATATTGGTGATAGGGAGCTCCTTGCCATTATCTTAGCCTTCAAGCAGTGGCGTCATCTCCTAGAGGGTACTGTACATCCAGTGACCGTCCTGACCGACCACAAGAATCTTTCATATTTGGGCGAAGCTAAACGGTTGTCAGCTACACAGGCTCGTTGGTCCTTATTTTTGACAAGGTTTAATTTCATTCTTACCTACAGGCCTGGATCCAAGAACTCCAAGGCTGACGCTCTGTCCCGCCAATATGAACCATTGGTAGATCAAACTACAGAAGTTTCATTGGTTATCCCTCCACAATGCATTTTCGCCTATACCAGAACCACCATTCATTCTCCACTTATGTCGGAGTTCAGGGCTAAGCAAACTCATGCTCCTAGTCTTGTTCCCGATGGGAAATTATATGTACCTCCCGAACATCAAAAGGACATACTTCTTTTCCATCATGACTGCAAGGTGGCAGGTCACCCAGGCATACGCAAAACTTATAAGCTCATTTCTAGAGAGTTTTGGTGGCCTTCCCTACGACAGGATGTAAAAAAATATGTGGTAGCCTGTTGTGTGTGCGCTACTACCAAACTTTCAAACACCCTTCAGTGTGGTTTATTGCAACCCTTAGATATTCCCGACAAACCTTGGTTCAGCATTAGCATTGATTTTATTGTTGATCTGCCCATGTCTGAAAATAAAACAGTTATCTTGACTGTAGTTGATAGGTTTACCAAGATGGCACACTTTATTTCTTTACCTAAACTGCCTTCTTCTCCTGAAATGCCTACTATATTCGCTAGGGAAGTTTTTCGTATTCACGGTGTTCCAAAGACATAATCTCTGATAGAGGCTCGCAGTTTATTTCACGTTTTTGGAGAGCCTTCTGTTCGCAAATGGGTATCACCCTTAAATTTTCCTCGGCCTATCATCCACAATCTAATGGGGCAGCTGAAAGGACCAATCAAAGGATTGAGCAGTACTTGAGGTGTTTAGGTTCTAAGCATCAGGATGACTGGGTTGGTCTACTCCAGTGGGCTGAGTTTGCCTTGAACAATGTGGTTTCTGATGCCACTAAAAAGAGTCCTTTCTTCTTAAATTATGGTTTCCATCCCGTAGTTCTCCCGTCGGAAGTTCTGTCACAAGGACTCCCAATGGTTGATAAGCACACTGAAAACCTAAGGAAGATATGGGAGGAGACTCAACATCTCCTGTCTCACAAATCATCTCTTGATAAAAAGTTTGCCGATGCTCATAGGCTGCCTGCTCCTGTGTATCATTCGGGTGATAAAGTCTGGCTCAGTACCAGGCATATTTGTCTTAAAGTTCCGTCCTTAAAATTTGCACCTAGATTCATATGTCCTTACCCCATACTCAGGCGTATTAATCCAGTGGCATATCGTCTTGCGCTACCACCTGCCCTACGAATTCCTGACGTTTTCCATGTATCATTATTGAAACCTTTAACATGCAATAAGCTTTCTAGGCGTATAAGTCCTCCTTCCCCGGTCCAGGTGGAGGGTCAGGAAGAATTTATTGTACAGTCTATACTTGACTCCAGGTTTTCAAGGGGAAAACTTCAATATCTTGTGGATTGGAAGGGTTATGGTCCTGAGGACAGGTCCTGCGTCAATGCTTTTGACGCTTGATTCGCGCTTTTCACTCCAAGTTTCCCTCACGTCCGGGTTGTTTCCGCCCAGGGGGCGGTCCTTGGAGGGGGGTAATGTCAGGGTACCTTTTGTAGAGACTCAGGAGTCTGGTCACAGTGGAGATCCTCTGCAGGACTCTGGGGACATGACCTGGCAATCTTCCAGCAACTTTAGTCATTTTCGCGCCGGCCGCGATAGCCCCGCCTCTTTTTAATGACGTGGAAAAAGGGGCAGAGCCAAAATGTCATTAATCACCCAAACATCTGAAAAATGACGTTTTGGGGGCGTGGTTATCATCCCAGACAGATCCAGTCACAATATAAAAAGGCTCCCATGAGTTAGGATCTTTGCCCTGTTGTGGTTCCTCTTGGTCCCGATAGCGCGTTATATTCTTGGTATATTTCTGGTTTTGAACTTCGACTTGTCTTGACTATTCTTCTCTCTGGTATCCGTTTGACCCGGCTTGTTATTCTCGTTTTGTCCTACCTCTGGCTTCCCTGACCTCGGCTCGTCCTGTTTATTCTCTTTCTTTCAGTAACATCAGTCCGGCCATTCTAAGGTCCGGTACATTATTACTTTACTTACACTCTGTGTTAGGATTCCCCCTATTCCTGACACTGAGCTATGCTTGCTCAGCTCCCTCGCGCACTGCTTAGTGATGCCAGGGGCCGGAGTGACGTCATACTCCGGCTCCCAGCATCGTCATACTCCGGGCTCCCTCTCGGATCTGTGAGGGTATACTGGTGTGAAGGTAGTAGGAGGGGATCCCGGTAAGATAGGGCTAGGAGGTCTGGAAACCATGGTTGACCTGTCCATAGGGGAGTGATGAGTAGAAGGGACACTTGTTGTCTTCTCAGGCAGTGTATGGTCCTTGCTATCATGGCGAATGGGGGAAAGGTGTATGCCCCTGTAGTCGGCCATGGTTGAAGAAACGCATCCGTTGCTTCGCTCTCCGGGTCTGGGAGACAACTGAAGTACGTCTGGGTTTGCCTGTTGTTGCGCGATGCAAATAGGTCTAGGTGAAAGGGACCTCGATGCTGTGACAGACATTGGAAGATTTGGGGATCCAGTTTCCAATCGCTGGAGTCCCTCCAGTGGCGTGAGAACCAGTATGCCGTGAGGTTCGTTTCCCCTGGGAGGTATTCCGCTTTGAGGGAGATGTTGCGGGGCAAGCAGAAATAGAAAATTTCCTTTGTGATTTCCGACAGTATTCGGGATCGTGCCAGGCATACAGACACACATACACAGACAGACATACATACACACATACAGACAGACATACATACACACAGACAGACATACATTCATACACACAGACAGACATACAGACATACATAGGCACAAACAGACATACAGACAGACATACATACACACAGACAGACATACATACACACATACACACACACAAACAGACATACATACACACAGACAGACATACACACAGACAGACATACAGACACACATACACAGACAGACATACATACACACATACAGACAGACATACATACACACAGACAGACATACATTCATACACACAGACAGACATACAGACATACATAGACACAAACAGACATACAGACAGACAGACATACACACAGACAGACATACATACACACATACACACACACAAACAGACATACATACACACAGACAGACATACACACAGACAGACATACAGACACACATACACAGACAGACATACATACACACATACAGACAGACATACATACACACAGACAGACATACATTCATACACACAGACAGACATACAGACATACATAGAAACAAACAGACATACAGACAGACATACAGACATACATAGACACAAACAGACAGACATACACACAGACAGACATACATACACACAGACATACATACACACAGACAGACATACATACACATACATACAGACATATATACACACAGAGACAGACAGACATACACACATACACAGAGCTCATTTTCCAGCCACCCTCCTGTTTCTTACCTTGTCTTTGCAGGAGGGTGGCTGGCTGGGGCTAATAGGACTGGCAGTTGGCTGGCTCTCCCTCTTCATTGTCGGGCGGGCGCTCCTCCCGCGCGGAGTGAACTGGGAGGAAGTGACTTTTTTTTTTTTTAAAGGGGCCCGGTCGGCGCTATACCACGGCCACAGCGCTGACCGGGCCCCTGAAGATATGGGGCCCATTGGGTGGCCCTAAGTGCATGGGCCACCCGATGGGCCCCATCAGCGTGCGGGCGCCGGTGCAACTGCACCGGCGGCAGTTCCGCTGCTACACGTGGGGCCGCCGGGCCCGTGACAACCGTTATGGTTGTCACCCCCTGATGGCGACCCTGCCGTATATACTCGAGTATAAGTCGAACCAAATATAAGTCGAGACCCCTAATTTTACCCCATAAAACTGGGAAAACTTATTGACTCGAGTATAAGACTAGGGTGGGAAATGCAGCAGCTACTGGTAAATTTCTAAATAAAATTATATCCCAAAAAAATTATATTAATTGAATATTTATTTACAGTGTGTCTATATAATGAATGCAGTGTGTGTGTGTGTGTGTGTGTGTGTGTGTTTGTGTGTATGAATGCAGTGTGTGTGTGTGAATGCAGTGTGTGTGTGTGTGTGTGTGTGTGTGTATGAGTGCAGTGTGTGTATGAATGCAGTGTGTGTGTGTTTTGGTGTGTGTATGAATGCAGTGTGTTTATGAATGCAGTGTGTTAATGAATGCAGTGTGTGTGTGTGATGCATAGTGTGTTTGTGTATGTGATGCAGAGCCTTGTGGGGGGGTGGGCATTTTTATTATATTAATATTTTTTTTTGTTATATTATTAATATATATATTTTTAATTTTATTATTTTTTTAATATTATTATTTTATTATTATTTAAATTTGTATTCGTCCCCCCTCCCTGCTTGTTAGCTGGCCAGGGAGGGGGGCTCTCATTCCCTGGTGGTCCAGTGGATGGGCTGTGTAGGAGGGGGGCTGGCAGGAAGCTGCTACTTACCTTTACAGCAGCTCCTGTCAGCTCCCTTCTCTCACCTCCGGTCCGTGCAGCTCCCTTCTCCTCCAGTGTAAATCTCGCGGCCGCGCGGAGCGTTGCCACGGCTCTGACCCCGCGGCTCTCGCTAGACTTACAGTGGAGGAGAAGGGAGCTGCACGGACCGGAGGTGAGGGAAGGGAGGGAAGGAGCTTCTGTAAAGGTAAGTTACAGCTCTCTGCCAGCCCCCAACAGGACCGCTGGGCTTGTAATGAGCCCAGCGGTCCTGGTCTGTATTATGGCAATGTAAAAATGTGCTGAAAAACTCGACTTATACTCGAGTATATACGGTATATGTAGAAAACTACATGGGTGTGTGCACTAAAGAATTCATTTTTGTGTTTTGTGAATCCAAGGTTGTGTTTGTGTGAGTAGTGCCACTGTTTATATTTACATGTAGCGGAAGTGTGCGGGAAACAAAAACTCTATATCTTTATGGACCAGATGTGTATTTGTGTGCATTGTAGGAATACAGTAGTATTTTGTATTTTGTATAGAGCGTCAATGTATTTAGGGATGTGTGAATTCAAAAGAATATTTGTGTGTAATAATAATGTGTGCAGATGCAGTGTTATTGAATATTTGTATGGACTGTGTTAGTGAGTGCAAGAATGTTTTTGTGAGACATGCATGTGTCTGTGTTTGTATGTTTGTACGATTGTACTTCACTGGATGTTACTGTGTGCATGTATTGTTGTATTTGAGAAGTATGTCTATACAGGGGTGTATTTAACCAAATGTCATAGTGTAACTTGTCTCCCCATTCACTGTCATTCTCTTACAAAGCACTTTTGTTTATCTGATCCCCAGGGGCTTTGCTAGGTGGATCCAGCCCCCCCAAATAAATTTTACATTAAACTCGCCCAATGAATAACCCCAACGCCACCGTAAAAAAAAAATATATATATATATATATATATATATATATATATATGAACAAATAAAGAAACAAATACATATATACAAAAGGATAGCAGTCTAAGGACTTTTTACAAAATTAAAATGTTATTTTTATTACTAGTGTGGTGGAATCTCGGTAAAAATTAATTTTGTAGGCCGAGATTGCCACGTGGTATGTGCACGTGCATATGCTGATGTATCGGTCGGTTGGTTGCACGTGGCAACGATACAATCAGTAGTGTATAGAGCATGTGCAGGAATACAGGATATACGAGTATTCCCCTCCTCCATTGTGCTGGGCAAGCCATGTAGTCAAACAGGAATTTAGTTTCTATTCTGTTGATTGGGTAAGAGTACGTGTAGGTGGAACTGATTATAGGAGGAGCTATATGTCTATATAAGGTGCCTACACTGTACGATCAGGGCTCAGATTTTAGCTGTTTTTGGTGACATTAGTCCCTCTGAGTCCCGGTCGGTGAATCGAATAAAGATCTCTTCCTTCCTGAAGAAACCTGTGTCCATCTCTCTGTGCTTGGCTTCCGTCAGTTTCTCTGGTATCATTTTGTGCATTGGCCGGGAATCTCATCGTTCAACGGTAGCTGAGAGCAGAGGCGTGAGACGGTCTATCTTTGCCCACGCTCCCTACGGCTGCACCCCTGAACTTTTGCGTGGACCTCCCTTCGTCTCGGCGACACTGGTCTGTTGTCCAGGAGATCATCGGCCTCTACGTAGTAAGTGCTGGGGTGCCCCCGTCGATGAGTGTGAACTCAGGTTAAGGAACGAGGAGGTAAGACGACTACTGTTTTAGATGGTGGACCCACTAGGGGTATTGGATACCGATTGTGCGGTAGGGCCATAAGGGGTTTGTATTGTGTACGGCTGCACCCCTGAACTTTTCGTGGACCTCCCTTCGTCTCGGCGCCACTGGTCTGTTGTCCAGGAGATCATCGGCCTCTGCGTAGTAAGTGCTGGGGTGCCCTCGTCGATGAGTGTGAACTCAGGTTCAGGAACGAGGAGGTAAGATGACTACTGTTTTAGACGGTGGACCCACTAGGGGTATTGGATACCGATTGTGCGGTAGGCCCATAAGGGGTTTGTATTGTGTATGGAATTGGCCCCCTCAGCAGAGGGAAGGAGCGAAGGCGCACCGCTCGTAATTAAACGCCCTGTAGTCAGGCCGTTTAATCTTTGTTTGGAGTCAGGCTGATCCTGTGTAAACACCGGTGTCTTGTCTAGACTAGCGTATCTAGGGTGTATATTTTGTTCGCTAGGTCGGAGGGACCGGGAGACTAAGCGGAGCCTGTTGTATATTCTGTCCGCTAGATCTCAACCTATCTTGGCTAAGTGGGAAGGCGTGTAAATTTGGAACCCACTAGACTATTGATAGAGTAGATAGACTAAGAGGGTTCTGTGTAAATTCCGCCCTCTAGTTCGCTATATGTGGTGCTTGGGCAGCGAAGGCTAACCAAAACGGATGTAAATTGTTTTAGGTAGTCCCTCGAGGTACTGGCCAATAGATTAGTTGGGAAACTATAAATGTGTTAAAATTATTGTAGTAGAGTGAATATCTTGCTAGATAGCGTGAGCTCTGCCGTCTAGCGAGAGTGTGAATAGTGTGTAACTGTATCATAGCGCACGATACCATAACCATGTATTATAATTACTGATACTGTAAATAACCACTAATAACTGTTGTTTATGTTGTATGTTTAACATCATAACCACTACTAACTGAACTATGACTTTAAAATTGTACTTTAACCAATGCTAACCGTACTATAACTACTGTTTGTAAAGACGATGTTACTAGGGTGTGTTATAGACGGGTAATTTAAATATTGAGAATTATAATGTGGGTGATTGTATAGTTTCGCCAAAAGGTACAATAATAGTTATTTAGTGACTGGTGTAACAGCTGTGTGCGTACGGGAATTCTCTGTATGTTTTGTTGTGTGCGTTTGGCCTAGTAACTGTACCACGTGGTGCTGTTGCCAAGGGGAACGAGTGTGACTGTTGGAAGTGTGTTTGTTTTGCTTCTGTTGGAGACGACGCTCTGTTGCTAAGTATGGGTGCGTCGGATTCAAAGATCATTGATCCCTTAGAATGTATGTTAAAGAACTTTAAAAAGGGATACTATGTACATGATTTTGGAGTAAAGATGTCCCCAACACGCCTGACTACTTTATGTAGTAGGGAATGGCCTGCCTTGGTGGCTGCATGGCCTCCACGTGGTAGTCTTGATCCTAATCTGGTGCAGCGCGTACACGTGGCTGTATCGGGTAGGCCTGAAATTTACGGCCAGTTTCCGTATATTGATTGTTGGAAGCAGGCCGTAGATGACTTGCCAAAATGGATCAGGGTATGCAACGAGGAGCAATGTCGCCTCCTGTTGGCCAGAACTCGTTTGTCCACCAAGGCCGTGATTAGGCCCATTCTGGACACGCAGGGCCGGCGCTATCATAAGGCGGCCCAGGCGGCCGCCTTAGGGCGCACCGGCCCTGGGGGCGCAAAATCAGGCTGACCGGAAGGAGGGAAGCGCACTGCGCTCCCCTCCAGCCGACGACCTATTGTAGTGTGGCCGAGCGGTACCAGGGTCGCAGGGGGCCCGGCCGCCCCTGCGACCCGGTATGTACCCACTGGGCCAACCTCTTCCCCTGGGGGGCCCAGGAGCCGGCCACCTCAGGGCCCCCTGAGGCTGGCCCTGGTATCACCAGACGTCCGGTTCTGCGGGCGCGCGAGGGAGCACTCTCCCATGTGTGCTTCCTCTTCAGCTCTCTCGCGCGCCGCATACTGATACCGGAGCCGGAAGATTACATCATCTTCCGGCGCCGGCTTCCCTACGCGGTGCCAGCCAGCCAGCCTGCCTACCTACCTGCCCAGGAGCACCACTGGACCCCAGGGAATCCCTTCAGCACTCCAAAAGGTAAGGAGGCTGGGGGATTAAATAAAAAAAAACATGTGTTAGTGTGAGTGTCAGTGTGTGTGTCTGCTAGTGAGTGTCAGTGAGTGTGTCTGCTAGTGAGTGTCAGTGAGTGTGTCTGCTAGTGAGTGTCAGTGTGTGTGTCTGCTAGTGAGTGTCAGTGTGTGTGTCTGCTAGTGAGTGTCAGTGAGTGTGTCTGCTAGTGAGTGTCAGTGAGTGTGTCTGCTAGTGAGTGTCAGTGAGTGTGTCTGCTAGTGTCAGTGTGTGTCTGCTAGTGTCAGTGTGTGTGTCTGCTAGTGAGTGTCAGTGAGTGTGTCTGCTAGTTAGTGTCAGTGAGTGTGTCTGCTAGTGAGTATCAGTGAGTGTGTTACTGTGTGTCTCTGACTGAGTGTGTTTGTGTGTGTATTAGTGAGTCTGTTTGATGTCTGTTAGTGAGTGTGTGTTTGTCAGTGAGAGTGTATGTTTTGTAAGTGAGTGTGTATGTATGTCTGTCGCTGAGTGTGTCTGTCAGTAAATGTGTGTCTGTTAGCTGGTGTGTATGCATCTGTTCGTGAGAGTGTGTGTGTGTGTGTCTTCTGCACTTACCTTTCTCCAGCGCCGGACTCCCTTGGCGCTGGGGATCCCTCCGCCTCTCAGCTCCGAATGCTCTTGCCGCGCACGCATTCAAACCGCCCATAGGAAAGCATTACTCAAGGCTTTCCTATGGACGTTCAGTGTCTTAGAATAGCGGAAGCTCCTCTAGCGGCTGTCAGTGAGACAGCCACTAGAGGCTGGATTAACCCTCGGTGAAACATAGCAGTTTCTCTGAAACTACTATGTTTTCAGCTGCAGGGTTAAAACTAGAGGGACCTGACACCCAGACCACTTCATTGAACTGATGTGATCTGGGTGTCTGTAGGTGTCCTTTAAGTGTGTGTGCATCTACATGCACTGGCGTACATACCGCGGTCGCAGGGGTGACAGCCCTGCAACCCATGCGACCAGGTGCCTGCCGCCATGTGTTGCGGCCCCGGCCCGAGCAGAGTAAGCGGATCAATTTTCGCACCGGGGCCCCATGGGTCATGTGTACGCCACTGCACCTACCCTGGTGTCTGCCGCAGGCTGTGTGGAGGGGGCGGGGATATGAATGACATCATATCCCTGTTCCCTGTGTACCACACAGCGCAGCTGGCGCCCTGTGATGGGGCTGGGCTGCAGGACAGGACTCCAAGGAGCCGGACAGCATGCACCCAGGCGACAAGATTGAACTGATGTAAGTATGTAATTGTGTATGTCTCTGTATGTACAAATGTATGTGTCTGTATGCTTGTATGTCTTTGTATGTATGATTCTGTATGCCTGTATGTCTCTGTATGTACAAATGTATGTGTCTGTATGCCTGTATGTCTTTGTACGTATGTGTCTGTATGCCTGTATGTCTCTGTATACCTGTATATATGTACGTGTCTGTATGACGGTATGTCTCTGTATGTATGTTTCTGTATGTCTATGTATGTATGTATGTATATATGTGTCTGTATGACGGTATACCTCTGTATGTATGTCTTTATATGCCTGCATGTCTCTGTATGCTGTATGTCTCTGTATGATTATTTCTGTGTTTGTATGACCCTTATTTAAAACAAAATGCATCTTCGCCTGTGTAACTAAAAATCCTAGCACCGGTCCTGTGGACACGCCCCCTGAGTCAGAGATCCCTATGCCGCCCCCTTACTCCTCCTCTACAGGAAGAGGAAGAGGAGGTGCTGCTAGTAATACTACTCCCCTTGCTCCATTATCTCCACCTACTCCCTCCTCTAGCTCAGAGTCTAGCCCACTTGTTTTAAACCCTCCCCTTCCGGTACCTACCCCTATTAACCCCACCTATCCAGATTTGGCGTCATTTCTGGTTCCTGGTCAGGCTCCTCCCAGCCCAGCCCAGAATATTCTACTTACTGATCTTCCCTTCAGTGAAGAAAAAGCGTCCCCTTCCCCTCGTCTTACTACCCCTTGACCAGAACCCATAACTGACCTTCCTCAACGAAGTCCCATACTAACCCGACAATTGACCGGTACCCTCCAACCCCGACATTATCAAATGCCTCTCCGACTGACACCGGGCCCGACACATATTAACGGTGAGGGCCAGTTACAACATGCTGATCCCGTATTTGTCTATGTTCCCTTTACCACTACTGACTTATTCAACTGGAAGACCAATAACTCCTCCTACACAGATAAACCTCAAGTCATGACAGATTTGATTACCTCTATAATCCAGACGCATAATCCCACTTGGGATGATTGCCAGCAATTACTTATGACATTGTTTAATAACGAGGAAAGAACTCGGATAAATCAGGCGGCAATTAAAAAGCTTGAAGAAGTGGCCCATACTCAAAATAAGGCCAACCCGGCAGCATGGGCCGCAGCCCATTATCCAAACGCAGATCCGAATTGGAATGTTAATGGTGCAGATATGGCCCATTTAAGAGCTTACAGGGACGCCATTATTGCTAGCATGAAAGCCGGAGGGAAAAGGGCGATCAATATGTCAAAGACGGCTGAGGTATTGCAGAAATGTGATGAGTCGCCCAGTGCCTTTTATGATCGATTATTGGAGGCATACCGGTTGTATACCCCCTTTAATCCAGAGGCTCCTGAGAATTCCCGGATGGTTAACTCTGCCTTTGTCAGCCAGGCCTATGGAGATATAAAGAGAAAATTACAAAAGTTAGAAGGGTTTGTAGGGATGTCTATAACTCAACTAATGGAGATAGCCAATAAGGTTTATATGAATAGGGAGACAGAGACGAAAAAAGGAAGAAGAACGAAAGATGAGAAGGAAAGCAGACATGTTAGCAGTAGCTATCGCGGGTGTAGATAGAAGGGAAAAGGAAGTGTATAGGGGAACTGAGAAAAGCGAGAATAAGTGGAATAGGGAGCCTTTAAGTAGGAACCAATGCGCATACTGTAGGGAAGAAGGGCATTGGAGAAGTGAGTGTCCACAGAGGGAACAATATGAGAGAGATAGAACAAGGGCAGGATATAGTAATAATTATAGAGGCAGAGCGAGAGGAAGGGGAGGCCCTGGAGGAAATGGTGGGAATAATAGAGGAAGCGTTCATGGGGATAGGTATTACCCAGCAGTGCAGAGACCCCGAGAAAGAGAAGATAGAGACTTTGTGGGTTTGGCTGACACTGTCATGGAGGACTATTGATACCGACCGGGCTCCATCCCCCTTGGCCGAGCGGAGCCTATGGTCGATGTAGCAATAGGGGGAAAAAGGAGTTCTTTCATGATCGACACTGGTGCTGAACATTCTGTGGTGACTAACCTAGTCGCTCCTCCTTCAGGAAGAACTATCACTGTAATAGGAGCAACTGGGAGGAGTGCTGCTAAACCGGTTCTTAAAAGTTGACTCTGTACACTGGGAGGCCACGTAGTAAAACAGCAGTTCCTTTACATGCCTGAATGTCCAGTCCAACTTCTAGGACTAGATTTGTTATCGAAGTTACAAGCACAGATAACATTTCTGCCTAACGGAACGACATCCTTGAAGTTTAATGGACCCTCAGGTATAATGACATTATCAATACCGAAGGAAGAAGAGTGGCGACTTTATACAGTGTTGACCAACCAAAACCCTAAGAGTGATGAATCCTTGTTTAACCCCTTAAGGACACATGACATGTGTGACATGTCATGATTCCCTTTTATTCCAGTTTGGTCCAGTTTTATTACAAGTTTGGTCCTTAAGGGGTTAATATACCAGGAGTGTGGGCAGAGAGTAACCCACCAGGACTTGCTCGCAATATCCCACCTATACGGATTGAACTAAAACTTGGGGTTTATCCAGTGAGCCTAAGACAATACCATATTCCCCAATAGGCAAAGAAGAACATACAGTCTTATTTGGATAAGTTCATAAGGTATGGTATCCTAAAATGTTGTACTTCCCCCTGGAACACCCCATTGTTGCCTGTTCACAAGCCTGGGACAGATGAGTATCGCCCTGTTCAGGACTTGAGAGCAGTCAATGATGCGGTAGTAAGTATACATCCAGTTGTGCCCAATCCAGATAACCTGCTTGCCTTAATTCCGGGCGGGGCTACTTACTTCACAGTTTTGGACCTTAAGGATGCCTTCTTTTGCCTACGAATTGCTACAGAAAGCCAGTGTATCTTTGCATTCCAATGAGAAAACGCTGTAACGGGCTCGAAACGCCAGATGACTTGGACAAGATTGCCCCAAGGGTTTAAAAATTCACCTACCCTATTTGGATCAGCATTAAGTCAGGACTTACTAGACTTCAAGTCCATCCCAGGAGAATGTGTACTACTACAATACGTAGATGGTTTGTTGATAGCGGCAGTTACAAAATAGATATGTCAGCAAGCAACATATGATTTACTGCACATTCTTTGGAAGGCAGGATACAAGGTTTCCAGGAAAAAAGCTCAGTTGTGTCAGCCAACTGTCAAGTATCTGGGATTCCATATCTCTGAAGGTCAAAGGATAATGGGGCCTGAGAGAAAATAAGCTGTATGCCAAATACCAACACCCAAGAATAGAAGACAAGTGTGAGAGTTCTTGGGGGCAGCAGGCTTCTGCAGGATATGGATTCCCAGTTATGCGATATTGGCGAAACCCCTCTATGCAGCCATAAAAGGCACAGAACACGACCCCTTCCTGTGGACCATCGAACAGCAGAAGGCATTTGAGGATGTTAAGAAGGCATTGATGAGCGCCCCAGCATTAGGTCTACCTGATCATACACGTCCATTCTACTTATATGTACACGAGCAAAGAAGGATGGCTGTGGGAGTACTGACACAGTACTTGGGATCATGGCAACGACCTATTGCCTATATGTCTAAACAACTGGATGCAGTGGCCAGTGGTCTTCCACCTTGTCTAAGAGCCGTAGCTGCAGCCGCCCTGCTGGTAGCCGAAGCTGACAAGCTCACTCTGGGTCAGGAACTCTACGTGCGAGTCCCGCATGCAGTACAGACGTTGCTAGACTATAAAGGCAATCATTGGTTTAGCAATAGCCATATGACTAAGTATCAAGCCATGTTATGTGAGAACCCGAGAGTGCATCTTGAGACTGTCAATACCTTGAATCCAGCTACCCTTTTGCCACAACCTACTGAGAGTCAACATGATTGCCTGGAGGTGATGGATGAAGTGTTCTCAAGCAGACCGGACCTTCGTGATTTTCCCATCCAGAACCCCGATGTCCAGTATTATACAGATGGCAGTAGTTACGTGAAAGAAGGGATTCACTATGCAGGATACGCAGTGATAACCATAGACAAGGTGATAGAAGCTCGGCCATTGTCAAAAGGAACATCGGCACAGAAGGCAGAATTAATCGCACTCACACGAGCGTTACAATTGGCTGAAGGATTGAGGGTAAACATCTATACGGACTCGAAGTATGCGTTTTTAACCACTCATGCCCATGGAGCCTTGTATAAAGAGAGATGACTACTGAACTCAGAAGGTAAAGAAATCAAGTACGCAGCTGAGATATTACAACTATTGGAAGCCGTATGGTAGCCGAAGGAAGTTGGTATCATACATTGTCGAGCGCATCTGAAAGGTGATGGTGATGTGGTGAAAGGAAATCGGATGGCAGATAATGCAGCCAAGCGTGCCGCTGAATTGGGACAACAGGAATATGTGGAGTGTATAGCTGCTCTCATACCGACCCCTCTATCTCAGTGGACTCCAGTTTATACAGCTCAAGAAGAAGAGTGGTTAAAGACTGAAGCTGGAAAATACTTGGAGAATAATTGGTATCAGTTAGAAGATGGAAGGATAGTTATTCCAGCATCGCTAGCTGTAGAAATTGTCCAGAACTATCACAATGGTACACATTCCAGGAGAGATAGTATGGAAGAATCTCTTAGGAAGCATTTCTACATACCAAGATTGTCCAACTTGACTCAAGCCATTGTACGAAGATGTGTGTTATGTGCTAAAAACAACGCAAGGCAAGGTCCAGTGAGACCACCGGGAGTCCAGTACATGGGAGGGCTCCCTATGTCCGATCTCCAAATAGACTACACGGTAATGCCTAAATCCGGCGGACATCGTTACCTACTAGTAGCTGTCTGCACCTACTCAGGATGGGTAGAAGCATGTCCCACTCGTACAGAGAAAGCAGGAGAGGTAGTGCGATTTCTGTTACGGGAAATAATACCCCGATATGGACTACCATGTTCTATAGGATCAGATAATGGTCCAGCCTTTGTTCACCAGTGCCTACAACAACTGACTCATATGCTTGGTATTAAGTGGAAACTTCATACGGCATATAGGCCTCAGAGTTCTGGGAAAGTGGAAAGGATGAACAAAACTATTAAGAGCCAATTGGCAAAAATGTGTCAAGAAACCCAACTCAAGTGGAATGTTCTTTTGCCAATAGCTCTGTTGCGCATTCGAAGTACACCTACCAGAAGGATGGGTCTCTCACCTTTTGAAATTATGTATGGGCGTCCACCTCCCGTACTTAGTAACTTAAGGGGGGATTTGAGTCAGTTGGTAGAAGGAATTACCCGGCAGCAGATTGTAGAGTTGGGTAAAACTATGGAGGAGGTACAGACATGGGTACAAGATAGGTTACCTGTGAATATTTATCCACCTGTCCATTCTTATCATCAAGGAGACCAAGTTTGGATAAAGGAGTGGAACAGTGTACCGTTGGGGCCAAAGTGGAGGGGTCCTTATGTTGTTCTTTTGTCTACCCCAACAGCTATAAAGGTGGCCGAAGTGACTCCGTGGATTCATCACTCCAGGGTTAAACCAGCAGCAGCAGATTCAAGTTACACCAGATCCTGAGAATCCCTGCAAGATCCGGTTGAAGAGAGTGACCCAGTTGGATTGAAAGTGATTTTTGCGAAGAGTTTTGTTACAAGGGAACATCAACAAGAATCTATAAGTAGGTGTTTTGACAGCCACATTAAAGCCTGACCACCTGCCTACGTTACATAGTCAGAGTGTCTTGAAGGGATCTCTGTGAAGGAAAGTGAGGATCAGAAGGACTCCATTCCCTGCAGCCCTCACATTCCTGGAAGCTGAGGTGCCATCGCACGGTCGAAGAGTTAGGAAGAAGATGTCAGGAGTGATGTGTTTAATAATGTGTATATGTGTGTTTTTAATTATTCAGGAAGGTAGAGGTACCGACACACCAGGCTGCGAGGTTTGCATTAAGACTACGAAAACAGGCAATCACATTTCCCAGACCCTTATTTGGCCTTCACAGTATGAGTGTAAAGGACATATATCTAAGTGTAGATACTTAGGCATAGATTATAGGGTATGCCATTTAGGAGCAGGAGAACCTAAGTGTTTTAGCCCTGAGTATCAACCTCGTACAATCTGGTTGACTATTCGGAATGGAGACTCACAGGGGACCCTGATAAATAAGACCATACTAGAAACCGTACATTCTCCAGGTGTTTTGCTATTTGATGCATGTAAGGCGATATCAGGTGGTAGAAAACCGTGGAATGTATGTGGTGATCTTAAATGGGAAAGAACGTATGGGTCAAATGATAAGTATATTTGCCCCAGTAGTAAGTATAAATATATACATCCAAAATGCCCAAATAAAGAATACAATTATTGTCCGTATTGGTCCTGTGTGGGGTGGGCAACCTGGGGACAGACAGTAGATAAGGATATGATCGTCACTAAATTGCCTACCAAGCCATATTGTAAGTCTAGGGAGTGTAACCCAGTCCATATACTTATCAATGACCCAGAACGATTCATAGATAGGTTTGGGAACTTATTTGGGTTCCAGATATATGGAACAGGTTTGGATCCTGGAACAATATTATTTATAGGAATAGAGACCGACACTGTGGCAACCCAGACTCATCAGGTCTTTCATTCCTTCTATGAGGAGATGAGTGTGGAAAATAAGATCCCCCATAATGCAAAAAACGTGTTTATAGATCTAGCCGAGAGCATTGCTGGTAGTCTTAATGTAACCAACTGCTATGTGTGTGGAGGTACTAATATGGGAGACCAATGGCCATGGGAAGCAAAGGAGGTAATGTATTCCGGTTCTGAGACAGTTGAACAGTTAATATCTTCTCAAACTGATTATCAAGTGAGTGTTAGAGGTAAATCTGAGTGGCGATTAAAGACCTCCATTATAAGTTATGTTTGCATAGCAAGGAAAGGAATATTGTTTAATACATCTGTAGGAGAATTGACTTGTCTAGGGCAAAAAGCTTATAATGATAGTACAAAAGATACAACTTGGTGGTCAGCTTCAAATGTCTCAGAACCACCTAATCCGTTTGCAATTTATACCAATTTAAAGGATGTGTGGTTTGACCTATCTGCTACATCTAGTTGGAAAGCCCCAGCAAATTTGTACTGGATCTGTGGTAAGAAAGCCTATTCAGAGTTACCACAGGACTGGGAAGGGGCATGTGTATTAGGTATGCTCAAACCATCCTTCTTCTTGTTGCCAATTGAAACAGGAGAGACTTTGGGAGTTAAAGTGTATGATGTAAATCATAGAAAGAAAAGGGGACCCCTAGAGATAGGTACCTGGGAAGATAATGAGTGGCCTCCCCAGTGTATTATAGATTATTATGGGCCAGCTACATGGGCAGAGGATGGTACTTATGGATACAGAACCCCAATATACATGCTCAACCGTATCATAAGATTACAGGGAGTGGTTGAGATAATTACCAATGAAACATCACAAGCGCTTAATCTCCTAGCAAAGCATAACACTAGGATGAGGACAGCCGTCTACCAGAATAGATTAGCCTTGGATTACCTTTTGGCAGTAGAGGGAGGTGTATGTGGGAAGTTTAATCTAAGCAATTGTTGTCTTCAAATAGATGATGAAGGGCAAGCAATAGCTGAGCTTACTAGCCATATGGTTAAACTAGCACATGTGCCTACTCAAGTATGGAAAGGGTATAATCCGAGTAGTTGGTTTGGTAATTGGTACGAGCAGCTTGGAGGACTCAAGGCACTGGTAGGTGGAGTCATGCTAATCTTGATGCTGTGCCTCCTCCTGCCGTGTTTGATTCCTTTGGTAGTTAGGTCTGTGCAGAGCATTATAGAGAATATAGCAGAGAGAAAGGCTGATGCACAGATAATGGCTGTTTGCAGGTACGAGGCTTTAAATCAAGGAGAACACGTACAGGAAGAGGGGTTTGTATCTCTAGAGAGTCGCAAAGTCTAGTCTGGTTTATGGCAACTTGAGGTGTAAGCAAACCCCGATTAAGTGATGCATCTGGAATTATGAAATATCAGAGGCATCAAAGGGGGGAATGTGGTGGAATCTCGTTAAAAATAAATTTAGTAGGCCGAGATTGCCACGTGGTATGTGCACGTGCATATGCTGATGTATCGGTCGGTTGGTTGCACGTGGAAACGATACAATCAGTAGTGTACGGAGCATGTGCAGGAATACAGGATATACGAGTATTCCCCTCCTCCACTGTGCTGGGCAAGCCATGTGGTCAAACAGGAATTTAGTTTCTATTCTGTTGATTGGGTAAGAGTACGTGTAGGTGGAACTGATTATAGGAGGAGCTATATGTCTATATAAGGTGCCTACACTGTACGATCAGGGCTCAGATTTTAGCTGTTTTTGGTGACATTAGTCCCTCTGAGTCCCGGTCGGTGAATCGAATAAAGATCTCTTCCTTCCTGAAGAAACCTGTGGCCATCTCTCTGTGCTTGGCTTCCGTCAGTTTCTCCGGTATCACTAGCTATCAATAAAATGTTAGCATTTCATTTTTTAAAAGCTAGTTTTCCATGAGGAATTAATACAAATTAATAGACACATACTACTACACATATGCAGTCATATACTCACAATTAATACACAATTACACATATACATGCAAACTGTTACACATACTCAGAGATGCACACACCACATATACCCAGACCTATACACACATACAATATGTTGCCTAAATACACACTCTTACACATACAGACATACACACATTCAATAAACAAAACAAAAAACAAGGCCCAAACCACTAGCCTATCAGATATTGGGGATAATTTGGATGCAGAGATGCTGCTGCATTTTACAAGAATGAGAAGTTAAACAAGAGTGTATGTTATTCTATTTTACTGATATTGCATGCATATACTTTTATCTTATAAACTCTGCTGTGTATTATTGTAATAGATTATTATTTTTTTATATGTCTATATTTATTTATATTCAATAAACTTTTTTAAAAGACAAAACATTATTGGTTCCAAGACAATCCTTATTTTTTTTATTGTATTCTCAATTATTTATATTTTTTAATTCTTTTATCAACTATATAAAGATATTTATACGGTCAGCCCTGCTAAATTCTATGCTTTAAGACTTTATAGTGATAATTAGGGGTAAGCATAGTGGTTACAAGTGGGGACCACGAAGGGACATGTACTCCAGAAGCTTTAAAGGGACACTATAGTCACCAGAACAACTACAGTTTAATGTAGTTAGCGCCGCGACAGACCTGCACGGCGCTGAAAATTATGCTGAAAAGTATGTTTTATTACTTTTTTTTTTTTTTTAATTCTTTATTTTTGTTGTGCGGGTGATTACAGAGCATTGTCATGCACCACAACAGCGTTTGTTTACATAAAGATACATATAGGTTGAACAGTGGCATGATAAACTTGCACAATTTTTTATTTTTTTGTAAAACATGCTAAGCTAGGCAGTTTTGTTTAAACAATAGCAATCTATTTGATATCAGGTTAGCTCTAAAACAATTATTACAAGGCTAGGTATACAAGTTTAAACTATAGGGTTGCTAATAATAAAACAGGCTTATACGAGTCGAGAACATATTGAGGGTTGAGCAGGCTCATACTATTTATGACATATTAAGAGGCAAACAGGCTGATACAATCGGTGAGATATTAAGAGTTAAAAAGGCTTGTGCTAGGCGGCACACCGATCAAATAAATTAGTTAGTAGTACAGGTTAACCCGCTAGGGTCACAGTGCGTCTACTCAGGACTAAATTATGCAACAGACAAAGTACATCAGGCATAACAGTGTGGTAGTGCATAGGTCTGCGCAAATTATCAGTACAGTTTCAATGATAGGGTACTCTGTGTGATTGCGTGCTGTAAATGCTGAACTGAGTGTGAGCACCATAAAGCATAAAGGGTGGTCTACTGGTATAAAACATAGTGGGGGTTGGCGCAGAAAGTTAACCTGCGTGTGTGTGAGCATGGTTGTCCGCCAGCATGTTTAGATATAGGTAAATAGAGGGTACTTTCTCGTGACTAATAGCCAACAGGGTATTAGAGTCAGTGAATCAAGTACAACCTGGTCATGCATGCACTACAGAACTGCAGGAACGAGGCAGGGATAGAGAAGGGCAGATCAGTGGGGAAAGTCCTTTCTTTGTGCTAAACAGCAGAGAGATGAGTTGTCCCGGTTTCACGGCATGGTGTAGTGTGCTGTGGTCGGTCTCCCGGTCGTGATAAGTAGTTTGCTTTAAAGTCTTCAACCTATGCCTCGTTGGGGCTGTGCTGGTCCCTGCCTCAGGTGCCCATGCTGTCGCATTTCCCTGCGGTGAGGCTGTGGGCGTGATGGATACCGTTTGGGTGAGTCAGTAGGCTGTGGTGTAATTGCCCTTGTAGTAAGGGTTGCCCATGCTGTGTTTCGTTCGTGGTCGCCGTTTCGCCTCCCCGTTTAGGTGAAATGCCTGTTTGCCTTTCCGCCGCCTTCTCGTTGTTTTGGGCCTACTCAAGGGTGCCAATTGTCGCTGTGGGTCGGGCGGTAGATGTCATGGAGGGTGTTTAGAGGTGAATGGTAGCGGTGTCCCCTGTCTCAGTCTGTTCTCAAGCTTGAGCCAGAAGTTTGCAAATATGAGTTCCAAGCTTGACAGGGGGGCATGTTGTACCTCATGTCCGCTCGTGGGTTGCGTGATCTCCGCCATCTTGGATGGGCCTTGCGGCCCTCTGATGTGTTCCTCGCTTGTTTGTGCCTGAGCTGGGAGGACTCCCAGTAGTGGACCGGGATAACCCCCACCAGTCCAGGGGGGGGGGGGTTGCAGGGTGCCCGTTCGTTGCAATCGGCTCCCGGGCCGCTCCAGGCTGAGAGCTCAGCCGCCGCTCCCATCCAGTGCACGCCAGGCCGCATGCCCTTGCGGGTATAGCCTGCTGTCTGTCTCCTGTTCATGGGCCACATTACCGGTTTACCGTGTAGACCGAGGGTCAGCGTGTCGCTTGGAGTCAGTTTGCGCTGTGTTTTGTGGGTCTGAGGTGCCTCTTTAGCTATCATAGCTTAGTTCAGGAGGGAGCTTCAGCTAGGCACATCTTCCCTCCATGACAGTCAGGCCCCGTCCCCCGTGTTTTATTACTTTTTAAGGGTGCTACGGGGGGGCAAAGCACTATTCTTGAAATATCAAGCATTTAATGAGCTATTTGTAGCCCAGACACAGAGAGATCTTCATTGTGGAGAGATGATATTATGTGAACTTTTACAAGGCACTTGGAGTTTAAGTGCTAGGTACATTGTAATTAGCATACAATGTTGAAATTGTGGGTCTTAATTAATATGACAAGAGCAACATATATAAATATTTGGCAGATTTCCCAATATGCCTAATACACCAGCACAGCATTGTCCATTAGCATACCAGAACAATTTTCTAAACACAAGTGGCAGAGTAAAGGTGTTTAAGTTCAATTAACAGAGCAGGAGATAAAAACAATTAAAAATATATATATTCAAAAGGACATTTTAGGCACCCAGACAACTTCAGCTCATTGAAGTCGTCTGGGTGCAGTGTCCCTGCACCCTTAATCCTGAGCAGGTAATTATTACAGTTTTTAAGAATACTGCAATAAGTACCTGCTAGGGTTAACTCCACCTCTTTTGGCTGTCTACCAGACAGCCACTAGAGGGACTTCCGGGCTGTTAGGTGACTTTTGCCTAACTGATGCCGTACGTCCTCATGCTATGCATGGGTACGTACAGCGTCACCCAAACCCCATAGAAAAGCATTGAATAATGCTTTCCTATGATGAAATCCTAATGCCGGCTGTCTTCGACCGAGGAGAAGAGAAGGCGAACCTGAGCCAGCACCAAAGCCCCCTCTGCACCACGGGGCGAGGGCTTGACAGAGGGGAAAGCTATTGTGCCATGAAAACTAGTTTGTTTTCCAGGCACTATAGTTTCCCATTAACACACTGTGCTGAAAGATGTGATGAAAATGATACAATTTACTTAATGCAGACTATGTGAGTCAGCCAACGGAGGTGTGGCTAAGGCTTAAATAAAAGGAAAAAAAGTGATTTAACTTATAAATGATAGTCAGTTCAAAAAGAAAAAGAAAATTGAGCCAATGGATAGAAGGAGGGAAGAGATAGATACACTTAAGGTTTATAGAAAAAAATGGGGGGTAGCTCCTAAATAGTTAATTCAATGAAAGAAAAAAGAAAAACAAAAATAAACCCCAAAGTATATCCATCAATGTGAGACAACTATTAAGATTTAACTTTTATTATAGTAAGATTAAAAATGTGCAGTAGAATGTAATAAATAAAATATATATATATATATATATATATATATATATATATATATATATATATATATATATATATTAATAAATGATGGGTAAGTTCTGACTGTACTGTTGTAATAGGCAGAGAAGAAAAACTCACAGACACTCCAAATTCAAGCCGCAGGCAGTTTTATTGTAGCAGAATGTAACGCAATGTTTCGACCGTAAAGGTCTTTTTCAAGCTGACACCACATGTGTGTCAAACAATAGCAAACAGGAAATCAGTCAATAATCCAATCAACTAATTAATAGGAATTATTAATTGATACAAAACAATAAAAAAACATTATTTTAAAAACACATATCAATGCCAATAGTGTTACAAAATAAATACAAGGATCAAATCCATAATGTATTCATTGTATCAAAAAATCACAACCAGTAATACATCAATAACTTAATACAAATAAAACATGAATCACTATACAATTATACAGTTGCTAGGAGTCTAGAATGTGTATAAATAAAACATCCTACTGTGACATAAAAACGTTTCAATAATTACCTATAAGTGCCCACTAGATGAGAGAAAAAAATATATAATAAAAAATAAATAAGTAAAAGAAATGAATACATGATAAGTATCCTCCATGGCGTCTAGACACGGCTAATTACCAGGTATGTGAACCGCATGTGATGTCACTGGAATGCACATGCGATACCCTCTTACGAACGGACCGGCATAAGGACCAAAAATAACATCGCTTTGTGCTCAACTGTTTAAGCCACACAATGGAGTATGTGCAATGTGCCACAAAGCACAGGGCGCATAGCTACTACATAATGTATCTTCACAGAGCATCCTTGTCATTAGACATACGAGTAAACTGTAAAGCACAGACCAAGGATGAGATCCATTATGCACAGTATAGATCAATGTTAAAAAAAACAAAAAACATAATGGTTATTCATATAGAGTCAGCATAGCAATTCAATAGATGGATACTTAAAATAATCATTCTAACAAATACAAACATTTAAAAATAAAAAATAAAATAAATAAATAAAATAAAAAATAATAAACAAATAAAAAAAATATATATATATATAAATAAATTTAAAAAAATATTTTTAAAAAAAGGAGATCAAAGAATGAAAATAATAAAGAATAAAAAATAAAAAACATAAAAATAAAATAATAATAATTATACAATAAGAGAAATAAAATAAAATAAAAAAATATATAAATAAATAAAAATAAAAAATAATAAATCAATAATAAATAATAAATAAAAGTACAAATAAAATAAAATAATAAAACATTAAAAATAAATTAAAATTTAAAATAAAAATAAAAATAATAATGAAAATAAAAAATAAAAATAAAATAATCATAAAATAAATATATATTCCCCCACACAGAGGCACAAGACAAACCATTCCAGAAAAAAATACAGACATAAACGTCTAACACCTATTCCTAGCAAAAGATAAAGAAAAAGAAATACAAGGAAAAAGATTTCAACATAGAACACAAGATATATATAGAGAGAGAAAAAAACTATATATGCATCAGTAATCTATGTGAAGAAAAAAGGGACCAAGAAAGTATCTAATATCCATATATATAGCTCTCAAGTAGTAAGTGCTACAATTAAATTACTAACTGTGGCGAAACCGACCTCGCCACGTGTCCTTGGAGGGGGCTGATTGCCCGCCTCTTGCCTTTGGACTATGGACCAGACTTTATGGGAATGTGATACCCCAGATAGCCATACCATGGAGCCTATTCATATAATGAAAGACTATGGGAAAGACTTTAGCTCCATGGCAATTGTACTGTGTGAGTAGGATCTGCGCGCTATTCGGTAGTTTTGTGCGTGCAGATCCCAGCTATCTGGGGATAGGTGAAATGTCTGTGTGTTATGTGTAAATGTGACTTTATGTATTTTAAAGTGTTTTATGTCGTTTTGCAACCATGTGGTTAATGGAGTCTGCCTTTAGTCCTGGGTAATTGGATTACTTCTCCAATTAACTCCAGGGCAGAAGGGAGGAAACCAGGGTGCATTGTGGGGATGTTTTTCTGCCAGCCAGAAAGGAACAAAAGATACTTTTAGTAACTTTTGAACCCCTGGTCGGATTCATGCCATTTTTTAATATGTTGTTCCCCTGAATGGATTGATTGTGGATATGTATTTTTATGTGAATGTGATGTATGGTTTTAAAGTTATGAAAGTTGTGTAAAAGTAGATTTTACACTGTATGCATAATGGGATTATGTGTCACACTAAGGGGAGGGGATGTGTGGGAGGTAACATCTATGTCATTGGTTATTTTATGCCTCCCCCTGGGTGTGGCCTGTATGTGTGAGTTGGAAATAAAAGCCAGGCTGGATGAGCCAGTCCAGAGTTCCTGTTTTACCCTCAAAGTGATGTGTCGTCTCATTATTGGGGGGGAAGGATTTATTGCATGCTGTTCCAGTTGACTGCTAGGAGTACAAGCCTATTCGTATGGTTCCTATTCAATGGTCTACAGCATTCATATGCTTGGGAGAATTTAAAAGGTTTCTCGGATTCGGTGATTGTGGTGTCTGCCAGAGTGCTTGGAGTCCTCAGGAAGCACTAGGAGCATCCATTAACGGATGTACCAAGTCGGGGTGCCAGGTGATCCGTTACATTGGTGGCAAGCGGTGGGATGGCGTCCTAGTGCGAGGTAAAGCAGCTCGGAGACACAGTACGTTTGGATTTACAAATTGAGGGCGACGCTAGTGTGCCTACAGCGTCCCTGTCTACACAAAGATTTGGGAAAATGGGGTTCGTAGACCCTTGGGCAACACACACACCTGAGGAAGAGAGTGAATTAGAATGGAGAGATAATGCCCGGAAAGAATTATGGTACGATGCCCTGGAGGAAGTCCAGTATCAACGGCAGCAGCGCCTTCCTGGTGTCGCATACCAGTTGGAGGAACAAATGGCCTGGCGGATGCCACTTCTGGGAGATCAACCTGGAGGGCAGCGGGTAAGACAACTCGAGTACCTTGTGAAAAGGGAACTGAGCCTGGACGCCTCATACCGGGCACTGTGGTGGTGCACTGTCCAGCCAGAGACGTGGAGGGCAGAGGGCATCCAGCCAGAGGGGGAGAACTACACAAGCCCTGGCCTGTTGTGGAAAGCCTTAGTGGAGGATGTCGACTTCGGCAGTCCAGCAGAGTCACGGTACTGGGCTATCTTTCATTACCGAGGTGAGATGATACAGGGCCCGAGATCTATTGGACTGGGAGAAGACCTCCGCCGTTTCGCTGCCATGGAACGAGAGCTGGAGATGGACTATGTAGAACTATTAAATTCCTGCCAGCCGCAGAGCAGGGACGCAGACCGGGAAAACTGGGTGGCAGACCCAGACCTGCTAGCCTATAGCTGGGAAAACACGGCAGAGGTACCCCCTGCTTCACTACCAGTTGCAGAAGTAGGGGACCTCATAGACTGGTCCTGGAGAGACCCACAGATGGCAGGTGGAGATGGGATCGAGGTCTCTCTACCGGCCCTACAGGGATGCTGGGCAGTCGGCCCAGATCCCCAGCGGCAGGTTACAGTTCAGAGAGAGGAGCTTGTTACACCCTCTCTCCAGCGGCAGCCTAACCCACCAAGGGGAGACCGTAAGCCCCACACCAGCGCAGATGGGACCGTGGTCTCTGCGCCCAAGTTACAGGGAGCTGAAGGAGCCGTCCTCCCTCCCCAGCGGCAGTGTGATTTGTTGGGAATTGGGAGCCCGGTCTCCATTCCCCAGCGGCAGAGTATCCAGCAGGGAATAGAGAGCCCAGCCCCCTTTCCCCCACAGCAGGACTCTGTGCTGGGAGGAGAGACAGTCGGTCTCCCTCCGCAGAGACGGGAAGTATGCATGGGAGAGGAGATTGTTACCACCTCTCCCCAGCGGCGGATCATTAATGTACAGGGAATAGAGAGCCCAGTCTCCATTCCCAAGCGGCAGAGTGTTCTAATGGGAGAGGAGCTGGTTACCACCTCTCCCCAGCGGCAGCTTAATGTACCAGGGGGAGACTGTAAGCCCCACACCTGTGCAGATGGGACCGTGGTCTCTGCACTTCCAGCACAGGGGGTAGGGACGGTCGGTCCTGCCCCCCCACAACAGGGCTGTTTAGCCAAAGGGGAGACAGTCTGTCTCCAGCAGCAGAGCTGTGTAACTAAAGGGGAGACAGTCGGTCTCCAGCAGCAGAGCTGTGTAACTAAAGGGGAGACAGTCGGTCTCCAGCAGCAGAGCTGTGTAACTAAAGGGGAGACAGTCGGTCTCCAGCAGCAGAGCTGTGTAACTCAAGGGGAAACAGTCGGTCTCCAGCAGCAGAGCGGTGTAACTCAAGGGGAGACAGTCGGTCTCCAGCAGCAGAGCGGTGTATTTAAAGGGGAGACAGTCGGTCTCCAGCAACCAGGCTCCAACCAGACTACTCCCGTGGTAGTGCTGGCAACAGGACAGAGTACCGCTGGTCTCTGCCCCCTCAGCAACCTACCAAGGCAGCCTACCAGTCCCCCACACAGCCGTGGTGAGGCACCTGAACCTGGACAAGATTCTCCCTCACCCAGGTGTAGTAACTGTTTATTGTGGGTGGGCTGCTCTGCTGTTTCTGTCTTGTGGGTGGGCTGCTGGACTAACAAGGGCACTGACCGGCAGGAGGTCAAGTACCCTGTTAGTCTGGGGGGTAAAGGGGAGAAGTGTGGCGAAACCGACCTCGCCACGTGTCCTTGGAGGGGGCTGATTGCCCGCCTCTTGCCTTTGGACTATGGACCAGACTTTATGGGAATGTGATACCCCAGATAGCCATACCATGGAGCCTATTCATATAATGAAAGACTATGGGAAAGACTTTAGCTTCATGGCAATTGTACTGTGTGAGTAGGATCTGCGCGCTATTCGGTAGTTTTGTGCGTGCAGATCCCAGCTATCTGGGGATAGGTGAAATGTCTGTGTGTTATGTGTAAATGTGACTTTATGTATTTTAAAGTGTTTTATGTCGTTTTGCAACCATGTGGTTAATGGAGTCTGCCTTTAGTCCTGGGTAATTGGATTACTTCTCCAATTAACTCCAGGGCAGAAGGGAGGAAACCAGGGTGCATTGTGGGGATGTTTTTCTGCCAGCCAGAAAGGAACAAAAGATACTTTTAGTAACTTTTGAACCCCTGGTCGGATTCATGCCATTTTTTAATATGTTGTTCCCCTGAATGGATTGATTGTGGATATGTATTTTTATGTGAATGTGATGTATGGTTTTAAAGTTATGAAAGTTGTGTAAAAGTAGATTTTACACTGTATGCATAATGGGATTATGTGTCACACTAAGGGGAGGGGATGTGTGGGAGGTAACATCTATGTCATTGGTTATTTTATGCCTCCCCCTGGGTGTGGCCTGTATGTGTGAGTTGGAAATAAAAGCCAGGCTGGATGAGCCAGTCCAGAGTTCCTGTTTTACCCTCAAAGTGATGTGTCGTCTCATTATTGGGGGGGAAGGATTTATTGCATGCTGTTCCAGTTGACTGCTAGGAGTACAAGCCTATTCGTATGGTTCCTATTCAATGGTCTACAGCATTCATATGCTTGGGAGAATTTAAAAGGTTTCTCGGATTCGGTGATTGTGGTGTCTGCCAGAGTGCTTGGAGTCCTCAGGAAGCACTAGGAGCATCCATTAACGGATGTACCAAGTCGGGGTGCCAGGTGATCCGTTACATTGGTGGCAAGCGGTGGGATGGCGTCCTAGTGCGAGGTAAAGCAGCTCGGAGACACAGTACGTTTGGATTTACAAATTGAGGGCGACGCTAGTGTGCCTACAGCGTCCCTGTCTACACAAAGATTTGGGAAAATGGGGTTCGTAGACCCTTGGGCAACACACACACCTGAGGAAGAGAGTGAATTAGAATGGAGAGATAATGCCCGGAAAGAATTATGGTACGATGCCCTGGAGGAAGTCCAGTATCAACGGCAGCAGCGCCTTCCTGGTGTCGCATACCAGTTGGAGGAACAAATGGCCTGGCGGATGCCACTTCTGGGAGATCAACCTGGAGGGCAGCGGGTAAGACAACTCGAGTACCTTGTGAAAAGGGAACTGAGCCTGGACGCCTCATACCGGGCACTGTGGTGGTGCACTGTCCAGCCAGAGACGTGGAGGGCAGAGGGCATCCAGCCAGAGGGGGAGAACTACACAAGCCCTGGCCTGTTGTGGAAAGCCTTAGTGGAGGATGTCGACTTCGGCAGTCCAGCAGAGTCACGGTACTGGGCTATCTTTCATTACCGAGGTGAGATGATACAGGGCCCGAGATCTATTGGACTGGGAGAAGACCTCCGCCGTTTCGCTGCCATGGAACGAGAGCTGGAGATGGACTATGTAGAACTATTAAATTCCTGCCAGCCGCAGAGCAGGGACGCAGACCGGGAAAACTGGGTGGCAGACCCAGACCTGCTAGCCTATAGCTGGGAAAACACGGCAGAGGTACCCCCTGCTTCACTACCAGTTGCAGAAGTAGGGGACCTCATAGACTGGTCCTGGAGAGACCCACAGATGGCAGGTGGAGATGGGATCGAGGTCTCTCTACCGGCCCTACAGGGATGCTGGGCAGTCGGCCCAGATCCCCAGCGGCAGGTTACAGTTCAGAGAGAGGAGCTTGTTACACCCTCTCTCCAGCGGCAGCCTAACCCACCAAGGGGAGACCGTAAGCCCCACACCAGCGCAGATGGGACCGTGGTCTCTGCGCCCAAGTTACAGGGAGCTGAAGGAGCCGTCCTCCCTCCCCAGCGGCAGTGTGATTTGTTGGGAATTGGGAGCCCGGTCTCCATTCCCCAGCGGCAGAGTATCCAGCAGGGAATAGAGAGCCCAGCCCCCTTTCCCCCACAGCAGGACTCTGTGCTGGGAGGAGAGACAGTCGGTCTCCCTCCGCAGAGACGGGAAGTATGCATGGGAGAGGAGATTGTTACCACCTCTCCCCAGCGGCGGATCATTAATGTACAGGGAATAGAGAGCCCAGTCTCCATTCCCAAGCGGCAGAGTGTTCTAATGGGAGAGGAGCTGGTTACCACCTCTCCCCAGCGGCAGCTTAATGTACCAGGGGGAGACTGTAAGCCCCACACCTGTGCAGATGGGACCGTGGTCTCTGCACTTCCAGCACAGGGGGTAGGGACGGTCGGTCCTGCCCCCCCACAACAGGGCTGTTTAGCCAAAGGGGAGACAGTCTGTCTCCAGCAGCAGAGCTGTGTAACTAAAGGGGAGACAGTCGGTCTCCAGCAGCAGAGCTGTGTAACTAAAGGGGAGACAGTCGGTCTCCAGCAGCAGAGCTGTGTAACTAAAGGGGAGACAGTCGGTCTCCAGCAGCAGAGCTGTGTAACTCAAGGGGAAACAGTCGGTCTCCAGCAGCAGAGCGGTGTAACTCAAGGGGAGACAGTCGGTCTCCAGCAGCAGAGCGGTGTATTTAAAGGGGAGACAGTCGGTCTCCAGCAACCAGGCTCCAACCAGACTACTCCCGTGGTAGTGCTGGCAACAGGACAGAGTACCGCTGGTCTCTGCCCCCTCAGCAACCTACCAAGGCAGCCTACCAGTCCCCCACACAGCCGTGGTGAGGCACCTGAACCTGGACAAGATTCTCCCTCACCCAGGTGTAGTAACTGTTTATTGTGGGTGGGCTGCTCTGCTGTTTCTGTCTTGTGGGTGGGCTGCTGGACTAACAAGGGCACTGACCGGCAGGAGGTCAAGTACCCTGTTAGTCTGGGGGGTAAAGGGGAGAAGTGTGGCGAAACCGACCTCGCCACGTGTCCTTGGAGGGGGCTGATTGCCCGCCTCTTGCCTTTGGACTATGGACCAGACTTTATGGGAATGTGATACCCCAGATAGCCATACCATGGAGCCTATTCATATAATGAAAGACTATGGGAAAGACTTTAGCTTCATGGCAATTGTACTGTGTGAGTAGGATCTGCGCGCTATTCGGTAGTTTTGTGCGTGCAGATCCCAGCTATCTGGGGATAAGTGAAATGTCTGTGTGTTATGTGTAAATGTGACTTTATGTATTTTAAAGTGTTTTATGTTGTTTTGCAACCATGTGGTTAATGGAGTCTGCCTTTAGTCCTGGGTAATTGGATTACTTCTCCAATTAACTCCAGGGCAGAAGGGAGGAAACCAGGGTGCATTGTGGGGATGTTTTTCTGCCAGCCAGAAAGGAACAAAAGATACTTTTAGTAACTTTTGAACCCCTGGTCGGATTCATGCCATTTTTTAATATGTTGTTCCCCTGAATGGATTGATTGTGGATATGTATTTTTATGTGAATGTGATGTATGGTTTTAAAGTTATGAAAGTTGTGTAAAAGTATATTTTACACTGTATGCATAATGGGATTATGTGTCACACTAAGGGGAGGGGATGTGTGGGAGGTAACATCTATGTCATTGGTTATTTTATGCCTCCCCCTGGGTGTGGCCTGTATGTGTGAGTTGGAAATAAAAGCCAGGCTGGATGAGCCAGTCCAGAGTTCCTGTTTTACCCTCAAAGTGATGTGTCGTCTCATTATTGGGGGGGAAGGATTTATTGCATGCTGTTCCAGTTGACTGCTAGGAGTACAAGCCTATTCGTATGGTTCCTATTCAATGGTCTACAGCATTCATATGCTTGGGAGAATTTAAAAGGTTTCTCGGATTCGGTGATTGTGGTGTCTGCCAGAGTGCTTGGAGTCCTCAGGAAGCACTAGGAGCATCCATTAACGGAGGTACCAAGTCGGGGTGCCAGGCGATCCGTTACACTAACATACATTATGTGTATTTTAAAAAAGTGAATCAGTAAAGAGCAAGTAATAATACTAAAGTGCAAGTGCCACAAGTCATAAAGAAAAATGTTAATAATTAGATCAAAAAATGTACCGAATAGTCTAAGTAATCTTATGATCACAGTGTAAATAAGGATTTTTAATAAATCAAAAGATTGAAAAATTACCAAGTGGTCTAAGTAATAGTGTGATCACAGTGTATAGCACCAAAAGACGGAAACACCATCTTTTAATACTATTATTAAGAGTGCATTCCTGTACTTATAATCATATAAAAGTGCAATGAAGAGAGAGCAAGTTGTGTCCACATCCTAGTAGTCCCTGAGAAATCTTAGTAGTCCCTGAGAGATACAGCTTATCATGTCATGTAGTAAGAAAAGTAGGGTGTCCAAGAGACCAGCACCAAACATCTAAAAAATCCTGTAAAACATAGAAAAAGAAGATTAAGAACAAAAAATTAAAATAAAATAAAACAAGCATTCATTAAATGAGCATAGACAAATCATATTCATAACTCAAGCCCTTTGGATATAATGTGTCAAGCTCCCGTATCCAGTAAGCCTCACGTAACAAAAGCCTCCGATTTCTATCTCCCCTCCTAGGTGATGAAATATATTTTTATGAACTTTAAATGTATTTAATGTGTTGATATAAATATTATACGTTTTATTCAGATTGCTTCCAGAACACTGAAATTGAGAAGCGATAGCTAGGCCTATAGTATTACAGACTTTCATTGTATAGGAATGGAGACCACATCTGGTTCACTTTAAGAGTGATGTTGAAGGGCTTGTTTATAGTAACCTTTGACCTAAGCTTTGCAAGATAGACTCCCTGGGATGTCTCACATTTCTAAAGGCATCTATTCATTTACCATGCATATATAACTTATTTGTGTAGCTTACCGCCAAAAATATAACGTATGGCTTTAATCATAGATTTCAAATTATGCTAAGTAACACCCCTCTTTCTAAGAGAGCCACTTATTTTAAAGTAAGGCAATCTTATGTATACTCCCCTCTGTAACTGAATTTTAAATCCATAAAACTGATTGTAGTTTAGAATTTGTGGCCAATACCTTTAACATCAAAAATGGATAACATCTGGAACATTGCTCTGTATTGGACAAAGACTGTTAATGACTTAGGTTTCTATCGGATGATGTGTATGTTTGAATAAACATAAGTTTTAACTGCAAGATACTTTATTCGATTTGTTAAGAAAACTGGAATGTGACAAATAAACATGTCACGGAATGCCAATTTCCTACAGGTGATTCCATAATTTTTTCTAAAATCTGGAATCTAAGTTGAGAGACACCATGTCTAGCCTCTACGAAATGTGCCGGTATGGGCAAATCAGTCAATCCAGTCCGAATCATAGACTTGTGTTTAGAAAATCTCATCTTGAATTTCTGACTAGTTTGCCCTACATATAGAAGGCCACAGGGGCATTTCAATGCATAGATGACAAAGTCAGAATCACAAGTCAAGTGTTGTCTAATAGAATACTTTTTACCACTCCGTGGTTGATGAATCACAACCCCCCCGAATCATAGAATGTCCTTGTTTCACATCAGATAATGCACTAATAGACTGAGGGACCAAAGTTTTTACTAACTTGTGTTTTAACGAGGTGCCTCTTTTATAGGCAAACATAGGTCTATGGGAAAATTCCACAATGTTGGGATGACATTGAGCAAGATGATTTATTATTATTTTTTATTTTTATTTATATTTATTTTTATTTTCTTTCTATTATTGTATAATTGTTATTATAATAATAATAATTATTATTATTATTTTATTTTTATGTTTTTTATTTTTTATTCTTTATTTTTTTCATTCTTTGATTTACTTTTTTTATTTTCTTTCATTTTTCATTTTTTTTATTAATTTTTTCATTTTTTTTTCATTTTTTTAATTTATTTATATATATATTTTTTATTTGTTTTTCTTTTTTTTATTTGTTAGAATGATTATTTTAAGTATCCATCTATTGAATTGCTATGCTGAATCTATATGAATAACCATTATGTATTTTTTTGTTTTGTTTAACATTGATCAATACTGTACATAATGGATCTGATCCTTGGTCTGTGCTTTACAGTTTACTTGTATGTCTAATGACAAGGATGCTCTGTGAAGATACATTGTGTAGTAGCTATGCGCCCTGTGCCTTGCGGCACATTGCGCATAATCCATTGTGTGGCTTATACAGTTGAGCACAGAGCGATGTTATTTTTGGTCCTTTTGCCGGTCCGTTCGTAAGAGGGTATCGCATGTGTGTTCCAGTGACGTCACATGCGGTTCACATACCCGTAAATTAGCCGCGTCTGGAAGCCATGGAGGATACTTATCATGTATTCATTTCATTTACTTATTTATTTTTTATTATATTTTTTTTCTCTCATCTAGTGGGCACTTATAGGTAATTATTGAAACGTTTTTATTTCACAGTAGGGTGTTTTATTTATACACATTCTAGACTCCTAGCAACTGTATAACTGTATAGTGATGCATGTTTTATTTGTATTAAGTTATTGATGTATTACTGGTTGTGATTTTTTTATACAATAAATACATTATGGATTTGATCCTTGTATTTATTTTGTAACACTATTGGCATTGGTATGTGTTTTTAAAATAATGGTTTTTTTTTGTTTGTTTGTTTTTTATTGTTTTGTGTCAATTAGTAATTCCTATTAATTAGTTGATTGGATTATTGACTGATTTCCTGTTTGCTATTGTGTCAGCTTGAAAAAGACTTTTACGGTCGAAACGTTGCGTTACATTCTGCTACAATAAAACTGCCTGCAGCTTGAATTTGGAGTGCCTGTGAGTTTTCTTCTCTGCCTATTGTTCTGGGATTGCTGGTCCTGCTCTGGAGCACCCTTGGCCGTTGGGAATGAGTGCGGTTCTCACCACTTACTCTGTACTGTTGTAATAGGCAGAGTGTCCAGGTACTTACAGTGTATCCGATAGAAACAATATATATTATATTGTTACTATGTTGTGCTTACAAAATTTGAAATTGGAATCCAGGTAGCTAAAATTTAAGTTACTGCGGCTAGATATGCGGTAGTAACAGACTGACACCTATAGTCTGCCTAGTGTGCTACCCGAGTCCCTATCGGCTAAGAGTGGAGGGGAAAAGAAATATATATATAAAGAAAATGGTTGATAACCTAATCTTCGTATAAATAAAGGCTAATGTGCCTTCGAGGGCACCCCTTACGCAAAAGATCTACTCTAACACTACGCCACCCATCATGCCCAGACCTCTAAAAAATTGGAGAATAAATGGTCTCGGTGGTGTGCCCGGTGGCCTGTTTTGTGCGGTACAGCACTCTGCATCCACCAGTGGAGGAACCCGTTCATCATGATCTGGGATATCTGTCCCGCTTTCAATTTATTCAGGGCCTGCCAGGGCACAGTGTCACACCAGTGCAACTCATATCTGGTGTAACAGTAGTGTACATAAAAAAAAACCTAGAAATTTGACTGTGAAATAATAGCAGTCAGTTTCCTTCACACTGGTGCATTTCAGTGTGTCTCTTGCGTGACATCATCACCACGTTGACATCGTCTTTACCGTGGGCAGTCGTGGGCCTATATAATTGCATGGGTCCACAGCGGCCGGCGTGCACCGACATGCCGTACAAGCCAGGCATCATGGAAGAAGATCGCTGAGCGGCACTCCCCTCGATCTTCAAAAGGTAATTATCTCAGTTTTAGCCGCATGGATAAAAAGGATACGTGACATTACCCCCCACTTGAAGGCCGCCCACCGGGAAGGCAGGACCAGGTTTGAGAGGAAATTTGGAGTGGAAAGAACGGATCTTGCGGCTAGCATGTATATCAGAAACAGAAACCCAAAAACGATCGTCAGGCCCAGAACCCTTCCAATCAACCATTTACTGCAAAGAACAGTTAAAAAAAATCTGGAATCAATTATGGAGGAGACTTCGTACTCCTCCCGTCCAGCAATAACCAAAGGAGGAGGAGGGACAAAAGGGACAGTATACCTATTGCAGATATGAGGCTTAAGCAAAGATACATGAAATGAATTAGGTATACGGAAGGAGGCATGAAGTACAAGAGAATATGAAAAAGGATTGATTCTCCGAACAATTTGAAAGGGACCAATAAACCTGGGTGCAAACTTCATGCTAGGAACCTTGAGTCTCATATTTTGCCAGGAGAGCCATAACCGATCACCCACCTGTTAAACAGGGTTGACACCACTCTGCTTATCAGCATGAAATTTGAAACAAGCTGCACTCAGTTTTCCTGAGTGCCATTAATAAAACATTGCAAATATAGTTTCAACGACTGGTTGGCCCTCTCAGCCGCACCATTAGTTTGAGGATGGTACGAATATAAAAATGACAATTCTATTCCCAACTGTTTATTAAATGCTCTCCAAAAATCGTGACACAAATTGGGAACACCTGTCTTACACAATATTTTGTGGAATACCATGTAATCTGACAATTTCACGTATAAATATATGAACCAGATCTTGGGAAGAAGGTAACTTTCTGAGCAGAACAAAGTGTGCCATTTTTGAAACGCAATCAACCACCAGAGGATGGTGGTATAGCCTTTAGAAATCAGGAGTTCCACAATGAAATCCATAGACAAATGAAACCAGGGAACACTGGTTATAGGAAGTGGTTGTAATAACCCAGATGGTAGTTTATGGGGAACCTTAGAAACCGCACAAACACTACAAGCCTCCACATACCCTCTGATGTCTTTTCTAAGAGAAGGCCACCAAAATTATCTGGAGACAGCGAATACAGTTTTATCAATACCCGGATGTCCAGCTGTCACATTATCGTGGAACACTCTTAGTACCTCCTCTCTTTCTAGCAATGGAATAAACAATCTATCTTGAGGTTTATCTGAGACTGAGCAGCCATGATAGCACAAAGAAGAGGAGAAGACAAGGGAAGGAAAGTAGAGGCAATGCTACACTCAGGTGGAATGATAGGAGAGGTCTCATGTTCTTGTTCAGACTCTATGTCAAATTGCCTAGATAGGGCATCAGCCTTAACGTTCTTAGGACCTGGTCTGTACATGATGATAAAGTTAAAGCGTGACAAGAACAATGACCATCTAGCGTGTCTAAAAGGCAGCCTTTTAGCATCTCCAATGTATGCCAAGTTTTTGTGATCAGTTATGATCAGGAGGGGATCCTTGGAACCTTCCAAAAGACGTTGCCAATCTTTCAGAGCTAGTAAAATGGCCAAGAATTCTCTGTTACCAATATCATAGTTACGCTCCGCTGGTGATAACTTTCTAGAAGAGAACCCACAAGGATGCAAAGGGGTATCCTGACTCTCCCTCTGAGAAAGAACAGCCCATACCTCTGTCTCAGAGGTGTCTACCTCTAGTATGAAGGGTTTGCTAGTGTCATGATATACCAATATGTCAGCAGAGGCAAATCATTTCTTTAAAAGCTCAAAAGCCTCTTTAGCTTCTTTAGGCCATATAGTACAGTGCCAGGATATTTATATCGGCAGACATTTTGTGCTAAAATAGAAATTAAAAGTGTATATTGTCAGAGTCACTCAGAACAGAGCAGACTCCATTTTGCTATCTTCAGGCTAACAAAGATACATCATTTCTTCTTCCTTTCTGTAACACTAAACACTAGCCTGAGCTAAGGAATGCTTTATATAAACAAGCCAAGTGATAAGCAATGAAGCAGGGGGATGGAATGCTCTGTTTACATGTAGAAATAATTTTAAACACAGACACTAGTGACAGAGAAGACTAAGTAATTAATTTTACTTTCTAAATTTTACAAGGTCCCATTGTAAGTAAGGGGTGAAATTGAGTTTAGAACTGTCAATTTTAGAAATTACTATCAAAGTCGTTGCCACAAAGACTGAGGCAAACGCTTTGAACTGACAGCAAATTTAAGTTATGGTAGTCATTTTAGATAAGCCAAATGACGTCAAAATCGTCATCAGGAAAAGTTAACTCTTTCCTGGATAGGAAAGTTTAGTGGGGCGAAATTGCACCCTCTATGGACCAAATACCTAAATTGCAATCTGCAGGTTGACCACACCTTCAGTATCCTATTGGTCATACCAACTGATGACGTACAGAGAATATTTCCCTTTAAAAAGTTAGGACAAAGGGAAGAGAGAGTTTTTTGGGTCTTTCAGATTCGGACATTCAGAGAGATCCAGGACAGATAAACTCTCTTGTACCCAACTCAAGAAACACTCCTGGACACTTAGAATTTTACTCTTACTTTCTAACCACCACTATATTTTTTTATTATTACTTACACACCTCCATACAACCAATCATACATGCATTCAAGTTCCTGGGACTACCTACTCATCTGATGAGAATATCTACTTAACTGGTAATTATGCTGGTTTTATTTTTTTTTTTCAATGTTAATTTTTATTGTGCATTTTTCATATAGGAAACTTGTGGGATACAGAAGGAAATAAGGGTGGGGGTGCAAAAATCACAATGTTCATACAAACAGCACTGTAGAAACGCAAGTATACAACAATAAAGTGAAGTATGATACACATAGTACAACACAATTGTATATTACAGCACACAGTGTTTGGCAGTATGCGAGTATCGACATATCATATATGAAATTTAAACGATGGACCCAGAGTAAGTACCCCTGTACATATTGAACCACAATGCAATAAAGGGATCCATAATGACTCTGTTGGAGTGTAAAGGTCGACAATTGTTTGTGATAAGTAATATACACTAAATTAAACAATTAAGAGCTGGACGTATGAGTGAATACGAATAGAGATGAGAGAAAAGTATTTACAAGATAGAGGGATAGAAGTAAGGTATAGGTTGAGGGGATGTAGAGGAGGAGGTTATGAGATGGGGAGGAAGGTGTGGGAAGATACGGTGTTGTACAGAAGTACAGAAGTACAGAAGTCACTGGGGCCAGTTAATACCGACCATATCGTATGTCTTAGTTGTTTTCGTTGGTTAAATCAAGTTCATGAATTTGTTGTAGGTGGTGTCCCAAGATTCCCATTGTTCCCTGAATTTGGATGTTATGCTTCTAGTGGACCATTCTTTTTCATGGCAATAGATGGTTTGAACTTTACTCAGTAGTTCATAAATAGGTGGAACTTTATTACTCTTCCAATGTGATGTTATACAAAGTTTTGCTGCTATTAAAACATTGATAATTGCTGCTCTCGAGGGCAAACGGTGTAGGTCCGGTACTAGATGAAGCAGAAATCCTGCTGGGCTAGGAGAAATATGTGATTCAGAAAGCGATTGTATAATGTTATTCACATAAGTCCAGAAAGTGCGGAGCTTCGGGCAGTCCCAGAATATGTGTAGAATAGAACCAGTTTCATTATTACATCTCCAACATAGTGCTTTAGTGTCGGGATAAATTCTACTCAGTCTGCTGGGAACTAGGTACCATCTCATCAGTACTTTATAATATGCTTCCCAAAGGGTGACACATTTGGTGGATTTTTTGGTGGATGTTATAGCGTATAACCAGTCTTTAATATGAAATTCTGCTCCTAGGTCTTTTTCCCATCTTGTCATGTAGGGTTGTTTACCATCATTGAGGTTCGTGGATTGTGCCAAATAACATGCTGTGAGAAATTTTTGTGGATGACTGGTTTTGGTTGACAAGTAGCATTTGTGGCCAATCATGCTAAGTGTAGATGTGTTCAAAGAAAAGATTGCAGCTGTATTTAAAATATGTTTTACTCGCAGGTAAAGGAAGATATCTCGATGCGGAAGATTATGAGCTGACTGCAGATCAGGGAATGACCGAAGACCATTGATATCATATAGAGAGAATACATGGGTTAGACCATGTAATGACCAATGTTGTATTGCCAGGTCTGGGGAAAACATTGAAAGAACACGTAACGGAGCTAGGTAGAGTAGTTCTTTATTCGAGCAGAGTTTTGTACTCCATGATTTCCATGAATTAAGCATAAACTTTGTACTCGGTAGAAGGGACGAGATGTCATGAGACTTTTTTGACCACAGTAAATCTTCCACAGACTGAATATTGCCACATGATTGTTCCAGTTTAAGCCATAACGGAAGGGAATGCTTAGTCATAATATCCAGGCATTGAGCCAACGTAGAAGCTTTGTAGTAGTTGCCAATATTGGGGATACTCAGACCTCCTTGATGAAAGGGACGCCATAAAGAATGGAATGCGATTCTCGGGGGTTTCTTTTTCCATATGTGCGCATTTATTGCAGCTTGGAATTTAGTTAGGATTGAATTTGGAAGGGTAATAGGTAGCGTCCTGAATAAGTAGAGTATGTGAGGCAGTGCCATCATTTTTACAGAGTTAATCCTTCCAATCCATGAGGTGTTTAGTCTGTCCCAAGAGTTGAGTTGATTGGTGATTTTAGATAGGATTGCTTCGTGGTTTTCTTTTATGGCTTGAGCTTTGGACTGGGTGAGTTTTATACCTAGATAAGTGATAGACGTTTTGCGCCAATCAAAAAGGAATTGTGACTTTAAAGAATCCACATTGTGGGGTTTTATGTTTAAAGGGAGTATTTGAGTTTTATTAACATTATTTTTGTAAAAAGAAACGCTACCATATGTTTTTAAAACTTGTAGAAGATGGGGAATAGAAGAAGTCGGATTTCTTAGGAAAAGAATGATATCGTCCGCGAAGACAGCAAGTTTTTTCTCTCCTGCGGGAGTGTTCAGGCCTGGAAGTAATGGGTCTTTTTTAATTGAACGGATGAGTGGTTCCAAACAAAGAATAA